>NW_028133378.1:0-600000 GCF_964374135.1 Grampus griseus
AAGGAGCTCAGGGGCACTGTAATTCACAAACCTGCAGAGTTATAAATGACAGCTATCGTCCAAAAATATACTGAAGTAAGGCTGCCAGGAGGACTTGAAAGCGGGGCAGAATTGCGGGAAACCGATTTCAGGAGGTAGACTGGAATTGCACTGAAAGCATAGGAAAAGAGGCAGAACGTCCACAATGATGCACTTGGCCAAAAAGGGCGTATGCGTTTTTTCCTGAATATATTCAGGAAAAAACGCATACGCCCTTTGTGGCCAACCAAGCAAGCTTGCAAAGGAAATCTGCACTACAATGAAGTCTCAATTCCCCCCGGTCAAATGGGCCATCTGAAAAATGTGTAAAATCCAGAAAGGCAGGACAGGCCATGGAGAACTGGGAGCCTTGTTATGCTGATGGGCGGGATGTAAATTGCCAACAGACACTCGGGAGAAGTGTATGGTGTTTCCTGAAACATCTAAAAAACAAAGCAACAGAGCCTAGGGCACTTCCACTTATGGTCCTATAGTTTAGGGAAATTAAAATCATAAAGACACAGCCACCCCAAAGGTTGGTACGCCTCTGTTTCCAAGAACCTCATTTACCGTACAAGTTCAGTATCACAGAAAGTGAAAAATGGATAAAGAACTTGTGGTACTTACGTATAATGCAGTATCACTCAGCAATGAAATCTATGTCATCAGGCCCGTAGCAGCATAATGAGTGGATTCAGGTACGATGATTCTAACTGAAATAAGTCACACAGAAAGAGAAACATCATAAGATATCACTAATACACGGAATGTAAACTTGGCTACACAGGAACTGAATTACAGAACAGAACAGGGTCTCAAATTTAGAAAACCAACATATGCTTGCTTAAGGGGAAAGGTGAGTTGGGGTGCTGCATAAAACCAGAGATTGAAATGAGCACAGATAAAGTTCCTTAAGCCAAATATGGAATAGACAAGAGCTACTCCTTGCTCAACGAAATGGACTCAACACCGCATATTAAACGCCTAAGAATGTACCTGACTAGTAAGTATCTTAAAACCTATGGATTGCTATGTCTCCGAAAGAGAATCAAGCATGTGTACAGGGGCATAAACGCAGCAGTGATAGGATTGGAGAGGTTCGGTGAGCAAATGAAGACCCTTTGAAGTCATATTGCATGGTACCCATTCCACGGGTTTCAACTACCCAGGTTTAAGGTATTCTTCCTTCAGCTAAAACATGCATGTGGAACCCAGAGTATGATCAACCGTGTGAACGGGAGACGAGTTCAAATATGTCTCAGTTTTCCTCCCCTGATACTCGGGTGCAACATTCCAGACGCTTTACTAACACTCTCCCCACTTGGACAGTCAGCGTCTTTAACCTCCTGTTTGGCCCAGTTTGCAATTTCTGCGGAAGATGAACAGGAATAGCGAGAACCAATGAGAGACTAGCTGGAGGTGTATGGACGGGCAAATTTAACTCTCATTTCCCACCAGGAAGAGGAAATAACCAAAGGCTCAGCGTGCCGTGCCGGAACCAGATTAGGGCCTGAAGCCATCCTGCGGTGTTGCGGCCAGCTCACAAGAAAGCGAGTTGAAGAAAGGAGCTCAGGGGCACTGTAATTCACAAACCTGCAGAGTTATAAATGACAGCTATCGTCCAAAAATATACTGAAGTAAGGCTGCCAGGAGGACTTGAAAGCGGGGCAGAATTGCAGGAAACCGATTTCAGGAGGTAGACTGGAATTGCATTGAAAGCATAGGAAAAGAGGCAGAACGTCCACAATGATGCACTTGGCCAAAAAGGGCGTATGCATTTTTTCCTGAATATATTCAGGAAAAAACGCATACGCCCTTTTCAGCCAACCAAGCAAGCTTGCAAAGGAAATCTGCACTACAATGAAGTCTCACTTCCCCCCGGTCAAAAGGGCCATCTGAAAAAAGTGTAAAATCCAGAAAGGCAGGACAGGCCATGGAGAACTGGGAGCCTTGTTATGCTGATGGGCGGGATGTAAATTGCCAACAGACACTCGGGAGAAGTGTATGGTGTTTCCTGAAACATCTAAAAAACAAAGCAACAGAGCCTAGGGCACTTCCACTTATGGTCCTATAGCTTAGGGAAATTAAAATCAAAAAGACACAGCCACCCCAAAGTTTGGGACGCCTCTGTTTACAAGAACCTCGTTTACCGTACAAGTTCAGTGTTACAGAAAGTGAAAAATGGATAAAGAACTTGTGGTACTTACGTACAATGCAATATCACTCAGCAATGAAATCTATGTCATCAGGCCCGTAGCAGCATAATGAGTGGATTCAGGTACGATGATTCTAACTGAAATAAGTCACACAGAAAAAGAAACATCATAAGATATCACTAATACACGGAATGTAAACTTGGCTACACAGGAACTGAATTCCAAAACAGAACAGGGTCTCAAATTTAGAAAACCAACTTATGCTTGCTTAAGGGGAAAGGTGAGTTGGGGTGCTGCATAAAACCAGAGATTGAAATGAGCACAGATAAAGTTCCTTAAGCCAAATATGGAATAGACAAGAGCTACTCCTTGCTCAACGAAATGGACTCAACACCCCATATTAAACGCCTAAGAATGTTCCTGACTAGTAAGTATCTTAAAACCTATGCATTGCTATGTCTCCGAAAGAGAATCAAGCATGTGTACAGGGGCATAAACGCAGCAGTGATAGGATTGGAGAGGTTCGGTGAGCAAATGAAGACCCTTTGAATTCATATTGCCTGGTACCCATTCCACGGGTCTCAACTACCCAGGTTTAAGGTATTCTTCCTTCAGCTAAAACATGCATGTGGAACCCAGAGTATGATCAACCGTGTGAACGGGAGACGTGTTCAAATATGTCTCAGTTTTCCTCCCCTGGTACTCGGGTGCAACATTCCAGACGCTTTACTAACACTCTCCCCACTTCGAGAGTCAGCGCCTTTAACCTCCTGTTTGGCCCAGTTTGCAATTTCTGCGGAAGATGAACAGGAATAGCGAGAACCAATGAGAGACTAGCTGGAGGTGTCTGGACGGGCAAATTTAACTCTCATTTCCCACCAGGAAGAGGAATTAACCAAAGGCTCAGCATGCCGTGCCGGAACCAGGTTAGGTCTTGAAGCCATCCTGCGGTGTTGCGGCCAGCTCACAAGAAAGCGAGTTGAAGAAAGGAGCTCAGGGGCACTGTAATTCACAAACCTGCAGAGTTATAAATGACAGCTATCGTCCAAAAATATACTGAAGTAAGGCTGCCAAGAGGACTTGAAAGCGGGGCAGAATTGCAGGAAACCGATTTCAGGAGGTAGACTGGAATTGCATTGAAAGCATAGGAAAAGAGGCAGAGCGTCCACAATGATGCACTTGGCCAAAAAGGGCGTATGCGTTTTTTCCTGAATATATTCAGGAAAAAACGCATACGCCCTTTTTGTCCAACCAAGCAAGCTTGCAAAGGAAATCTGCACTACAATGAAGTCTCACTTCCTTCCGGTCAAAAGGGCCATCTGAAAAATGTGTAAAATCCAGAAAGGCAGGACAGGCCATGGAGAACTGGGAGCCTTGTTATGCTGATGGGCGGGATGTAAATTGCCAACAGACACTCGGGAGAAGTGTATGGTGTTTCCTGAAACATCTAAAAAACAAAGCAACAGAGCCTAGGGCAATTCCACTTATGGTCCTATAGCTTAGGGAATTTAAAATCAAAAAGACACAGCCACCCCAAAGTTTGGGACGGCTCTGTTTACAAGAACCTCGTTTACAGTACAAGTTCAACATCGCAGAAAGTGAAAAATGGATAAAGAAGTTGTGGTATTTACTTACAAAGCAATATCACTCAGCAATGAAATCTATGTCATCAGGCCCTTAGCAGCACAATGAGTGGATTCAGGTATGATGATTCTAACTGAAATAATTCACACAGAAAAAGAAACATCATAAGATATCAGTAATACACGGAATGTAAACTTGGCTACACAGGAACTGAATTACAGAACAGAACAGGGTCTCAAATTTAGAAAACCAACTTATGCTTGCTTAAGGGGAAAGGTGAGTTGGGGTGCTGCATAAAACCAGAGATTGAAATGAGCACAGATAAAGTTCCTTAAGCCAAATATGGAATAGACAAGAGCTACTCCTTGCTCAACGAAATGGACTCAACACTGCATATTAAACGCCTAAGAATGTACCTGACTAGTAAGTATCTTAAAACCTATGGATTGCTATGTCTCCGAAAGAGAATCAAGCATGTGTACAGGGGCATAAACGCAACAGTGATAGGATTGGAGAGGTTCGGTGAGCAAATGAAGACCCTTTGAAGTCATATTGCATGGTACCCATTCCACGGGTCTCAACTCTGCAGGTTTAAGGTATTCTTCCTTCAGCTAAAACATGCATGTGGAACCCAGAGTATGATCAACCGTGTGAACGGGAGATGTGTTCAAATATGTCTCAGTTTTCCTCCCCTGGTACTCGGGTGCAACATTCCAGACGCTTTACTAACACTCTCCCCACTTGGAGAGTCAAGGCCTTTAACCTCCTGTTTGGCCCAGTTTGCAATTTCTGCGGAAGATGAACAGGAATAGGGAGAACCAATGAGAGACTAGCTGGAGGTGTCTGGACGGGCAAATTTAACTCTCATTTGCCACCAGGAAGAGGAAATAACCAAAGGCTCAGTGTGTCATGCTGGAATCAGATTAGGGCCTGAAGCAATCCTTCTGTGTTGTGGCCAGGTCACAAGAAAGCGAGTTGAAGAAAGGAGCTCAGGGGCACTGTAATTCACAAACCTGCAGAGTTATAAATGACAGCTATCGTCCAAAAATATACTGAAGTAAGGCTGCCAAGAGGACTTGAAAGCGGGGCAGAATTGCAGGAAACCGATTTCAGGAGGTAGACTGGAATTGTATTGAAAACATAGGAAAAGAGGCAGAACGTCCACAATGATGCACTTGGCCAAAAAGGGCGTATGCGTTTTTTCCTGAATATATTCAGGAAAAAACGCATACGCCCTTTTTGGCCAACCAAGCAAGCTTGCAAAGGAAATCTGCACTACAATGAAGTCTCACTTCCCCCCGGTCAAAAGGGCCATCTGAAAAAAGTGTAAAATCCAGAAAGGCAGGACAGGCCATGGAGAACTGGGAGCCTTGTTATGCTGATGGGCGGGATATAAATTGCCAACAGACAATCCGGAGAAGTGTATGGTGTTTCCTGAAACATCTAAAAAACAAAGCAACAGAGCCTAGGGCACTTCCACTTATGGTCCTATAGCTTAGGGAAATTAAAATCAAAAAGACACAGCCACCCCAAAGTTTGGGACGCCTCTGTTTACAAGAATCTCGTTTACCGTACAAGTTCAGTATCACAGAAAGTGAAAAATGGATAAAGAACTTGTGGTACTTACATACAATGCAGTATCACTCAGCAATGAAATCTATGTCATCAGCCCCGTAACAGCATAATGAGTGGATTAAGGTACGATGATTCTAACTGAAATAAGTCACACAGAAAAAGAAACATCATAAGATATCACTAATACACGGAATGTAAACTTGGCTACACAGGAACTGAATTACAGAAGAGAACAGGGTCTCAAATTTAGAAAACCAACATATGCTTGCTTAAGGGGAAAGGTGAGTTGGGGTGCTGCATAAAACCAGAGATTGAAATGAGCACAGATAAAGTTCCATAAGCCAAATATGGAATAGACAAGAGCTACTCCTTGCTCAACGAAATGGACTCAACACCGCATATTAAACGCCTAAGAATGTACCTGACTAGTAAGTATCTTAAAACCTATGGATTGCTATGTCTCCGAAACAGAATCAAGCATGTGTACAGGGGCATAAACGCAGCAGTGATAGGATTCGAGAGGTTCGGTGAGCAAATGAAGACCCTTTGAAGTCATATTGCATGGTACCCATTCCACGGGTTTCAACTACCCAGGTTTAAGGTATTCTTCCTTCAGCTAAAACATGCATGTGGAACCTAGAGTATGATCAACCATGTGATCGGGAGACGTGTTCAAATATGTCTCAGTTTTCGTACCTGGTACTCGGGTGCAACATTCCAGACGCTTTACTAACACTCTCCCCACTTGGACAGTCAGCGCCTTTAACCTCCTGTTTGGCCCAGTTTGCAATTTCTGTGGAAGGTGAACAGGAATAGGGAGAACCAATGAGAGACTAGCTGGAGGTGTCTGGACGGGCAAATTTAACTCTCATTTCCCACCAGGAAGAGGAAATAACCAAAGGCTCAGCGAGCCGTGCCGGAACCAGATTAGGGCCTGAAGCCATCCTGCGGTGTTGCGGCCAGGTCACAAGAAAGCGAGTTGAAGAAAGGAGCTCAGGGGCACTGTAATTCACAAACCTGCAGAGTTATAAATGACAGCTATTGTAAAAATATACTGAAGTAAGGCTGCCAAGAGGACTTGAAAGCGGGGCAGAATTGCAGCAAACCGATTTCAGGAGGTAGACTGGAATTGCATTGAAAGCATAGGAAAAGTGGCAGAACGTCCACAATGATGCACTTGGCCAAAAAGGGCGTATGCGTTTTTTCCTGAATATATTCAGGAAAAAACGCATACGCCCTTTTTGTCCAACCAAGCAAGCTTGCAAAGGAAATCTGCACTACAATGAAGTCTCACTTCCCCCTGGTCAAAAGGGCCATCTGAAAAAAGTGTAAAATCCAGAAAGGCAGGACAGGCCGTGGAGAACTGGGAGCCTTGTTGTGCTGATGGGCGGGATGTAAATTGCCAACAGACACTCGGGAGAAGTGTATGGTGTTTCCTGAAACATCTAAAAAACAAAGCAACAGAGCCTAGGGCACTTCCACTTATGGTCCTATAGCTTAGGGAAATTAAAATCATAAAGACACAGCCACCCCAAAGGTTGGGACGCCTCTGTTTACAGGAACCTCATTTACCGTACAAGTTCAATATCACAGAAATTGAAAAATGGATAAAGAACTTGTGGTACTTACATACAATGCAGTATCACTCAGCAATGAAATCTATGTCATCAGGCCCGTAGCAGCATAATGAGTGGATTCAGGTACGATGATTCTAACTGAAATAAGTCACACAGAAAGAGAAACATCATAAGATATCACTAATACACGGAATGTAAACTTGGCTACAAAGGAACTGAATTCCAAAACAGAACAGGGTCTCAAATTTAGAAAACCAACTTATGCTTGCTTAAGGGGAAAGGTGAGTTGGGGTTCTGCATAAAACCAGAGATTGAAATGATCACAGATAAAGTTCCTTAAGCCAAATATGGAATAGACAAGAGCTACTCCTTGCTCAACGAAATGGACTCAACACCCCATATTAAACGCCTAAGAATGTACCTGACTAGTAAGTATCTTAAAACCTATGGATTGCTATGTCTCCAAAAGAGAATCAAGCGTGTGTACAGGGGCATAAACGCAGCAGTGATAGGATTGGAGAGGTTCGGTGAGCAAATGAAAACCCTTTGAAGTCATATTGCATGGTACCCATTCCACGGGTTTCAACTACCCAGGTTTAAGGTATTCTTCCTTCAGCTAAAACATGCATGTGGAACCCAGAGTATGATCAACCGTGTGAATGGGAGACGTGTTCAAATATGTCTCAGTTTTCCTCCCCTGATACTCGGGTGCAACATTCCAGACGCTTTACTAACACTCTCCCGACTTGGAGAGTCAGTCCCTTTAACCTCCTGTTTGGCCCAGTTTGCAATTTCTGTGGAAGATGAACAGGAATAGCGAGAACCAATGAGAGACTAGCTGGAGGTCTCTGGACGGGCAAATTTAACTCTCATTTCCCACCAGAAAGAGGAAATAACCAAAGGCTCAGCGTGCCGTGCCGGAACCAGATTAGGGCCTGAAGCCATCCTGCGGTGTTGCGGCCAGGTCAAAAGAAAGCGAGTTGAAGAAAGGAGCTCAGGGGCACTGTAATTCACAAACCTGCAGAGTTATAAATGACAGCTATCGTCCAAAAATATACTGAAGTAAGGCTGCCAGGAGGACTTGAAAGCGGGGCAGAATTGCGGGAAACCGATTTCAGGAGGTAGACTGGAATTGCACTGAAAGCATAGGAAAAGAGGCAGAACGTCCACAATGATGCACTTGGCCAAAAAGGGCGTATGCGTTTTTTCCTGAATATATTCAGGAAAAAACGCATACGCCCTTTGTGGCCAACCAAGCAAGCTTGCAAAGGAAATCTGCACTACAATGAAGTCTCAATTCCCCCCGGTCAAATGGGCCATCTGAAAAATGTGTAAAATCCAGAAAGGCAGGACAGGCCATGGAGAACTGGGAGCCTTGTTATGCTGATGGGCGGGATGTAAATTGCCAACAGACACTCGGGAGAAGTGTATGGTGTTTCCTGAAACATCTAAAAAACAAAGCAACAGAGCCTAGGGCACTTCCACTTATGGTCCTATAGTTTAGGGAAATTAAAATCATAAAGACACAGCCACCCCAAAGGTTGGTACGCCTCTGTTTCCAAGAACCTCATTTACCGTACAAGTTCAGTATCACAGAAAGTGAAAAATGGATAAAGAACTTGTGGTACTTACGTATAATGCAGTATCACTCAGCAATGAAATCTATGTCATCAGGCCCGTAGCAGCATAATGAGTGGATTCAGGTACGATGATTCTAACTGAAATAAGTCACACAGAAAGAGAAACATCATAAGATATCACTAATACACGGAATGTAAACTTGGCTACACAGGAACTGAATTACAGAACAGAACAGGGTCTCAAATTTAGAAAACCAACATATGCTTGCTTAAGGGGAAAGGTGAGTTGGGGTGCTGCATAAAACCAGAGATTGAAATGAGCACAGATAAAGTTCCTTAAGCCAAATATGGAATAGACAAGAGCTACTCCTTGCTCAACGAAATGGACTCAACACCGCATATTAAACGCCTAAGAATGTACCTGACTAGTAAGTATCTTAAAACCTATGGATTGCTATGTCTCCGAAAGAGAATCAAGCATGTGTACAGGGGCATAAACGCAGCAGTGATAGGATTGGAGAGGTTCGGTGAGCAAATGAAGACCCTTTGAAGTCATATTGCATGGTACCCATTCCACGGGTTTCAACTACCCAGGTTTAAGGTATTCTTCCTTCAGCTAAAACATGCATGTGGAACCCAGAGTATGATCAACCGTGTGAACGGGAGACGAGTTCAAATATGTCTCAGTTTTCCTCCCCTGATACTCGGGTGCAACATTCCAGACGCTTTACTAACACTCTCCCCACTTGGACAGTCAGCGTCTTTAACCTCCTGTTTGGCCCAGTTTGCAATTTCTGCGGAAGATGAACAGGAATAGCGAGAACCAATGAGAGACTAGCTGGAGGTGTATGGACGGGCAAATTTAACTCTCATTTCCCACCAGGAAGAGGAAATAACCAAAGGCTCAGCGTGCCGTGCCGGAACCAGATTAGGGCCTGAAGCCATCCTGCGGTGTTGCGGCCAGCTCACAAGAAAGCGAGTTGAAGAAAGGAGCTCAGGGGCACTGTAATTCACAAACCTGCAGAGTTATAAATGACAGCTATCGTCCAAAAATATACTGAAGTAAGGCTGCCAGGAGGACTTGAAAGCGGGGCAGAATTGCAGGAAACCGATTTCAGGAGGTAGACTGGAATTGCATTGAAAGCATAGGAAAAGAGGCAGAACGTCCACAATGATGCACTTGGCCAAAAAGGGCGTATGCATTTTTTCCTGAATATATTCAGGAAAAAACGCATACGCCCTTTTCAGCCAACCAAGCAAGCTTGCAAAGGAAATCTGCACTACAATGAAGTCTCACTTCCCCCCGGTCAAAAGGGCCATCTGAAAAAAGTGTAAAATCCAGAAAGGCAGGACAGGCCATGGAGAACTGGGAGCCTTGTTATGCTGATGGGCGGGATGTAAATTGCCAACAGACACTCGGGAGAAGTGTATGGTGTTTCCTGAAACATCTAAAAAACAAAGCAACAGAGCCTAGGGCACTTCCACTTATGGTCCTATAGCTTAGGGAAATTAAAATCAAAAAGACACAGCCACCCCAAAGTTTGGGACGCCTCTGTTTACAAGAACCTCGTTTACCGTACAAGTTCAGTGTTACAGAAAGTGAAAAATGGATAAAGAACTTGTGGTACTTACGTACAATGCAATATCACTCAGCAATGAAATCTATGTCATCAGGCCCGTAGCAGCATAATGAGTGGATTCAGGTACGATGATTCTAACTGAAATAAGTCACACAGAAAAAGAAACATCATAAGATATCACTAATACACGGAATGTAAACTTGGCTACACAGGAACTGAATTCCAAAACAGAACAGGGTCTCAAATTTAGAAAACCAACTTATGCTTGCTTAAGGGGAAAGGTGAGTTGGGGTGCTGCATAAAACCAGAGATTGAAATGAGCACAGATAAAGTTCCTTAAGCCAAATATGGAATAGACAAGAGCTACTCCTTGCTCAACGAAATGGACTCAACACCCCATATTAAACGCCTAAGAATGTTCCTGACTAGTAAGTATCTTAAAACCTATGCATTGCTATGTCTCCGAAAGAGAATCAAGCATGTGTACAGGGGCATAAACGCAGCAGTGATAGGATTGGAGAGGTTCGGTGAGCAAATGAAGACCCTTTGAATTCATATTGCCTGGTACCCATTCCACGGGTCTCAACTACCCAGGTTTAAGGTATTCTTCCTTCAGCTAAAACATGCATGTGGAACCCAGAGTATGATCAACCGTGTGAACGGGAGACGTGTTCAAATATGTCTCAGTTTTCCTCCCCTGGTACTCGGGTGCAACATTCCAGACGCTTTACTAACACTCTCCCCACTTCGAGAGTCAGCGCCTTTAACCTCCTGTTTGGCCCAGTTTGCAATTTCTGCGGAAGATGAACAGGAATAGCGAGAACCAATGAGAGACTAGCTGGAGGTGTCTGGACGGGCAAATTTAACTCTCATTTCCCACCAGGAAGAGGAATTAACCAAAGGCTCAGCATGCCGTGCCGGAACCAGGTTAGGTCTTGAAGCCATCCTGCGGTGTTGCGGCCAGCTCACAAGAAAGCGAGTTGAAGAAAGGAGCTCAGGGGCACTGTAATTCACAAACCTGCAGAGTTATAAATGACAGCTATCGTCCAAAAATATACTGAAGTAAGGCTGCCAAGAGGACTTGAAAGCGGGGCAGAATTGCAGGAAACCGATTTCAGGAGGTAGACTGGAATTGCATTGAAAGCATAGGAAAAGAGGCAGAGCGTCCACAATGATGCACTTGGCCAAAAAGGGCGTATGCGTTTTTTCCTGAATATATTCAGGAAAAAACGCATACGCCCTTTTTGTCCAACCAAGCAAGCTTGCAAAGGAAATCTGCACTACAATGAAGTCTCACTTCCTTCCGGTCAAAAGGGCCATCTGAAAAATGTGTAAAATCCAGAAAGGCAGGACAGGCCATGGAGAACTGGGAGCCTTGTTATGCTGATGGGCGGGATGTAAATTGCCAACAGACACTCGGGAGAAGTGTATGGTGTTTCCTGAAACATCTAAAAAACAAAGCAACAGAGCCTAGGGCAATTCCACTTATGGTCCTATAGCTTAGGGAATTTAAAATCAAAAAGACACAGCCACCCCAAAGTTTGGGACGGCTCTGTTTACAAGAACCTCGTTTACAGTACAAGTTCAACATCGCAGAAAGTGAAAAATGGATAAAGAAGTTGTGGTATTTACTTACAAAGCAATATCACTCAGCAATGAAATCTATGTCATCAGGCCCTTAGCAGCACAATGAGTGGATTCAGGTATGATGATTCTAACTGAAATAATTCACACAGAAAAAGAAACATCATAAGATATCAGTAATACACGGAATGTAAACTTGGCTACACAGGAACTGAATTACAGAACAGAACAGGGTCTCAAATTTAGAAAACCAACTTATGCTTGCTTAAGGGGAAAGGTGAGTTGGGGTGCTGCATAAAACCAGAGATTGAAATGAGCACAGATAAAGTTCCTTAAGCCAAATATGGAATAGACAAGAGCTACTCCTTGCTCAACGAAATGGACTCAACACTGCATATTAAACGCCTAAGAATGTACCTGACTAGTAAGTATCTTAAAACCTATGGATTGCTATGTCTCCGAAAGAGAATCAAGCATGTGTACAGGGGCATAAACGCAACAGTGATAGGATTGGAGAGGTTCGGTGAGCAAATGAAGACCCTTTCATGTCATATTGCATGGTACCCATTCCACGGGTTTCAACTACCCAGGTTTAACGTATTCTTCCTTCAGTTAAAACATGCATGTGGAACCTAGAGTATGATCAACCATGTGATCGGGAGACGTGTTCAAATATGTCTCAGTTTTCCTCCCCTGGTACTCGTGTGCAACATTCCAGATGCTTTACTAACACTCTCCCGACTTGGAGAGTCAGTCCCTTTAACCTCCTGTTTGGCCCAGTTTGCAATTTCTGCGGAAGATGAACAGGAATAGCGAGAACCAATGAGAGACTAGCTGGAGGTGTCTGGACGGGCAAATTTAACTCTCATTTCCCACCAGGAAGAGGAAATAACCAAAGGCTCAGCGTGCCGTGCCAGAACCAGATTAGGGCCTGAAGCCATCCTGCGGTGTTGCGGCCAGCTCACAAGAAAGCGAGTTGAAGAAAGGAGCTCAGGGGCACTGTAATTCACAAACCTGCAGAGTTATAAATGACAGCTATCGTCCAAAAATATACTGAAGTAAGACTGCCAAGAGGACTTGAAAGCGGGGCAGAATTGCAGGAAACCGATTTCAGGAGGTAGACTGGAATTGTATTGAAAGCATAGGAAAAGAGGCAGAACGTCCACAATGATGCACTTGGCCAAAAAGGGCGTATGCGTTTTTTCCTGAATATATTCAGGAAAAAACGCATACGCCCTTTTCGGCCAACCAAGAAAGCTTGCAAAGGAAATCTGCACTACAATGAAGTCTCACTTCCCCCCGGTCAAAAGGGCTATCTGAAAAAAGTGTAAAATCCAGAAAGGCAGGACAGGCCATGGAGAACTGGGAGCCTTGTTATCCTGATGGGCGGGATGTAAATTGCCAACAGACACTCGGGAGAAGTGTATGGTGTTTCCTGAAACATCTAAGAAACAAAGCAACAGAGCCTAGGGCACTTCCACTTATGGTCCTATAGCTTAGGGAAATTAAAATCAAAAATACACAGCCACCCCAAAGTTTGGGACGCCTCTGTTTACAAGAATTTCATTTACCGTACAAGTTCAGTATCAAAGAAAGTGAAAAATGGATAAAGAACTTGTGGTACTTACGTACAATGCAGTATCACTCAGCAATGAAATCTATGTCATCAGGCCCGTAGCAGCATAATGAGTGGATTCAGGTACGATGATTCTAACTGAAATAAGTCACACAGAAAAAGAAACATCATAAGATATCACTAATACACGGAATGTAAACTTGGCTACACAGGAACTGAATTCCAAAACAGAACAGGGTCTCAAATTTAGAAAACCAACTTATGCTTGCTTAAGGGGAAAGGTGAGTTGGGGTGCTGCATAAAACCAGAGATTGAAATGAGCACAGATAAAGTTCCTTAAGCCAAATATGGAATAGACAAGAGCTACTCCTTGCTCAACGAAATGGACTCAACACCGCATATTAAACGCCTAAGAATGTACCTGACTAGTAAGTATCTTAAAACCTATGGATTGCTATGTCTCCAAAAGAGAATCAAGCGTGTGTACAGGGGCATAAACGCAGCAGTGATAGGATTGGAGAGGTTCGGTGAGCAAATGAAGACCCTTTGAAGTCATATTGCATGGTACCCATTCCACGGGTCTCAACTCTGCAGGTTTAAGGTATTCTTCCTTCAGCTAAAACATGCATGTGGAACCCAGAGTATGATCAACCGTGTGAACGGGAGATGTGTTCAAATATGTCTCAGTTTTCCTCCCCTGGTACTCGGGTGCAACATTCCAGACGCTTTACTAACACTCTCCCCACTTGGAGAGTCAAGGCCTTTAACCTCCTGTTTGGCCCAGTTTGCAATTTCTGCGGAAGATGAACAGGAATAGGGAGAACCAATGAGAGACTAGCTGGAGGTGTCTGGACGGGCAAATTTAACTCTCATTTGCCACCAGGAAGAGGAAATAACCAAAGGCTCAGTGTGTCATGCTGGAATCAGATTAGGGCCTGAAGCAATCCTTCTGTGTTGTGGCCAGGTCACAAGAAAGCGAGTTGAAGAAAGGAGCTCAGGGGCACTGTAATTCACAAACCTGCAGAGTTATAAATGACAGCTATCGTCCAAAAATATACTGAAGTAAGGCTGCCAAGAGGACTTGAAAGCGGGGCAGAATTGCAGGAAACCGATTTCAGGAGGTAGACTGGAATTGTATTGAAAACATAGGAAAAGAGGCAGAACGTCCACAATGATGCACTTGGCCAAAAAGGGCGTATGCGTTTTTTCCTGAATATATTCAGGAAAAAACGCATACGCCCTTTTTGGCCAACCAAGCAAGCTTGCAAAGGAAATCTGCACTACAATGAAGTCTCACTTCCCCCCGGTCAAAAGGGCCATCTGAAAAAAGTGTAAAATCCAGAAAGGCAGGACAGGCCATGGAGAACTGGGAGCCTTGTTATGCTGATGGGCGGGATATAAATTGCCAACAGACAATCCGGAGAAGTGTATGGTGTTTCCTGAAACATCTAAAAAACAAAGCAACAGAGCCTAGGGCACTTCCACTTATGGTCCTATAGCTTAGGGAAATTAAAATCAAAAAGACACAGCCACCCCAAAGTTTGGGACGCCTCTGTTTACAAGAATCTCGTTTACCGTACAAGTTCAGTATCACAGAAAGTGAAAAATGGATAAAGAACTTGTGGTACTTACATACAATGCAGTATCACTCAGCAATGAAATCTATGTCATCAGCCCCGTAACAGCATAATGAGTGGATTAAGGTACGATGATTCTAACTGAAATAAGTCACACAGAAAAAGAAACATCATAAGATATCACTAATACACGGAATGTAAACTTGGCTACACAGGAACTGAATTACAGAAGAGAACAGGGTCTCAAATTTAGAAAACCAACATATGCTTGCTTAAGGGGAAAGGTGAGTTGGGGTGCTGCATAAAACCAGAGATTGAAATGAGCACAGATAAAGTTCCATAAGCCAAATATGGAATAGACAAGAGCTACTCCTTGCTCAACGAAATGGACTCAACACCGCATATTAAACGCCTAAGAATGTACCTGACTAGTAAGTATCTTAAAACCTATGGATTGCTATGTCTCCGAAACAGAATCAAGCATGTGTACAGGGGCATAAACGCAGCAGTGATAGGATTCGAGAGGTTCGGTGAGCAAATGAAGACCCTTTGAAGTCATATTGCATGGTACCCATTCCACGGGTTTCAACTACCCAGGTTTAAGGTATTCTTCCTTCAGCTAAAACATGCATGTGGAACCTAGAGTATGATCAACCATGTGATCGGGAGACGTGTTCAAATATGTCTCAGTTTTCGTACCTGGTACTCGGGTGCAACATTCCAGACGCTTTACTAACACTCTCCCCACTTGGACAGTCAGCGCCTTTAACCTCCTGTTTGGCCCAGTTTGCAATTTCTGTGGAAGGTGAACAGGAATAGGGAGAACCAATGAGAGACTAGCTGGAGGTGTCTGGACGGGCAAATTTAACTCTCATTTCCCACCAGGAAGAGGAAATAACCAAAGGCTCAGCGAGCCGTGCCGGAACCAGATTAGGGCCTGAAGCCATCCTGCGGTGTTGCGGCCAGGTCACAAGAAAGCGAGTTGAAGAAAGGAGCTCAGGGGCACTGTAATTCACAAACCTGCAGAGTTATAAATGACAGCTATTGTAAAAATATACTGAAGTAAGGCTGCCAAGAGGACTTGAAAGCGGGGCAGAATTGCAGGAAACCGATTTCAGGAGGTAGACTGGAATTGCATTGAAAGCATAGGAAAAGAGGCAGAACGTCCACAATGATGCACTTGGCCAAAAAGGGCGTATGCGTTTTTTCCTGAATATATTCAGGAAAAAACGCATACGCCCTTTTCGGCCAACCAGGCAAACTTGCAAAGGAAATCTGCACTACAATGAAGTCTCACTTCCCCCCGGTCAAAAGGGCCATCTGAAAAAGTGTAAAATCCAGAAAGACAGGACAGAACATGGAGAACTGGGAGCCTTTTTATGCTGATGGGCGGGATGTAAATTGCCAACAGACACTCGGGAGAAGTGTATGGTGTTTCCTGAAACATCTAAGAAACAAAGCAACAGAGCCTAGGGCACTTCCACTTATGGTCCTATAGCTTAGGGAAATTAAAATCAAAAAGACACAGCCACCCCAAAGTTTGGGACGCCTCTGTTTACAAGAACCTCGTTTACCGTACAAGTTCAGTATCACAGAAAGTGAAAAATGGATAAAGAACTTGTGGTACTTACATACAATGCAGTATCACTCAGCAATGAAATCTATGTCATCAGGCCCGTAGCAGCATAATGAGTGGATTCAGGTACGATGATTCTAACTGAAATAAGTCACACAGAAAAAGAAACATCATAAGATATCACTAATACACGGAATGTAAACTTGGCTACACAGGAACTGAATTCCAAAACAGAACAGGGTCTCAAATTTAGAAGACCAACATATGCTTGCTTAAGGGGAAAGGTGAGTTGGGGTGCTGCATAAAACCAGAGATTGAAATGAGCACAGATAAAGTTCCTTAAGCCAAATATGGAATAGACAAGAGCTACTCCTTGCTCAACGAAATGGACTCAACACCCCATATTAAACGCCTAAGAATGTACCTGACTAGTAAGTATCTTAAAACCTATGGATTGCTATGTCTCCAAAAGAGAATCAAGCGTGTGTACAGGGGCATAAACGCAGCAGTGATAGGATTGGAGAGGTTCGGTGAGCAAATGAAGACCCTTTGAAGTCATATTGCATGGTACCCATTCCACGGGTCTCAACTCTGCAGGTTTAAGGTATTCTTCCTTCAGCTAAAACATGCATGTGGAACCCAGAGTATGATCAACTGTGTGAACGGGAGACGTGTTCAAATATGTCTCAGTTTTCCTCCCCTGGTACTCGGGTGCAACATTCCAGACGCTTTACTAACACTCTCCCCACTTGGAGAGTCAACGCCTTTAACCCCCTGTTTGGCCCAGTTTGCAATTTCTGCGGAAGATGAACAGGAATAGGGAGAACCAATGAGAGACTAGCTGGAGGTGTCTGGACGGGCAAATTTAACTCTCATTTGCCACCAGGAAGAGGAAATAACCAAAGGATCAGCGTGCCGTGCCGAAACCAGATTAGGGCCTGAAGCCATCCTGCGGTGTTGCGGCCAGGTCACAAGAAAGCGAGTTGAAGAAAGGAGCTCCGGGGCACTGTAATTCACAAACCTGCAGAGTTATAAATGACAGCTATCGTCCAAAAATATACTGAAGTAAGGCTGCCAAGAGGACTTGAAAGCGGGGCAGAATTGCAGAAAACCGATTTCAGGAGGTAGACTGGAATTGCATTGAAAGCATAGGAAAAGAGACAGAACATCCACAATGATGCACTTGGCCAAAAAGGGCGTATGCGTTTTTTCCTAAATATATTCAGGAAAAAACGCATACGCCCTTTTTGACCAACCAAGCAAGCTTGCAAAGAAAATCTGCACTACAATGAAGTCTCACTTCCCCCCGGTCAAAAGGGCCATCTGAAAAAAGTGTAAAATCCAGAAAGGCAGGACAGGCCATGGAGAACTGGGAGCCTTGTTATGCTGATGGGCGGGATGTAAATTGCCAACAGACACTCGGGAGAAGTGTATGGTGTTTCCTGAAACATCTAAAAAACAAAGCAACAGAGCCTAGGGCACTTCCACTTATGGTCCTATAGCTTAGGGAAATTAAAATCAAAAAGACACAGCCACCCCAAAGGTTGGGACGCCTCTGTTTACAAGAACCTCGTTTACCGTACAAGTTCAGTATCACAGAAAGTGAAAAATGGATAAAGAACTTGTGGTACTTATGTACAATGCAGTATCACTCAGCAATGAAATCTATGTCATCAGGCCCGTAGCAGCATAATGAGTGGATTCAGGTACGATGATTCTAACTGAAATAAGTCACACAGAAAAAGAAACATCATAAGATATCACTAATACACGGAATGTAAACTTGGCTACACAGGAACTGAATTCCAAAACAGAACAGGGTCTCAAATTTAGAAATCCAACTTATGCTTGCTTAAGGGGAAAGGTGAGTTGGGGTGCTGCATAAAACCAGAGATTGAAATGAGCACAGATAAAGTTCCTTAAGCCAAATATGGAATAGACAAGAGCTACTCCTTGCTCAACGAAATGGACTCAACACCCCATATTAAACGCCTAAGAATGTACCTGACTAGTAAGTATCTTAAAACCTATGGATTGCTATGTCTCCAAAAGAGAATCAAGCGTGTGTACAGGGGCATAAACACAGCAGTGATAGGATTGGAGAGGTTCGGTGAGCAAATGAAGACCCTTTGAAGTCATATTGCATGGTACCCATTCCACGGGTCTCAACTCTGCAGGTTTAAGGTATTCTTCCTTCAGCTAAAACATGCATGTGGAACCCAGAGTATGATCAACCGTGTGAACGGGAGACGTGTTCAAATATGTCTCAGTTTTCCTCCCCTGGTACTCGGGTGCAACATTCCAGACGCTTTACTAACAGTCTCCCCACTTGGAGAGTCAACGCCTTTAACCTCCTGTTTGGCCCAGTTTGCAATTTCTGCGGAAGATGAACAGGAATAGGGAGAACCAATGAGAGACTACCTGGAGGTGTCTGGACGGGCAAATTTAACTCTCATTTGCCACCAGGAAGAGGAAATAACCAAAGGATCAGCGTGCCGTGCCGAAACCAGATTAGGGCCTGAAGCCATCTTGCGGTGTTGCGGCCAGGTCACAAGAAAGCGAGTTGAAGAAAGGAGCTCAGGGGCACTGTAATTCACAAACCTGCAGAGTTATAAATGACAGCTATCGTCCAAAAATATACTGAAGTAAGGCTGCCAAGAGGACTTGAAAGCGGGGCAGAATTACAGGAAACCGATTTCAGGAGGTAGACTGGAATTGCATTGAAAGCATAGGAAAAGAGACAGAACGTCCACAATGATGCACTTGGCCAAAAAGGGCGTATGCGTTTTTTCCTGAATATATTCAGGAAAAAACGCATACGCCCTTTTTGACCAACCAAGCAAGCTTGCAAAGGAAATCTGCACTACAATGAAGTCTCACTTCCCCCCGGTCAAAAGGGCCATCTGAAAAACGTGTAAAATCCAGAAAGGCAGGACAGGCCATGGAGAACTGGGAGCCTTGTTATGCTGATGGGCGGGATGTAAATTGCCAACAGACACTCGGGAGAAGTGTATGGTGTTTCCTGAAACATCTAAAAAACAAAGCAACAGAGCCTAGGGCACTTCCACTTATGGTCCTATAGCTTAGGGAAATTAAAATCAAAAAGACACAGCCACCCCAAAGGTTGGGACGCCTCTGTTTACAAGAACCTCGTTTACCGTACAAGTTCAGTATCACAGAAAGTGAAAAATGGATAAAGAACTTGTGGTACTTATGTACAATGCAGTATCACTCAGCAATGAAATCTATGTCATCAGGCCCGTAGCAGCATAATGAGTGGATTCAGGTACGATGATTCTAACTGAAATAAGTCACACAGAAAAAGAAACATCATAAGATATCACTAATACACGGAATGTAAACTTGGCTACACAGGAACTGAATTCCAAAACAGAACAGGGTCTCAAATTTAGAAATCCAACTTATGCTTGCTTAAGGGGAAAGGTGAGTTGGGGTGCTGCATAAAACCAGAGATTGAAATGAGCACAGATAAAGTTCCTTAAGCCAAATATGGAATAGACAAGAGCTACTCCTTGCTCAACGAAATGGACTCAACACCCCATATTAAACGCCTAAGAATGTACCTGACTAGTAAGTATCTTAAAACCTATGGATTGCTATGTCTCCAAAAGAGAATCAAGCGTGTGTACAGGGGCATAAACGCAGCAGTGATAGGATTGGAGAGGTTCGGTGAGCAAATGAAGACCCTTTGAAGTCATATTGCATGGTACCCATTCCACGGGTCTCAACTCTGCAGGTTTAAGGTATTCTTCCTTCAGCTAAAACATGCATGTGGAACCCAGAGTATGATCAACCGTGTGAACGGGAGACGTGTTCAAATATGTCTCAGTTTTCCTCCCCTGGTACTCGGGTGCAACATTCCAGACGCTTTACTAACAGTCTCCCCACTTGGAGAGTCAACGCCTTTAACCTCCTGTTTGGCCCAGTTTGCAATTTCTGCGGAAGATGAACAGGAATAGGGAGAACCAATGAGAGACTAGCTGGAGGTGTCTAGACGGGCAAATTTAACTCTCATTTGCCACCAGGAAGAGGAAATAACCAAAGGATCAGCGTGCCGTGCCGAAACCAGATTAGGGCCTGAAGCCATCCTGCGGTGTTGCGGCCAGGTCACAAGAAAGCGAGTTGAAGAAAGGAGCTCAGGGGCACTGTAATTCACAAACCTGCAGAGTTATAAATGACAGCTATCGTCCAAAAATATACTGAAGTAAGGCTGCCAAGAGGACTTGAAAGCGGGGCAGAATTACAGGAAACCGATTTCAGGAGGTAGACTGGAATTGCATTGAAAGCATAGGAAAAGAGACAGAACGTCCACAATGATGCACTTGGCCAAAAAGGGCGTATGCGTTTTTTCCTGAATATATTCAGGAAAAAACGCATACGCCCTTTTTGTCCAACCAAGCAAGCTTGCAAAGGAAATCTGCACTACAATGAAGTCTCACTTCCCCCCGGTCAAAAGGGCCATCTGAAAAAAGTGTAAAATCCAGAAAGGCAGGACAGGCCATGGAGAACTGGGAGCCTTGTTATGCTGATGGGCGGGATGTAAATTGCCAACAGACACTCGGGAGAAGTGTATGGTGTTTCCTGAAACATCTAAAAAACAAAGCAACAGAGCCTAGGGCACTTCCACTTATGGTCCTATAGCTTAGGGAAATTAAAATCAAAAAGACACAGCCACCCCAAAGGTTGGGACGCCTCTGTTTACAAGAACCTCGTTTACCGTACAAGTTCAGTATCACAGAAAGTGAAAAATGGATAAAGAACTTGTGGTACTTATGTACAATGCAGTATCACTCAGCAATGAAATCTATGTCATCAGGCCCGTAGCAGCATAATGAGTGGATTCAGGTACGATGATTCTAACTGAAATAAGTCACACAGAAAAAGAAACATCATAAGATATCACTAATACACGGAATGTAAACTTGGCTACACAGGAACTGAATTCCAAAACAGAACAGGGTCTCAAATTTAGAAATCCAACTTATGCTTGCTTAAGGGGAAAGGTGAGTTGGGGTGCTGCATAAAACCAGAGATTGAAATGAGCACAGATAAAGTTCCTTAAGCCAAATATGGAATAGACAAGAGCTACTCCTTGCTCAACGAAATGGACTCAACACCCCATATTAAACGCCTAAGAATGTACCTGACTAGTAAGTATCTTAAAACCTATGGATTGCTATGTCTCCAAAAGAGAATCAAGCGTGTGTACAGGGGCATAAACGCAGCAGTGATAGGATTGGAGAGGTTCGGTGAGCAAATGAAGACCCTTTGAAGTCATATTGCATGGTACCCATTCCACGGGTTTCAACTACCCAGGTTTAAGGTATTCTTCCTTCAGCTAAAACATGCATGTGGAACCCAGAGTATGATCAACCGTGTGAACGGGAAACGTGTTCAAATATGTCTCAGTTTTCCTCCCCTGATACTCGGGTGCAACATTCCAGACGCTTTACTAACACTCTCCCCACTTGGACAGTCAGCGCCTTTAAACTCCTGTTTGGCCCAGTTTGCAATTTCTGCGGAAGATGAACAGGAATAGCGAGAACCAATGAGAGACTAGCTGGAGGTGTATGGACGGGCAAATTTAACTCTCATTTCCCACCAGTAAGAGGAAATAACCAAAGGCTCTGCATGCCGTGCCAGAACCAGATTAGGGCCTGAAGCCATCCTGCAGTGTTGCGGCCAGGTCACAAGAAAGCGAGTTGAAGAAAGGAGCTCAGGGGCACTGTAATTCACAAACCTGCAGAGTTATAAATGACAGCTATCGTCCAAAAATATACTGAAGTAAGGCTGCCAAGAGGACTTGAAAGCGGGGCAGAATTGCAGGAAACCGATTTCAGGAGGTAGACTGGAATTGCATTGAAAGCATAGGAAAAGAGGCAGAACGTCCACAATGATGCACTTGGCCAAAAAGGGCGTATGCGTTTTTTCCTGAATATATTCAGGAAAAAACGCATACGCCCTTTTTGTCCAACCAACCAAGCTTGCAAAGGAAATCTGCACTACAATGAAGTCTCACTTCCCCCTGGTCAAAAGGGCCATCTGAAAAAAGTGTAAAATCCAGAAAGTCAGGACAGGCCGTGGAGAACTGGGAGCCTTGTTGTGCTGATGGGCGGGATGTAAATTGCCAACAGACACTCGGGAGAAGTGTATGGTGTTTCCTGAAACATCTAAAAAACAAAGCAACAGAGCCTAGGGCACTTCCACTTATGGTCCTATAGCTTAGGGAAATTAAAATCATAAAGACACAGCCACCCCAAAGGTTGGGACGCCTCTGTTTACAGGAACCTCATTTACCGTACAAGTTCAATATCACAGAAAGTGAAAATTGGATAAAGAACTTGTGGTACTTACATACAATGCAGTATCACTCAGCAATGAAATCTATGTCATCAGGCCCGTAGCAGCATAATGAGTGGATTCAGGTACGATGATTCTAACTGAAATAAGTCACACAGAAAAAGAAACATCATAAGATATCACTAATACACGGAATGTAAACTTGGCTACACAGGAACTGGATTACAAAACAGAACAGGGTCTCAAATTTAGAAAACCAACTTATGCTTGCTTAAGGGGAAAGGTGAGTTGGGGTGCTGCATAAAACCAGAGATTGAAATGAGCACAGATAAAGTTCCTTAAGCCAAATATGGAATAGACAAGAGCTACTCCTTGCTCAACGAAATGGACTCAACACCCCATATTAAACGCCTAACAATGTACCTGACTAGTAAGTATCTTAAAACCTATGGATTACTATGTCTCCGAAAGAGAATCAAGCGTGTGTACAGGGGCATAAACGCAGCAGTGATAGGATTGGAGAGGTTCGGTGAGCAAATGAAGACCCTTTGAAGTCATATTGCATGGTACCCATTGGACGGGTCTCAACTCTCCAGGTTTAAGGTATTCTTCCTTCAGCTAAAACATGCATGTGTAACCCAGAGTATGACCAACCGTGTGAATGGGAGACGTGTTCAAATATGTCTCAGTTTTCCTCCCCTGGTACTCGGGTGCAACATTCCAGACGCTTTACTAACACTCTCCCCACTTGGACAGTCAGCGTCTTTAACCTCCTGTTTGGCCCAGTTTGCAATTTCTGCAGAAGATGAACAGGAATAGCGAGAACCAATGAGAGACTAGCTGGAGGTTTCTGGACGGTCAAATTTAACTCTCATTTCCCACCAGGAAGAGGAAATAACCAAAGGCTCAGTGTGCCGTGCCGAAACCAGATTAGGGCCTGAAGCCATCGTGCGGTGTTGCGGCCAGGTCACAAGAAAGCGAGTTGAAGAAAGGAGCTCAGTGTCTCTGTAATTCACAAACCTGCAGAGTTATAAATGACAGCTATCGTCCAAAAATATACTGAAGTAAGGCTGCCAAGAGGACTTGAAAGCGGGGCAGAATTGCAGGAAACCGATTTCAGGAGGTAGACTGGAATTGCATTGAAAGCATAGGAAAAGAGGCAGAACGTCCTCAATGATGCACTTGGCCAAAAAGGGCGTATGCGTTTTTTCCTAAATATATTCAGGAAAAAAACGCATACGCACTTTTTGACCAACCAAGCAAACTTGCAAAGGAAATCTGCACTACAATGAAGTCTCACTTCCCCCCGGTCAAAAGGGCCATCTGAAAAAAGTGTAAAATCCAGAAAGGCAGGACAGGCCATGGAGAACTGGGAGCCTTGTTATGCTGATGGGCGGGATGTAAATTGCCAACAGACACTCGGGAGAAGTGTATGGTGTTTCCTGAAACATCTAAAAAACAAAGCAACAGAGCCTAGGGCACTTCCACTTATGGTCCTGTAGCTTAGGGAAATTAAAATCAAAAAGACACAGCCACCCCAAAAGTTGGGACGCCTCTGTTTACAAGAACCTCGTTTACCGTACAAGTTCAGTATCACAGAAAGTGAAAAATGGATAAAGAACTTGTGGTACTTATGTACAATGCAGTATCACTCAGCAATGAAATCTATGTCATCAGGCCCGTAGCAGCATAATGAGTGGATTCAGGTACGATGATTCTAACTGAAATAAGTCACACAGAAAAAGAAACATCATAAGATATCACTAATACACGGAATGTAAACTTGGCTACACAGGAACTGAATTCCAAAACAGAGCAGGGTCTCAAATTTAGAAAACCAACTTATGCTTGCTTAAGGGGAAATGTGAGTTGGGGTGCTGCATAAAACCAGAGATTGAAATGAGCACAGATAAAGTTCCTTAAGCCAAATATGGAATAGACAAGAGCTACTCCTTGCTCAACGAAATGGACTCAACACCCCATATTAAACGCCTAAGAATGTACCTGACTAGTAAGTATCTTAAAACCTATGGATTGCTATGTCTCAAAAAGAGAATCAAGAGTGTGTACAGGGGCATAAACGCAGCAGTGATAGGATTGGAGAGGTTCGGTGAACAAATGAAGACCCTTTGAAGTCATATTGCATGGTACCCATTCCACGGGTCTCAACTCTCCAGGTTTAAGGTATTCTTCCTTCAGCTAAAACATGCATGTGGAACCCAGAGTATGATCAACTGTGTGAACGGGAGACGTGTTCAAATATGTCTCACTTTTCCTCCCCTGGTACTCGGGTGCAACATTCCAGACGCTTTACTAACACTCTCCCCACTTGGAGAGTCAGCGCCTTTAACCTCCTGTTTGGCCCAGTTTGCAATTTCTGCGGAAGATGAACAGGAATAGGGAGAACCAATGAGAGACTAGCTGGAGGTGTCTGGACGGGCAAATTTAACTCTCATTTCCCACCAGGAAGAGGAAATAACCAAAGGCTCAGCGTGCCGTGCCAGAACCAGATTAGGGCCTGAAGCCATCCTGCGGTGTTGCGGCCAGGTCACAAGAAAGCGAGTTGAAGAAAGGAGCTCAGGGGCACTGTAATTCACAAACCTGCAGAGTTATAAATGACAGCTATCGTCCAAAAATATACTGAAGTAAGGCTGCCAAGAGGACTTGAAAGCGGGGCAGAATTGCAGGAAACCGATTTCAGGAGGTAGACTGGAATTGCATTGAAAGCATAGGAAAAGAGGCAGAACGTCCACAATGATGCACTTGGCCAAAAAGGGCGTATGCGTTTTTTCCTGAATATATTCAGGAAAAAACGCATACGCCCTTTTTGGCCAACCAAGCAAGCTTGCAAAGGAAATCTGAACTACAATGAAGTCTCACTTCTCCCCGGTCAAACGGGCCATCTGAAAAATGTGTAAAATCCAGAAAGGCAGGACAGGCCATGGAGAACTGGGAGCCTTGTTATGCTGATGGGCGGGATGTAAATTGCCAACAGACACTCGGGAGAAGTGTATGGTGTTTCCTGAAACATCTAAAAAACAAAGCAACAGAGCCTAGGGCACTTCCATTTATGGTCCTATAGCTTAGGGAAATTAAAATCAAAAAGACACAGCCACCCCAAAGTTTGGGACGCCTCTGTTTACAAGAACCTCATTTACCGTACAAGTTCAGTATCACACAAAGTGACAAATGGATAAAGAACATGTGGTACTTACGTACAATGCAGTATCACTCAGCAGTGAAATCTATGTCATCAGGCCCGTAGCAGCATAATGAGTGGATTCAGGTACGATGATTCTAACTGAAATAAGTCACACAGAAAAAGAAACATCATAAGATATCACTAATACACGGAATGTAAACTTGGCTACAAAGGAACTGAATTCCAAAATAGAACAGGGTCTCAAATTTAGAAAACCAACTTATGATTGCTTAAGGGGAAAGATGAGTTGGGGTGCTGCATAAAACCAGAGATTGAAATGAGCACAGATAAAGTTCCTTAAGCCAAATATGGAATAGACAAGAGCTACTCCTTGCTCAACGAAATGGACTCAACACCCCATATTAAACGCCTAAGAATGTACCTGACTAGTAAGTATCTTAAAACCTATGGATTGCTATGTCTCCAAAAGAGAATCAAGCGTGTGTACAGGGGCATAAACGCAGCAGTGATAGGATTCGAGAGGTTCGGTGAGCAAATGAAGACCCTTTGAAGTCATATTGCATGGTACCCATTCCACGGGTCTCAACTCTCCAGGTTTAAGGTATTCTTCCTTCAGCTAAAACATGCATGTGGAACCCAGAGTATGATCAACCGTGTGAACGGGAGACGTGTTCAAATATGTCTCAGTTTTCCTCCCCTGGTACTCGGGTGCAACATTCCAGACGCTTTACTAACACTCTCCCCACTTGGAGAGTCAGCGCCTTTAACCTCCTCTTTGGCCCAGTTTGCAATTTCTGCGGAAGATGAACAGGAATAGCGAGAACCAATGAGAGACTAGCTGGAGGTGTCTGAACGGGCAAATTTAACTCTCATTTCCCACCAGGAAGAGGAAATAACCAAAGGCTCAGCGTGCCGTGCCGGAACCAGATTAGGGCCTGAAGCCATCCTGCGGTGTTGCGGCCAGCTGACAAGAAAGCGAGTTGAAGAAAGGAGCTCAGGGGCACTGTAATGCACAAACCTGCAGAGTTATAAATGACAGCTATCGTCCAAAAATATACTGAAGTAAGGCTGCCAAGAGGACTTGAATGCAGGGCAGAATTGCAGGAAACCGATTTCAGGAGGTAGACTGGAATTGCATTGAAAGCATAGGAAAAGAGGCAGAACGTCCACAATGATGCACTTGGCCAAAAAGGGCGTATGCATTTTTTCCTGAATATATTCAGGAAAAAACGCATACGCCCTTTTTGGCCAACCAAGCAAGCTTGCAAAGGAAATCTGCACTACAATGAAGTCTCACTTCCCCCTGGTCAAAAGGGCCATCTGAAAAAAGTGTAAAATCCAGAAAGGCAGGACAGGCCATGGAGAACTGGAAGCCTTGTTATGCTGATGGGCGGGATGTAAATTGCCAACAGACACTCGGGAGAAGTGTATGGTGTTTCCTGAAACATCTAAAAAACAAAGCAACAGAGCCTAGGGCACTTCCACTTATGGTCCTATAGCTTAGGGAAATTAAAATCAAAAAGACACAGCCACCCCAAAGTTTGGAAGGGCTCTGTTTACAAGAAACTCATTTACAGTACAAGTTCAACATCGCAGAAAGTGAAAAATGGATAAAGAAGTTGTGGTATTTACTTACAAATCAATATCACTCAGCAATGAAATCTATGTCATCAGGCCCTTAGCAGCACAATGAGTGGATTCAGGTATGATGATTCTAACTGAAATAAGTCACACAGAAAAAGAAACATCATAAGATATCAGTAATACACGGAATGTAAACTTGGCTACACAGGAACTGAATTACAGAACAGAACAGGATCTCAAATTTAGAAAACCAACTTATGCTTGCTTAAGGGGAAAGGTGAGTTGGGGTGCTGCATAAAACCAGAGATTGAAATGAGCACAGATAAAGTTCCTTAAGCTAAATATGGAATAGACAAGAGCTACTCCTTGCTCAACGAAATGGACTCAACACCCCATATTAAACGCCTAAGAATGTACCTGACTAGTAAGTATCTTAAAACCTATGGATTGCTATGTCTCCGAAGGAGAATCAAGCGTGTGTACAGGGGCATAAACGCAGCAGTGATAGGATTGGAGAGGTTCGGTGAGCAAATGAAGACCCTTTGAAGTCATATTGCATGGTACCCATTCCACGGGTCTCAACTCTCCAGGTTTAAGGTATTCTTCCTTCAGCTAAAACATGCATGTGGAACCCAGAGTATGATCAACCGTGTGAACGGGAGACGTGTCCAAATATGTCTCAGTTTTCCTCCCCTGGTACTCGGGTGCAACATTCCAGACGCTTTACTAACACTCTCCCCACTTGGAGAGTCAGCGCCTTTAACCTCCTCTTTGGCCCAGTTTGCAATTTCTGCGGAAGATGAACAGGAATAGGGAGAACCAATGAGAGACTAGCTGGAGGTGTCTGGACGGGCAAATTTAACTCTCATTTCCCACCAGGAAGAGGAAATAACCAAAGGCTCAGCGTGCCGTGCCGGAACCAGATTAGGGCGTGACGCTATCCTGCGGTGTTGCGGCCAGGTCACAAGAAAGCGAGTTGAAGAAAGGAGCTCAGGGGCACTGTAATGCACAAACCTGCAGAGTTATAAATGACAGCTATCGTCCAAAAATATACTGAAGTAAGGCTGCCAAGAGGACTTGAAAGCGGGGCAGAATTGCAGGAAACCGATTTCAGGAGGTAGACTGGAATTGCATTGAAAGCATAGGAAAAGAGGGAGAACGTCCACAATGATGCACTTGGCCAAAAAGGGCGTATGCGTTTTTTCCTGAATATATTCAGGAAAAAACGCATACGCCCTTTTTGGCCAACCAAGCAAGCTTGCAAAGGAAATCTGCACTACAATGAAGTCTCACTTCCCCCCGGTCAAAAGGGCCATCTGAAAAAAGTGTAAAATCCAGAAAGGCAGGACAGGCCATGGAGAACTGGGAGCCTTGTTATGCTGATGGGCGGGATGTAAATTGCCAACAGACACTCGGGACAAGTGTATGGTGTTTCCTGAAACATCTAAAAAACAAAGCAACAGAGCCTAGGGCACTTCCACTTATGGTCCTATAGCTTAGGGAAATTAAAATCAAAAAGACACAGCCACCCCAAAGGTTGGAACGGCTCTGTTTACAAGAACCTCGTTTACAGTACAAGTTCAACTTCGCAGAAAGTGAAAAATGGATAAAGAAGTTGTGGTATTTACTTACAAAGCAATATCACTCAGCAATGAAATCTATGTCATCAGGCCCATAGCATCACAATGAGTGGATTTAGGTATGATGATTCTAAGTGAAATAAGTCACACAGAAAAAGAAACATCATAAGTTATCAGTAATACATGGAATGTAAACTTGGCTACACAGGAACTGAATTACAGAACAGAACAGGGTCTCAAATTTAGAAAACCAACTTATGCTTGCTTAAGGGGAAAGGTGAGTTGGGGTGCTGCATAAAACCAGAGATTGAAATGAGCACAGTTAAAGTTCCTTAAGCCAAATATGGAATAGACAAGAGCTACTCCTTGCTCAATGAAATGGACTCAACACCGCATATTAAACGCCTAAGAATGTACCTGACTAGTAAGTATCTTAAAACCTATGGATTGCTATGTCTCCAAAAGAGAATCAAGCATGTGTACAGGGGCATAAAGGCAGCAGTGATAGGATTGGAGAAGTTCGGTGAGCAAATGAAGACCCTTTGAAGTCATATTGCATGGTACCCATTCCACGGGTTTCAACTACCCAGGTTTAAGGTATTCTTCCTTCAGCTAAAACATGCATGTGGAACCCAGAGTATGATCAACCATGTGAACGGGAGACGTGTTCAAATATGTTTCAGTTTTCCTCCCCTGGTACTCGGGTACAACATTCCAGACGCTTTACTAACACTCTCCCCACTTGGAGAGTCAGCGCCTTTAACCTCCTGTTTGGCCCAGTTTGCAATTTCTGTGGAAGATGAACAGGAATAGGGAGAACCAATGAGAGACTAGCTGGAGGTGTCTGGACGGGCAAATTTAACTCTTATTTCCCACCAGGAAGAGGAATTAACCAAAGGCTCAGCGTGCCGTGCCGGAACCAAATTAGGGCCTGAAGCCATCCTGGGGTGTTGCGGCCAGCTCACAAGAAAGCGAGTTGAAGAAAGGAGCTCAGGGTCACTCTAATTCACAAACCTGCAGAGTTATAAATGACAGCTATCGTCCAAAAGTATACTGAAGTAAGGCTGCCAAGAGGACTTGAAAGCGGGGCAGAATTGCAGGAAACCGATTTCAGGAGGTAGACTGGAATTGCATTGAAAGCATAGGAAAAGAGGCAGAACGTCCACAATGATGCACTTGGCCAAAAAGGGCGTATGCGTTTTTTCCTGAATATATTAAGGAAAAAACGCATATGCCCTTTTTGGCCAACCAAGCAAGCTTGCAAAGGAAATCTGCACTACAATGAAGTCTCACATCCCCCCGGTCAAAAGGGCCATCTGAAAAAAGTGTAAAATCCAGAAAGGCAGGACAGGCCATGGAGAACTGGGAGCCTTGTTATGCTGATGGGCGGGATGTAAATTGCCAACAGACACTCGGGAGAAGTGTATGGTGTTTCCTGAAACATCTAAAAAACAAAGCAACAGAGCCTAGGGCACTTCCACTTATGGTCCTATAGCTTAGGGAAATTAAAATAAAAAAGACACAGCCACCCCAAAATTTGGGACGCCTCTGTTTACAAGAACCTCGTTTACCGTACAAGTTCAATATCACAGAAATTGAAAAATGGATAAAGAACTTGTGGTACTTACGTACAATGCAGTATCACTCAGCAATGAAATCTATGTCATCAGGACCATAGCAGCATAATGAGTGGATTCAGGTACGATGATTCTAACTGAAATAAGTCACACAGAAAAAGAAACATCATAAGATATCACTAATACACGGAATGTAAACTTGGCTACACAGGAACTGGATTACAAAACAGAACAGGGTCTCAAATTTAGAAAACCAACTTATGCTTGCTTAAGGGGAAAGGTGAGTTGGGGTGCTGCATAAAACCAGAGATTGAAATGAGCACAGATAAAGTTCCTTAAGCCAAATATGGAATAGACAAGAGCTACTCCTTGCTCAACGAAATGGCCTCAACACCCCATATTAAACGCCTAACAATGTACCTGACTAGTAAGTATCTTAAAACCTATGGATTACTATGTCTCCGAAAGAGAATCAAGCGTGTGTACAGGGGCATAAACGCAGCAGTGATAGGATTGGAGAGGTTCGGTGAGCAAATGAAGACCCTTTGAAGTCATATTGCATGGTACCCATTCCACGGGTCTCAACTCTCCAGGTTTAAGGTATTCTTCCTTCAGCTAAAACATGCATGTGGAACCCAGAGTATGATCAACCGTGTGAATGGGAGACGTGTTCAAATATGTCTCAGTTTTCCTCCCCTGGTACTCGGGTGCAACATTCCAGACGCTTTACTAACACTCTCCCCACTTGGACAGTCAGCGTCTTTAACCTCCTGTTTGGCCCAGTTTGCAATTTCTGCGGAAGATGAACAGGAATAGCGAGAACCAATGAGAGACTAGCTGGAGGTTTCTGGACGGTCAAATTTAACTCTCATTTCCCACCAGGAAGAGGAAATAACCAAAGGCTCAGTGTGCCGTGCCGAAACCAGATTAGGGCCTGAAGCCATCGTGCGGTGTTGCGGCCAGGTCACAAGAAAGCGAGTTGAAGAAAGGAGCTCAGTGGCTCTGTAATTCACAAACCTGCAGAGTTATAAATGACAGCTATCGTCCAAAAATATACTGAAGTAAGGCTGCCAAGAGGACTTGAAAGTGGGGCAGAATTGCAGGAAACCGATTTCAGGAGGTAGACTGGAATTGCATTGAAAGCATAGGAAAAGAGACAGAACGTCCACAATGATGCACTTGGCCAAAAAGGGCGTATGCGTTTCTTCCTAAATATATTCAGGAAAAAACGCATACGCACTTTTTGACCAACCAAGCAAACTTGCAAAGGAAATCTGCACTACAATGAAGTCTCACTTCCCCCCGGTCAAAAGGGCCATCTGAAAAAAGTGTAAAATCCAGAAAGGCAGGACAGGCCATGGAGAACTGGGTGCCTTGTTATGCTGATGGGCGGGATGTAAATTGCCAACAGACACTCGGGAGAAGTGTATGGTGTTTCCTGAAACATCTAAAAAACAAAGCAACAGAGCCTAGGGCACTTCCACTTATGGTCCTGTAGCTTAGGGAAATTAAAATCAAAAAGACACAGCCACCCCAAAAGTTGGGACGCCTCTGTTTACAAGAACCTCGTTTACCGTACAAGTTCAGTATCACAGAAAGTGAAAAATGGATAAAGAACTTGTGGTACTTATGTACAATGCAGTATCACTCAGCAATGAAATCTATGTCATCAGGCCCGTAGCAGCATAATGAGTGGATTCAGGTACGATGATTCTAACTGAAATAAGTCACACAGAAAAAGAAACATCATAAGATATCACTAATACACGGAATGTAAACTTGGCTACACAGGAACTGAATTCCAAAACAGAACAGGGTCTCAAATTTAGAAAACCAACTTATGCTTGCTTAAGGGGAAATGTGAGTTGGGGTGCTGCATAAAACCAGAGATTGAAATGAGCACAGATAAAGTTCCTTAAGCCAAATATGGAATAGACAAGAGCTACTCCTTGCTCAACGAAATGGACTCAACACCCCATATTAAACGCCTAAGAATGTACCTGACTAGTAAGTATCTTAAAACCTATGGATTGCTATGTCTCAAAAAGAGAATCAAGAGTGTGTACAGGGGCATAAACGCAGCAGTGATAGGATTGGAGAGGTTCGGTGAACAAATGAAACCCTTTGAAGTCATATTGCATGGTACCCATTCCACGGGTTTCAACTACCCAGGTTTAAGGTATTCTTCCTTCAGCTAAAACATGCATGTGGAACCCAGAGTATGATCAACCGTGTGAACGGGAAACGTGTTCAAATATGTCTCAGTTTTCCTCCCCTGATACTCGGGTGCAACATTCCAGAAGCTTTACTAACACTCTCCCCACTTGGACAGTCAGCGCCTTTAACCTCCTGTTTGGCCCAGTTTGCAATTTCTGCGGAAGATGAACAGGAATAGCGAGAACCAATGAGAGACTAGCTGGAGGTGTATGGACGGGCAAATTTAACTCTCATTTTCCACCAGGAAGAGGAAATAACCAAAGGCTCAGCATGCCGTGCCAGAACCAGATTAGGGCCTGAAGCCATCCTGCGGTGTTGCGGCCAGGTCACAAGAAAGCGAGTTGAAGAAAGGAGCTCAGGGGCACTGTAATTCACAAACCTGCAGAGTTATAAATGACAGCTATCGTCCAAAAATATACTGAAGTAAGGCTGCCAAGAGGACTTGAAAGCGGGGCAGAATTGCAGGAAACCGATTTCAGGAGGTAGACTGGAATTGCATTGAAAGCATAGGAAAAGAGGCAGAACGTCCACAATGATGCACTTGGACAAAAAGGGCGTATGCGTTTTTTCCTGAATATATTCAGGAAAAAACGCATACGCCCTTTTTGTCCAACCAAGCAAGCTTGCAAAGGAAATCTGCACTACAATGAAGTCTCACATCCCCCTGGTCAAAAGGGCCATCTGAAAAAAGTGTAAAATCCAGAAAGGCAGGACAGGCCGTGGAGAACTGGGAGCCTTGTTGTGCTGATGGGCGGGATGTAAATTGCCAACAGACACTCGGGAGAAGTGTATGGTGTTTCCTGAAACATCTAAAAAACAAAGCAACAGAGCCTAGGGCACTTCCACTTATGGTCCTATAGCTTAGGGAAATTAAAATCATAAAGACACAGCCACCCCAAAGGTTGGGACGCCTCTGTTTACAAGAACCTCATTTACCGTACAAGTTCAATATCACAGAAAGTGAAAAATGGATAAAGAACTTGTGGTACTTACATACAATGCAGTATCACTCAGTAATGAAATCTATGTCATCAGGCCCGTAGCAGCATAATGAGTGGATTCAGGTACGATGATTCTAACTGAAATAAGTCACACAGAAAGAGAAACATCATAAGATATCACTAATACACGGAATTTAAACTTGGCTACACAGGAACTGAATTACAGAACAGAACAGGGTCTCAAATTTAGAAAACCAACTTATGCTTGCTTAAGGGGAAAGGTGAGTTGGGGTGCTGCATAAAACCAGAGATTGAAATGAGCACAGATAAAGTTCCTTAAGCCAAATATGGAATAGACAAGAGCTACTCCTTGCTCAACGAAATGGACTCAACACCCCATATTAAACGCCTAAGAATGTACCTGACTAGTAAGTATCTTAAAACCTATGGATTGCTATGTCTCCAAAAGAGAATCAAGCGTGTGTACAGGGGCATAAACGCAGCAGTGATAGGATTGGAGAGGTTCGGTGAGCAAATGAAGACCCTTTGAAGTCATATTGCATGGTACCCATTCCACGGGTCTCAACTCTGCAGGTTTAAGGTATTCTTCCTTCAGCTAAAACATGCATGTGGAACCCAGAGTATGATCAACTGTGTGAACGGGAGACGTGTTCAAATATGTCTCAGGTTTCCTCCCCTGGTACTCGGGTGCAACATTCCAGACGCTTTACTAACACTCTCCCCACTTGGAGAGTCAGTCCCTTTAACCTCCTGTTTGGCCCAGTTTGCAATTTCTGCGGAAGATGAACAGGAATAGGGAGAACCAATGAGAGACTAGCTGGAGGTGTCTGGACGGGCAAATTTAACTCTCATTTCCCACCAGTAAGAGGAAATAACCAAAGGCTCAGCGTGCCGTGCTGGAACCAGATTAGGGCCTGAAGCAATCCTTCGGTGTTGCGGTCAGCTCACAAGAAAGCGAGTTGAAGAAAGGAGCTCAGGGGCACTGTAGTTGACAAACATGCAGAGTTATAAATGACAGCTATCGTCCAAAAATATACTGAAGTAAGGCTGCCAGGAGGACTTGAAAGCAGGGCAGAATTGCAGGAAACCGATTTCAGGAGGTAGACTGGAATTGCATTGAAAGCATAGGAAAAGAGGCAGAACGTCCACAATGATGCACTTGGCCAAAAAGGGCGTATGCGTTTTTTCCTGAATATATTCAGGAAAAAACGCATACGCCCTTTTTGGCCAACCAAGCAAGCTTGCAAAGGAAATCTGCACTACAATGAAGTCTCACTTCCCCCCGGTCAAAAGGGCCATCTGAAAAAAGTGTAAAATCCAGAAAGCAGGACAGGCCATGGAGAACTGGGAGCCTTGTTATGCTGATGGGCGGGATGTAAATTGCCAACAGACACTCGGGAGAAGTGTATGGTGTTTCCTGAAACATCTAAAAAACAAAGCAACAGAGCCTAGGGCACTTCCACTTATGGTCCTATAGCTTAGGGAAATTAAAATCAAAAAGACACAGCCACCCCAAAGTTTGGGACGCCTCTGTTTACAAGAACCTCATTTACCGTACAAGTTCAGTATCACAGAAAGTGAAAAATGGATAAAGAACTTGTGGTACTTACGTATAATGCAGTATCACTCAGCAATGAAATCTATGTCATCACGCCGTTAGCAGCACAATGAGTGGATTCAGGTATGATGATTCTAACTGAAATAAGTCACACAGAAAAAGAAACATCATAAGATATCACTAATACACGGAATGTAAACTTGGCTACACAGGAACTGAATTACAGAACAGAACAGGGTCTCAAATTTAGAAAACCAACTTATGCTTGCTTAAGGGTAAAGGTGAGTTGGGGTGCTGCATAAAACCAGAGATTGAAATGAGCACAGATAAAGTTCCTTAAGCCAAATATGGAATAGACAAGAGCTACTCCTTGCTCAACGAAATGGACTCAACACCGCATATTAAACGCCTAAGAATGTACCTGACTAGTAAGTATCTTAAAACCTATGGATTGCTATGTCTCCGAAACAGAATCAAGCATGTGTACAGGGGCATAAACGCAGCAGTGATAGGATTGGAGAGGTTCGGTGAGCAAATGAAGACCCTTTGAAGTCATATTGCATGGTACCCATTCCACGGGTTTCAACTACCCAGGTTTAAGGTATTCTTCCTTCAGCTAAAACATGCATGTGGAACCCAGAGTATGATCAACCGTGTGAACGGGAGACGTGTTCAAATATGTCTCAGTTTTCCTCCCCTGATACTCGGGTGCAACATTCCAGACGCTCTACTAACACTCTCCCCACTTGGACAGTCAGCGTCTTTAACCTCCTGTTTGGCCCAGTTTGCAATTTCTGCGGAAGATGAACAGGAATAGCGAGAACCAATGAGAGACTAGCTGGAGGTTTCTGGACGGTCAAATTTAACTCTCATTTCCCACCAGGAAGAGGAAATAACCAAAGGATCAGCGTGCCGTGCCGAAACCAGATTAGGGCCTGAAGCCATCCTGCGGTGTTGCGGCCAGGTCACTAGAAAGCGAGTTGAAGAAAGGAGCTCAGGGGCACTGTAATTCACAAACCTGCAGAGTTATAAATGACAGCTATCGTCCAAAAATATACTGAAGTAAGGCTGCCAAGAGGACTTGAAAGCGGGGCAGAATTGCAGGAAACCGATTTCAGGAGGTAGACTGGAATTGCATTGAAAGCATAGGAAAAGAGACAGAACGTCCACAATGATGCACTTGGCCAAAAAGTGCGTATGCGTTTTTTCCTAAATATATTCAGGAAAAAACGCATACGCCCTTTTTGACCAACCAAGCAAACTTGCAAAGGAAATCTGCACTACAATGAAGTCTCACTTCCCCCCGGTCAAAAGGGCCATCTGAAAAAAGTGTAAAATCCAGAAAGGCAGGACAGGCCATGGAGAACTGGGAGCCTTGTTATGCTGATGGGCGGGATGTAAATTGCCAACAGACACTCGGGAGAAGTGTATGGTGTTTCCTGAAACATCTAAAAAACAAAGCAACAGAGCCTAGGGCACTTCCACTTATGGTCCTATAGCTTAGGGAAATTAAAATCAAAAAGACACAGCCACCCCAAAGGTTGGGACGCCTCTGTTTACAAGAATCTCGTTTACCGTACAAGTTCAGTATCACAGAAAGTGAAAAATGGATAAAGAACTTGTGGTACTTACGTACAATGCAGTATCACTCAGCAATGAAATCTATGTCATCAGGCCCGTAGCAGCATAATGAGTGGATTCAGGTACGATGATTCTAACGGAAATAAGTCACACAGAAAAAGAAACATCATAAGATATCACTAATACACGGAATGTAAACTTGGCTACACAGGAACTGAATTCCAAAACAGAACAGGGTCTCAAATTTAGAAAACCAACTTATGCTTGCTTAAGGGGAAAGGTGAGTAGGGGTGCTGCATAAAACCAGAGATTGAAATGAGCACAGATAAAGTTCCTTAAGCCAAATATGGAATAGACAAGAGCTACTCCTTGCTCAACGAAATGGACTCAACACCCCATATTAAACGCCTAAGAATGTACCTGACTAGTAAGTATCTTAAAACCTATGGATTGCTATGTCTCCAAAAGAGAATCAAGCGTGTGTACAGGGGCATAAACACAGCAGTGATAGGATTGGAGAGGTTCGGTGAGCAAATGAAGACCCTTTGAAGTCATATTGCATGGTACCCATTCCACGGGTCTCAACTCTGCAGGTTTAAGGTATTCTTCCTTCAGCTAAAACATGCATGTGGAACCCAGAGTATGATCAACCGTGTGAACGGGAGACGTGTTCAAATATGTCTCAGTTTTCCTCCCCTGGTACTCGGGTGCAACATTCCAGACGCTTTACTAACACTCTCCCCACTTGGAGAGTCAACGCCTTTAACCTCCTGTTTGGCCCAGTTTGCAATTTCTGCGGAAGATGAACAGGAATAGGGAGAACCAATGAGAGACTAGCTGGAGGTGTCTGGACGGGCAAATTTAACTCTCATTTGCCACCAGGAAGAGGAAATAACCAAAGGATCAGCGTGCCGTGCCGAAACCAGATTAGGGCCTGAAGCCATCCTGCGGTGTTGCGGCCAGCTCACAAGAAAGCGAGTTGAAGAAAGGAGCTCAGGGGCACTGTAATTCACAAACCTGCAGAGTTATAAATGACAGCTATCGTCCAAAAATATACTGAAGTAAGGCTGCCAAGAGGACTTGAAAGCGGGGCAGAATTGCAGGAAACCGATTTCAGGAGGTAGACTGGAATTGCATTGAAAGCATAGGAAAAGAGGCAGAACGTCCACAATGATGCACTTGGCCAAAAAGGGCGTATGCGTTTTTTCCTGAATATATTCAGGAAAAAACGCATACGCCCTTTTTGGCCAACCAAGCAAGCTTGCAAAGGAAATCTGCACTACAATGAAGTCTCACTTCCCCCCGGTCAAAAGGGCCATCTGAAAAAAGTGTAAAATCCAGAAAGCAGGACAGGCCATGGAGAACTGGGAGCCTTGTTATGCTGATGGGCGGGATGTAAATTGCCAACAGACACTCGGGAGAAGTGTATGGTGTTTCCTGAAACATCTAAAAAACAAAGCAACAGAGCCTAGGGCACTTCCACTTATGGTCCTATAGCTTAGGGAAATTAAAATCAAAAAGACACAGCCACCCCAAAGTTTGGGACGCCTCTGTTTACAAGAACCTCATTTACCGTACAAGTTCAGTATCACAGAAAGTGAAAAATGGATAAAGAACTTGTGGTACTTACATACAATGCAGTATCACTCAGTAATGAAATCTATGTCATCAGGCCCGTAGCAGCATAATGAGTGGATTCAGGTACGATGATTCTAACTGAAATAAGTCACACAGAAAGAGAAACATCATAAGATATCACTAATACACGGAATTTAAACTTGGCTACACAGGAACTGAATTACAGAACAGAACAGGGTCTCAAATTTAGAAAACCAACTTATGCTTGCTTAAGGGGAAAGGTGAGTTGGGGTGCTGCATAAAACCAGAGATTGAAATGAGCACAGATAAAGTTCCTTAAGCCAAATATGGAATAGACAAGAGCTACTCCTTGCTCAACGAAATGGACTCAACACCCCATATTAAACGCCTAAGAATGTACCTGACTAGTAAGTATCTTAAAACCTATGGATTGCTATGTCTCCAAAAGAGAATCAAGCGTGTGTACAGGGGCATAAACGCAGCAGTGATAGGATTGGAGAGGTTCGGTGAGCAAATGAAGACCCTTTGAAGTCATATTGCATGGTACCCATTCCACGGGTCTCAACTCTGCAGGTTTAAGGTATTCTTCCTTCAGCTAAAACATGCATGTGGAACCCAGAGTATGATCAACTGTGTGAACGGGAGACGTGTTCAAATATGTCTCAGGTTTCCTCCCCTGGTACTCGGGTGCAACATTCCAGACGCTTTACTAACACTCTCCCCACTTGGAGAGTCAGTCCCTTTAACCTCCTGTTTGGCCCAGTTTGCAATTTCTGCGGAAGATGAACAGGAATAGGGAGAACCAATGAGAGACTAGCTGGAGGTGTCTGGACGGGCAAATTTAACTCTCATTTCCCACCAGTAAGAGGAAATAACCAAAGGCTCAGCGTGCCGTGCTGGAACCAGATTAGGGCCTGAAGCAATCCTTCGGTGTTGCGGTCAGCTCACAAGAAAGCGAGTTGAAGAAAGGAGCTCAGGGGCACTGTAGTTGACAAACATGCAGAGTTATAAATGACAGCTATCGTCCAAAAATATACTGAAGTAAGGCTGCCAGGAGGACTTGAAAGCAGGGCAGAATTGCAGGAAACCGATTTCAGGAGGTAGACTGGAATTGCATTGAAAGCATAGGAAAAGAGGCAGAACGTCCACAATGATGCACTTGGCCAAAAAGGGCGTATGCGTTTTTTCCTGAATATATTCAGGAAAAAACGCATACGCCCTTTTTGGCCAACCAAGCAAGCTTGCAAAGGAAATCTGCACTACAATGAAGTCTCACTTCCCCCCGGTCAAAAGGGCCATCTGAAAAAAGTGTAAAATCCAGAAAGCAGGACAGGCCATGGAGAACTGGGAGCCTTGTTATGCTGATGGGCGGGATGTAAATTGCCAACAGACACTCGGGAGAAGTGTATGGTGTTTCCTGAAACATCTAAAAAACAAAGCAACAGAGCCTAGGGCACTTCCACTTATGGTCCTATAGCTTAGGGAAATTAAAATCAAAAAGACACAGCCACCCCAAAGTTTGGGACGCCTCTGTTTACAAGAACCTCATTTACCGTACAAGTTCAGTATCACAGAAAGTGAAAAATGGATAAAGAACTTGTGGTACTTACGTATAATGCAGTATCACTCAGCAATGAAATCTATGTCATCACGCCGTTAGCAGCACAATGAGTGGATTCAGGTATGATGATTCTAACTGAAATAAGTCACACAGAAAAAGAAACATCATAAGATATCACTAATACACGGAATGTAAACTTGGCTACACAGGAACTGAATTACAGAACAGAACAGGGTCTCAAATTTAGAAAACCAACTTATGCTTGCTTAAGGGTAAAGGTGAGTTGGGGTGCTGCATAAAACCAGAGATTGAAATGAGCACAGATAAAGTTCCTTAAGCCAAATATGGAATAGACAAGAGCTACTCCTTGCTCAACGAAATGGACTCAACACCGCATATTAAACGCCTAAGAATGTACCTGACTAGTAAGTATCTTAAAACCTATGGATTGCTATGTCTCCGAAACAGAATCAAGCATGTGTACAGGGGCATAAACGCAGCAGTGATAGGATTGGAGAGGTTCGGTGAGCAAATGAAGACCCTTTGAAGTCATATTGCATGGTACCCATTCCACGGGTTTCAACTACCCAGGTTTAAGGTATTCTTCCTTCAGCTAAAACATGCATGTGGAACCCAGAGTATGATCAACCGTGTGAACGGGAGACGTGTTCAAATATGTCTCAGTTTTCCTCCCCTGATACTCGGGTGCAACATTCCAGACGCTCTACTAACACTCTCCCCACTTGGACAGTCAGCGTCTTTAACCTCCTGTTTGGCCCAGTTTGCAATTTCTGCGGAAGATGAACAGGAATAGCGAGAACCAATGAGAGACTAGCTGGAGGTTTCTGGACGGTCAAATTTAACTCTCATTTCCCACCAGGAAGAGGAAATAACCAAAGGATCAGCGTGCCGTGCCGAAACCAGATTAGGGCCTGAAGCCATCCTGCGGTGTTGCGGCCAGGTCACTAGAAAGCGAGTTGAAGAAAGGAGCTCAGGGGCACTGTAATTCACAAACCTGCAGAGTTATAAATGACAGCTATCGTCCAAAAATATACTGAAGTAAGGCTGCCAAGAGGACTTGAAAGCGGGGCAGAATTGCAGGAAACCGATTTCAGGAGGTAGACTGGAATTGCATTGAAAGCATAGGAAAAGAGACAGAACGTCCACAATGATGCACTTGGCCAAAAAGTGCGTATGCGTTTTTTCCTAAATATATTCAGGAAAAAACGCATACGCCCTTTTTGACCAACCAAGCAAACTTGCAAAGGAAATCTGCACTACAATGAAGTCTCACTTCCCCCCGGTCAAAAGGGCCATCTGAAAAAAGTGTAAAATCCAGAAAGGCAGGACAGGCCATGGAGAACTGGGAGCCTTGTTATGCTGATGGGCGGGATGTAAATTGCCAACAGACACTCGGGAGAAGTGTATGGTGTTTCCTGAAACATCTAAAAAACAAAGCAACAGAGCCTAGGGCACTTCCACTTATGGTCCTATAGCTTAGGGAAATTAAAATCAAAAAGACACAGCCACCCCAAAGGTTGGGACGCCTCTGTTTACAAGAATCTCGTTTACCGTACAAGTTCAGTATCACAGAAAGTGAAAAATGGATAAAGAACTTGTGGTACTTACGTACAATGCAGTATCACTCAGCAATGAAATCTATGTCATCAGGCCCGTAGCAGCATAATGAGTGGATTCAGGTACGATGATTCTAACGGAAATAAGTCACACAGAAAAAGAAACATCATAAGATATCACTAATACACGGAATGTAAACTTGGCTACACAGGAACTGAATTCCAAAACAGAACAGGGTCTCAAATTTAGAAAACCAACTTATGCTTGCTTAAGGGGAAAGGTGAGTAGGGGTGCTGCATAAAACCAGAGATTGAAATGAGCACAGATAAAGTTCCTTAAGCCAAATATGGAATAGACAAGAGCTACTCCTTGCTCAACGAAATGGACTCAACACCCCATATTAAACGCCTAAGAATGTACCTGACTAGTAAGTATCTTAAAACCTATGGATTGCTATGTCTCCAAAAGAGAATCAAGCGTGTGTACAGGGGCATAAACACAGCAGTGATAGGATTGGAGAGGTTCGGTGAGCAAATGAAGACCCTTTGAAGTCATATTGCATGGTACCCATTCCACGGGTCTCAACTCTGCAGGTTTAAGGTATTCTTCCTTCAGCTAAAACATGCATGTGGAACCCAGAGTATGATCAACCGTGTGAACGGGAGACGTGTTCAAATATGTCTCAGTTTTCCTCCCCTGGTACTCGGGTGCAACATTCCAGACGCTTTACTAACACTCTCCCCACTTGGAGAGTCAACGCCTTTAACCTCCTGTTTGGCCCAGTTTGCAATTTCTGCGGAAGATGAACAGGAATAGGGAGAACCAATGAGAGACTAGCTGGAGGTGTCTGGACGGGCAAATTTAACTCTCATTTGCCACCAGGAAGAGGAAATAACCAAAGGATCAGCGTGCCGTGCCGAAACCAGATTAGGGCCTGAAGCCATCCTGCGGTGTTGCGGCCAGCTCACAAGAAAGCGAGTTGAAGAAAGGAGCTCAGGGGCACTGTAATTCACAAACCTGCAGAGTTATAAATGACAGCTATCGTCCAAAAATATACTGAAGTAAGGCTGCCAAGAGGACTTGAAAGCGGGGCAGAATTGCAGGAAACCGATTTCAGGAGGTAGACTGGAATTGCATTGAAAGCATAGGAAAAGAGGCAGAACGTCCACAATGATGCACTTGGCCAAAAAGGGCGTATGCGTTTTTTCCTGAATATATTCAGGAAAAAACGCATACGCCCTTTTTGGCCAACCAAGCAAGCTTGCAAAGGAAATCTGCACTACAATGAAGTCTCACTTCCCCCCGGTCAAAAGGGCCATCTGAAAAAAGTGTAAAATCCAGAAAGCAGGACAGGCCATGGAGAACTGGGAGCCTTGTTATGCTGATGGGCGGGATGTAAATTGCCAACAGACACTCGGGAGAAGTGTATGGTGTTTCCTGAAACATCTAAAAAACAAAGCAACAGAGCCTAGGGCACTTCCACTTATGGTCCTATAGCTTAGGGAAATTAAAATCAAAAAGACACAGCCACCCCAAAGTTTGGGACGCCTCTGTTTACAAGAACCTCATTTACCGTACAAGTTCAGTATCACAGAAAGTGAAAAATGGATAAAGAACTTGTGGTACTTACGTATAATGCAGTATCACTCAGCAATGAAATCTATGTCATCACGCCGTTAGCAGCACAATGAGTGGATTCAGGTATGATGATTCTAACTGAAATAAGTCACACAGAAAAAGAAACATCATAAGATATCACTAATACACGGAATGTAAACTTGGCTACACAGGAACTGAATTACAGAACAGAACAGGGTCTCAAATTTAGAAAACCAACTTATGCTTGCTTAAGGGTAAAGGTGAGTTGGGGTGCTGCATAAAACCAGAGATTGAAATGAGCACAGATAAAGTTCCTTAAGCCAAATATGGAATAGACAAGAGCTACTCCTTGCTCAACGAAATGGACTCAACACCGCATATTAAACGCCTAAGAATGTACCTGACTAGTAAGTATCTTAAAACCTATGGATTGCTATGTCTCCGAAACAGAATCAAGCATGTGTACAGGGGCATAAACGCAGCAGTGATAGGATTGGAGAGGTTCGGTGAGCAAATGAAGACCCTTTGAAGTCATATTGCATGGTACCCATTCCACGGGTTTCAACTACCCAGGTTTAAGGTATTCTTCCTTCAGCTAAAACATGCATGTGGAACCCAGAGTATGATCAACCGTGTGAACGGGAGACGTGTTCAAATATGTCTCAGTTTTCCTCCCCTGATACTCGGGTGCAACATTCCAGACGCTCTACTAACACTCTCCCCACTTGGACAGTCAGCGTCTTTAACCTCCTGTTTGGCCCAGTTTGCAATTTCTGCGGAAGATGAACAGGAATAGCGAGAACCAATGAGAGACTAGCTGGAGGTTTCTGGACGGTCAAATTTAACTCTCATTTCCCACCAGGAAGAGGAAATAACCAAAGGATCAGCGTGCCGTGCCGAAACCAGATTAGGGCCTGAAGCCATCCTGCGGTGTTGCGGCCAGGTCACTAGAAAGCGAGTTGAAGAAAGGAGCTCAGGGGCACTGTAATTCACAAACCTGCAGAGTTATAAATGACAGCTATCGTCCAAAAATATACTGAAGTAAGGCTGCCAAGAGGACTTGAAAGCGGGGCAGAATTGCAGGAAACCGATTTCAGGAGGTAGACTGGAATTGCATTGAAAGCATAGGAAAAGAGACAGAACGTCCACAATGATGCACTTGGCCAAAAAGTGCGTATGCGTTTTTTCCTAAATATATTCAGGAAAAAACGCATACGCCCTTTTTGACCAACCAAGCAAACTTGCAAAGGAAATCTGCACTACAATGAAGTCTCACTTCCCCCCGGTCAAAAGGGCCATCTGAAAAAAGTGTAAAATCCAGAAAGGCAGGACAGGCCATGGAGAACTGGGAGCCTTGTTATGCTGATGGGCGGGATGTAAATTGCCAACAGACACTCGGGAGAAGTGTATGGTGTTTCCTGAAACATCTAAAAAACAAAGCAACAGAGCCTAGGGCACTTCCACTTATGGTCCTATAGCTTAGGGAAATTAAAATCAAAAAGACACAGCCACCCCAAAGGTTGGGACGCCTCTGTTTACAAGAATCTCGTTTACCGTACAAGTTCAGTATCACAGAAAGTGAAAAATGGATAAAGAACTTGTGGTACTTACGTACAATGCAGTATCACTCAGCAATGAAATCTATGTCATCAGGCCCGTAGCAGCATAATGAGTGGATTCAGGTACGATGATTCTAACGGAAATAAGTCACACAGAAAAAGAAACATCATAAGATATCACTAATACACGGAATGTAAACTTGGCTACACAGGAACTGAATTCCAAAACAGAACAGGGTCTCAAATTTAGAAAACCAACTTATGCTTGCTTAAGGGGAAAGGTGAGTAGGGGTGCTGCATAAAACCAGAGATTGAAATGAGCACAGATAAAGTTCCTTAAGCCAAATATGGAATAGACAAGAGCTACTCCTTGCTCAACGAAATGGACTCAACACCCCATATTAAACGCCTAAGAATGTACCTGACTAGTAAGTATCTTAAAACCTATGGATTGCTATGTCTCCAAAAGAGAATCAAGCGTGTGTACAGGGGCATAAACACAGCAGTGATAGGATTGGAGAGGTTCGGTGAGCAAATGAAGACCCTTTGAAGTCATATTGCATGGTACCCATTCCACGGGTCTCAACTCTGCAGGTTTAAGGTATTCTTCCTTCAGCTAAAACATGCATGTGGAACCCAGAGTATGATCAACCGTGTGAACGGGAGACGTGTTCAAATATGTCTCAGTTTTCCTCCCCTGGTACTCGGGTGCAACATTCCAGACGCTTTACTAACACTCTCCCCACTTGGAGAGTCAACGCCTTTAACCTCCTGTTTGGCCCAGTTTGCAATTTCTGCGGAAGATGAACAGGAATAGGGAGAACCAATGAGAGACTAGCTGGAGGTGTCTGGACGGGCAAATTTAACTCTCATTTGCCACCAGGAAGAGGAAATAACCAAAGGATCAGCGTGCCGTGCCGAAACCAGATTAGGGCCTGAAGCCATCCTGCGGTGTTGCGGCCAGCTCACAAGAAAGCGAGTTGAAGAAAGGAGCTCAGGGGCACTGTAATTCACAAACCTGCAGAGTTATAAATGACAGCTATCGTCCAAAAATATACTGAAGTAAGGCTGCCAAGAGGACTTGAAAGCGGGGCAGAATTGCAGGAAACCGATTTCAGGAGGTAGACTGGAATTGCATTGAAAGCATAGGAAAAGAGGCAGAACGTCCACAATGATGCACTTGGCCAAAAAGGGCGTATGCGTTTTTTCCTGAATATATTCAGGAAAAAACGCATACGCCCTTTTTGGCCAACCAAGCAAGCTTGCAAAGGAAATCTGCACTACAATGAAGTCTCACTTCCCCCCGGTCAAAAGGGCCATCTGAAAAATGTGTAAAATCCAGAAAGGCAGGACAGGCCGTGGAGAACTGGGAGCCTTGTTATGCTGATGGGCGGGATGTAAATTGCCAACAGACACTCGGGAGAAGTGTATGGTGTTTCCTGAAACATCTAAAAAACAAAGCAACAGAGCCTAGGGCACTTCCACTTATGGTCCTATAGCTTAGGGAAATTAAAATCAAAAAGACACAGCCACCCCAAAGTTTGGGACGCCTCTGTTTACAAGAATCTCGTTTACCGTACAAGTTCAGTATCACAGAAAGTGAAAAATGGATAAAGAACTTGTGGTACTTACGTACAATGCAGTATCACTCAGCAATGAAATCTATGTCATCAGGCCCATAGCAGCATAATGAGTGGATTCAGGTACGATGATTCTAACGGAAATAAGTCACACAGAAAAAGAAACATCATAAGATATCACTAATACACGGAATGTAAACTTGGCTACACAGGAACTGAATTCCAAAACAGAACAGGGTCTCAAATTTAGAAAACCAACTTATGCTTGCTTAAGGGTAAAGGTGAGTTGGGGTGCTGCATAAAACCAGAGATTGAAATGAGCACAGATAAAGTTCCTTAAGCCAAATATGGAATAGACAAGAGCTACTCCTTGCTCAACGAAATGGACTCAACACCCCATATTAAACGCCTAAGAATGTACCTGACTAGTAAGTATCTTAAAACCTATGGATTGCTATGTCTCCAAAAGAGAATCAAGCGTGTGTACAGGGGCATAAACGCAGCAGTGATAGGATTGGAGAGGTTCGGTGAGCAAATGAAGACTCTTTGAAGTCATATTGCATGGTACCCATTCCACGGGTCTCAACTCTGAAGGTTTAAGGTATTCTTCCTTCAGCTAAAACATGCATGTGGAACCCAGAGTATGATCAACCGTGTGAACGGGAGACGTGTTCAAATATGTCTCAGTTTTCCTCCCCTGGTACTCGGGTGCAACATTCCAGACGCTTTACTAACACTCTCCCCACTTGGAGAGTCAACGCCTTTAACCTCCTGTTTGGCCCAGTTTGCAATTTCTGCGGAAGATGAACAGGAATAGGGAGAACCAATGAGAGACTAGCTGGAGGTGTCTGGACGGGCAAATTTAACTCTCATTTGCCACCAGGAAGAGGAAATAACCAAAGGATCAGCGTGCTGTGCCGAAACCAGATTAGGGCCTGAAGCCATCCTGCGGTGTTGCGGCCAGGTCACAAGAAAGCGAGTTGAAGAAAGGAGCTCAGGGGCACTGTAATTCACAAACCTGCAGAGTTATAAATGACAGCTATCGTCCAAAAATATACTGAAGTAAGGCTGCCAAGAGGACTTGAAAGCGGGGCAGAATTGCAGGAAACCGATTTCAGGAGGTAGACTGGAATTGCATTGAAAGCATAGGAAAAGAGACAGAACGTCCACAATGATGCACTTGGCCAAAAAGGGCGTATGCGTTTTTTCCTAAATATATTCAGGAAAAAACGCATACGCCCTTTTTGACCAACCAAGCAAACTTGCAAAGGAAATCTGCACTACAATGAAGTCTCACTTCCCCCCGGTCAAAAGGGCCATCTGAAAAAAGTGTAAAATCCAGAAAGGCAGGACAGGCCATGGAGAACTGGGAGCCTTGTTATGCTGATGGGCGGGATGTAAATTGCCAACAGACACTCGGGAGAAGTGTATGGTGTTTCCTGAAACATCTAAAAAACAAAGCAACAGAGCCTAGGGCACTTCCACTTATGGTCCTATAGCTTAGGGAAATTAAAATCAAAAAGACACAGCCACCCCAAAGGTTGGGACGCCTCTGTTTACAAGAACCTCGTTTACCATACAAGTTCAGTATCACAGAAGGTGAAAAATGGATAAAGAACTTGTGGTACTTACGTACAATGCAGTATCACTCAGCAATGAAATCTATGTCATCAGGCCCGTAGCAGCATAATGAGTGGATTCAGGTACGATGATTCTAACTGAAATAAGTCACACAGAAAAAGAAACATCATAAGATATCACTAATACACGGAATGTAAACTTGGCTACACAGGAACTGAATTCCAAAACAGAACAGGGTCTCAAATTTAGAAATCCAACTTATGCTTGCTTAAGGGGAAAGGTGAGTTGGGGTGCTGCATAAAACCAGAGATTGAAATGAGCACAGATAAAGTTCCTTAAGCCAAATATGGAATAGACAAGAGCTACTCCTTGCTCAACGAAATGGACTCAACACCCCATATTAAACGCCTAAGAATGTACCTGACTAGTAAGTATCTTAAAACCTAGGGATTGCTATGTCTCCAAAAGAGAATCAAGCGTGTGTACAGGGGCATAAACGCAGCAGTGATAGGATTGGAGAGGTTCGGTGAGCAAATGAAGACCCTTTGAAGTCATATTGCATGGTACCCATTCCACGGGTTTCAACTACCCAGGTTTAAGGTATTCTTCCTTCAGCTAAAACATGCATGTGGAACCCAGAGTATGATCAACCGTGTGAACGGGAAACGTGTTCAAATATGTCTCAGTTTTCCTCCCCTGATACTCGGGTACAACATTCCAGATGCTTTACTAACACTCTCCCCACTTGGACAGTCAGCGCCTTTAAACTCCTGTTTGGCCCAGTTTGCAATTTCTGCGGAAGATGAACAGGAATAGCGAGAACCAATGAGAGACTAGCTGGAGGTGTCTGGACGGGCAAATTTAACTCTCATTTCCCACCAGGAAGAGGAAATAACCAAAGGCTCAGCGTGCCGTGCCGGAACCAGATTAGGGCCTGAAGCCATCCTGCGGTGTTGCGGCCAGGTCAAAAGAAAGCGAGTTGAAGAAAGGAGCTCAGGGGCACTGTAATTCACAAACCTGCAGAGTTATAAATGACAGCTATCGTCCAAAAATATACTGAAGTAAGGCTGCCAAGAGGACTTGAAAGCGGGGCAGAATTGCAGGAAACCGATTTCAGGAGGTAGACTGGAATTGCATTGAAAGCATAGGAAAAGAGGCAGAACGTCCACAATGATGCACTTGGCCAAAAAGGGCGTATGCGTTTTTTCCTGAATATATTCAGGAAAAAACGCATACGCCCTTTTTGACCAACCAAGCAAACTTGCAAAGGAAATCTGCACTACAATGAAGTCTCACTTCCCCCCGGTCAAAAGGGCCATCTGAAAAAAGTGTAAAATCCAGAAAGGCAGGACAGGCCATGGAGAACTGGGAGCCTTGTTATGCTGATGGGCGGGATGTAAATTGCCAACAGACACTCGGGAGAAGTGTATGGTGTTTCCTGAAACATCTAAAAAACAAAGCAACAGAGCCTAGGGCACTTCCACTTATGGTCCTATAGCTTAGGGAAATTAAAATCAAAAAGACACAGCCACCCCAAAGGTTGGGACGCCTCTGTTTACAAGAACCTCGTTTACCATACAAGTTCAGTATCACAGAAGGTGAAAAATGGATAAAGAACTTGTGGTACTTACGTACAATGCAGTATCACTCAGCAATGAAATCTATGTCATCAGGCCCGTAGCAGCATAATGAGTGGATTCAGGTACGATGATTCTAACTGAAATAAGTCACACAGAAAAAGAAACATCATAAGATATCACTAATACACGGAATGTAAACTTGGCTACACAGGAACTGAATTCCAAAACAGAACAGGGTCTCAAATTTAGAAATCCAACTTATGCTTGCTTAAGGGGAAAGGTGAGTTGGGGTGCTGCATAAAACCAGAGATTGAAATGAGCACAGATAAAGTTCCTTAAGCCAAATATGGAATAGACAAGAGCTACTCCTTGCTCAACGAAATGGACTCAACACCCCATATTAAACGCCTAAGAATGTACCTGACTAGTAAGTATCTTAAAACCTAGGGATTGCTATGTCTCCAAAAGAGAATCAAGCGTGTGTACAGGGGCATAAACGCAGCAGTGATAGGATTGGAGAGGTTCGGTGAGCAAATGAAGACCCTTTGAAGTCATATTGCATGGTACCCATTCCACGGGTTTCAACTACCCAGGTTTAAGGTATTCTTCCTTCAGCTAAAACATGCATGTGGAACCCAGAGTATGATCAACCGTGTGAACGGGAAACGTGTTCAAATATGTCTCAGTTTTCCTCCCCTGATACTCGGGTGCAACATTCCAGATGCTTTACTAACACTCTCCCCACTTGGACAGTCAGCGCCTTTAAACTCCTGTTTGGCCCAGTTTGCAATTTCTGCGGAAGATGAACAGGAATAGCGAGAACCAATGAGAGACTAGCTGGAGGTGTATGGACGGGCAAATTTAACTCTCATTTCCCACCAGTAAGAGGAAATAACCAAAGGCTCAGCATGCCGTGCCAGAACCAGATTAGGGCCTGAAGCCATCCTGCAGTGTTGCGGCCAGGTCACAAGAAAGCGAGTTGAAGAAAGGAGCTCAGGGGCACTGTAATTCACAAACCTGCAGAGTTATAAATGACAGCTATCGTCCAAAAATATACTGAAGTAAGGCTGCCAAGAGGACTTGAAAGCGGGGCAGAATTGCAGGAAACCGATTTCAGGAGGTAGACTGGAATTGCATTGAAAGCATAGGAAAAGAGGCAGAACGTCCACAATGATGCACTTGGCCAAAAAGGGCGTATGCGTTTTTTCCTGAATATATTCAGGAAAAAACGCATACGCTCTTTTTGGCCAACCAAGCAAGCTTGCAAAGGAAATCTGCACTACAATGAAGTCTCACTTCCCCCCGGTCAAAAGGGCCATCTGAAAAAAGTGTAAAATCCAGAAAGGCAGGACAGGCCATGGAGAACTGGGAGCCTTGTTATGCTGATGGGCGGGATGTAAATTGCCAACAGACACTCGGGAGAAGTGTATGGTGTTTCCTGAAACATCTAAAAAACAAAGCAACAGAGCCTAGGGCACTTCCACTTATGGTCCTATAGCTTAGGGAAATTAAAATCAAAAAGACACAGCCACCCCAAAGGTTGGGACGCCTCTGTTCCCAAGAACCTCATTTACCGTACAAGTTCAGTATCACAGAAAGTGAAAAATGGATAAAGAACTTGTGGTACTTACGTATAATGCAGTATCACTCAGCAATGAAATCTATGTCATCAGGCCCGTAGCAGCATAATGAGTGGATTCAGGTACGATGATTCTAACTGAAATAAGTCACACAGAAAAAGAAACATCATAAGATATCACTAATACACGGAATGTAAACTTGGCTACACAGGAACTGAATTACAGAACAGAACAGGGTCTCAAATTTAGAAAACCAACATATGCTTGCTTAAGGGGAAAGGTGAGTTGGGGTGCTGCATAAAACCAGAGATTGAAATGAGCACAGATAAAGTTCCTTAAGCGAAATATGGAATAGACAAGAGCTACTCCTTGCTCAACGAAATGGACTCAACACCGCATATTAAACGCCTAAGAATGTACGTGACTAGTAAGTATCTTAAAACCTATGGATTGCTATGTCTCCGAAAGAGAATCAAGCATGTGTACAGGGGCATAAACGCAGCAGTGATAGGATTCGAGAGGTTCGGTGAGGAAATGAAGACCCTTTGAAGTCATATTGCATGGTACCCATTCCACGGGTCTCAACTCTGCAGGTTTAAGGTATTCTTCCTTCAGCTAAAACATCAATGTGGAACCCAGAGTATGATCAACCGTGTGAATGGGAAACGTGTTCAAAGATGTCTCAGTTTTCCTCCCCTGATACTCGGGTGCAACATTCCAGACGCTTTACTAACACTCTCCCCACTTGGACAGTCAGCGCCTTTAACCTCCTGTTTGGCCCAGTTTGCAATTTCTGCGGAAGATGAACAGGAATAGCGAGAACCAATGAGGGACTAGCTGGAGGTGTCTGGACGGGCAAATTTAACTCTCATTTCCCACCAGGAAGAGGAAATAACCAAAGGCTCAGCGTGCCGTGCTGGAACCAGATTAGGGCCTGAAGCAATCCTTCGGTGTTGCGGCCAGCTCACAAGAAAGCGAGTTGAAGAAAGGAGCTCAGGGGCACTGTAATTTACAAATCTGCAGAGTTATAAATGACAGCTATCGTCCAAAAATATACTGAAGTAAGGCTGCCAGGAGGACTTGAAAGCGGGGCAGAATTGCAGGAAACCAATTTCAGGAGGTAGACTGGAATTGCATTGAAAGCATAGGAAAAGAGGCAGAACGTCCACAATGATGCACTTGGCCAAAAAGGGCGTATGCGTTTTTTCCTGAATATATTCAGGAAAAAACGCATACGCCCTTTTTGGCCAACCAAGCAAGCTTGCAAAGGAAATCTGCACTACAATGAAGTCTCACTTTCTTCCGGTCAAAAGGGCCATCTGAAAAAAGTGTAAAATCCAGAAAGGCAGGACAGGCCATGGAGAACTGGGAGCCTTGTTATGCTGATGGGCGGGATGTAAATTGCCAACAGACACTCGGGAGAAGTGTATGGTGTTTCCTGAAACATGTAAAAAACAAAGCAACAGAGCCTAGGGCACTTCCACTTATGGTCCTATAGCTTAGGGAAATTAAAATCAAAAAGACACAGCCACCCCAAAGTTTGGGACGTCTCTGTTTACAAGAACCTCGTTTACCATACAAGTTCAATATCACAGAAAGTGAAAAATGGATTAAGAACTTCTGGTACTTACGTACAATGCAGTATCACTCAGCAATGAAATCTATGTCACCAGGCCCGTAGCAGCATAATGAGTGGATTCAGGTACGATGATTCTAACTGAAATAAGTCACACAGAAAAAGAAACATCATAAGATATCAGTAATACACGGAATGTAAACTTGGCTACGCAGGAACTGAATTACAGAACAGAACAGGGTCTCAAATTTAGAAAACCAACTTATGCTTGCTTAAGGGGAAAGGTGAGTTGGGGTGCTGCATAAAACCAGAGATTGAAATGAGCACAGATAAAGTTCCTTAAGCCAAATATGGAATAGACAAGAGCTACTCCTTGCTCAACGAAATGGACTCAACACCGCATATTAAACGCCTAAGAATGTACCTGACTAGTAAGTATCTTAAAACCTAGGGATTGCTATGTCTCCAAAAGGGAATCAAGCGTGTGTACAGGGGCATAAACGCAGCAGTGATAGGATTGGAGAGGTTCGGTGAGCAAATGAAGACCCATTGAAGTCATATTGCATGATACCCATTCCACGGGTTTCAACTACCCAGGTTTAAGGTATTCTTCCTTCAGCTAAAACATGCATGTGGAACCTAGAGTATGATCAACCATGTGATCGGGAGACGTGTTCAAATATGTCTCAGTTTTCGTACCCTGGTACTCGGGTGCAACATTCCAGACGCTTTACTAACACTCTCCCGACTTGGAGAGTCAGTCCCTTTAACCTCCTGTTTGGCCCAGTTTGCAATTTCTGCGGAAGATGAACAGGAATAGCAAGAACCAATGAGAGACTAGCTGGAGGTGTCTGGACGGGCAAATTTAACTCTCATTTCCCACCAGGAAGAGGAATTAACCAAAGGCTCAGCGTGCCGTGCCGGAACCAGATTAGGGCCTGAAGCCATCCTGCGGTGTTGCGGCCAGGTCACAAGAAAGCGAGTTGAAGAAAGGAGCTCAGGGGCACTGTAATGCACAAACCTGCAGAGTTATAAATGACAGCTACCGTCCAAAAATATACTGAAGTAAGGCTGCCAAGAGGACTTGAAAGCGGGACAGAATTGCAGGAAACCGATTTCAGGAGGTAGACTGGAATTGCATTGAAAGCATAGGAAAAGAGGCAGAACGTCCACAATGATGCACTTGGCCAAAAAGGGCGTATGCGTTTTTTCCTGAATATATTCAGGAAGAAACGCATACGCACTTTTTGGCCAACCAAGCAAGCTTGCAAAGGAAATCTGCACTACAATGAAGTCTCACTTCCCCCCGGTCAAAAGGGCCATCTGAAAAAAGTGTAAAATCCAGAAAGGCAGGACAGGCCATGGAGAACTGGGAGCCTTGTTATTCTGATGGGCGGGATGTAAATTGCCAACAGACACTCGGGAGAAGTGTATGGTGTTTCCTGAAACATCTAAAAAACAAAGCAACAGAGCCTAGGGCACTTCCACTTATGGTCCTATAGCTTAGGGAAATTAAAATCAAAAAGACACAGCCACCCCAAAATCTGGGACGGCTCTTTTTACAGAAATCTCTTCTACGGCACAAGTTAAATATCTCAGAGAGCAAATAATGGATAAAGAAGTTGCGGTACTTATGTACAACAGAATACCACTCAGCAATGAAATCTATGTCACCAGGCCCGTGCCAGCATAATGAGTGGATTGAGGCACGATGATTCTAAGTGAAATAAGTCACACAGAAAAAGAAACATCATAAGGTATCACTAATACACGGAATGTGAACTTGGCTACACATGAACTGAATTACAAAACAGAACAGGGTCTCAAGTTTAGAAAACCAACTTATGCCTGCTTAAGGGGGAAGGTGAGTTGGGGTGCTGCATGAAAGCAGAGTTTGAAATTAGCACAGATACCGTTCCATAAGCCAAATATGTAATAGACAAGACCTACCCCTTGCTCAACGAAATGGATTCAACAATGAGGTATCACCTCACACCTGGTAGAATAGGCATCATAGAAAATCTACAAACAAAAAATGCTGGAAAGGGTGTGGCGAAAAGGAACCCTCTTCCAGTATTGTTGGGAATATAAATTGATACAGTCATTATGGAGAACAATATGGAATTTCTTAAGAAACTAACAATAGAATTACCATATGATACAGCAATCCCAGTACTGGACATATACCCAGACAAAACCATAAATCAAAAAGAGTCATTCACCGCAATGTTCAGTGCATCACTATTTACAATATCGAGGTAATGGAAGCAACCTAAATGCCCACAGACAGACGAATGCATAAAGCTGTGGTACATATATAAAATGGAATATTACTAAGCCATGAAAAGGAATGAAATTGGGTCATTTGTAGAGACGTCGATGGATCTAGAGACTGTCATACAGAGTGAAGTAAGTCAGAAAGAGAAAAACAAATCTTGTATATTCATGCATATATGTGGAACCTAGAAAAACTGTACAGATTAACCATTTTGCAAGGCATAAATAGAGCAACAGATGTAGACAACAAACGTATGGACAACAAGGGGGGAAAGCTGTTGGGGGGGTGGTGGTGGGAGGAGTTGAGAGACTGGGATTGGCATGTATACATTTATATGTATAAAATAGATAACCAATAAGAACCTGCTGTATAAAAATATAAAATAAAATTCAAAATTAAAAAGAAATAAAATTTAAAAAATAAAACAGAAAAAACAATTATTCCCTGCACATACATGTATTTATATGAATAAATTATTTCCATGCTTATATCTGTAAATACAAAAAAGAGGAATAAAATCTACCTTGAACCAAAAACGAAAAAGAGAAAAAAACACAGAACCCACCAGTTACACAGAGGAAAACCGTATCAGGGCACTTGCTCCAGTTGTAAACAATTCTGAAGTTGGTCAGTGGTGGGGAATCGTCTCCCATTCAGCCAGCAGCCCCCACGCAACAAGCGTCCATATTGCAAAGCTGGGGCACAGTGCCGAGGCATCTGTGAGTAAACGTGAGCTGAGCCCCAGGCCAGTTGCTGCTGAACTATTCCCACCCGTCCCAGGTAAAACACCTGAATATATACAAGGACTTGAAAGCCTAGAGGAAGGGCCATAGAGCCACACGAGTGACAGCATGCCGGCCGACTTGGTGCCTGCAGGCCAGCCAGGATGGTCCTGGCCCTGGGTGCTCTTCTGGAAGATTTCCATTTCCCTGCCTGAGATACCCGTCCTGTCCCTGCCCCCACTGCTTTTTTCCTTCCTCACCTCTGCCCAGGGAGAAATTCCAGCAGCAGGTATGGGTGACACATCCTCTTCTTTAGCAGGTGGCAGCCTGGCAACTGCTGCAGAAAGTCCAGCAGAGCCCCACTCACACTGGGCCACCCACAAAGCCGTGGCCTCTCACTCCCTCCCACCAGCCCAGTCCCGAGACTGCTGACAGGGCAGAGAAAATGGCGTCAGGCACGGCTGCAGGGGCTCTTGCTGCCTGGAGTGGTATTTATATTGATCTCAACCCAGGCACACCTGGGGAGGGCTGGCCGGCACGGTAAGGCTGCCCAGGTCAGCCAATCATCACCCCTCAGGGGCTCACAGTTGCAGAAAATGGAACTTGCTGAACCGGCCAGGTCCAAGGAACAGGTGTGGGCTCCTGAGAGTCAGGATAGACAAGGGGCTGCAGCTTTGGCTTGTTTTCTAATCATTTTATCTGGCCCATGAGTGGGAGACAACTTCAAGAAAACCCTCTCCTAATGAGAGGAACCCAGGAGTCAGGGAGAGGAGGGGTGGGTGGTGGTTGGAGACAGAGGCCTGGTGCCCCGGGTGCAGTGGAAGTCTCTGGAAGACCAGGTGGAGGGAGGCCTCACGGAGTGATGCCCAGGGTTACAGACCTGTCGCAGCTGCTGTTTGTTAGTTCAAGTCCTGCTCTGAGGTGCTCTGTGTCAGCTCTGAGCGACAGGTGAGCTGGGGGTGCTCTGCAATGAGGGCTATGTGCACGGTTCCTGTGTGCCCAGCCCTGCCACGGTACCTGCAAGTGTAGCTCTGTATCCTGGGAGGGGCCTGACCACGAGAGCCCCGTGGGCTGGGGTGGGGGTGGGGTACCTGCCCAGGTGAGCTCCATATTCTGGGATTGGTCTGACCACGAGAGTCCCATGGGCTGCTGGGGACCTGGTAAAGGATGTCAGGACAGTCAGTGAAGCCACCGAGGATATACCTCCAGTTGCTCCTAATTCCTACACCCTGCTGGTCATTCTACCAACCACCAGGACATGGTATTCTGTATTAGTCTTCAATGATGCCTTCTTTTGTATTCCATTAGTCCCAGAGTCACAAGAAATTTTGGCTTGTGAGTGGCAGGACTCAACATACAACTAAAACAATACTTCCGGGCCGTTCGGCCCCAAGGGTGCAAAAATTCCCACACCATCTTTGGGGAAAGCTTAGCTAAAGACCTAAAAGTTCTACCTCTGGAAAAGGAAACCCTCCTTCAATATGCAGGCGACATTCTGATCGCTAGCCCTACTAAGGAGGCCTCTGAACTACCAAGCCAATAAAGGATAGAAGTTGTCCAAGAAAAAGCTCAAATATCACAGACTGCAGTGACCTGCCTGGGCTTCATTCTCACAGAAGGTCGGAGAAGCCCATCCCAGGAAAGGGAAGAAACCATTTTCAGCCTTACCCCTTTCTAAAACTAGAAGACAGCTTAGGGGTTCCTGGGGAGGCCAGGGTTTGCTGCTTCTGGATCCCTAACTACAGTCTACTAGCTGGGCCTCTATATGAAACACTGAAAGGAAAAGATGATGATCCTTTGGAATAGAATCCAGAAGTGGCCTTTCAAGAATGGAAAGAGCAGTCAATTCAGACCCTTGCCCTGGAACTCCCTAATTTAGCTAAACCCTTTGACCTTTACATTCCTGGTGAAATGTGAATCGCCATTGGAGAATTAGTGCAAAAACTGGGACCACTTGAAATGGAACAATGCAAGAATGCCATCCAGGTAGGATAAACTACGGTCACTAAGGGGCTTGGCCCACTGCCACATCTGGCCAAGATACTGGCGGTATCTAAAAACCTGGAAATCAGCAGCCCAAAAGGCCACCTCCCTCCTAAGGGAAAAGGACCCCACGTGGTGATCCTAACCACCAACCATGCCCTGAAGTTGCAGGGTTCGCTCCGTGGGCACACCGACCTCGAGTGAGGAGGCCCTCCAACTCCAACATCCAGAGAGATAACCGGGGGCAACAGGGCACCATGACGACTCGTGTGAACATCACTTGACCTGGAGTTTCTCTCATAAAACAACAAGAGTGTGTCCCAAAAGAGTAGACTACTGCTTGCAGGACTTACTGCACCCAGAGGGGAGCTAATAATCTTGGCGGGGGAACAGTATACCACACTGTCACCATAGAAAAGCCTACAGACACCGTGATGATGGTGGCCAATAAGACCGGCTGGACTCCTGTTTACTTCAAAAGGCTGTTGACTCAGTGGCCATCATGGTCCTTGATCACCACTGACCCTGGACTGTCTGGGAGTTGAGCGGGCAGGGCTCTGACACCTGGTGCTGTTTGTACGTTAATTCAGGGGCCTAATTGAAGAAAGCGCAGACTACTGGTCAGAGCATCTAGGCTGGCAGAAACGGTCAGCCTAAGGTGGCCAAACAAATGTGGGGCGGGGTGAAACCGGCCCCCACAGCGTCTCTGCACATCTCTTTCCTGGACCCTTAAAGGTCATTAGAATCTATAACACTTCCAATGCTGGTGCTCAGGTGGACGAGCAGGGAGGCAGGGGTCCTGGGGACAATCAACGTCACCGGGAGGCTGCTGGGGAGAAGCTCTGACCCTCGCCCCAGGGTATGAGGGCTCCCAACTCAGCACTCAGCAGTTACAGAAGAAGGGTCTGCACCCTCAGCACTCCAAGAATGAGGAACGGGACAAAAAGCAGAGGAGGGGTTTGTCCCCAGCAAAGCCCATTAAAAATCCCTGGGAGATAAAAATAGAATCTGGGCAATAAAGTCAAGTCTAACCTTTTTTATCCTTTGTGCTTTGTCTAATTTCACGTGCTCCTAGGGTCCCGCATGCAGAGGTTCCACACCCGGCACTTCAGACCAGATTTCCTAGTGCAGAATGGCTGGGTCGACACCTCAGCTCCTGGGGCCCAGTGCAGACTCCACGATATAGAGCCTGAGCTACAGCCAACCCGGCCCTCGAGAGCTCCGCCCCCTCCCTCCCTCCCACTGACTCTGACAGGATCTCTACACAGCAGCCCAGCCCACAGCCCACGGGGTAGTGTATGCTCTCACCTCTCCATTCTCTGATCAAAATATAAAGTTTCCTTTGCTTGTGAACCAAACTCAGTCTCAATCTGTTGGCCCCAATGACACTGGGCAGGGGGACACTTGTTGGGGTCCACTCTGGAGGATCAGTAACAGAAATTGAGACTATTGTAACCTCAGTGAACAGATGTGTGAGCCAAACTGTAGTTAACATAGAACAGTGTATAAGGCTCGGGTAAAATAAGATGTTTTTAACACTTCCATTTGATATTTCCATCACTTTTTATAAGCAAGTTCAGTGAAAAGGTTTGTCTTATTTGTCAGGTCAATATTAGAGAAACGAAGTGATTTCTTTCCAAGGATGTACATCTAATAATCTTGGTTAAACCTTCAATCTTGTTTTAAATGCTTTTCCATTGAAAATGATACCTCTCTTTCAGCTCCCCCATTTCTGAGAAGTATAAAATCTTATAATTTATTATTACCAAAGGGGAAAGGTGGGAGGAGGGATAAATTAACAGTTTGGAATTAACACATACACACTGCTATGTATAAAATAGATCATCAACAAGGAACTACTGTATAGCACAGGGAACTACACTCAACATTTTGCAATAACCTATAAGGGGAAATAATCTGAAAAAGAATAGATATTTTTATTGACATCATCTATCAATGACAGTTAAAGTGTAGCCTAAGGGAAGCTGGTGGTGAGTGCTTCTGACCCTGAAGACTTCAATTATCTAAAGTTTGGACTCTGCCTACTTCCCAAGGCCCTTAATGAACATATGTGTAGCCGTAGCTTAAAAACTTCCCCAGTTTGGGTTTCGGGGAGACACTGATTTTGAAAAAGCCCTGGTGTTCTCCTTACATGAATGGGACTCTTCCTACTGCTAAAACATGTCTGTCACACCCAGAGGATGGTATACCGTCTGATCGGGAAGAGTTTGGAAAAGGCATCTCATCTCCTCATCTCCTGGTGCTCGGGTTCACCCCTCCAGCGTCTTTACTAACAGTCTCCCCACTTGGAGATGTCAGCACTGTCAACATCCTGTTGCGTACAGTTTGGAATTTGTCCAGAGGATGAAGCGGAAGGATGAGGAACAATGAGAGACAAGTCCTAGGTGTTCAGACAGGCACATGTCACTCTAATTTCCAATCAGGAAGACGAATTGACCAAAGGCTAGGGTTGCCCATGGAAACAGTATAGGGCTTGAGGAAATCCCGCTGCTTTGTGGCCAGTTCCCATAAACACAAGTTGAACAATGGAACTCAGGGGCAGTAAAATTCACAAAACTGCAGAGTTGAAAATATCCATCACTGAAAAATGTCTTGAGGAAAGTCAAAGAAAAGGACTTGTAAGCAAGGGAGAATGGCAGGAAAGGGATTTGAGGAGGTAGAAAGGACTCGCCATTAAGCACAAGAAAAGGAGCTGAACATTGCCAACATTGCAGTTGGCCAAAAAGGGTGTATGCGTTTTTTTCTGTATATATTCAAGAAAAGGGCATACACTTTTTTAGCCAACCAAACAGGTGGGCACTGGAAGTCAATACTACAAAAGATATCACTTCGCATCAGTCAGAAGAGCCATCCTCATAAAGCGTAAACAACAGAAATGCAGGACAGGGCAACGAGAAGAGGGAGCCCTGTGAGACTTATAGTGGAAATGTATATTGCCAACGGCCATTCTGGAGAAGTGTATTGTGTTTACTAAAGCATCTAAAAAATGAGCTACAGAGCATAGGGCACTTGCACTCATGGGCGTATATCTTGGGAAAAACAAAAATCGAGAGGACACAGGCACCCCAATGTTTACCCCCTCTCTGTTTAAAAGATCCTCGACTAGGATATAACTTAAATGTCTCTGGAGGGAAAAAATGGATAGAGATGTGGTACTTAGGTAGAGTGGAATATTATTCAGCCTGGAAATCAATGAAATATGGCCAGTTGTAACAACTCCAGAGGAGTTACGTATGATCATTCTAAGTGACAGAATTCAAAAAGAAAAAGACACATATCATAAGATATCACTTAAAGGTGGAATCCAAAATGGCTACACATGAAATAAATTACAAAACAAAAACATAGTCAAATATGTAGAAAACACGCATAAGGCTGCTAAACGGGAAAGGTGGGGAGGGGTGAGGCATCATCCAGGAGGTTGAAATTAGCAAAGATACCATTCCAAATACCAAACTGATAATCAACAAGGCCTACACGGTAGCTAAAAGAACTGCACTCAGCACACTCAAGTCACCGGAAAAGAATATATACGACTGGTAAGAATCTGAAAAAGAATTTATTGATGTCTCTCTGTACGTGAATCAAGTGGATGTACAGCAGCAAGAAACAGAGCTTTGAAAATCAGCTGTAACCAATATAGTAATAAATTGAAAAAAATAAACGACAGAGAGACAGAGAAAACCTCTTACAACTTTTCCTCAGGGACGGTGATGCAACATGGATTGAACACATCTAGACCCACAGCAGGATGAGACATAAGGCTGGAAACTGTTTGCGCTAAGAGAAATGTGAGGTTGGGTGAGGAAACGCACACCCTTTAAAGTAATACTACCTGGTACCCATTCAATGGGTCCCAAATCTGCAGGTTCAAGCGATCTTCCTACAGCTAAAACATGCATGGAAAACCCAGAGGACTGTACACCATGTGATCGGGAGTTGTGTCTAAAATGCACCTCATTTATCCTCTCCTGGTGCTCCTGTTCACCATTCCAGCCACGCTACTTAGAATCTCCCCACTTGGAGAATCAGCACATTTAAACTTCTGTTTCACACATTTTGCAAATTGTGAGGAGGATGAACGGGAAGAGGGGGAACCAATGAGAGAATAGTTGTAGGGGTTTGGACGGGCACATATCACTCTAATTTCCCATTAAGAATAAGAATTAAAGAAAGGCTCAGCCTGCCTCGCCGGAGCCAAAATAGGGCCTGAAGCAATCCTGCGGGTTTGAGGCCAGCTCACAAAAGAGCAACTTAAAAAATGGAGCTCAGGGTCACTGCAATTCACAAACCTGCAGAGTTATAAATGAAAACTAACGTCCAAAAATATGTTGAGGTAAGGCAAAGAAGAGGATCTGAATGCAAGACAGAATTGCAAGAAACAGATTTCAAGAGATAGATTGGACTCGTCTTTCACGCACATGAAAAGCGGCAGAATTTCGACAATGATGCAGTTGGCCCAAAAGGGCGTATGCGTTTTTTCCTGATTATATCCAGGAAAAAAACGCATACGCACTTTATGGGCAACGAAGCAAGCAAGCAATGCAAATGTGCACAACAAAGAAGTCTCATTTCCCACCAGTCAAAAGGGCCATCCTAAAAAATTGTAAAAACCAGAAATGCAGGACAGGCCATGGAGAACAGAGAGCCTTTATACGCTGATGGGCAGTGTGTGAACTGCCGAGAGCCACTCTGGAGAAGTGTATGGTGGTTCCTAAATCATCTAAAAAACAGAGCTACAGAGCATAGGACACTTCCAATCATGGGAGTATATCTAGGGAAGTCTAAAAATCAACAAGACACAAGCACACCACAGTTTAGGGCTACTCTGTTTACAAGAACCTCAACTTCAGTACACCTTAAATATCCCAGGAAAGAGAACAATGGATAAAGAAGATGTGGTACTTATGTACAATGGAATATCTCTTCACCATGAAATCAATGTAATAAGGCTAGTAGAAGGATAAAGAGTGGATTTAGGTCCGATAATACTACTTGAAATAAGTCAAACAGAAAAAGAAACATATCATAAGATATCACTTATAGAGGGAGGGTAAATATGGCTGCACAAGAAATGAATTACAGAACAGAACAGTGTCTCACATTTAGAAAACACACTTATGTCAGCTTAAGGGGAAAGGAGAGGTGGGGTGATGCATAAAACCAGAGTTTGAAATTAGCACAGATACCGTTCAATAAACCAAATAGGTATTAGACAAGATCTACACCTTGCTCAATGAACTGGCCTCAACACACCCTATACACCACAGAGAAATATATCTGAGTAATAAGAATCTTAAAACCCATGTATTGATATATCTCCATAAGGGAATCAAGTGTGTGCAGAGCGGCACAAACACAGCAGTGAAAATGAGCTAAACCCCATTATAGAAATAAATTTTAAAAACAAAACGCTGAAACAATGAAAGAGAGAAAAATTCTTACAAAATTCGCTCAGGGGCTGTGATGCAACCTGGATTGACCACATATAAACCCACAGCTGGATAAGACATAAGGCTGGACACTTGGGGCTGAGAGGATTGGTGAGCTTTGGTGAGCAACTGCCGAAAGTTTAATGCAATACTTCATGCTACTCATTCCAAGGGTCCCAACACTCCAGGTTGAAAGGAATCTTCCTACAGCTAAATCATGCTTGGGAAACCCAGCGACTGGTATACCATATGATCGGGAAAGGTTTCTAAAACGCACCTCATTTTTCCTCTCCTGGGGCTCCGGATCGACATTCCAGCCACTTTACTAACAACATCCCCACATGGAGAGTCAAAGCCTTTAAGTTCTGGTATTGCACAGTCTACAGTTAGTGCGGAGGATGAATGGGAATAGGGGGAACCAGTGAGAAACTAGCTGTAGCGGTTTCAATGGGCAATGTCACTCTAATGTCACATCAGTAAGAAGAATTAACCAAAGGCACAGCAAGGTGCCCCAGAAGAAAAATAGGGCTTCAAGGAATCCTGTGGTTATGGGGCAAGACCACAAAAATAAGAGGTGAAAAATGGAGCTAAGGGCCACTGCAATTCAAAAACCTGCAGAGTTATAAAGGCCAACTATTTTCAAAAAATATATTGAGATAAGGCTATGAAGAGGCATTGAAAGCAAGGCAGAATTGCAGGAAACCGATTTCAGTAGGTAGACTGGAATTGCATTGAAAACATATGAAGAGAGTCAGAACCTAGACAATGATGCACTTGGCCAAAAAGGGCGTATGCGTTTTTTCCTGAATATATTCAGGAAAAAACGCATACGCACTTTTTGGCCAACCAAGTAAGCTTGCAAAGGAAATCTGCACTACAATGAACTCTCACTTCCACCTGGTCAAAAGGGCCATCTGAAAAAAGTGTAAAATCCATAAAGGCACCACAGGCCATGGAGAAATGGGAGCCTTGTTATGCTGATGGGCGGGATGTAAATTGCCAACAGCCACTCGGGAGAAGTGTATGGTGTTTCCTGAAACATCTAAAAAACAAAGCAACAGAGCCTAGGGCACTTCCACTTATGGTCCTATAGCTTAGGGAAATTAAAATCAAAAAGACACAGCCACCCCAAAGTTTGGGACGGCTCTGTTTACAAGAACCTCGTTTACGGTACAAGTTCAATATCGCAGAAAGTGAAAAATGGATAAAGAAGTTGTGGTACTTACGTACAATGCAATAACACTCAGCAATGAAATCTATGTCATCAGGCCCGTAGCACCATAATGAGTGGATTCAGGTATGATGATTCGAACTGAAATAAGTCACACAGAAAAGAAACATCATAAGGTATCACTAATACACAGAATGTAAACTTGGCTACACAGGAACTGAATTCCAAAACAGAGCAGGGTCTCAAATTTAGGAAACCAACTTATGCTTGCTTAAGGGGAAAGGTGAGTTGGGGTGCTGCATGAAACCAGAGATTGAAATGAGCACAGATAAAGTTCCTTAAGCCAAATATGGAATAGACAAGAGCTACTCCTTGCTCAACGAAATGGACTCAACACCCCATATTAAACGCCTAAGAATGTACCTGACTAGTAAGTATCTTAAAACCTATGGATTGCTATGTCTCGAAAAGAGAATCAAGCGTGTGTACAGGGGCATAAACGCAGCAGTGATAGGATTGGAGAGGTTCGGTGAGCAAATGAAGACCCTTTGAAGTCATATTGCATGGTACCCATTCCACGGGTTTCAACTACCCAGGTTTAAGGTATTCTTCCTTCAGCTAAAACATGCATGTGGAACCTAGAGTATGATCAACCATGTGATCGGGAGACGTGTTCAAATATGTCTCAGTTTTCGTACCCTGGTACTCGGGTGCAACATTCCAGACGCTTTACTAACACTCTCCCGACTTGGAGAGTCAGTCCCTTTAACCTCCTGTTTGGCCCAGTTTGCAATTTCTGCGGAAGATGAACAGGAATAGCGAGAACCAATGAGAGACTAGCTGGAGGTGTCTGGACGGGCAAATTTAACTCTCATTTCCCACCAGTAAGAGGAATTGACCAAAGGCTCAGCGTGCCGTGCCGGAACCAGATTAGGGCCTGAAGCCATCCTGCGGTGTTGCGGCCAGCTCACAAGAAAGCGAGTTGAAGAAAGGAGCTCAGGGGCACTGTAATTCACAAACCTGCAGAGTTATAAATGACAGCTATCGTCCAAAAATATACTGAAGTAAGGCTGCCAAGAGGACTTGAAAGCGGGGCAGAATTGCAGGAAACCGATTTCAGGAGGTAGACTGGAATTGCATTGAAAGCATAGGAAAAGAGGCAGAACGTCCTCAATGACGTACTTGGCCAAAAAGGGCGTATGCGTTTTTTCCTGAATATATTCAGGAAAAAACGCATACGCCCGTTTTGGCCAACCAAGCAAACTTGCAAAGGAAATCTGCACTACAATGAAGTCTCACTTCCCCCCGGTCAAAAGGGACATCTGAAAAAAGTGTAAAATCCAGAAAAGCAGGACAGGCCATGGAGAACTGGGAGCCTTGTTATGCTGATGGGCGGGATGTAAATTGCCAACAGACACTCGGGAGAAGTGTATGGTGTTTCCTGAAACATCTAAAAAACAAAGCAACAGAGCCTAGGGCACTTCCACTTATGGTCCTATAGCTTAGGGAAATTAAAATCAAAAAGACACAGCCACCCCAAAGTTTGGGACGCCTCTGTTTACAAGAACCTCGTTTACCGTACAAGTTCAATATCACAGAAAGTGAAAAATGGATAAAGAACTTGTGGTACTTACGTACAATGCAGTATCACTCAGCAATGAAATCTATGTCATCAGGCCCGTAGCAGCATAATGAGTGGATTCAGGTACGATGATTCTAACTGAAATAAGTCACACAGAAAAAGAAACATCATCAGATATCACTAATACACGGAATGTAAACTTGGCTACACAGGAACTGAATTCCAAAACAGAACAGGGTCTCAAATTTAGGAAACCAACTTATGCTTGCTTAAGGGGAAAGGTGAGTTGGGGTGCTGCATGAAACCAGAGATTGAAATGAGCACAGATAAAGTTCCTTAAGCCAAATATGGAATAGACAAGAGCTACTCCTTGCTCAACGAAATGGACTCAACACCCCATATTAAACGCCTAAGAATGTACCTGACTAGTAAGTATCTTAAAACCTATGGATTGCTATGTCTCCAAAAGAGAATCAAGCGTGTGTACAGGGGCATAAACGCAGCAGTGATAGGATTGGAGAGGTTCGGTGAGCAAATGAAGACCCTTTGAAGTCATATTGCATGGTACCCATTCCACGGGTTTCAACTACCCAGGTTTAAGGTATTCTTCCTTCAGCTAAAACATGCATGTGGAACCTAGAGTATGATCAACCATGTGATCGGGAGACGTGTTCAAATATGTCTCAGTTTTCGTACCCTGGTACTCGGGTGCAACATTCCAGACGCTTTACTAACACTCTCCCGACTTGGAGAGTCAGTCCCTTTAACCTCCTGTTTGGCCCAGTTTGCAATTTCTGCGGAAGATGAACAGGAATAGCGAGAACCAATGAGAGACTAGCTGGAGGTGTCTGGACGGGCAAATTTAACTCTCATTTCCCACCAGGAAGAGGAATTGACCAAAGGCTCAGCGTGCCGTGTCGAAACCAGATTAGGGCCTGAAGCCATCCTGCGGTGTTGCGGCCAGCTCACAAGAAAGCGAGTTGAAGAAAGGAGCTCAGGGGCATTGTAATTCACAAACCTGCAGAGTTATAAATGACAGCTATCGTCCAAAAATATACTGAAGTAAGGGTGCCAAGAGGACTTGAAAGCGGGGCAGAATTGCAGGAAACCGATTTCAGGAGGTAGACTGGAATTGCATTGAAAGCATAGGAAAAGAGGCAGAACGTCCACAATGATGCACTTGGCCAAAAAGGGCGTATGCGTTTTTTCCTGAATATATTCAGGAAAAAATGCATACACCCTTTTTGGCCAACCAAGCAAGCTTGCAAAGGAAATCTGCACTACAATGAAGTCTCACTTGCCCCCGGTCAAAAGGGCCATCTGAAAAAAGTGTAAAATCCAGTAAGGCAGTACAGGCCATGGAGAACTGGGAGCCTTGTTATGCTGATGGGCGGGATGTAAATTGCCAACAGACACTGGGGAGAAGTGTATGGTGATTCCTGAAACATCTAAAAAACAAAGCAACAGAGCCTAGGGCACTTCCACTTATGGTCCTATAGCTTAGGGAAATTAAAATCAAAAAGACACAGCCACCCCAAAGTTTGGGACGCCTCTGTTTACAAGAACCTCGTTTACCGTACAAGTTCAATATCACAGAAAGTGAAAAATGGATAAAGAACTTGTGGTACTTACGTACAATGCAGTATCACTCAGCAATGAAATCTATGTTATCAGGCACATAGCAGCATAATGAGTGGATTCAGGTATGATGATTCTAACTGAAATAAGTTACACAGAAAAAGAAACATCATAAGTTTTCACTAATACACGGAATGTAACCTTGGCTACACAGGAACTGAATTCCAAAACAGAACAGGGTCTCAAATTTAGAAAATCAACTTATGCTTGCTTAAGGGGAAAGGTGAGTTGGGGTGCTGCATAAAACCAGAGATTGAAATGAGCACAGATAAAGTTCCTTAAGCCAAATATGGAATAGACAAGAGCTACTCCTTGCTCAACGAAATGGACTCAACACCGCATATTAAACGCCTAAGAATGTACCTGACTAGTAAGTATCTTAAAACCTATGGATTGCTATGTCTCCGAAAGAGAATCAAGCATGTGTACAGGGGCATAAACGCAGCAGTCATAGGATTGGAGAGGTTCGGTGAGCAAATGAAGACCCTTTGAAGTCATATTGCATGGTACCCATTCCACGGGTTTCAACTACCCAGGTTTAAGGTATTCTTCCTTCAGCTAAAACATGCATGTGGAACCTAGAGTATGATCAACCATGTGATCGGGAGACGTGTTCAAATATGTCTCAATTTTCGTACCCTGGTACTCGGGTGAAACATTCCAGACGCTTTACTAACACTCCCCCACTTGGAGAGTCAGTCCCTTTAACCTCCTCTTTGGCCCAGTTTGCAATTTCTGCGGAAGATGAACAGGAATAGCGAGAACCAATGAGAGACTAGCTGGAGGTGTCTGGACGGGCAAATTTAACTCTCATTTCCCACCAGGAAGAGGAATTAACCAAAGGCTCAGCGTGCCGTGCCGGAACCAGATTAGGGCCTGAAGCCATCCTGTGGTGCTGTAGCCTGATCACAAGAAAGCGAGTTGAAGAAAGGAGCTCAGGGGCACTGTAATTCACAAACCTGCAGAGTTATAAATGACAGCTATCGTCCAAAAACATACTGAAGTAAGGCTGCCAAGAGGACTTGAAAGCGGGGCAGAATTGCAGGAAACCGATTTCAGGAGGTAGACTGGAATTGCATTTCAAGCATAGGAAAAGAGGCAGAACGTCCACAATGATGCACTTGGCCAAAAAGGGCGTATGCGTTTTTTCCTGAATATATTCAGGAAAAAACGCATACGCCCTTTTTGGCCAACCAAGCAAACTTGCAAAGGAAATCTGCACTACAATGAAGTCTCACTTCCCCCCGGTCAAAGGGGCCATCTGAAAAAAGTGTAAAATCCAGAAAGGCAGGACAGGCCATGGAGAACTGGGAGCCTTGTTATGCTGATGGGCGGGATGTAAATTGCCAACAGCCACTCGGGAGAAGTGTATGGTGTTTCATGAAACATCTAAAAAACAAAGCAACAGAGCCTAGGGCACTTCCACTTATGGTCCTATAGCTTAGGGAAATGAAAATCAAAAAGACACAGCCACCCCAAATTTTGGGACGCCTCTGTTTACAAGAACCTCGTTTACGGTACAAGTTCAATATCGCAGAAAGTGAAAAATGGATAAAGTAGTTGTGGTACTTCCGTACAATGCAATATCCCTCAGAAATGAAATCTATGTCATCAGGCCCGTAGCAGCATAATGAATGGATTCAGGTATGATGATTCTAACTGAAATAAATCACACAGAAAAAGAAACGTCATAAGATATCACTAATACACAGAATGTAAACTTGGCTACACAGGAACTGGATTACAAAGCAGAAGAGGGTCTCAAATTTAGAAAAACAACTTATGCTTGCTTAAGGGGAAAGGTGAGTTGGGGTGCTGCATAAAACCAGAGATTGAAATGAGCACAGATAAAGTTCCTTAAGCCAAATATGGAATAGACAAGAGCTACTCCTTGCTCAACGAAATGGACTCAACACCGCATATTAAACGCCTAAGAATGTACCTGACTAGTAAGTATCTTAAAACCTATGGATTGCTATGTCTCCAAAAGAGAATCAAGCGTGTGTACAGGGGCATAAACACAGCAGTGATAGGATTGGAGAGGTTCGGTGAGCAAATGAAGACCCTTTGAAGTCATATTGCATGGTACCCATTCCACGGGTCTCAACTCTCCAGGTTTAAGGTATTCTTCCCTCAGCTAAAACATGCATGTGGAACCCAGAGTATGATCAACCATGTGAACGGGAGACGTGTTCAAATATGTCTCAGTTTTCCTCCCTTGGTACTCGGGTGCAACATTCCAGACGCTTTACTAACACTCTCCCCACTTGGAGAGTCAGCGCCTTTAACCTCCTGTTTGGCCCAGTTTGCAATTTCTGCGGAAGATGAACAGGAATAGGGAGAACCAATGAGAGACTAGCTGGAGGTGTCTGGACGGGCAAATTTAACTCTCATTTCCCACCAGGAAGAGGAATTAACCAAAGGCTCAGTGTGCCGTGCCGGAACCAGATTAGGGCCTGAAGCCATCCTGCGGTGTTGTGGCTAGGTCACAAGAAAGCGAGTTGAAGAAAGGAGCTCAGGGGCACTGTAATTCACAAACCTGCAGAGTTATAAATGACAGCTATCGTACAAAAATATACCGAAGTAAGGCTGCCAAGAGGACTTGAAAGCAGGGCAGAATTACAGGAAACCGATTTCAGGAGGTAGACTGGAATTGCATTGAAAGCATAGGAAAAGAGGCAGAACGTCCACAATGATGCACTTGGCCAAAAAGGGTGTATGCGTTTCTGCCTGAATATATTCAGGAAAAAACGCATACGCCCTTTTTGGCCAACCAAGCAAGCTTGCAAAGGAAATCTGCACTACAATGAAGTCTCACTTCCCCCCAGTCAAAAGGGCCATCTGAAAAATGTGTAAAATCCAGAAAGGCAGGACAGGCCATGGAGAACTGGGAGCCTTGTTATGCTGATGGGCGGGATGTAAATTGCAAACAGACACTCGGGAGAAGTGTATGGTGTTTCCTGACACATCTAAAAAACAAAGCAACAGAGTCTAGGGCACTTCCACTTATGGTCCTATAGCTTAGGGAAATTAAAATCAAAAAGACACAGCCTCCCCAAAGTTTGGGATGCCTCTGTTTACAAGAACCTCGTTTACAGTACAAGTTCAACATCGCAGAAAGTGAAAAATGGATAAAGAACTTGTGGTATTTACTTACAAAGCAATATCACTCAGCAATGAAATCTATGTCATCAGGCCCTTAGCAGCACAATGAGTGGATTCAGGTATGATGATTCTAACTGAAATAAGTCACACAGAAAAAGAAACATCATAAGATATCAGTAATACACGGAATGTAAACTTGGCTACACAGGAACTGAATTACAGAACAGAACAGGGTCTCAAATTTAGAAAACCAACTTATGCTTGCTTAAGGGGAAAGGTGAGTTGGGGTGCTGCATAAAACCAGAGATTGAAATGAGCACAGATAAAGTTCCTTAAGCCAAATATGGAATAGACAAGAGCTACTCCTTGCTCAACGAAATGGACTCAACACTGCATATTAAACGCCTAAGAATGTACCTGACTAGTAAGTATCTTAAAACCTATGGATTGCTATGTCTCCGAAAGAGAATCAAGCATGTGTACAGGGGCATAAACGCAGCAGTCATAGGATTGGAGAGGTTCAGTGAGCAAATGAAGACCCTTTGAAGTCATATTGCATGGTACCCATTCCACGGGTCTCAACTCTCCAGGTTTAAGGTATTCTTCCTTCAGCTAAAACATGCATGTGGAACCTAGAGTATGATCAACCATGTGATCGGGAGACGTGTTCAAATATGTCTCAGCTTTCGTACCCTGGTACTCGGGTGCAACATTCCAGACACTTTACTAACACTCTCCCGACTTGGAGAGTCAGTCCCTTTAACCTCCTGTTTTGCCCAGTTTGCAGTTTCTGCGGAAGATGAACAGGAATAGCGAGAACCAATGAGAGACTAGCTGGAGGTGTCTGGACGGGCAAATTTAACTCTCATTTCCCACCAGGAAGAGGAATTAACCAAAGGCTCAGTGTGCCGTGCCAGAACCAGATTAGGGCCTGAAGCCATCCTGCGGTGTTGTGGCCAGCTCAAAAGAAAGCGAGTTGAAGAAAGGAGCTCAGGGACACTGTAATTCACAAACCTGCAGAGTTATAAATGACAGCTATCGTCCAAAAATATACTGAAGTAAGGCTGCCAAGAGGACTTGAAAGCGGGGCAGAATTGCAGGAAACCGATTTCAGGAGGTAGACTGGAATTGCATTGAAAGCATAGGAAAAGAGGCAGAACGTCCTCAATGATGCACTTGGCCAAAAAGGTCGTATGCGTTTTTTCCTGAATATATTCAGGAAAAAACGCATACGCCCTTTTTGGCCAACCAAGCAAGCTTGCAAAGGAAATCTGCTCTACAATGAAGTCTCACTTCCCCCCGGTCAAAAGGGCCATCTGAAAAAAGTGTAAAATCCAGAAAGGCAGGACAGGCCATGGAGAACTGGGAGCCTTGTTATGCTGATGGGCGGGATGTAAATTGCCAACAGACACTCGGGAGAAGTGTATGGTGTTTCCTGAAACATCTAAAAAACAAAGCAATAGAGCTTAGGGCACTTCCACTTATGGTCCTATAGCTTAGGGAAATTAAATCAAAAAGACACAGCCACCCCAAAGTTTGGGACGCCTCTGTTTACAAGAACCTCGTTTACCGTACAAGTTCAATATCACAGAAAGTGAAAAATGGATAAAGAACTTGTGGTACTTACGTACAATGCAGTATCACTCAGCAATGAAATCTATGTCATCAGGCCCATAGCAGCATAATGAGTGGATTCAGGTACGATGATTCTAACTGAAATAAGTCACACAGAAAAAGAAACATCATAAGATATCACTAATACACGGAATGTAAACTTGGCTACACAGGAACTGAATTCCAAAACAGAACAGGGTCTCAAATTTAGAAAACCAACTTATGCTTGCTTAAGGGGAAAGGTGAGTTGGGGTGCTGCATAAAACCAGAGATTGAAATGAGCACAGATAAAGTTCCTTAAGCCAAATATGGAATAGACAAGAGCTACTCCTTGCTCAACGAAATGGACTCAACACCCCATATTAAACGCCTAAGAATGTACCTGACTAGTAAGTATCTTAAAACCTATGGATTGCTATGTCTCCAAAAGAGAATCAAGCGTGTGTACAGGGGCATAAACGCAGCAGTGATAGGATTGGAGAGGTTCGGTGAGCAAATGAAGACCCTTTGAAGACATATTGCATGGTACCCATTCCACGGGTCTCAACTCTCCAGGTTTAAGGTATTCTTCCTTCAGCTAAAACATGCATGTGGAACCCAGAGTATGATCAACCGTGTGATCGGGAGACGTGTTCAAATATGTCTCAGTTTTCGTACCCTGGTACTCGGGTGCAACATTCCAGACGCTTTACTAACACTCTCCCGACTTGGAGAGTCAGTCCCTTTAACCTCCTGTTTGGCCCAGTTTGCAATTTCTGCGGAAGATGAACATGAATAGGGAGAACCAATGAGAGACTAGCTGGAGGTGTCTGGACGGGCAAATTTAACTCTCATTTCCCACCAGGAAGAGGAAATAACCAAAGGCTCAGCGTGCCGTGCCGGAACCAGATTAGGGCCTGAAGCCATCCTGCGGTGTTGCGGCCAGCTCAAAAGAAAGCGAGTTGAAGAAAGGAGCTCAGGGGCACTGTAATTCACAAACCTGCAGAGTTATAAATGACAGCTATCGTCCAAAAATATACTGAAGTAAGGCTGCCAAGAGGACTTGAAAGCGGGGCAGAATTGCAGGAAACCAATTTCAGGAGGTAGACTGGAATTGCATTGAAAGCATAGGAAAAGAGGCAGAACGTCCACAATGATGCACTTGGCCAAAAAGGGCGTATGCGTTTTTTCCTGAATATATTCAGGAAAAAACGCATACGCCCTTTTTGGCCAACCAAGCAAGCTTGCAAAGGAAATCTGCACTACAATGAAGTCTCACTTCCCCCCAGTCAAAAGGGCCATCTGAAAAATGTGTAAAATCCAGAAAGGCAGGACAGGCCATGGAGAACTGGGAGCCTTGTTATGCTGATGGGCGAGATGTAAATTGCCAACAGACACTCGGGAGAAGTGTATGGTGTTTCCTGAAACATCTAAAAAACAAAGCAACAGAGTCTAGGGCACTTCCACTTATGGTCCTATAGCTTAGGGAAATTAAAATCAAAAAGACACAGCCACCCCAAAGTTTGGGACGCCTCTGTTTACAAGAACCTCGTTTACAGTACAAGTTCAACATTGCAGAAAGTGAAAAATGGATAAAGAACTTGTGGTATTTACTTACAAAGCAATATCACTCAGCAATGAAATCTATGTCATCAGGCCCGTAGCAGCACAATGAGTGGATTCAGGTATGATGATTCTAACTGAAATAAGTCACACAGAAAAAGAAACATCATAAGATATCAGTAATACACGGAATGTAAACTTGGCTACACAGGAACTGAATTACAGAACAGAACAGGGTCTCAAATTTAGAAAACCAACTTATGCTTGCTTAAGGGGAAAGGTGAGTTGGGGTGCTGCATAAAACCAGAGATTGAAATGAGCACAGATAAAGTTCCTTAAGCCAAATATGGAATAGACAAGAGCTACTCCTTGCTCAACGAAATGGACTCAACACTGCATATTAAACGCCTAAGAATGTACCTGACTAGTAAGTATCTTAAAACCTATGGATTGCTATGTCTCCGAAAGAGAATCAAGCATGTGTACAGGGGCATAAACGCAGCAGTCATAGGATTGGAAAGGTTCGGTGAGCAAATGAAGACCCTTTGAAGTCATATTGCATGGTACCCATTCCACGGGTCTCAACTCTCCAGGTTTAAGGTATTCTTCCTTCAGCTAAAACATGCATGTGGAACCCAGAGTATGATCAACCGTGTGATCGGGAGACGTGTTCAAATATGTCTCAGTTTTCGTACCCTGGTACTCGGGTGCAACATTCCAGACGCTTTACTAACACTCTCCCGACTTGGAGAGTCAGTCCCTTTAACCTCCTGTTTGGCCCAGTTTGCAATTTCTGCGGAAGATGAACAGGAATAGCGAGAACCAATGAGAGACTAGCTGGAGGTGTCTGGACGGGCAAATTTAACTCTCATTTCCCACCAGGAAGAGGAATTGACCAAAGGCTCAGCGTGCCGTGCCGGAACCAGATAAGGGCCTGAAGTCATCCTTCGGTGTTGCGGCCAGCTCACAAGAAAGCGAGTTGAAGAAAGGAGCTCAGGGGCACTGTAATTCACAAACCTGCAGAGTTATAAATGACAGCTATCGTCCAAAAATATACTGAAGTAAGGCTGCCAAGAGGACTTGAAAGCGTGGCAGAATTGCAGGAAACCGATTTCAGGAGGTAGACTGGAATTGCATTGAAAGCATAGGAAAAGAGGCAGAAGGTCCTCAATGACGTACTTGGCCAAAAAGGGCGTATGCGTTTTTTGCTGAATATATTCAGGAAAAAACGCATACGCCCTTTTTGGCCAACCAAGCAAACTTGCAAAGGAAATCTGCACTACAATGAAGTCTCACTTCCCCCCGGTCAAAAGGGACATCTGAAAAAAGTGTAAAATCCAGAAAGGCAGGACAGGCCATGGAGAACTGGGAGCCTTGTTATGCTGATGGGCGGGATGTAAATTGCCAACAGACACTCAGGAGAAGTGTATGGTGATTCCGGAAACATCTAAAAAACAAAGCAACAGAGCCTAGGGCACTTCCACTTATGGTCCTATAGCTTAGGGAAATTAAAATCAAAAAGACACAGCCACCCCAAAGTTTGGGACGCCTCTGTTTACAAGAACCTTGTTTACCGTACAAGTTCAATATCACAGAAAGTGAAAAATGGATAAAGAACTTGTGGTACTTACGTACAATGCAGTATCACTCAGCAATGAAATCTATGTCATCAGGCCCGTAGCAGCATAATGAGTGGATTCAGGTACGATGATTCTAACTGAAATAAGTTACACAGAAAAAGAAACATCATAAGATATCACTAATACACGGAATGTAAACTTGGCTACACAGGAACTGAATTACAGAACAGAACAGTGTCTCAAATTTAGAAAACCAACTTATGCTTGCTTAAGGGGAAAGGTGAGTTGGGGTGCTGCATAAAACCAGAGATTGAAATGAGCACAGATAAAGTTCCTTAAGCCAAATATGTAATAGACAAGAGCTACTCCTTGCTCAACGAAATGGACTCAACACCGCATATTAAACGCCTAAGAATGTACCTGACTAGTAAGTATCTTAAAACCTATGGATTGCTATGTGTCCGAAAGAGAATCAAGCATGTGTACAGGGGCATAAACGCAGCAGTGATAGGATTGGAGAGGTTCGGTGAGCAAATGAAGACCCTTTGAAGTCATATTGCATGGTACCCATTCCACGGGTCTCAACTCTCCAGGTTTAAGGTATTCTTCCTTCAGCTAAAACATGCATGTGGAACCTAGAGTATGATCAACCAAGTGATCGGGAGACGTGTTCAAATATGTCTCAGTTTTCGTACCCTGGTACTCGGGTGCAACATTCCAGACGCTTTACTAACACTCTCCCGACTTGGAGAGTCAGTCCCTTTAACCTCCTGTTTGGCCCAGTTTGCAATTTCTGCGGAAGAGGAACAGGAATAGCGAGAACCAATGAGAGACTAGCTGGAGGTGTCTGGACGGGCAAATTTAACTCTCATTTCCCACCAGGAAGAGGAATTGACCAAAGGCTCAGCGTGCCGTGCCGGAACCAGATTAGGGCCTGAAGTCATCCTGCGGTGTTGCGGCCAGGTCACAAGAAAGCGAGTTGAAGAAAGGAGCTCAGGGGCACTGTAATTCACAAACCTGCAGAGTTATAAATGACAGCTATCGTCCAAAAATATACTGAAGTAAGGCTGCCAAGAGGACTTGAAAGCGGGGCAGAATTGCAAGAAACCGATTTCAGGAGGTAGACTGGAATTGCATTGAAAGCATAGGAAAAGAGGCAGAACGTCCTCAATGACGTACTTGGCCAAAAAGGGCGTATGCGTTTTTTGCTGAATATATTCAGGAAAAAACGCATACGCCCTTTTTGGCCAACCAAGCAAACTTGCAAAGGAAATCTGCACTACAATGAAGTCTCACCTCCCCCCGGTCAAAAGGGACATCTGAAAAAAGTGTAAAATCCAGAAAGGCAGGACAGGCCATGGAGAACTGGGAGCCTTGTTATGCTGATGGGCGGGATGTAAATTGCCAAGAGACACTCGGGAGAAGTGTATGGTGTTTCCTGAAACATCTAAAAAACAAAGCAACAGAGCCTAGGGCACTTCCACTTATGGTCCTATAGCTTAGGGAAATTAAAATAAAAAAGACACAGCCACCCCAAAGTTTGGGACGCCTCTGTTTACAAGAACCTCGTTTACCGTACAAGTTCAATATCACAGAAAGTGAAAAATGGATAAAGAACTTGTGGTACTTACGTATAATGCAGTATCACTCAGCAATGAAATCTATGTCATCAGGCCCGTAGCAGCATAATGAGTGGATTCAGGTACGATGATTCTAACTGAAATAAGTCACACAGAAAAAGAAACATCATAAGATATCACTAATACACGGAATGTAAACTTGGCTACACAGGAACTGAATTCCAAAACAGAACAGGGTCTCAAATTTAGGAAACCAACTTATGCTTGCTTAAGGGGAAAGGTGAGTTGGGGTGCTGCATAAAACCAGAGATTGAAATGAGCACAGATAAAGTTCCTTAAGCCAAATATGGAATAGAAAAGAGCTACTCCTTGCTCAACGAAATGGACTCAACACCCCATATTAAACGCCTAAGAATGTACCTGACTAGTAAGTATCTTAAAACCTATGGATTGCTATGTCTCCGAAAGAGAATCAAGCATGTGTACAGGGGCATAAACGCAGCAGTGATAGGATTGGAGAGGTTCGGTGAGCAAATGAAGACCCTTTGAAGTCATATTGCATGGTACCCATTCCACGGGTCTCAACTCTCCAGGTTTAAGGTATTCTTCCTTCAGCTAAAACATGCATGTGGAACCCAGAGTATGATCAACCAAGTGATCGGGAGACGTGTTCAAATATGTCTCAGTTTTCGTACCCTGGTACTCGGGTGCAACATTCCAGACGCTTTACTAACACTCTCCCGACTTGGAGAGTCAGTCCCTTTAACCTCCTGTTTGGCCCAGTTTGCAATTTCTGCGGAAGATGAACAGGAATAGCGAGAACCAATGAGAGACTAGCTGGAGGTGTCTGGACGGGCAAATTTAACTCTCATTTCCCACCAGAAAGAGGAATTAACCAAAGGCTCAGCGTGTCCTGCCGGAACCAGATTAGGGCCTGAAGCCATCCTGCGGTGTTGCGGCCAGGTCACAAGAAAGCGAGTTGAAGAAAGGAGCTCAGGGGCACTGTAATTCACAAACCTGCAGAGTTATAAATGACAGCTATCGTCCAAAAATATACTGAAGTAAGGCTGCCAAGAGGACTTGAAAGCGGGGCAGAATTGCAGGAAACCGATTTCAGGAGGTAGACTGGAATTGCATTGAAAGCATAGGAAAAGAGGCAGAACGTCCTCAATGACGTACTTGGCCAAAAAGGGCGTATGCGTTTTTTCCTGAATATATTCAGGAAAAAACGCATACGCCGTTTTTGGCCAACCAAGCAAACATGCAAAGGAAATCTGCACTACAATGAAGTCTCACTTCCCCCCGGTCTAAAGGGACATCTGAAAAAAGTGTAAAATCCAGAAAGGCAGGACAGGCCATGGAGAACTGGGAGCCTTGTTATGCTGATGGGCGGGATGTAAATTGCCAACAGACACTCGGGAGAAGTGTATGGTGATTCCTGAAACATCTAAAAAACAAAGCAACAGAGCCTAGGGCACTTCCACTTATGGTCCTATAGCTTAGGGAAATTAAAATCAAAAAGACACAGCCACCCCAAAGTTTGGGACACCTCTGTTTACAAGAACCTCGTTTACCGTACAAGTTCAATATCACAGAAAGTGAAAAATGGATAAAGAACTTGTGGTACTTACGTACAATGCAGTATCACTCAGCAATGAAATCTATGTCATCAGGCCCGTAGCAGCATAATGAGTGGATTCAGGTACGATGATTCTAACTGAAATAAGTCACACAGAAAAAGAAACATCATAAGATATCACTAATACACGGAATGTAAACTTGGATACACAGGAACTGAATTACAGAACAGAACAGGGTCTCAAATTTAGAAAACCAACTTATGCTTGCTTAAGGGGAAAGGTGAGTTGGGGTGCAGCATAAAACCAGAGATTGAAATGAGCACAGATAAAGTTCCTTAAGCCAAATATGGAATAGAAAAGAGCTACTCCTTGCTCAACGAAATGGACTCAACACTGCATATTAAACGCCTAAGAATGTACCTGACTAGTAAGTATCTTAAAACCTATGGATTGCTATGTCTCCGAAAGAGAATCAAGCATGTGTACAGGGGCATAAACGCAGCAGTGATAGGATTGGAGAGGTTCGGTGAGCAAATGAAGACCCTTTGAAGTCATATTGCATGGTACCCATTCCACGGGTCTCAACTCTCCAGGTTTAAGGTATTCTTCCTTCAGCTAAAACATGCATGTGGAACCCAGAGTATGATCAACCGTGTGAACGGGAGACGTGTTCAAATATGTCTCAGTTTTCGTACCCTGGTACTCGGGTGCAACATTCCAGACGCTTTACTAACACTCTCCCGACTTGGAGAGTCAGTCCCTTTAACCTCCTGTTTGGCCCAGTTTGCAATTTCTGCGGAAGATGAACAGGAATAGGGAGAACCAATGAGAGACTAGCTGGAGGTGTCTGGACGGGCAAATTTAACTCTCATTTCCCACCAGGAAGAGGAAATAACCAAAGGCTCAGCGTGCCGTGCCGGAACCAGATTAGGGCCTGAAGCCATCCTGCGGTGTTGCGGCCAGCTCTAAAGAAAGCGAGTGGAAGAAAGGAGCTCAGGGGCACTGTAATTCACAAACCTGCAGAGTTATAAATGACAGCTATCGTCCAAAAATATACTGAAGTAAGGCTGCCAAGAGGACTTGAAAGCGGGGCAGAATTGCAGGAAACCGATTTCAGGAGGTAGACTGGAATTGCATTGAAAGCATAGGAAAAGAGGCAGAACGTCCTCAATGACGTACTTGGCCAAAAAGGGCGTATGCGTTTTTTCCTGAATATATTCAGGAAAAAACGCATACGCCCTTTTTGGCCAACCAAGCAAACTTGCAAAGGAAATCTGCACTACAATGAAGTCTCACTTCCCCCCGGTCAAAAGGGATATCTGAAAAAAGTGTAAAATCCAGAAAGGCAGGACAGGCCATGGAGAACTGGGAGCCTTGTTATGCTGATGGGCGGGATGTAAATTGCCAACAGACACTCGGGAGCAGTGTATGGTGATTCCTGAAACATCTAAAAAACAAAGCAACAGAGCCTAGGGCACTTCCACTTATGGTCCTATAGCTTAGGGAAATTAAAATCAAAAAGACACAGCCACCCCAAAGTTTGGGACGTCTCTGTTTACAAGAACCTCGTTTACCGTACAAGTTCAATATCACAGAAAGTGAAAAATGGATAAAGAACTTGTGGTACTTACGTACAATGCAGTATCACTCAGCAATGAAATCTATGTCATCAGGCCCATAGCAGCATAATGAGTGGATTCAGGTACGATGATTCTAACTGAAATAAGTCACACAGAAAAAGAAACATCATAAGATATCACTAATACACGGAATGTAAACTTGGCTACACAGGAACTGAATTACAGAACAGAACAGGGTCTCAAATTTAGAAAACCAACTTATGCTTGCTTAAGGGGAAAGGTGAGTTGGGGTGCTGCATAAAACCAGAGATTGAAATGAGCACAGATAAAGTTCCTTAAGCCAAATATGGAATAGACAAGAGCTACTCCTTGCTCAACAAAATGGACTCAACACTGCATATTAAACGCCTAAGAATGTACCTGACTAGTAAGTATCTTAAAACCTATGGATTGCTATGTCTCCGAAAGAGAATCAAGCATGTGTACAGGGGCATAAACGCAGCAGTCATAGGATTGGACAGGTTCGGTGAGCAAATGAAGACCCTTTGAATTCATATTGCATGGTACCCATTCCACGGGTCTCAACTCTCCAGGTTTAAGGTATTCTTCCTTCAGCTAAAACATGCATGTGGAACCTAGGTTATGATCAACCATGTGATCGGGAGACGTGCTCAAATATGTCTCAGTTTTCGTACCCTGGTACTCGGGTGCAACATTCCAGACGCTTTACTAACACTCTCCCGACTTGGAGACTCAGTCCCTTTAACCTCCTGTTTGGCCCAGTTTGCAATTTCTGCGGAAGATGAACAGGAATAGCGAGAACCAATGAGAGACTAGCTGGAGGTGTCTGGACGGGCAAATTTAACTCTCATTTCCCACCAGGAAGAGGAATTGACCAAAGGCTCAGCGTGCCGTGCCGGAACCAGATAAGGGCCTGAAGTCATCCTTCGGTGTTGCGGCCAGCTCACAAGAAAGCGAGTTGAAGAAAGGAGCTCAGGGGCACTGTAATTCACAAACCTGCAGAGTTATAAATGACAGCTATCGTCCAAAAATATACTGAAGTAAGGCTGCCAAGAGGACTTGAAAGCGGGGCAGAATTGCAGGAAACCGATTTCAGGAGGTAGACTGGAATTGCATTGAAAGCATAGGAAAAGAGGCAGAAGGTCCTCAATGACGTACTTGGCCAAAAAGGGCGTATGCGTTTTTTGCTGAATATATTCAGGAAAAAACGCATACGCCCTTTTTGGCCAACCAAGCAAACTTGCAAAGGAAATCTGCACTACAATGAAGTCTCACTTCCCCCCGGTCAAAAGGGACATCTGAAAAAAGTGTAAAATCCAGAAAGGCAGGACAGGCCATGGAGAACTGGGAGCCTTGTTATGCTGATGGGCGGGATGTAAATTGCCAACAGACACTCGGGAGAAGTGTATGGTGATTCCTGAAACATCTAAAAAACAAAGCAACAGAGCCTAGGGCACTTCCACTTATGGTCCTATAGCTTAGGGAAATTAAAATCAAAAAGACACAGCCACCCCAAAGTTTGGGACACCTCTGTTTACAAGAACCTCGTTTACCGTACAAGTTCAATATCACAGAAAGTGAAAAATGGATAAAGAACTTGTGGTACTTACGTACAATGCAGTATCACTCAGCAATGAAATCTATGTCATCAGGCCCGTAGCAGCATAATGAGTGGATTCAGGTACGATGATTCTAACTGAAATAAGTCACACAGAAAAAGAAACATCATAAGATATCACTAATACACGGAATGTAAACTTGGATACACAGGAACTGAATTACAGAACAGAACAGGGTCTCAAATTTAGAAAACCAACTTATGCTTGCTTAAGGGGAAAGGTGAGTTGGGGTGCTGCATAAAACCAGAGATTGAAATGAGCACAGATAAAGTTCCTTAAGCCAAATATGGAATAGAAAAGAGCTACTCCTTGCTCAACGAAATGGACTCAACACTGCATATTAAACGCCTAAGAATGTACCTGACTAGTAAGTATCTTAAAACCTATGGATTGCTATGTCTCCGAAAGAGAATCAAGCATGTGTACAGGGGCATAAACGCAGCAGTGATAGGATTGGAGAGGTTCGGTGAGCAAATGAAGACCCTTTGAAGTCATATTGCATGGTACCCATTCCACGGGTCTCAACTCTCCAGGTTTAAGGTATTCTTCCTTCAGCTAAAACATGCATGTGGAACCCAGAGTATGATCAACCGTGTGAACGGGAGACGTGTTCAAATATGTCTCAGTTTTCGTACCCTGGTACTCGGGTGCAACATTCCAGACGCTTTACTAACACTCTCCCGACTTGGAGAGTCAGTCCCTTTAACCTCCTGTTTGGCCCAGTTTGCAATTTCTGCGGAAGATGAACAGGAATAGGGAGAACCAATGAGAGACTAGCTGGAGGTGTCTGGACGGGCAAATTTAACTCTCATTTCCCACCAGGAAGAGGAAATAACCAAAGGCTCAGCGTGCCGTGCCGGAACCAGATTAGGGCCTGAAGCCATCCTGCGGTGTTGCGGCCAGCTCAAAAGAAAGCGAGTGGAAGAAAGGAGCTCAGGGGCACTGTAATTCACAAACCTGCAGAGTTATAAATGACAGCTATCGTCCAAAAATATACTGAAGTAAGGCTGCCAAGAGGACTTGAAAGCGGGGCAGAATTGCAGGAAACCGATTTCAGGAGGTAGACTGGAATTGCATTGAAAGCATAGGAAAAGAGGCAGAACGTCCTCAATGACGTACTTGGCCAAAAAGGGCGTATGCGTTTTTTCCTGAATATATTCAGGAAAAAACGCATACGCCCTTTTTGGCCAACCAAGCAAACTTGCAAAGGAAATCTGCACTACAATGAAGTCTCACTTCCCCCCGGTCAAAAGGGATATCTGAAAAAAGTGTAAAATCCAGAAAGGCAGGACAGGCCATGGAGAACTGGGAGCCTTGTTATGCTGATGGGCGGGATGTAAATTGCCAACAGACACTCGGGAGCAGTGTATGGTGATTCCTGAAACATCTAAAAAACAAAGCAACAGAGCCTAGGGCACTTCCACTTATGGTCCTATAGCTTAGGGAAATTAAAATCAAAAAGACACAGCCACCCCAAAGTTTGGGACGTCTCTGTTTACAAGAACCTCGTTTACCGTACAAGTTCAATATCACAGAAAGTGAAAAATGGATAAAGAACTTGTGGTACTTACGTACAATGCAGTATCACTCAGCAATGAAATCTATGTCATCAGGCCCATAGCAGCATAATGAGTGGATTCAGGTACGATGATTCTAACTGAAATAAGTCACACAGAAAAAGAAACATCATAAGATATCACTAATACACGGAATGTAAACTTGGCTACACAGGAACTGAATTAAAGAACAGAACAGGGTCTCAAATTTAGAAAACCAACTTATGCTTGCTTAAGGGGAAAGGTGAGTTGGGGTGCTGCATAAAACCAGAGATTGAAATGAGCACAGATAAAGTTCCTTAAGCAAAATATGGAATAGACAAGAGCTACTCCTTGCTCAACAAAATGGACTCAACACTGCATATTAAACGCCTAAGAATGTACCTGACTAGTAAGTATCTTAAAACCTATGGATTGCTATGTCTCCGAAAGAGAATCAAGCATGTGTACAGGGGCATAAACGCAGCAGTCATAGGATTGGACAGGTTCGGTGAGCAAATGAAGACCCTTTGAAGTCATATTGCATGGTACCCATTCCACGGGTCTCAACTCTCCAGGTTTAAGGTATTCTTCCTTCAGCTAAAACATGCATGTGGAACCCAGAGTATGATCAACCGTGTGAACGGGAGACGTGTTCAAATATGTCTCAGTTTTCGTACCCTGGTACTCGGGTGCAACATTCCAGACGCTTTACTAACACTCTCCCGACTTGGAGAGTCAGTCCCTTTAACCTCCTGTTTGGCCCAGTTTGCAATTTCTGCGGAAGATGAACAGGAATAGGGAGAACCAATGAGAGACTAGCTGGAGGTGTCTGGACGGGCAAATTTAACTCTCATTTCCCACCAGGAAGAGGAAATAACCAAAGGCTCAGCGTGCCGTGCCGGAACCAGATTAGGGCCTGAAGCCATCCTGCGGTGTTGCGGCCAGCTCAAAAGAAAGCGAGTGGAAGAAAGGAGCTCAGGGGCACTGTAATTCACAAACCTGCAGAGTTATAAATGACAGCTATCGTCCAAAAATATACTGAAGTAAGGCTGCCAAGAGGACTTGAAAGCGGGGCAGAATTGCAGGAAACCGATTTCAGGAGGTAGACTGGAATTGCATTGAAAGCATAGGAAAAGAGGCAGAACGTCCTCAATGACGTACTTGGCCAAAAAGGGCGTATGCGTTTTTTCCTGAATATATTCAGGAAAAAACGCATACGCCCTTTTTGGCCAACCAAGCAAACTTGCAAAGGAAATCTGCACTACAATGAAGTCTCACTTCCCCCCGGTCAAAAGGGATATCTGAAAAAAGTGTAAAATCCAGAAAGGCAGGACAGGCCATGGAGAACTGGGAGCCTTGTTATGCTGATGGGCGGGATGTAAATTGCCAACAGACACTCGGGAGCAGTGTATGGTGATTCCTGAAACATCTAAAAAACAAAGCAACAGAGCCTAGGGCACTTCCACTTATGGTCCTATAGCTTAGGGAAATTAAAATCAAAAAGACACAGCCACCCCAAAGTTTGGGACGTCTCTGTTTACAAGAACCTCGTTTACCGTACAAGTTCAATATCACAGAAAGTGAAAAATGGATAAAGAACTTGTGGTACTTACGTACAATGCAGTATCACTCAGCAATGAAATCTATGTCATCAGGCCCATAGCAGCATAATGAGTGGATTCAGGTACGATGATTCTAACTGAAATAAGTCACACAGAAAAAGAAACATCATAAGATATCACTAATACACGGAATGTAAACTTGGCTACACAGGAACTGAATTAAAGAACAGAACAGGGTCTCAAATTTAGGAAACCAACTTATGCTTGCTTAAGGGGAAAGGTGAGTTGGGGTGCTGCATGAAACCAGAGATTGAAATGAGCACAGATAAAGTTCCTTAAGCCAAATATGGAATAGACAAGAGCTACTCCTTGCTCAACGAAATGGACTCAACACCCCATATTAAACGCCTAAGAATGTACCTGACTAGTAAGTATCTTAAAACCTATGGATTGCTATGTCTCCAAAAGAGAATCAAGCGTGTGTACAGGGGCATAAACGCAGCAGTGATAGGATTGGAGAGGTTCGGTGAGCAAATGAAGACCCTTTGAAGTCATATTGCATGGTACCCATTCCACGGGTCTCAACTCTCCAGGTTTAAGGTATTCTTCCTTCAGCTAAAACATGCATGTGGAACCTAGAGTATGATCAACCATGTGATCGGGAGACGTGTTCAAATATGTCTCAGTTTTCGTACCCTGGTACTCGGGTGCAACATTCCAGACGCTTTACTAACACTCTCCCGACTTGGAGAGTCAGTCCCTTTAACCTCCTGTTTGGCCCAGTTTGCAATTTCTGCGGAAGATGAACAGGAATAGCGAGAACCAATGAGAGAATAGCTGGAGGTGTCTGGACGGGCAAATTTAACTCTCATTTCCCACCAGGAAGAGGAATTGACCAAAGGCTCAGTGTGCCGTGCCGGAACCGGATTAGGGCCTGAAGTCATCCTGTGGTGTTGCGGCCAGCTCACAAGAAAGCGAGTTGAAGAAAGGAGCTCAGGGGCACTGTAATTCACAAACCTGCAGAGTTATAAATGACAGCTATCGTCCAAAAATATACTGAAGTAAGGCTGCAAAGAGGACTTGAAAGCGGGGCAGAATTGCAGGAAACCGATTTCAGGAGGTAGACTGGAATTGCATTGAAAGCATAGGAAAAGAGGCAGAACGTCCACAATGATGCACTTGGCCAAAAAGGGCGTATGCGTTTTTTCCTGAATATATTCAGGAAAAAACGCATACGCCCTTTTTGGCCAACCAAGCAAACTTGCAAAGGAAATCTGCACTACAATGAAGTCTCACTTCCCCCCGGTCAAAAGGGCCATCTGAAAAAAGTGTAAAATCCAGAAAGGCAGGACAGGCCATGGAGAACTGGGAGCCTTGTTATGCTGATGGGCGGGATGTAAATTGCCAACAGACACTCGGGAGAAGTGTATGGTGTTTCCTGAAACATCTAAAAAACAAAGCAACAGAGCCTAGGGCACTTCCACTTATGGTCCTATAGCTTAGGGAAATTAAAATCAAAAAGACACAGCCACCCCAAAGTTTGGGACGCCTCTGTTTACAAGAACCTCGTTTACAGTACAAGTTCAATATCACAGAAAGTGAAAAATGGATAAAGAACTTGTGGTACTTACGTACAATGCAGTATCACTCAGCAATGAAATCTATGTCATCAGGCCCGTAGCAGCATAATGAGTGGATTCAGGTACGATGATTCTAACTGAAATAAGTCACACAGAAAAAGAAACATCATAAGATATCACTAATACACGGAATGTAAACTTGGATACACAGGAACTGAATTACAGAACAGAACAGGGTCTCAAATTAAGAAAACTAACTTATGCTTGCTTAAGGGTAAATGTGAGTTGGGGTGCTGCATAAAACCAGAGATTGAAATGGGCACAGATAAAGTTCCTTAAGCCAAATATGTAATAGACAAGAGCTACTCCTTGCTCAACGAAATGGACTCAACACCCCATATTAAACGCCTAAGAATGTACCTGACTAGAAAGTATCTTAAAACCTATGGATTGCTATGTCTCCGAAAGAGAATCAAGCATGTGTACAGGGGCATAAACGCAGCAGTGATAGGATTGGAGAGGTTCGGTGAGCAAATGAAGACCCTTTGAAGTCATATTGCATGGTACCCATTCCACGGGTCTCAACTCTCCAGGTTTAAGGTATTCTTCCTTCAGCTAAAACATGCATGTGGAACCTAGAGTATGATCAACCAAGTGATCGGGAGACGTGTTCAAATATGTCTCAGTTTTCGTACCCTGGTACTCGGGTGCAACATTCCAGACGCTTTACTAACACTCTCCCGACTTGGAGAGTCAGTCCCTTTAACCTCCTGTTTGGCCCAGTTTGCAATTTCTGCGGAAGATGAACAGGAATAGCGAGAACCAATGAGAGACTAGCTGGAGGTGTCTGGACGGGCAAATTTAACTCTCATTTCCCACCAGAAAGAGGAATTAACCAAAGGCTCAGCGTGTCCTGCCGGAACCAGATTAGGGCCTGAAGCCATCCTGCGGTGTTGCGGCCAGGTCACAAGAAAGCGAGTTGAAGAAAGGAGCTCAGGGGCACTGTAATTCACAAACCTGCAGAGTTATAAATGACAGCTATCGTCCAAAAATATACTGAAGTAAGGCTGCCAAGAGGACTTGAAAGCGGGGCAGAATTGCAGGAAACCGATTTCAGGAGGTAGACTGGAATTGCATTGAAAGCATAGGAAAAGAGGCAGAACGTCCACAATGATGCACTTGGCCTAAAAGGGCGTATGCGTTTTTTCCTGAATATATTCAGGAAAAAACGCATACGCCCTTTTTGGCCAACCAAGCAAACTTGCAAAGGAAATCTGCACTACAATGAAGTCTCACTTCCCCCCGGTCAAAAGGGCCATCTGAAAAAAGTGTAAAATCCAGAAAGGCAGGACAGGCCATGGAGAACCGGGAGCCTTGTTATGCTGATGGGCGGGATGTAAATTGCCAACAGACACTCGGGAGAAGTGTATGGTGTTTCCTGAAACATCTAAAAAACAAAGCAACAGAGCCTAGGGCACTTCCACTTATGGTCCTATAGCTTAGGGAAATTAAAATCAAAAAGACAGAGCCACCCCAAAGTTTGGGACGCCTCTGTTTACAAGAACCTCGTTTACCGTACAAGTTCAGTATCACTGAAAGTGAAAAATGGATAAAGAACTTGTGGTACTAACGTACAATGCAGTATCACTCAGCAATGAAATCTATGTCATCAGGACCGTAGCAGCATAATGAGTGGATTCAGGTACGATGATTCTAACTGAAATAAGTTACACAGAAAAAGAAACATCATAAGATATCACTAATACACGGAATGTAACCTTGGCTACACAGGAACTGAATTACAGAACAGAACAGTGTCTCAAATTTAGAAAACCAACTTATGCTTGCTTAAGGGGAAAGGTGAGTTGGGGTGCTGCATAAAACCAGAGATTGAAATGAGCACAGATAAAGTTCCTTAAGCCAAATATGGAATAGACAAGAGCTACTCCTTGCTCAACGAAATGGACTCAACACCGCATATTAAACGCCTAAGAATGTACCTGACTAGTAAGTATCTTAAAACCTATGGATTGCTGTGTCTCCGAAAGAGTATCAAGCATGTGTACAGGGGCATAAACGCAGCAGTGATAGGATTGGAGAGGTTCGGTGAGCAAATGAAGCCCCTTTGAAGTCATATTGCATGGTACCCATTCCACGGGTCTCAACTCTCCAGGTTTAAGGTATTCTTCCTTCAGCTAAAACATGCATGTGGAAGCTAGAGTATGATCAACCATGTGATCGGGAGACGTGTTCAAATATATCTCAGTTTTCATACCCTGGTACTCGGTGCAACATTCCAGACGCTTTACTAACACTCTCCCGACTTGGAGAGTCAGTCCCTTTAACCTCCTGTTTGGCCCAGTTTGCAATTTCTGCGGAAGATGAACAGGAATAGCGAGAACCAATGAGAGACTAGCTGGAGGTGTCTGGACGGGCAAATTTAACTCTCATTTCCCACCAGGAAGAGGAATTGACCAAAGGCTCAGCGTGCCGTGCCGGAACCAGATTAGGGCCTGAAGTCATCCTGCGGTGTTGCGGCCAGCTCACAAGAAAGCGAGTTGAAGAAAGGAGCTCAGGGGCACTGTAATTCACAAACCTGCAGAGTTATAAATGACAGCTATCGTCCAAAAATATACTGAAGTAAGGCTGCCAAGAGGACTTGAAAGCGGGGCAGAATTGCAGGAAACCGATTTCAGGAGGTAGACTGGAATTGCATTGAAAGCATAGGAAAAGAGGCAGAACGTCCACAATGATGCACTTGGCCAAAAAGGGCGTATGCGTTTTTTCCTGAATATATTCAGGAAAAAACGCATACGCCCTTTTTGGCCAACCAAGCAAACTTTCAAAGGAAATCTGCACTACAATGAAGTCTCACTTCCCCCCGGTCAAAAGGGCCATCTGAAAAAAGTGTAAAATCCAGAAAGGCAGGACAGGCCATGGAGAACTGGGAGCCTTGTTATGCTGATGGGCGGGATGTAAATTGCCAACAGACACTCGGGAGAAGTGTATGGTGTTTCCTGAAACATCTAAAAAACAAAGCAACAGAGCCTAGGGCACTTCCACTTATGGTCCTATAGCTTAGGGAAATTAAAATCAAAAAGACACAGCCACCCCAAAGTTTGGGACACCTCTGTTTACAAGAACCTCGTTTACCGTACAAGTTCAATATCACAGAAAGTGAAAAATGGATAAAGAACTTGTGGTACTTACGTACAATGCAGTATCACTCAGCAATGAAATCTATGTCATCAGGCCCGTAGCAGCATAATGAGTGGATTCAGGTACGATGATTCTAACTGAAATAAGTCACACAGAAAAAGAAACATCATAAGATATCACTAATACACGGAATGTAAACTTGGATACACAGGAACTGAATTACAGAACAGAACAGGGTCTCAAATTTAGAAAACCAACTTATGCTTGCTTAAGGGGAAAGGTGAGTTGGGGTGCTGCATAAAACCAGAGATTGAAATGAGCACAGATAAAGTTCCTTAAGCCAAATATGGAATAGAAAAGAGCTACTCCTTGCTCAACGAAATGGACTCAACACTGCATATTAAACGCCTAAGAATGTACCTGACTAGTAAGTATCTTAAAACCTATGGATTGCTATGTCTCCGAAAGAGAATCAAGCATGTGTACAGGGGCATAAACGCAGCAGTGATAGGATTGGAGAGGTTCGGTGAGCAAATGAAGACCCTTTGAAGTCATATTGCATGGTACCCATTCCACGGGTCTCAACTCTCCAGGTTTAAGGTATTCTTCCTTCAGCTAAAACATGCATGTGGAACCCAGAGTATGATAAACCGTGTGAACGGGAGACGTGTTCAAATATGTCTCAGTTTTCGTACCCTGGTACTCGGGTGCAACATTCCAGACGCTTTACTAACACTCTCCCGACTTGGAGAGTCAGTCCCTTTAACCTCCTGTTTGGCCCAGTTTGCAATTTCTGCGGAAGATGAACAGGAATAGGGAGAACCAATGAGAGACTAGCTGGAGGTGTCTGGACGGGCAAATTTAACTCTCATTTCCCACCAGGAAGAGGAAATAACCAAAGGCTCAGCGTGCCGTGCCGGAACCAGATTAGGGCCTGAAGCCATCCTGCGGTGTTGCGGCCAGCTCAAAAGAAAGCGAGTGGAAGAAAGGAGCTCAGGGGCACTGTAATTCACAAACCTGCAGAGTTATAAATGACAGCTATCGTCCAAAAATATACTGAAGTAAGGCTGCCAAGAGGACTTGAAAGCGGGGCAGAATTGCAGGAAACCAATTTCAGGAGGTAGACTGGAATTGCATTGAAAGCATAGGAAAAGAGGCAGAACGTCCACAATGATGCACTTGGCCAAAAAGGGCGTATGCGTTTTTTCCTGAATATATTCAGGAAAAAACGCATACGCCCTTTTTGGCCAACCAAGCAAGCTTGCAAAGGAAATCTGCACTACAATGAAGTCTCACTTCCCCCCAGTCAAAAGGGCCATCTGAAAAATGTGTAAAATCCAGAAAGGCAGGACAGGCCATGGAGAACTGGGAGCCTTGTTATGCTGATGGGCGGGATGTAAATTGCCAACAGACACTCGGGAGAAGTGTATGGTGTTTCCTGAAACATCTAAAAAACAAAGCAACAGAGCCTAGGGCACTTCCACTTACGGTCCTATAGCTTAGGGAAATTAAAATCAAAAAGACACAGCCACCCCAAAGTTTGGGACGCCTCTGTTTACAAGAACCTTGTTTACCGTACAAGTTCAATATCACAGAAAGTGAAAAATGGATAAAGAACTTGTGGTACTTACGTACAATGCAGTATCACTCAGCAATGAAATCTATGTCATCAGGCCCGTAGCAGCATAATGAGTGGATTCAGGTACGATGATTCTAACTGAAATAAGTTACACAGAAAAAGAAACATCATAAGATATCACTAATACACGGAATGTAACCTTGGCTACACAGGAACTGAATTACAGAACAGAACAGTGTCTCAAATTTAGAAAACCAACTTATGCTTGCTTAAGGGTAAAGGTGAGTTGGGGTGCTGCATAAAACCAGAGATTGAAATGAGCACAGATAAAGTTCCTTAAGCCAAATATGTAATAGACAAGAGCTACTCCTTGCTCAACGAAATGGACTCAACACCGCATATTAAACGCCTAAGAATGTACCTGACTAGTAAGTATCTTAAAACCTATGGATTGCTATGTCTCCGAAAGAGAATCAAGCATGTGTACAGGGGCATAAACGCAGCAGTCATAGGATTGGAGAGGTTCGGTGAGCAAATGAAGACCCTTTGAAGTCATATTGCATGGTACCCATTCCACGGGTCTCAACTCTCCAGGTTTAAGGTATTCTTCCTTCAGCTAAAACATGCATGTGGAACCTAGAGTATGATCAACCAAGTGATCGGGAGACGTGTTCAAATATGTCTCAGTTTTCGTACCCTGGTACTCGGGTGCAACATTCCAGACGCTTTACTAACACTCTCCCGACTTGGAGAGTCAGTCCCTTTAACCTCCTGTTTGGCCCAGTTTGCAATTTCTGCGGAAGAGGAACAGGAATAGCGAGAACCAATGAGAGACTAGCTGGAGGTGTCTGGACGGGCAAATTTAACTCTCATTTCCCACCAGGAAGAGGAATTGACCAAAGGCTCAGCGTGCCGTGCCGGAACCAGATTAGGGCCTGAAGTCATCCTGCGGTGTTGCGGCCAGGTCACAAGAAAGCGAGTTGAAGAAAGGAGCTCAGGGGCACTGTAATTCACAAACCTGCAGAGTTATAAATGACAGCTATCGTCCAAAAATATACTGAAGTAAGGCTGCCAAGAGGACTTGAAAGCGGGGCAGAATTGCAGGAAACCGATTTCAGGAGGTAGACTGGAATTGCATTGAAAGCATAGGAAAAGAGGCAGAACGTCCTCAATGACGTACTTGGCCAAAAAGGGCGTATGCGTTTTTTGCTGAATATATTCAGGAAAAAACGCATACGCCCTTTTTGGCCAACCAAGCAAACTTGCAAAGGAAATCTGCACTACAATGAAGTCTCACCTCCCCCCGGTCAAAAGGGACATCTGAAAAAAGTGTAAAATCCAGAAAGGCAGGACAGGCCATGGAGAACTGGGAGCCTTGTTATGCTGATGGGCGGGATGTAAATTGCCAAGAGACACTCGGGAGAAGTGTATGGTGATTCCGGAAACATCTAAAAAACAAAGCAACAGAGCCTAGGGCACTTCCACTTATGGTCCTATAGCTTAGGGAAATTAAAATCAAAAAGACACAGCCACCCCAAAGTTTGGGACGCCTCTGTTTACAAGAACCTCGTTTACCGTACAAGTTCAATATCACAGAAAGTGAAAAATGGATAAAGAACTTGTGGTACTTACGTATAATGCAGTATCACTCAGCAATGAAATCTATGTCATCAGGCCCGTAGCAGCATAATGAGTGGATTCAGGTACGATGATTCTAACTGAAATAAGTCACACAGAAAAAGAAACATCATAAGATATCACTAATACACGGAATGTAAACTTGGCTACACAGGAACTGAATTCCAAAACAGAACAGGGTCTCAAATTTAGGAAACCAACTTATGCTTGCTTAAGGGGAAAGGTGAGTTGGGGTGCTGCATGAAACCAGAGATTGAAATGAGCACAGATAAAGTTCCTTAAGCCAAATATGGAATAGACAAGAGCTACTCCTTGCTCAACGAAATGGACTCAACACCCCATATTAAACGCCTAAGAATGTACCTGACTAGTAAGTATCTTAAAACCTATGGATTGCTATGTCTCCAAAAGAGAATCAAGCGTGTGTACAGGGGCATAAACGCAGCAGTGATAGGATTGGAGAGGTTCAGTGAGCAAATGAAGACCCTTTGAAGTCATATTGCATGGTACCCATTCCACGGGTCTCAACTCTCCAGGTTTAAGGTATTCTTCCTTCAGCTAAAACATGCATGTGGAACCTAGAGTATGATCAACCATGTGATCGGGAGACGTGTTCAAATATGTCTCAGTTTTCGTACCCTGGTACTCGGGTGCAACATTCCAGACGCTTTACTAACACTCTCCCGACTTGGAGAGTCAGTCCCTTTAACCTCCTGTTTGGCCCAGTTTGCAATTTCTGCGGAAGATGAACAGGAATAGCGAGAACCAATGAGAGACTAGCTGGAGGTGTCTAGACGGGCAAATTTAACTCTCATTTCCCACCAGAAAGAGGAATTAACCAAAGGCTCAGCGTGTCCTGCCGGAACCAGATTAGGGCCTGAAGCCATCCTGCGGTGTTGCGGCCAGCTCACAAGAAAGCGAGTTGAAGAAAGGAGCTCAGGGGCACTGTAATTCACAAACCTGCAGAGTTATAAATGACAGCTATCGTCCAAAAATATACTGAAGTAAGGCTGCCAAGAGGACTTGAAAGCGGGGCAGAATTGCAGGAAACCGATTTCAGGAGGTAGACTGGAATTGCATTGAAAGCATAGGAAAAGAGGCAGAACGTCCACAATGATGCACTTGGCCTAAAAGGGCGTATGCGTTTTTTCCTGAATATATTCAGGAAAAAACGCATACGCACTTTTTGGCCAACCAAGCAAACTTGCAAAGGAAATCTGCACTACAATGAAGTCTCACTTCCCCCCGGTCAAAAGGGTCATCTGAAAAAAGTGTAAAATCCAGAAAGGCAGGACAGGCCATGGAGAACTGGGAGCCTTGTTATGCTGATGGGCGGGATGTAAATTGCCAACAGACACTCGGGAGAAGTGTATGGTATTTCCTGAAACATCTAAAAAACAAAGCAACAGAGCCTAGGGCACTTCCACTTATGGTCCTATAGCTTAGGGAAATTAAAATCAAAAAGACACAGCCACCCCAAAGTTTGGGACGCCTCTGTTTACAAGAACCTCGTTTACCGTACAAGTTCAATATCACAGAAAGTGAAAAATGGATAAAGAACTTGTGGTACTTACGTACAATGCAGTATCACTCAGCAATGAAATCTATGTCATCAGGCACTTAGCAGCACAATGAGTGGATTCAAGTATGATGATTCTAACTGAAATAAGTCACACAGAAAAAGTAACATCATAAGATATCAGTAATACACGGAATGTAAACTTGGCTACACAGGAACTGAATTACAGAACAGAACAGGGTCTCAAATTTAGAAAACTAACTTATGCTTGCTTAAGGGTAAATGTGAGTTGGGGTGCTGCATAAAACCAGAGATTGAAATGAGCACAGATAAAGTTCCTTAAGCCAAATATGTAATAGACAAGAGCTACACCTTGCTCAACGAAATGGACTCAACACCCCATATTAAACGCCTAAGAATGTACCTGACTAGTAAGTATCTTAAAACCTATGGATTGCTATGTCTCCGAAAGAGAATCAAGCATGTGTACAGGGGCATAAACGCAGCAGTGATAGGATTGGAGAGGTTCGGTGAGCAAATGAAGACCCTTTGAAGTCATATTGCATGGTACCCATTCCACGGTTTTCAACTACCCAGGTTTAAGGTATTCTTCCTTCAGCTAAAACATGCATGTGGAACCTAGAGTATGATCAACCAAGTGATCGGGAGACGTGTTCAAATATGTCTCAGTTTTCGTATCCTGGTACTCGGGTGCAACATTCCAGACGCTTTACTAACACTCTCCCGACTTGGAGAGTCAGTCCCTTTAACCTCCTGTTTGGCCCAGTTTGCAATTTCTGCGGAAGATGAACAGGAATAGCGAGAACCAATGAGAGACTAGCTGGAGGTGTCTGGACGGGCAAATTTAACTCTCATTTCCCACCAGGAAGAGGAATTAACCAAAGGCTCAGCGTGCCCTGCCGGAACCAGATTAGGGCCTGAAGCCATCCTGCGGTGTTGCGGCCAGGTCACAAGAAAGCGAGTTGAAGAAAGGAGCTCAGGGGCACTGTAATTCACAAACCTACAGAGTTATAAATGACAGCTATCGTCCAAAAATATACTGAAGTAAGGCTGCCAAGAGGACTTGAAAGCGGGGCAGAATTGCAGGAAACCGATTTCAGGAGGTAGACTGGAATTGCATTGAAAGCATAGGAAAAGAGGCAGAACGTCCACAATGATGCACTTGGCCTAAAAGGGCGTATGCGTTTTTTCCTGAATATATTCAGGAAAAAACGCATACGCCCTTTTTGGCCAACCAAGCAAACTTGCAAAGGAAATCTGCACTACAATGAAGTCTCACTTCCCCCCGGTCAAAAGGGCCATCTGAAAAAAGTGTAAAATCCAGAAAGGCAGGACAGGCCATGGAGAACTGGGAGCCTTGTTATGCTGATGGGCGGGATGTAAATTGCCAACAGACACTCGGGAGAAGTGTATGGTGTTTCCTGAAACATATAAAAAACAAAGCAACAGAGCCGAGGGCACTTCCACTTATGGTCCTATAGCTTAGGGAAATTAAAATCAAAAAGACACAGCCACCCCAAAGTTTGGGACGCCTCTGTTTACAAGAACCTCGTTTACCGTACAAGTTCAATATCACAGAAAGTGAAAAATGGATAAAGAACTTGTGGTACTAACGTACAATGCAGTATCACTCAGCAATGAAATCTATGTCATCAGGCCCGTAGCAGCATAATGAGTGGATTCAGGTACGATGATTCTAACTGAAATAAGTTACACAGAAAAAGAAACATCATAAGATATCACTAATACACAGAATGTAACCTTGGCTACACAGGAACTGAATTACAGAACAGAACAGTGTCTCAAATTTAGAAAAACAACTTATGCTTGCTTAAGGGGAAAGGTGAGTTGGGGTGCTGCATAAAACCAGAGATTGAAATGAGCACAGATAAAGTTCCTTAAGCCAAATATGGAATAGACAAGAGCTACTCCTTGCTCAACGAAATGGACTCAACACCGCATATTAAACGCCTAAGAATGTACCTGACTAGTAAGTATCTTAAAACCTATGGATTGCTGTGTCTCCGAAAGAGTATCAAGCATGTGTACAGGGGCATAAACGCAGCAGTGATAGGATTGGAGAGGTTCGGTGAGCAAATGAAGACCCTTTGAAGTCATATTGCATGGTACCCATTCCACGGGTCTCAACTCTCCAGGTTTAAGGTATTCTTCCTTCAGCTAAAACATGCATGTGGAACCTAGAGTATGATCAACCATGTGATCGGGAGACGTGTTCAAATATGTCTCAGTTTTCATACCCTGGTACTCGGGTGCAACATTCCAGACGCTTTACTAACACTCTCCCGACTTGGAGAGTCAGTCCCTTTAACCTCCTGTTTGGCCCAGTTTGCAATTTCTGCGGAAGATGAACAGGAATAGCGAGAACCAATGAGAGACTAGCTGGAGGTGTCTGGACGGGCAAATTTAACTCTCATTTCCCACCAGGAAGAGGAATTAACCAAAGGCTCAGCGTGCCGTGCCGGAACCAGATTAGGGCCTGAAGTCATCCTGCGGTGTTGCGGCCAGCTCACAAGAAAGCGAGTTGAAGAAAGGAGCTCAGGGGCACTGTAATTCACAAACCTGCAGAGTTATAAATGACAGCTATCGTCCAAAAATATACTGAAGTAAGGCTGCCAAGAGGACTTGAAAGCAGGGCAGAATTGCAGGAAACCGATTTCAGGAGGTAGACTGGAATTGCATTGAAAGCATAGGAAAAGAGGCAGAACGTCCACAATGATGCACTTGGCCAAAAAGGGCGTATGCGTTTTTTCCTGAATATATTCAGGAAAAAACGCATAGGCCCTTTTTGGCCAACCAAGCAAACTTGCAAAGGAAATCTGCACTACAATGAAGTCTCACTTCCCCCCGGTCAAAAGGGCCATCTGAAAAAAGTGTAAAATCCAGAAAGGCAGGACAGGCCATGGAGAACTGGGAGCCTTGTTATGCTGATGGGCGGGATGTAAATTGCCAACAGACACTCGGGAGAAGTGTATGGTGTTTCCTGAAACATCTAAAAAACAAAGCAACAGAGCCTAGGGCACTTCCACTTATGGTCCTATAGCTTAGGGAAATTAAAATCGAAAAGACACAGCCACCCCAAAGTTTGGGACGCCTCTGTTTACAAGAACCTCGTTTACCGTACAAGTTCAATATCACAGAAAGTGAAAAATGGATAAAGAACTTGTGGTACTTACGTACAATGCAGTATCACTCAGCAATGAAATCTATGTCATCAAGCCCGTAGCAGCACAATGAGTGGATTCAGGTACGATGATTCTAACTGAAATAAGTCACACAGAAAAAGAAACATCATAAGATATCACTAATACACGGAATGTAAACTTGGCTACACAGGAACTGAATTCCAAAACAGAACAGGGTCTCAAATTTAGGAAACCAACTTATGCTTGCTTAAGGGGAAAGGTGAGTTGGGGTGCTGCATGAAACCAGAGATTGAAATGAGCACAGATAAAGTTCCTTAAGCCAAATATGGAATAGACAAGAGCTACTCCTTGCTCAACGAAATGGACTCAACACCCCATATTAAACGCCTAAGAATGTACCTGACTAGTAAGTATCTTAAAACCTATGGATTGCTATGTCTCCAAAAGAGAATCAAGCGTGTGTACAGGGGCATAAACGCAGCAGTGATAGGATTGGAGAGGTTCGGTGAGCAAATGAAGACCCTTTGAAGTCACATTGCATGGTACCCATTCCACGGGTCTCAACTCTCCAGGTTTAAGGTATTCTTCCTTCAGCTAAAACATGCATGTGGAACCTAGAGTATGATCAACCATGTGATCGGGAGACGTGTTCAAATATGTCTCAGTTTTCGTACCCTGGTACTCGGGTGCAACATTCCAGACGCTTTACTAACACTCTCCCGACTTGGAGAGTCAGTCCCTTTAACCTCCTGTTTGGCCCAGTTTGCAATTTCTGCGGAAGATGAACAGGAATAGCGAGAACCAATGAGAGACTAGCTGGAGGTGTCTGGACGGGCAAATTTAACTCTCATTTCCCACCAGAAAGAGGAATTAACCAAAGGCTCAGCGTGTCCTGCCGGAACCAGATTAGGGCCTGAAGCCATCCTGCGGTGTTGCGGCCAGGTCACAAGAAAGCGAGTTGAAGAAAGGAGCTCAGGGGCACTGTAATTCACAAACTTGCAGAGTTATAAATGACAGCTATCGTCCAAAAATATACTGAAGTAAGGCTGCCAAGAGGACTTGAAAGCGGGGCAGAATTGCAGGAAACCGATTTCAGGAGGTAGACTGGAATTGCATTGAAAGCATAGGAAAAGAGGCAGAACGTCCACAATGATGCACTTGGCCTAAAAGGGCGTATGCGTTTTTTCCTGAATATATTCAGGAAAAAACGCATACGCACTTTTTGGCCAACCAAGCAAACTTGCAAAGGAAATCTGCACTACAATGAAGTCTCACTTCCCCCCGGTCAAAAGGGTCATCTGAAAAAAGTGTAAAATCCAGAAAGGCAGGACAGGCCATGGAGAACTGGGAGCCTTGTTATGCTGATGGGCGGGATGTAAATTGCCAACAGACACTCGGGAGAAGTGTATGGTGTTTCCTGAAACATCTAAAAAACAAAGCAACAGAGCCTAGGGCACTTCCACTTATGGTCCTATAGCTTAGGGAAATTAAAATCAAAAAGACACAGCCACCCCAAAGTTTGGGACGCCTCTGTTTACAAGAACCTCGTTTACCGTACAAGTTCAGTATCACAGAAAGTGAAAAATGGATAAAGAACTTGTGGTACTAACGTACAATGCAGTATCACTCAGCAATGAAATCTATGTCATCAGGCCCGTAGCAGCATAATGAGTGGATTCAGGTACGATGATTCTAACTGAAATAAGTTACACAGAAAAAGAAACATCATAAGATATAACTAATACACGGAATGTAACCTTGGCTACACAGGAACTGAATTACAGAACAGAACAGTGTCTCAAATTTAGAAAACCAACTTATGCTTGCTTAAGGGGAAAGGTGAGTTGGGGTGCTGCATAAAACCAGAGATTGAAATGAGCACAGATAAAGTTCCTTAAGCCAAATATGGAATAGACAAGAGCTACTCCTTGCTCAACGAAATGGACTCAACACCGCATATTAAACGCCTAAGAATGTACCTGACTAGTAAGTATCTTAAAACCTATGGATTGCTCTGTCTCCGAAAGAGTATCAAGCATGTGTACAGGGGCATAAACGCAGCAGTGATAGGATTGGAGAGGTTCGGTGAGCAAATGAAGACCCTTTGAAGTCATATTGCATGGTACCCATTCCACGGGTCTCAACTCTCCAGGTTTAAGGTATTCTTCCTTCAGCTAAAACATGCATGTGGAACCTAGAGTATGATCAACCATGTGATCGGGAGACGTGTTCAAATATGTCTCAGTTTTCATACCCTGGTACTCGGGTGCAACATTCCAGACGCTTTACTAACACTCTCCCGACTTGGAGAGTCAGTCCCTTTAACCTCCTGTTTGGCCCAGTTTGCAATTTCTGCGGAAGATGAACAGGAATAGCGAGAACCAATGAGAGACTAGCTGGAGGTGTCTGGACGGGCAAATTTAACTCTCATTTCCCACCAGGAAGAGGAATTGACCAAAGGCTCAGCGTGCCGTGCCGGAACCAGATTAGGGCCTGAAGTCATCCTGCGGTGTTGCGGCCAGCTCACAAGAAAGCGAGTTGAAGAAAGGAGCTCAGGGGCACTGTAATTCACAAACCTGCAGAGTTATAAATGACAGCTATCGTCCAAAAATATACTGAAGTAAGGCTGCCAAGAGGACTTGAAAGCGGGGCAGAATTGCAGGAAACCGATTTCAGGAGGTAGACTGGAATTGCATTGAAAGCATAGGAAAAGAGGCAGAACGTCCACAATGATGCACTTGGCCAAAAAGGGCGTATGCGTTTTTTCCTGAATATATTCAGGAAAAAACGCATACGCCCTTTTTGGCCAACCAAGCAAACTTTCAAAGGAAATCTGCACTACAATGAAGTCTCACTTCCCCCCGGTCAAAAGGGATATCTGAAAAAAGTGTAAAATCCAGAAAGGCAGGACAGGCCATGGAGAACTGGGAGCCTTGTTATGCTGATGGGCGGGATGTAAATTGCCAACAGACACTCGGGAGAAGTGTATGGTGTTTCCTGAAACATCTAAAAAACAAAGCAACAGAGCCTAGGGCACTTCCACTTATGGTCCTATAGCTTAGGGAAATTAAAATCAAAAAGACACAGCCACCCCAAAGTTTGGGACGCCTCTGTTTACAAGAACCTCGTTTACCGTACAAGTTCAATATCACAGAAAGTGAAAAATGGATAAAGAACTTGTGGTACTTACGTACAATGCAGTATCACTCAGCAATGAAATCTATGTCATCAGGCACTTAGCAGCACAATGAGTGGATTCAAGTATGATGATTCTAACTGAAATAAGTCACACAGAAAAAGTAACATCATAAGATATCAGTAATACACGGAATGTAAACTTGGCTACACAGGAACTGAATTACAGAACAGAACAGGGTCTCAAATTTAGAAAACTAACTTATGCTTGCTTAAGGGTAAAGGTGAGTTGGGGTGCTGCATAAAACCAGAGATTGAAATGAGCACAGATAAAGTTCCTTAAGCCAAATATGTAATAGACAAGAGCTACTCCTTGCTCAACGAAATGGACTCAACACCCCATATTAAACGCCTAAGAATGTACCTGACTAGTAAGTATCTTAAAACCTATGGATTGCTATGTCTCCGAAAGAGAATCAAGCATGTGTACAGAGGCATAAACGCAGCAGTGATAGGATTGGAGAGGTTCGGTGAGCAAATGAAGACCCTTTGAAGTCATATTGCATGGTACCCATTCCACGGTTTTCAACTACCCAGGTTTAAGGTATTCTTCCTTCAGCTAAAACATGCATGTGGAACCTAGAGTATGATCAACCAAGTGATCGGGAGACGTGTTCAAATATGTCTCAGTTTTCGTATCCTGGTACTCGGGTGCAACATTCCAGACGCTTTACTAACACTCTCCCGACTTGGAGAGTCAGTCCCTTTAACCTCCTGTTTGGCCCAGTTTGCAATTTCTGCGGAAGATGAACAGGAATAGCGAGAACCAATGAGAGACTAGCTGGAGGTGTCTGGACGGGCAAATTTAACTCTCATTTCCCACCAGGAAGAGGAATTAACCAAAGGCTCAGCGTGCCCTGCCGGAACCAGATTAGGGCCTGAAGCCATCCTGCGGTGTTGCGGCCAGGTCACAAGAAAGCGAGTTGAAGAAAGGAGCTCAGGGGCACTGTAATTCACAAACCTGCAGAGTTATAAATGACAGCTATCGTCCAAAAATATACTGAAGTAAGGCTGCCAAGAGGACTTGAAAGCGGGGCAGAATTGCAGGAAACCGATTTCAGGAGGTAGACTGGAATTGCATTGAAAGCATAGGAAAAGAGGCAGAACGTCCACAATGATGCACTTGGCCTAAAAGGGCGTATGCGTTTTTTCCTGAATATATTCAGGAAAAAACGCATACGCCCTTTTTGGCCAACCAAGCAAACTTGCAAAGGAAATCTGCACTACAATGAAGTCTCACTTCTCCCCGGTCAAAAGGGATATCTGAAAAAAGTGTAAAATCCAGAAAGGCAGGACAGGCCATGGAGAACTGGGAGCCTTGTTATGCTGATGGGTGGGATGTAAATTGCCAACAGACACTCGGGAGAAGTGTATGGTGTTTCCTGAAACATCTAAAAAACAAAGCAACAGAGCCTAGGGCACTTCCACTTATGGTCCTATAGCTTAGGGAAATTAAAATCAAAAAGACACAGCCACCCCAAAGTTTGGGACGCCTCTGTTTACAAGAACCTCGTTTACCGTACAAGTTCAATATCACAGAAAGTGAAAAATGGATAAAGAACTTGTGGTACTTATGTACAATGCAGTATCACTCAGCAATGAAATCTATGTCATCAAGCCCGTAGCAGCACAATGAGTGGATTCAGGTACGATGATTCTAACTGAAATAAGTCACACAGAAAAAGAAACATCATAAGATATCAGTAATACACGGAATGTAAACTTGGCTACACAGGAACTGAATTACAGAACAGAACAGTGTCTCAAATTTAGAAAACCAACTTATGCTTGCTTAAGGGTAAAGGTGAGTTGGGGTGCTGCATAAAACCAGAGATTGAAATGAGCACAGATAAAGTTCCTTAAGCCAAATATGGAATAGACAAGAGCTACTCCTTGCTCAACGAAATGGACTCAACACCGCATATTAAACGCCTAAGAATATACCTGACTAGTAAGTATCTTAAAACCTATGGATTGCTGTGTCTCCGAAAGAGTATCAAGCATGTGTACAGGGGCATAAACGCAGCAGTGATAGGATTGGAGAGGTTCGGTGAGCAAATGAAGACCCTTTGAAGTCATATTGCATGGTACCCATTCCACGGGTCTCAACTCTCCAGGTTTAAGGTATTCTTCCTTCAGCTAAAACATGCATGTGGAACCTAGAGTATGATCAACCATGTGATCGGGAGACGTGTTCAAATATGTCTCAGTTTTCATACCCTGGTACTCGGGTGCAACATTCCAGACGCTTTACTAACACTCTCCCGACTTGGAGAGTCAGTCCCTTTAACCTCCTGTTTGGCCCAGTTTGCAATTTCTGCGGAAGATGAACAGGAATAGCGAGAACCAATGAGAGACTAGCTGGAGGTGTCTGGACGGGCAAATTTAACTCTCATTTCCCACCAGGAAGAGGAATTGACCAAAGGCTCAGCGTGCCGTGCCGGAACCAGATTAGGGCCTGAAGTCATCCTGCGGTGTTGCGGCCAGCTCACAAGAAAGCGAGTTGAAGAAAGGAGCTCAGGGGCACTGTAATTCACAAACCTGCAGAGTTATAAATGACAGCTATCGTCCAAAAATATACTGAAGTAAGGCTGCCAAGAGGACTTGAAAGCGGGGCAGAATTGCAGGAAACCGATTTCAGGAGGTAGACTGGAATTGCATTGAAAGCATAAGAAAAGAGGCAGAACGTCCACAATGATGCACTTGGCCAAAAAGGGCGTATGCGTTTTTTCCTGAATATATTCAGGAAAAAACGCATACGCCCTTTTTGGCCAACCAAGCAAACTTGCAAAGGAAATCTGCACTACAATGAAGTCTCACTTCCCCCCGGTCAAAAGGGCCATCTGAAAAGAGTGTAAAATCCAGAAACGCAGGACAGGCCATGGAGAACTGGGAGCCTTGTTATGCTGATGGGCGGGATGTAAATTGCCAACAGACACTCGGGAGAAGTGTATGGTGTTTCCTGAAACATCTAAAAAACAAAGCAACAGAGCCTAGGGCACTTCCACTTATGGTCCTATAGCTTAGGGAAATTAAAATCAAAAAGACACAGCCACCCCAAAGTTTGGGACGCCTCTGTTTACAAGAACCTCGTTTACCGTACAAGTTCAATATCACAGAAAGTGAAAAATGGATAAAGAACTTGTGGTACTTATGTACAATGCAGTATCACTCAGCAATGAAATCTATGTCATCAAGCCCGTAGCAGCACAATGAGTGGATTCAGGTACGATGATTCTAACTGAAATAAGTCACACAGAAAAAGAAACATCATAAGATATCAGTAATACACGGAATGTAAACTTGGCTACACAGGAACTGAATTACAGAACAGAACAGGGTCTCAAATTTAGAAAACTAACTTATGCTTGCTTAAGGGTAAATGTGAGTTGGGGTGCTGCATAAAACCAGAGATTGAAATGAGCACAGATAAAGTTCCTTAAGCCAAATATGGAATAGACAAGAGCTACTCCTTGCTCAACGAAATGGACTCAACACCCCATATTAAACGCCTAAGAATGTACCTGACTAGTAAGTATCTTAAAACCTATGGATTGCTATGTCTCCGAAAGAGAATCAAGCATGTGTACAGGGGCATAAACGCAGCAGTGATAGGATTGGAGAGGTTCGGTGAGCAAATGAAGACCCTTTGAAGTCATATTGCATGGTACCCATTCCACGGGTCTCAACTCTCCAGGTTTAAGGTATTCTTCCTTCAGCTAAAACATGCATGTGGAACCTAGAGTATGATCAACCAAGTGATCGGGAGACGTGTTCAAATATGTCTCAGTTTTCGTACCCTGGTACTCGGGTGCAACATTCCAGACGCTTTACTAACACTCTCCCGACTTGGAGGGTCAGTCCCTTTAACCTCCTGTTTGGCCCAGTTTGCAATTTCTGCGGAAGATGAACAGGAATAGCAAGAACCAATGAGAGACTAGCTGGAGGTGTCTGGACGGGCAAATTTAACTCTCATTTCCCACCAGGAAGAGGAATTAACCAAAGGCTCAGCGTGCCCTGCCGGAACCAGATTAGGGCCTGAAGCCATCCAGCGGTGTTGCGGCCAGGTCACAAGAAAGCGAGTTGAAGAAAGGAGCTCAGGGGCACTGTAATTCACAAACCTGCAGAGTTATAAATGACAGCTATCGTCCAAAAATATACTGAAGTAAGGCTGCCAAGAGGACTTGAAAGCGGGGCAGAATTGCAGGAAACCGATTTCAGGAGGTAGACTGGAATTGCATTGAAAGCATAGGAAAAGAGGCAGAACGTCCACAATGATGCACTTGGCCAAAAAGGGCGTATGCGTTTTTTCCTGAATATATTCAGGAAAAAACGCATACGCCCTTTTTGGCCAACCAAGCAAACTTGCAAAGGAAATCTGCACTACAATGAAGTCTCACTTCCCCCCGGTCAAAAGGGCCATCTGAAAAGAGTGTAAAATCCAGAAACGCAGGACAGGCCATGGAGAACTGGGAGCCTTGTTATGCTGATGGGCGAGATGTAAATTGCCAACAGACACTCGGGAGAAGTGTATGGTGTTTCCTGAAACATCTAAAAAACAAAGCAACAGAGCCTAGGGCACTTCCACTTATGGTCCTATAGCTTAGGGAAATTAAAATCAAAAAGACACAGCCACCCCAAAGTTTGGGACCCCTCTGTTTACAAGAACCTCGTTTACCGTACAAGTTCAATATCACAGAAAGTGAAAAATGGATAAAGAACTTGTGGTACTTATGTACAATGCAGTATCACTCAGCAATGAAATCTATGTCATCAAGCCCGTAGCAGCACAATGAGTGGATTCAGGTACGATGATTCTAACTGAAATAAGTCACACAGAAAAAGAAACATCATAAGATATCAGTAATACACGGAATGTAAACTTGGCTACACAGGAACTGAATTACAGAACAGAACAGGGTCTCAAATTTAGAAAACTAACTTATGCTTGCTTAAGGGTAAATGTGAGTTGGGGTGCTGCATAAAACCAGAGATTGAAATGAGCACAGATAAAGTTCCTTAAGCCAAATATGGAATAGACAAGAGCTACTCCTTGCTCAACGAAATGGACTCAACACCCCATATTAAACGCCTAAGAATGTACCTGACTAGTAAGTATCTTAAAACCTATGGATTGCTATGTCTCCGAAAGAGAATCAAGCATGTGTACAGGGGCATAAACGCAGCAGTGATAGGATTGGAGAGGTTCGGTGAGCAAATGAAGACCCTTTGAAGTCATATTGCATGGTACCCATTCCACGGTCTTCAACTACCCAGGTTTAAGGTATTCTTCCTTCAGCTAAAACATGCATGTGGAACCTAGAGTATGATCAACCAAGTGATCGGGAGACGTGTTCAAATATGTCTCAGTTTTCGTACCCTGGTACTCGGGTGCAACATTCCAGACGCTTTACTAACACTCTCCCGACTTGGAGGGTCAGTCCCTTTAACCTCCTGTTTGGCCCAGTTTGCAATTTCTGCGGAAGATGAACAGGAATAGCAAGAACCAATGAGAGACTAGCTGGAGGTGTCTGGACGGGCAAATTTAACTCTCATTTCCCACCAGGAAGAGGAATTAACCAAAGGCTCAGCGTGCCCTGCCGGAACCAGATTAGGGCCTGAAGCCATCCAGCGGTGTTGCGGCCAGGTCACAAGAAAGCGAGTTGAAGAAAGGAGCTCAGGGGCACTGTAATTCACAAACCTGCAGAGTTATAAATGACAGCTATCGTCCAAAAATATACTGAAGTAAGGCTGCCAAGAGGACTTGAAAGCGGGGCAGAATTGCAGGAAACCGATTTCAGGAGGTAGACTGGAATTGCATTGAAAGCATAGGAAAAGAGGCAGAACGTCCACAATGATGCACTTGGCCTAAAAGGGCGTATGCGTTTTTTCCTGAATATATTCAGGAAAAAACGCATACGCCCTTTTTGGCCAACCAAGCAAACTTGCAAAGGAAATCTGCACTACAATGAAGTCTCACTTCCCCCCGGTCAAAAGGGCCATCTGAAAAGAGTGTAAAATCCAGAAAGGCAGGACAGGCCATGGAGAACTGGGAGCCTTGTTATGCTGATGGGCGGGATGTAAATTGCCAACAGACACTCGGGAGAAGTGTATGGTGTTTCCTGAAACATCTAAAAAACAAAGCAACAGAGCCTAGGGCACTTCCACTTATGGTCCTATAGCTTAGGGAAATTAAAATCAAAAAGACACAGCCACCCCAAAGTTTGGGACGCCTCTGTTTACAAGAACCTCGTTTACCGTACAAGTTCAATATCACAGAAAGTGAAAAATGGATAAAGAACTTGTGGTACTTACGTACAATGCAGTATCACTCAGCAATGAAATCTATGTCATCAAGCCCGTAGCAGCACAATGAGTGGATTCAGGTACGATGATTCTAACTGAAATAAGTCACACAGAAAAAGAAACATCATAAGATATCAGTAATACACGGAATGTAAACTTGGCTACACAGGAACTGAATTACAGAACAGAACAGGGTCTCAAATTTAGAAAACTAACTTATGCTTGCTTAAGGGTAAATGTGAGTTGGGGTGCTGCATAAAACCAGAGATTGAAATGAGCACAGATAAAGTTCCTTAAGCCAAATATGGAATAGACAAGAGCTACTCCTTGCTCAACGAAATGGACTCAACACCGCATATTAAACGCCTAAGAATGTACCTGACTAGTAAGTATCTTAAAACCTATGGATTGCTGTGTCTCCGAAAGAGTATCAAGCATGTGTACAGGGGCATAAACGCAGCAGTGATAGGATTGGAGAGGTTCGGTGAGCAAATGAAGACCCTTTGAAGTCATATTGCATGGTACCCATTCCACGGGTCTCAACTCTCCAGGTTTAAGGTATTCTTCCTTCAGCTAAAACATGCATGTGGAACCTAGAGTATGATCAACCAAGTGATCGGGAGACGTGTTCAAATATGTCTCAGTTTTCGTACCCTGGTACTCGGGTGCAACATTCCAGACGCTTTACTAACACTCTCCCGACTTGGAGAGTCAGTCCCTTTAACCTCCTGTTTGGCCCAGTTTGCAATTTCTGCGGAAGATGAACAGGAATAGCGAGAACCAATGAGAGACTAGCTGGAGGTGTCTGGACGGGCAAATTTAACTCTCATTTCCCACCAGGAAGAGGAACTGACCAAAGGCTCAGTGTGCCGTGCCGGAACCAGATTAGGGCCTGAAGTCATCCTGCGGTGTTGCGGCCAGCTCACAAGAAAGCGAGTTGAAGAAAGGAGCTCAGGGGCACTGTAATTCACAAACCTGCAGAGTTATAAATGACAGCTATCGTCCAAAAATATACTGAAGTAAGGCTGCCAAGAGGACTTGAAAGCGGGGCAGAATTGCAGGAAACCGATTTCAGGAGGTAGACTGGAATTGCATTGAAAGCATAGGAAAAGAGGCAGAACGTCCACAATGATATACTTGGCCAAAAAGGGCGTATGCGTTTTTTCCTGAATATATTCAGGAAAAAACGCATACGCCCTTTTTGGCCAACCAAGCAAACTTGCAAAGGAAATCTGCACTACAATGAAGTCTCACTTCCCCCCGGTCAAAAGGGCCATCTGAAAAAAGTGTAAAATCCAGAAAGGCAGGACAGGCCATGGAGAACTGGGAGCCTTGTTATGCTGATGGGCGGGATGTAAATTGCCAACAGACACTCGGGAGAAGTGTATGGTGTTTCCTGAAACATCTAAAAAACAAAGCAACAGAGCCTAGGGCACTTCAACTTATGGTCCTATAGCTTAGGGAAATTAAAATCAAAAAGACACAGCCTCCCCAAAGTTTGGGACGCCTCTGTTTACAAGAACCTCGTTTACCGTACAAGTTCAATATCACAGAAAGTGAAAAATGGATAAAGAACTTGTGGTACTTACGTACAATGCAGTATCACTCAGCAATGAAATCTATGTCATCAAGCCCGTAGCAGCACAATGAGTGGATTCAGGTACGATGATTCTAACTGAAATAAGTCACACAGAAAAAGAAACATCATAAGATATCAGTAATACACGGAATGTAAACTTGGCTACACAGGAACTGAATTACAGAACAGAACAGGGTCTCAAATTTAGAAAACTAACTTATGCTTGCTTAAGGGTAAATGTGAGTTGGGGTGCTGCATAAAACCAGAGATTGAAATGAGCACAGATAAAGTTCCTTAAGCCAAATATGGAATAGACAAGAGCTACTCCTTGATCAACGAAATGGACTCAACACCCCATATTAAACGCCTAAGAATGTACCTGACTAGTAAGTATCTTAAAACCTATGGATTGCTGTGTCTCCGAAAGAGTATCAAGCATGTGTACAGGGGCATAAACGCAGCAGTGATAGGATTGGAGAGGTTCGGTGAGCAAATGAAGACCCTTTGAAGTCATATTGCATGGTACCCATTCCACGGGTCTCAACTCTCCAGGTTTAAGGTATTCTTCCTTCAGCTAAAACATGCATGTGGAACCTAGAGTATGATCAACCAAGTGATCGGGAGACGTGTTCAAATATGTCTCAGTTTTCGTACCCTGGTACTCGGGTGCAACATTCCAGACGCTTTACTAACACTCTCCCGACTTGGAGAGTCAGTCCCTTTAACCTCCTGTTTGGCCCAGTTTGCAATTTCTGTGGAAGATGAACAGGAATAGCGAGAACCAATGAGAGACTAGCTGGAGGTGTCTGGACGGGCAAATTTAACTCTCATTTCCCACCAGGAAGAGGAACTGACCAAAGGCTCAGTGTGCCGTGCCAGAACCAGATTAGGGCCTGAAGTCATCCTGCGGTGTTGCGGCCAGCTCACAAGAAAGCGAGTTGAAGAAAGGAGCTCAGGGGCACTGTAATTCACAAACCTGCAGAGTTATAAATGACAGCTATCGTCCAAAAATATACTGAAGTAAGGCTGCCAAGAGGACTTGAAAGCGGGGCAGAATTGCAGGAAACCGATTTCAGGAGGTAGACTGGAATTGCATTGAAAGCATAGGAAAAGAGGCAGAACGTCCACAATGATATACTTGGCCAAAAAGGGCGTATGCGTTTTTTCCTGAATATATTCAGGAAAAAACGCATACGCCCTTTTTGGCCAACCAAGCAAACTTGCAAAGGAAATCTGCACTACAATGAAGTCTCACTTCCCCCCGGTCAAAAGGGCCATCTGAAAAAAGTGTAAAATCCAGAAAGGCAGGACAGGCCATGGAGAACTGGGAGCCTTGTTATGCTGATGGGCGGGATGTAAATTGCCAACAGACACTCGGGAGAAGTGTATGGTGTTTCCTGAAACATCTAAAAAACAAAGCAACAGAGCCTAGGGCACTTCAACTTATGGTCCTATAGCTTAGGGAAATTAAAATCAAAAAGACACAGCCTCCCCAAAGTTTGGGACGCCTCTGTTTACAAGAACCTCGTTTACCGTACAAGTTCAATATCACAGAAAGTGAAAAATGGATAAAGAACTTGTGGTACTAACGTACAATGCAGTATCACTCAGCAATGAAATCTATGTCATCAGGCCCGTAGCAGCATAATGAGTGGATTCAGGTACGATGATTCTAACTGAAATAAGTTACACAGAAAAAGAAACATCATAAGATATCACTAATACACGGAATGTAACCTTGGCTACACAGGAACTGAATTACAGAACAGAACAGTGTCTCAAATTTAGAAAACCAACTTATGCTTGCTTAAGGGTAAAGGTGAGTTGGGGTGCTGCATAAAACCAGAGATTGAAATGAGCACAGATAAAGTTCCTTAAGCCAAATATGGAATAGACAAGAGCTACTCCTTGCTCAACGAAATGGACTCAACACCGCATATTAAACGCCTAAGAATGTACCTGACTAGTAAGTATCTTAAAACCTATGGATTGTTGTGTCTCCGAAAGAGTATCAAGCATGTGTACAGGGGCATAAACGCAGCAGTGATAGGATTGGAGAGGTTCGGTGAGCAAATGAAGACCCTTTGAAGTCATATTGCATGGTACCCATTCCACGGGTTTCAACTACCCAGGTTTAAGGTATTCTTCCTTCAGCTAAAACATGCATGTGGAACCTAGAGTATGATCAACCATGTGATCGGGAGACGTGTTCAAATATGTCTCAGTTTTCGTACCCTGGTACTCGGGTGCAACATTCCAGACGCTTTACTAACACTCTCCCAACTTGGAGAGTCAGTCCCTTTAACCTCCTGTTTGGCCCAGTTTGCAATTTCTGCGGAAGATGAACAGGAATAGCGAGAACCAATGAGAGACTAGCTGGAGGTGTCTGGACGGGCAAATTTAACTCTCATTTCCCACCAGGAAGAGGAATTGACCAAAGGCTCAGCGTGCCGTGCCGGAACCAGATTAGGGCCTGAAGCCATCCTGCGGTTTTGCGGCCAGCTCACAAGAAAGCGAGTTGAAGAAAGGAGTTCAGGGGCATTGTAATTCACAAACCTGCAGAGTTATAAATGACAGCTATCGTCCAAAAATATACTGAAGTAAGGCTGCCAAGAGGACTTGAAAGCGGGGCAGAATTGCAGGAAACCGATTTCAGGAGGTAGACTGGAATTGCATTGAAAGCATAGGAAAAGAGGCAGAACGTCCTCAATGATGCACTTGGCCAAAAAGGGCGTATGCGTTTTTTCCTGAATATATTCAGGAAAAAATGCATACGCCCTTTTTGGCCAACCAAGCAAACTTGCAAAGGAAATCTGCACTACAATGAAGTCTCACTTCCCCCCGGTCAAAAGGGCCATCTGAAAAAAGTGTAAAATCCAGAAAGGCAGGACAGGCCATGGAGAACTGGGAGCCTTGTTATGCTGATGGGCGGGATGTAAATTGCCAACAGACACTCGGGAGAAGTGTATGGTGTTTCCTGAAACATCTAAAAAACAAAGCAAGAGAGCCTAGGGCACTTCCACTTATGGTCCTATAGCTTAGGGAAATTAAAATCCAAAAGACACAGCCACCCCAAAGTTTGGGATGCCTCTGTTTACAAGAACCTCGTTTACAGTACAAGTTCAACATCGCAGAAAGTGAAAAATGGATAAAGAAGTTGTGGTATTTACTTAGAAAGCAATATCACTCAGCAATGAAATTTATGTCATCAGGCACTTAGCAGCACAATGAGTGGATTCAGGTATGATGATTCTAACTGAAATAAGTCACACAGAAAAAGAAACATCATAAGATATCAGTAATACACGGAATGTAAACTTGGCTACACAGGAACTGAATTACCGAACAGAACAGGGTCTCAAATTTAGAAAACTAACTTATGCTTGCTTAAGGGTAAATGTGAGTTGGGGTGCTGCATAAAACCAGAGATTGAAATGAGCACAGATAAAGTTCCTCAAGCCAAATATGGAATAGACAAGAGCTACTCCTTGCTCAACGAAATGGACTCAACACCCCATATTAAACGCCTAAGAATGTACCTGACTAGTAAGTATCTTAAAACCTATGGATTGCTATGTCTCCGAAAGAGAATCAAGCATGTGTACAGGGGCATAAACGCAGCAGTGATAGGATTGGAGAGGTTCGGTGAGCAAATGAAGACCCTTTGAAGTCATATTGCATGGTACCCATTCCACGGTTTTCAACTACCCAGGTTTAAGGTATTCTTTCTTCAGCTAAAACATGCATGTGGAACCTAGAGTATGATCAACCAAGTGATCGGGAGACGTGTTCAAATATGTCTCAGTTTTCGTACCCCGGTACTCGGGTGCAACATTCCAGACGCTTTACTAACACTCTCCCGACTTGGAGAGTCAGTCCCTTTAACCTCCTGTTTGGCCCAGTTTGCAATTTCTGCGGAAGATGAACAGGAATAGGGAGAACCAATGAGAGACTAGCTGGAGGTGTTTGGACGGGCAAATTTAACTCTCATTTCCCACCAGGAAGAGGAACTGACCAAAGGCTCAGTGTGCCGTGCCGGAACCAGATTAGGGCCTGAAGTCATCCTGCGGTGTTGCGGCCAGCTCACAAGAAAGCGAGTTGAAGAAAGGAGCTCAGGGGCACTGTAATTCACAAACCTGCAGAGTTATAAATGACAGCTATCGTCCAAAAATATACTGAAGTAAGGCTGCCAAGAGGACTTGAAAGCGGGGCAGAATTGCAGGAAACCGATTTCAGGAGGTAGACTGGAATTGCATTGAAAGCATAAGAAAAGAGGCAGAACGTCCACAATGATATACTTGGCCAAAAAGGGCGTATGCGTTTCTTCCTGAATATATTCAGGAAAAAACGCATACGCCCTTTTTGGCCAACCAAGCAAACTTGCAAAGGAAATCTGCACTACAATGAAGTCTCACTTCCCCCTGGTCAAAAGGGCCATCTGAAAAAAGTGTAAAATCCAGAAAGGCAGGACAGGCCATGGAGAACTGGGAGCCTTGTTATGCTGATGGGCGGGATGTAAATTGCCAACAGACACTCGGGAGAAGTGTATGGTGTTTCCTGAAACATCTAAAAAACAAAGCAACAGAGCCCAGGGCACTTCCACTTATGGTCCTATAGCTTAGGGAAATTAAAATCAAAAAGACACAGCCACCCCAAAGTTTGGGACGCCTCTGTTTACAACAACCTCGTTTACCGTACAAGTTCAATATCACAGAAAGTGAAAAATGGATAAAGAACTTGTGGTACTTACGTACAATGCAGTATCACTCAGCAATGAAATCTATGTCATCAGGCCCGTAGCAGCATAATGAGTGGATTCAGGTACGATGATTCTAACTGAAATAAGTCACACAGAAAAAGAAACATCATAAGATATCACTAATACACGGAATGTAAACTTGGCTACACAGGAACTGAATTCCAAAACAGAACAGCGTCTCAAATTTAGGAAACCAACTTATGCTTGCTTAAGGGGAAAGGTGAGTTGGGGTGCTGCATGAAACCAGAGATTGAAATGAGAACAGATAAAGTTCCTTAAGCCAAATATGGAATAGACAAGAGCTACTCCTTGCTCAACGAAATGGACTCAACACCCCATATTAAACGCCTAAGAATGTACCTGACTAGTAAGTATCTTAAAACCTATGGATTGCTATGTCTCCAAAAGAGAATCAAGCGTGTGTACAGGGGCATAAACGCAGCAGTGATAGGATTGGAGAGGTTCGGTGAGCAAATGAAGACCCTTTGAAGTCATATTGCATGGTACCCATTCCACGGGTTTCAACTACCCAGGTTTAAGGTATTCTTCCTTCAGCTAAAACATGCATGTGGAACCTAGAGTATGATCAACCATGTGATCGGGAGACGTGTTCAAATATGTCTCAGTTTTCGTACTCTGGTACTCGGGTGCAACATTCCAGACGCTTTACTAACACTCTCCCAACTTGGAGAGTCAGTCCCTTTAACCTCCTGTTTGGCCCAGTTTGCAATTTCTGCGGAAGATGAACAGGAATAGCGAGAACCAATGAGAGACTAGCTGGAGGTGTCTGGACGGGCAAATTTAACTCTCATTTCCCACCAGGAAGAGGAATTGACCAAAGGCTCAGCGTGCCGTGCCGGAACCAGATTAGGGCCTGAAGCCATCCTGCGGTGTTGCGGCCAGCTCACAAGAAAGCGAGTTGAAGAAAGGAGTTCAGGGGCATTGTAATTCACAAACCTGCAGAGTTATAAATGACAGCTATCGCCCAAAAATATACTGAAGTAAGGCTGCCAAGAGGACTTGAAAGCGGGGCAGAATTGCAGGAAACCGATTTCAGGAGGTAGACTGGAATTGCATTGAAAGCATAGGAAAAGAGGCAGAACGTCCTCAATGATGCACTTGGCCAAAAAGGGCGTATGCGTTTTTTCCTGAATATATTCAGGAAAAAACGCATACACTTTTTTTGGCCAACCAAGCAAACTTGCAAAGGAAATCTGCACTACAATGAAGTCTCACTTCCCCCCGGTCAAAAGGGCCATCTGAAAAAAGTGTAAAATCCAGAAAGGCAGGACAGGCCATGGAGAACTGGGAGCCTTGTTATGCTGATGGGCGGGATGTAAATTGCCAACAGACACTCGGGAGAAGTGTATGGTGTTTCCTGAAACATCTAAAAAACAAAGCAACAGAGCCTAGGGCACTTCCACTGATGGTCCTATAGCTTAGGGAAATTAAAATCCAAAAGACACAGCCACCCCAAAGTTTGGGATGCCTCTGTTTACAAGAACCTCGTTTACAGTACAAGTTCAACATCGCAGAAAGTGAAAAATGGATAAAGAAGTTGTGGTATTTACTTAGAAAGCAATATCACTCAGCAATGAAATTTATGTCATCAGGCACTTAGCAGCACAATGAGTGGATTCAGGTATGATGATTCTAACTGAAATAAGTCACACAGAAAAAGAAACATCATAAGATATCAGTAATACACGGAATGTAAACATGGCTACACAGGAACTGAATTACCGAACAGAACAGGGTCTCAAATTTAGAAAACTAACTTATGCTTGCTTAAGGGTAAATGTGAGTTGGGGTGCTGCATAAAACCAGAGATTGAAATGAGCACAGATAAAGTTCCTTAAGCCAAATATGTAATAGACAAGAGCTACTCCTTGCTCAACGAAATGGACTCAACACCCCATATTAAACGCTTAAGAATGTACCTGACTAGTAAGTATCTTAAAACCTATGGATTGCTATGTCTCCGAAAGAGAATCAAGCATGTGTACAGGGGCATAAACGCAGCAGTGATAGGATTGGAGAGGTTCGGTGAGCAAATGAAGACCCTTTGAAGTCATATTGCATGGTACCCATTCCACGGTTTTCAACTACCCAGGTTTAAGGTATTCTTTCTTCAGCTAAAACATGCATGTGGAACCTAGAGTATGATCAACCAAGTGATCGGGAGACGTGTTCAAATATGTCTCAGTTTTCGTACCCTGGTACTCGGGTGCAACATTCCAGACGCTTTACTAACAATCTCCCCACTTGGAGAGTCAGCGCCTTTAACCTCCTGTTTGGCCCAGTTTGCAATTTCTGCGGAAGATGAACAGGAATAGGGAGAACCAATGAGAGACTAGCTGGAGGTGTCTGGACGGGCAAATTTAACTCTCATTTCCCACCAGGAAGAGGAAATAACCAAAGGCTCAGCGTGCCGTGCCGGAACCAGATTAGGGACTGAAGCCATCCTGCGGTGCTGCGGCCAGCTCAAAAGAAAGCGAGTTGATGAAAGGAGCTCAGGGGCACTGTAATTCACAAACCTACAGAGTTATAAATGACAGCTATCGTCCAAAAATATACTGAAGTAAGGCTGCCAAGAGGACTTGAAAGCGGGGCAGAATTGCAGGAAACCGATTTCAGGAGGTAGACTGGAATTGCATTGAAAGCATAGGAAAAGAGGCAGAACGTCCACAATGATGCACTTGGCCAAAAAGGGCGTATGCGTTTTTTCCTGAATATATTCAGGAAAAAACGCATACGCCCTTTTTGGCCAACCAAGCAAACTTGCAAAGGAAATCTGCACTACAATGAAGTCTCACTTCCCCCCGGTCAAAAGGGCCATCTGAAAAAAGTGTAAAATCCAGAAAGTCAGGACAGGCCATGGAGAACTGGGAGCCTTGTTATGCTGATGGGCGGGATGTAAATTGCCAACAGACACTCGGGAGAAGTGTATGGTGTTTCCTGAAACATCTAAAAAACAAAGCAACAGAGCATAGGGCACTTCCACTTATGGTCCTATAGCTTAGGGAAATTAAAATCAAAAAGACACAGCCACCCCAAAGTTTGGGATGCCTCTGTTTACAAGAACCTCGTTTACCGTACAAGTTCAATATCACAGAAAGTGAAAAATGGATAAAGAACTTGTGGTACTTACGTACAATGCAGTATCACTCAGCAATGAAATCTATGTCATCACGCCCTTAGCAGCACAATGAGTGGATTCAGGTATGATGATTCTAACTGAAATAAGTCACACAGAAAAAGAAACATCATAAGATATCACTAATACACGGAATGTAAACTTGGCTACACAGGAACTGAATTCCAAAACAGAACAGGGTCTCAAATTTAGGAAACCAACTTATGCTTGCTTAAGGGGAAAGGTGAGTTGGGGTGCTGCATGAAACCAGAGATTGAAATGAGCACAGATAAAGTTCCTTAAGCCAAATATGGAATAGACAAGAGCTACTCCTTGCTCAACGAAATGGACTCAACAACCCATATTAAACGCCTAAGAATGTACCTGACTAGTAAGTATCTTAAAACCTATGGATTGCTATGTCTCCAAAAGAGAATCAAGCGTGTGTACAGGGGCATAAACGCAGCAGTGATAGGATTGGAGAGGTTCGGTGAGCAAATGAAGACCCTTTGAGGTCATATTGCATGGTACCCATTCCACGGGTTTCAACTACCCAGGTTTAAGGTATTCTTCCTTCAGCTAAAACATGCATGTGGAACCTAGAGTATGATCAACCATGTGATCGGGAGACGTGTTCAAATATGTCTCAGTTTTCGTACCCTGGTATTCGGGTGCAACATTCCAGACGCTTTACTAACACTCTCCCGACTTGCAGAGTCAGTCCCTTTAACCTCCTGTTTGGCCCAGTTTGCAATTTCTGCGGAAGATGAACAGGAATAGCGAGAACCAATGAGAGACTAGCTGGAGGTGTCTGGACGGGCAAATTTAACTCTCATTTCCCACCAGGAAGAGGAATTGACCAAAGGCTCAGCGTGCCGTGCCGGAACCAGATTAGGGCCTGAAGCCATCCTGCGGTGTTGCGGCCAGCTCACAAGAAAGCGAGTTGAAGAAAGGAGCTCAGGGGCATTGTAATTCACAAACCTGCAGAGTTATAAATGACAGCTATCGTCCAAAAATATACTGAAGTAAGGCTGCCAAGAGGACTTGAAAGCGGGGCAGAATTGCAGGAAACCGATTTCAGGAGGTAGACTGGAATTGCATTGAAAGCATAGGAAAAGAGGCAGAACGTCCACAATGATGCACTTGGCCAAAAAGTGCGTATGCGTTTTTTCCTGAATATATTCAGGAAAAAACGCATACGCCCTTTTTGGCCAACCAAGCAAACTTGCAAAGGAAATCTGCACTACAATGAAGTCTCACTTGCCCCCGGTCAAAAGGGCCATCTGAAAAAAGTGTAAAATCCAGAAAGGCAGGACAGGCCATGGAGAACTGGGAGCCTTGTTATGCTGATGGGCGGGATGTAAATTGCCAACAGACACTCGGGAGAAGTGTATGGTGTTTCCTGAAACATCTAAAAAACAAAGCAACAGAGCCTAGGGCACTTCCACTTACGGTCCTATAGCTTAGGAAAATTAAAATCAAAAAGACACAGCCACCCCAATGTTTGGGACGCCTCTGTTTACAGGAACCTCTTTTACCGTACAAGTTCAATATCACAGAAAGTGAAAAATGGATAAAGAACTTGTGGTACTTACGTACAATGCAGTATCACTCAACAATGAAATCTATGTTATCAGGCACATAGCAGCATAATGAGTGGATTCAGGTATGATGATTCTAACTGAAATAAGTTACACAGAAAAAGAAACATCATAAAATTTCACTAATACACGGAATGTAAACTTGGCTACACAGGAACAGAATTCCAAAACAGAACACGGTTTCAAATTTAGAAAACCAACTTATGCTTGCTTAAGGGGAAAGGTGAGTTGGGGTGCTGCATGAAACCAGAGATTGAAATGAGCACAGATAAAGTTCCTTAAGCCAAATATGGAATAGACAAGAGCTACTCCTTGCTCAACGAAATGGACTCAACACCCCATATTAAACGCCTAAGAATGTACCTGACTAGTAAGTATCTTAAAACCTATGGATTGCTATGTCTCCAAAAGAGAATCAAGCGTGTGTACAGGGGCATAAACGCAGCAGTGATAGGATTGGAGAGGTTCGGTGAGCAAATGAAGACCCTTTGAAGTCATATTGCATGGTACCCATTCCACGGGTTTCAACTACCCAGGTTTAAGGTATTCTTCCTTCAGCTAAAACATGCATGTGGAACCTAGAGTATGATCAACCATGTGATCGGGAGACGTGTTCAAATATGTCTCAGTTTTCGTACCCTGGTACTCGGGTGCAACATTCCAGACGTTTTACTAACACTCTCCCGACTTGCAGAGTCAGTCCCTTTAACCTCCTGTTTGGCCCAGTTTGCAATTTCTGCGGAAGATGAACAGGAATAGCGAGAACCAATGAGAGACTAGCTGGAGGTGTCTGGACGGGCAAATTTAACTCTCATTTCCCACCAGGAAGAGGAATTGACCAAAGGCTCAGCGTGCCGTGCCGGAACCAGATTAGGGCCTGAAGCCATCCTGCGGTGTTGCGGCCAGCTCACAAGAAAGCGAGTTGAAGAAAGGAGCTCAGGGGCATTGTAATTCACAAACCTGCAGAGTTATAAATGACAGCTATCGTCCAAAAATATACTGAAGTAAGGCTGCCAAGAGGACTTGAAAGCGGGGCAGAATTGCAGGAAACCAATTTCAGGAGGTAGACTGGAATTGCATTGAAAGCATAGGAAAAGAGGCAGAACGTCCACAATGATGCACTTGGCCAAAAAGGGCGTATGCGTTTTTTCCTGAATATATTCAGGAAAAAACGCATACGCCCTTTTTGGCCAACCAAGCAAACTTGCAAAGGAAATCTGCACTACAATGAAGTCTCACTTGCCCCCGGTCAAAAGGGCCATCTGAAAAAAGTGTAAAATCCAGAAAGGCAGGACAGGCCATGGAGAACTGGGAGCCTTGTTATGCTGATGGGCGGGATGTAAATTGCCAACAGACACTCGGGAGAAGTGTATGGTGTTTCCTGAAACATCTAAAAAACAAAGCAACAGAGCCTAGGGCACTTCCACTTATGGTCCTATAGCTTAGGGAAATTAAAATCAAAAAGACACAGCCACCCCAATGTTTGGGACGCCTCTGTTTACAAGAACCTCTTTTACCGTACAAGTTCAATATCACAGAAAGTGAAAAATGGATAAAGAACTTGTGGTACTTACGTACAATGCAGTATCACTCAGCAATGAAATCTATGTTATCAGGCACATAGCAGCATAATGATTGGATTCAGGTATGATGATTCTAACTGAAATAAGTTACACAGAAAAAGAAACATCATAAGTTTTCACTAATACACGGAATGTAAACTTGGCTACACAGGAACTGAATTCCAAAACAGAACAGGGTCTCAAATTTAGAAAATCAACTTATGCTTGCTTAAGGGGAAAGGTGAGTTGGGGTGCTGCATAAAACCAGAGATTGAAATGAGCACAGATAAAGTTCCTTAAGCCAAATATGGAATAGACAAGAGCTACTCCTTGCTCAACAAAATGGACTCAACACCGCATATTAAACGCCTAAGAATGTACCTGACTAGTAAGTATCTTAAAACCTATGGATTGCTGTGTCTCCAAAAGAGAATCAAGCGTGTGTACAGGGGCATAAACGCAGCAGTGATAGGATTGGAGAGGTTCGGTGAGCAAATGAAGACCCTTTGAAGTCGTATTGCATGGTACCCATTCCACGGGTTTCAACTATCCAGGTTTAAGGTATTCTTCCTTCAGCTAAAACATGCATGTGGAACCCAGAGTATGATCAACCGTGTGAACGGGAGATGTGTTCAAATATGTCTCAGTTTTCCTCCCCTGGTACTCGGGTGCAACATTCCAGACGCTTTACTAACACTCTCCCCACTTGGAGAGTCAGCGCCTTTAACCTCCTGTTTGGCCCAGTTTGCAATTTCTGCGGAAGATGAACAGGAATAGGGAGAACCAATGAGAGACTAGCTGGAGGTGTCTGGACCGGCAAATTTAACTCTCATTTCCCACCAGGAAGAGGAAATAACCAAAGGCTCAGCGTGCCGTGCCGGAACCAGATTAGGGACTGAAGCCATCCTGCGGTGCTGCGGCCAGCTCAAAAGAAAGCGAGTCGATGAAAGGAGCTCAGGGGCACTGTAATTCACAAACCTACAGAGTTATAAAAGACAGCTAACGTCCAAAAATATACTGAAGTAAGGCTGCCAAGAGGACTTGAAAGCGGGGCAGAATTGCAGGAAACCGATTTCAGGAGGTAGACTGGAATTGCTTTTCAAACATAGGAAAAGAGGCAGAACGTCCACAATGATGCACTTGGCCAAAAAGGGCGTATGCGTTTTTTCCTGAATATATTCAGGAAAAAACGCATACGCTCTTTTTGGCCAACCAAGCAACCTTGCAAAGGAAATCTGCACTACAATGAAGTCTCACTTCCCCCCGGTCAAAAGGGCCATCTGAAAAAAGTGTAAAATCCAGAAAGGCAGGACAGGCCATGGAGAACTGGGAGCCTTGTTATGCTGATGGGCGGGATGTAAATTGCCAACAGACACTCTGGAGAAGTGTATGGTGTTTCCTGAAACATCTAAAAAACAAAGCAACAGAGCCTAGGGCACTTCCACTTATGGTCCTATAGCTTAGGGAATTCAAAATCAAAAAGGCACAGCCACCCCAAAGTTTGGGACGCCTCTGTTTACAAGAATCTCGTTTTCCGTACAAGTTCAGTATCACAGAAAGTGAAAAATGGATAAAGAACTTGTGGTACTTACGTACAATGCAGTATCACTCAGCAATGAAATCTATGTCATCAGGCCCGTAGCAGCATAATGAGTGGATTCATGTACGATGATTCTAACTGAAATAAGTCACACAGAAAAAGAAACATCATAAGATATCACTAATACACGGAATTTAAACTTGGCTACACAGGAACTGAATTACAGAACAGAACAGGGTCTCAACTTTAGAAAACCAACTTATGCTTGCTTAAGGGGAAAGGTGAGTTGGGGTGCTGCATAAAACCAGAGATTGAAATGAGCACAGATAAAGTTCCTTAAGCCAAATATGGAATAGACAAGAGCTACTCCTTGCTCAACGAAATGGACTCAACACCCCATATTAAACGCCTAAGAATGTACCTGACTAGTAAGTATCTTAAAACCTATGGATTGCTATGTCTCCAAAAGAGAATCAAGCGTGTGTACAGGGGCATAAACGCAGCAGTGATAGGATTGGAGAGGTTCGGTGAGCAAATGAAGACCCTTTGAAATCATATTTCATGGTACCCATTGGACGGGTCTCAACTCTGCAGTTTTAAGGTATTCTTCCTTCAGCTAAAACATGCATGTGGAACCTAGAGTATGATCAACTGTGTGAACGGGAGACGTGTTCAAATATGTCTCAGTTTTCCTCCCCTGGTACTCGGGTGCAACATTCCAGACGCTTTACTAACACTCTCCCCACTTGGACAGTCAGCGCCTTTAACCTCCTGTTTGGCCCAGTTTGCAATTTCTGCGGAAGATGAACAGGAATAGCGAGAACCAATGAGAGACTAGCTGGAGGTGTATGGACGGGCAAATTTAACTCTCATTTCCCACCAGAAAGAGGAAATAACCAAAGGCTCATCATGCCGTGCCGGAACCAGATTAGGGCCTGAAGCCATCCTGCGGTGTTGCAGCCAGGTCAAAAGAAAACGAGTTGAAGAAAGGAGCTCAGGGGCACTGTAATTCACAAACCTGCAGAGTTATAAATGACAGCTATCGTCCAAAAATATACTGAAGTAAGGCTGCCAAGAGGACTTGAAAGCGGGGCAGAATTGCAGGAAACCGATTTCAGGAGGTAGACTGGAATTGCATTGAAAGCATAGGAAAAGAGGCAGAACGTCCACAATGATGCACTTGGCCAAAAAGGGCGTATGCGTTTTTTCCTGAATATATTCAGGAAAAAACGCATACGCACTTTTTGTCCAACCAAGCAAGCGTGCAAAGGAAATCTGCACTACAATGAAGTCTCACTTCCCCCCGGTCAAAAGGGCCATCTGAAAAAAGTGTAAAATCCAGAAAGGCAGGACAGGCCATGGAGAACTGGGAGCCTTGTTATGCTGATGTGCGGGATGTAAATTGCCAACAGACACTCGGGAGAAGTGTATGGTGTTTCCTGAAACATCTAAAAAACAAAGCAACAGAGCCTAGGGCACTTCCACTTATGGTCCTATAGCTTAGGGAAATTAAAATCAAAAAGACACAGCCACCCCAAAGGTTGGGACGCCTCTGTTTACAAGAACCTCGTTTACCGTACAAGTTCAGTATCACAGAAAGTGAAAAATGGATAAAGAACTTGTGGTACTTATGTACAATGCAGTATCACTCAGCAATGAAATCTATGTCATCAGGCCCGTAGCAGCATAATGAGTGGATTCAGGTACGATGATTCTAACTGAAATAAGTCACACAGAAAAAGAAACATCATAAGATATCACTAATACACGGAATGTAAACTTGGCTACACAGGAACTGAATTCCAAAACAGAACAGGGTCTCAAATTTAGAAATCCAACTTATGCTTGCTTAAGGGGAAAGGTGAGTTGGGGTGCTGCATAAAACCAGAGATTGAAATGAGCACAGATAAAGTTCCTTAAGCCAAATATGGAATAGACAAGAGCTACTCCTTGCTCAACGAAATGGACTCAACACCCCATATTAAACGCCTAAGAATGTACCTGACTAGTAAGTATCTTAAAACCTATGGATTGCTATGTCTCCAAAAGAGAATCAAGCGTGTGTACAGGGGCATAAACGCAGCAGTGATAGGATTGGAGAGGTTCGGTGAGCAAATGAAGACCCTTTGAAGTCATATTGCATGGTACCCATTCCACGGGTCTCAACTCTGCAGGTTTAAGGTATTCTTCCTTCAGCTAAAACATGCATGTGGAACCCAGAGTATGATCAACCATGTGAACGGGAGACGTGTTCAAATATGTCTCAGTTTTCGTACCCTGGTACTCGGGTGCAACATTCCAGACGCTTTACTAACACTCTCCCCACTTGGAGAGTCAGTCCCTTTAACCTCCTGTTTGGCCCAGTTTGCAATTTCTGCGGAAGATGAACAGGAATAGGGAGAACCAATGAGAGACTAGCTGGAGGTGTCTGGACGGGCAAATTTAACTCTCATTTCCCACCAGTAAGAGGAAATAACCAAAGGCTCAGCGTGCCGTGCTGGAACCAGATTAGGGCCTGAAGCAATCCTTCGGTGTTGCGGCCAGCTGAAAAGAAAGCGAGTTGAAGAAAGGAGCTCAGGGGCACTGTAATTGACAAACATGCAGAGTTATAAATGACAGCTATCGTCCAAAAATATACTGAAGTAAGGCTGCCAGGAGGACTTGAAAGCAGGGCAGAATTGCAGGAAACCGATTTCAGGAGGTAGACTGGAATTGCATTGAAAGCATAGGAAAAGAGGCAGAACGTCCACAATGATGCACTTTGCCAAAAAGGGCGTATGCGTTGTTTCCTGAATATATTCAGGAAAAAACGCATACGCCGTTTTTGGCCAACCAAGCAAGCTTGCAAAGGAAATCTGCACTACAATGAAGTCTCACTTCCCCGCGGTAAAAAGGGCCATCTGAAAAAAGTGTAAAATCCAGAAAGCAGGACAGGCCATGTAGAACTGGGAGCCTTGTTATGCTGATGGGCGGGATGTAAATTGCCAACAGACACTCGGGAGAAGTGTATGGTGTTTCCTGAAACATCTAAAAAACAAAGCAACAGAGCCTAGGGCACTTCCACTTATGGTCCTATAGCTTAGGGAAATTAAAATCAAAAAGACACAGCCACCCCAAAGTTTGGGACGCCTCTGTTTACAAGAACCTCATTTACCGTACAAGTTCAGTATCACAGAAAGTGAAAAATGGATAAAGAACTTCTGGTACTTACGTATAATGCAGTATCACTCAGCAATGAAATCTATGTCATCAGGCCCTTAGCAGCACAATGAGTGGATTCAGGTATGATGATTCTAACTGAAATAAGTCACACAGAAAAAGAAACATCATAAGATATCACTAATACACGGAATGTAAACTTGGCTACACAGGAACTGAATTACAGAACAGAACAGGGTCTCAAATTTAGAAAACCAACTTATGCTTGCTTAAGGGTAAAGGTGAGTTGGGGTGCTGCATAAAACCAGAGATTGAAATGAGCACAGATAAAGTTCCTTAAGCCAAATATGGAATAGACAAGAGCTACTCCTTGCTCAACGAAATGGACTCAACACCGCATATTAAACGCCTAAGAATGTACCTGACTAGTAAGTATCTTAAAACCTATGGATTGCTATGTCTCCGAAAGAGAATCAAGCATGTGTACAGGGGCATAAACGCAGCAGTGATAGGATTGGAGAGGTTCGGTGAGCAAATGAAGACCCTTTGAAGTCATATTGCATGGTACCCATTCCACGGGTTTCAACTACCCATGTTTAAGGTATTCTTCCTTCAGCTAAAACATGCATGTGGAACCCAGAGTATGATCAACCGTGTGAACGGGAGACGTGTTCAAATATGTCTCAGTTTTCCTCCCCTGATACTCGGGTGCAACATTCCAGACGTTCTACTAACACTTTCCCCACTTGGACAGTCAGCGTCTTTAACCTCCTGTTTGGCCCAGTTTGCAATTTCTTCGGAAGATGAACAGGAATAGCGAGAACCAATGAGAGACTAGCTGGAGGTTTCTGGACGGTCAAATTTAACTCTCATTTCCCACCAGGAAGAGGAAATAACCAAAGGATCAGCGTGCCGTGCCGAAACCAGATTAGGGCCTGAAGCCATCCTGCGGTGTTGCGGCCAGGTCACAAGAAAGCGAGTTGAAGAAAGGAGCTCAGGGGCACTGTAATTCACAAACCTGCAGAGTTATAAATGACAGCTATCGTCCAAAAATATACTGAAGTAAGGCTGCCAAGAGGACTTGAAAGCGGGGCAGAATTGCAGGAAACCGATTTCAGGAGGTAGACTGGAATTGCATTGAAAGCATAGGAAAAGAGGCAGAACGTCCACAATGATGCACTTGGCCAAAAAGGGCGTATGCGTTTTTTCCTGAATATATTCAGGAAAAAACGCATACGCACTTTTTGTCCAACCAAGCAAGCGTGCAAAGGAAATCTGCACTACAATGAAGTCTCACTTCCCCCCGGTCAAAAGGGCCATCTGAAAAAAGTGTAAAATCCAGAAAGGCAGGACAGGCCGTGGAGAACTGGGAGCCTTGTTGTGCTGATGGGCGGGATGTAAATTGCCAACAGACACTCGGGAGAAGTGTATGGTGTTTCCTGAAACATCTAAAAAACAAAGAAACAGAGCCTAGGGCACTTCCACTTATGGTCCTATAGCTTAGGGAAATTAAAATCATAAAGACACAGCCACCCCAGAGGTTGGGACGCCTCTGTTTACAGGAACCTCATTTACCGTACAAGTTCAGTATCACAGAAAGTGAAAAATGGATAAAGAACTTGTGGTACTTACGTACAATGCAGTATCACTCAGCAATGAAATCTATGTCATCAGGCCCGTAGCAGCATAATGAGTGGATTCAGGTACGAAGATTCTAACGGAAATAAGTCACACAGAAAAAGAAACATCATAAGATATCACTAATACACGGAATGTAAACTTGGCTACACAGGAACTGAATTCCAAAACAGAACAGGGTCTCAAATTTAGAAAACCAACTTATGCTTGCTTAAGGGTAAAGGTGAGTTGGGGTGCTGCATAAAACCAGAGATTGAAATGAGCACAGATAAAGTTCCTTAAGCCAAATATGGAATAGACAAGAGCTACTCCTTGCTCAACGAAATGGACTCAACACCCCATATTAAACGCCTAAGAATGTACCTGACTAGTAAGTATCTTAAAACCTATGGATTGCTATGTCTCCAAAAGAGAATCAAGCGTGTGTACAGGGGCATAAACGCAGCAGTGATAGGATTGGAGAGGTTCGGTGAGCAAATGAAGACCCTTTGAAGTCATATTGCATGGTACCCATTCCACGGGTCTCAACTCTGCAGGTTTAAGGTATTCTTCCTTCAGCTAAAACATGCATGTGGAACCCAGAGTATGATCAACCGTGTGAACGGGAGACGTGTTCAAATATGTCTCAGTTTTCCTCCCCTGGTACTCGGGTGCAACATTCCAGACGCTTTACTAACACTCTCCCCACTTGGAGAGTCAACGCCTTTAACCTCCTGTTTGGCCCAGTTTGCAATTTCTGCGGAAGATGAACAGGAATAGGGAGAACCAATGAGAGACTAGCTGGAGGTGTCTGGACGGGCAAATTTAACTCTCATTTGCCACCAGGAAGAGGAAATAACCAAAGGATCAGCGTGCCGTGCCGAAACCAGATTAGGGCCTGAAGCCATCCTGCGGTGTTGCGGCCAGGTCACAAGAAAGCGAGTTGAAGAAAGGAGCTCAGGGGCACTGTAATTCACAAACCTGCAGAGTTATAAATGACAGCTATCGTCCAAAAATATACTGAAGTAAGGCTGCCAAGAGGACTTGAAAGCGGGGCAGAATTGCAGGAAACCGATTTCAGGAGGTAGACTGGAATTGCATTGAAAGCATAGGAAAAGAGACAGAACGTCCACAATGATGCACTTGGCCAAAAAGGGCGTATGCGTTTTTTCCTAAATATATTCAGGAAAAAACGCATACGCCCTTTTTGACCAACCAAGCAAACTTGCAAAGGAAATCTGCACTACAATGAAGTCTCACTTCCCCCCGGTCAAAAGGGCCATCTGAAAAAAGTGTAAAATCCAGAAAGGCAGGACAGGCCATGGAGAACTGGGAGCCTTGTTATGCTGATGGGCGGGATGTAAATTGCCAACAGACACTCGGGAGAAGTGTATGGTGTTTCCTGAAACATCTAAAAAACAAAGCAACAGAGCCTAGGGCACTTCCACTTATGGTCCTATAGCTTAGGGAAATTAAAATCAAAAAGACACAGCCACCCCAAAGGTTGGGACGCCTCTGTTTACAAGAACCTCGTTTACCGTACAAGTTCAGTATCACAGAAAGTGAAAAATGGATAAAGAACTTGTGGTACTTATGTACAATGCAGTATCACTCAGCAATGAAATCTATGTCATCAGGCCCGTAGCAGCATAATGAGTGGATTCAGGTACGATGATTCTAACTGAAATAAGTCACACAGAAAAAGAAACATCATAAGATATCACTAATACACGGAATGTAAACTTGGCTACACAGGAACTGAATTCCAAAACAGAACAGGGTCTCAAATTTAGAAAACCAACTTATGCTTGCTTAAGGGGAAAGGTGAGTTGGGGTGCTGCATAAAACCAGAGATTGAAATGAGCACAGATAAAGTTCCTTAAGCCAAATATGGAATAGACAAGAGCTACTCCTTGCTCAACGAAATGGACTCAACACCCCATATTAAACGCCTAAGAATGTACCTGACTAGTAAGTATCTTAAAACCTATGGATTGCTATGTCTCCAAAAGAGAATCAAGCGTGTGTACAGGGACATAAACGCAGCAGTGATAGGATTGGAGAGGTTCGGTGAGCAAAAGACCCTTTGAAGTCATATTGCATGGTACCCATTCCACGGGTCTCAACTCTGCAGGTTTAAGGTATTCTTCCTTCAGCTAAAACATGCATGTGGAACCCAGAGTATGATCAACCGTGTGAACGGGAGACGTGTTCAAATATGTCTCAGTTTTCCTCCCCTGGTACTCGGGTGCAACATTCCAGACGCTTTACTAACACTCTCCCCACTTGGAGAGTCAGCGCCTTTAACCTCCTGTTTGGCCCAGTTTGCAATTTCTGCGGAAGATGAACAGGAATAGGGAGAACCAATGAGAGACTAGCTGGAGGTGTCTGGACGGGCAAATTTAACTCTCATTTGCCACTAGGAAGAGGAAATAACCAAAGGATCAGCGTGCCGTGCCGAAACCAGATTAGGGCCTGAAGCCATCCTGCGGTGTTGCGGCCAGGTCACAAGAAAGCGAGTTGAAGAAAGGAGCTCAGGGGCACTGTAATTCACAAACCTGCAGAGTTATAAATGACAGCTATCGTCCAAAAATATACTGAAGTAAGGCTGCCAAGAGGACTTGAAAGCGGGGCAGAATTGCAGGAAACCGATTTCAGGAGGTAGACTGGAATTGCATTGAAAGCATAGGAAAAGAGACAGAACGTCCACAATGATGCACTTGGCCAAAAAGGGCGTATGCGTTTTTTCCTAAATATATTCAGGAAAAAACGCATACGCCCTTTTTGACCAACCAAGCAAACTTGCAAAGGAAATCTGCACTACAATGAAGTCTCACTTCCCCCCGGTCAAAAGGGCCATCTGAAAAAAGTGTAAAATCCAGAAAGGCAGGACAGGCCATGGAGAACTGGGAGCCTTGTTATGCTGATGGGCGGGATGTAAATTGCCAACAGACACTCGGGAGAAGTGTATGGTGTTTCCTGAAACATCTAAAAAACAAAGCAACAGAGCCTAGGGCACTTCCACTTATGGTCCTATAGCTTAGGGAAATTAAAATCAAAAAGACACAGCCACCCCAAAGTTTGGGAGGGCTCTGTTTACAAGAACCTCGTTTACAGTACAAGTTCAACATCGCAGAAAGTGAAAAATGGATAAAGAAGTTGTGGTATTTACTTACAAAGCAATATCACTCAGCAATGAAATCTATGTCATCAGGCCCTTAGCAGCACAATGAGTGGATTCAGGTATGATGATTCTAACTGAAATAAGTCACACAGAAAAAGAAACATCATAAGGTATCAGTAATACACGGAATGTAAACTTGGCTACACAGGAACTGAATTACAGAACAGAACAGGGTCTCAAATTTAGAAAACCAACTTATGCTTGCTTCAGGGGAAAGGTGAGTTGGGGTGCTGCATAAAACCAGAGATTGAAATGAGCACAGATAAAGTTCCTTAAGCCAAATATGGAATAGACAAGAGCTACTCCTTGCTCAACGAAATGGACTCAACACCCCATATTAAACGCCTAAGAATGTACCTGACTAGTAAGTATCTTAAAACCTATGGATTGCTATGTCTCCAAAAGAGAATCAAGCGTGTGTACAGGGGCATAAATGAAGCAGTGATAGGATTGGAGAAGTTCGGTGAGCAAATGAAGACCCTTTGAAGTCATATTGCATGGTACCCATTCCACGGGTCTCAACTCTCCAGGTTTAAGGTATTCTTCCTTCAGCTAAAACATGCATGTGGAACCCAGTGTATGATCAACCGTGTGAACGGGAGACGTGTTCAAATATGTCTCAGTTTTCCTCCCCTGGTACTCGGGTGCAACATTCCAGACGCTTTACTAACACTCTCCCCACTTGGAGAGTCAGCGCCTTTAACCTCCTGTTTGGCCCAGTTTGCAATTTCTGCGGAAGATGAACAGGAATAGGGAGAACCAGTGAGAGACTAGCTGGAGGTGTCTGGACGGGCAAATTTAACTCTCATTTCCCACCAGGAAGAGGAAATAACCAAAGGCTCAGCGTGTCGTGGCGGAACCAGATTAGGGCCTGAAGCCATCCTGCGGTGTTGCGGCCAGCTCAAAAGAAAGCGAGTTGAAGAAAGGAGCTCAGGGGCACTGTAATTCACAAACCTGCAGAGTTATAAATGACAGCTATCGTCCAAAAATATACTGATGTAAGGCTGCCAAGAGGACTTGAAAGCGGGGTAGAATTGCAGGAAATCGATTTCAGGAGGTAGACTGGAATTGCATTGAAAGCATAGGAAAAGAGGCAGAACGTCCACAATGATGCACTTGACCAAAAAGGGCGTATGCGTTTTTTCCTGAATATATTCAGGAAAAAACGCATACGCCCGTTTGGGCCAACCAAGCAAACTTGCAAAGGAAATCTGCACTACAATGAAGGCTCACTTCCCCCTGGTCAAAAGGGTCATCTGAAAAAAGTGTAAAATCCAGAAAGGCAGGACAGGCCATGGAGAACTGGGAGCCTTGTTATGCTGATGGGCGGGATGTAAATTGCCAACAGACACTCGGGAGAAGTGTATGGTGTTTCCTGAAACATCTAAGAAACAAAGCAACAGAGCCTAGGGCAATTCCACTTATGGTCCTATAGCTTAGGGAAATTAAAATCAAAAAGACACAGCCACCCCAAAGTTTGGGACGCCTCTGTTTACAAGAACCTCGTTTACCGTACAAGTTCAATATCACAGAAAGTGAAAAATGGATAAAGAACTTGTGGTACTTACGTACAATGCAGTATCACTCAGCAATGAAATCTATGTCATCAGGCCCGTAGCAGCACAATGAGTGGATTCAGGTACGATGATTCTAACTGAAATAAGTCACACAGAAAAAGAAACATCATAAGATATCACTAATACACGGAATGTAAACTTGGCTACACAGGAACTGAATTCCAAAACAGAACAGGGTCTCAAATTTAGAAAACCAACTTATGCTTGCTTAAGGGGAAAGGTGAGTTGGGGTGCTGCATAAAACCAGAGATTGAAATGAGCACAGATAAAGTTCCTTAAGCCAAATATGGAATAGACAAGAGCTACTCCTTGCTCATCGAAATGGACTCAACACCCCATATTAAATGCCTAAGAATGTACCTGACTAGTAAGTATCTTAAAACCTATGGATTGCTATGTCTCCAAAAGAGAATCAAGCGTGTGTACAGGGGCATAAACGCAGCAGTGATAGGATTGGAGAGGTTCGGTGAGCAAATGAAGACCCTTTGAAGTCGTATTGCATGGTACCCATTCCACGGGTCTCAACTCTCCAGGTTTAAGGTATTCGTCCTTCAGCTAAAACATGCATGTGGAACCCAGAGTATGATCAACCGTGTGATCGGGAGACGTGTTCAAATATGTCTCAGTTTTCGTACCCTGGTACTCGGGTGCAACATTCCAGACGCTTTACTAACACTCTCCCGACTTGGAGAGTCAGTCCCTTTAACCTCCTGTTTGGCCCAGTTTGCAATTTCTGTGGAAGATGAACAGGAATAGCGAGAACCAATGAGAGACCAGCTGGAGGTGTCTGGACGGGCAAATTTAACTCTCATTTCCCACCAGGAAGAGGAATTAACCAAAGGCTCACCGTGCCGTGCCGGAACCAGATTAGGGCCTGAAGCCATCCTGTGGTGTTGCGGCCAGGTCACAAGAAAGCGAGTTGAAGAAAGGAACTCAGGGGCACTGTAATTCACAAATCTGCAGAGTTATAAATGACAGCTATCGTCCAAAAATATACTGATGTAAGGCTGCCAAGAGGACTTGAAAGTGGGGCAGAATTGCAGGAAACCGATTTCAGGAGGTAGACTGGAATTGCATTGAAAGCATAGGAAAAGAGGCAGAACGTCCACAATCATGCACCTGGCCAAAAAGGGCGTATGCGTTTTTTCCTGAATATATTCAGGAAAAAACGCATACGCCCTTTTTGGCCAACCAAGCAAGCTTTCAAAGGGAATCTGCACTACAATGAAGTCTCACTTCCCCCCGGTCAAAAGGGCCATCTGAAAAAAGTGTAAAATCCAGAAAGGCAGGACAGGCCATGGAGAACTGGGAGCCTTGTTATGCTGATGGGCGGGATGTAAATTGCCAACAGACACTCTGGAGAAGTGTATGGTGTTTCCTGAAACATCTAAGAAACAAAGCAACAGAGCCTAGGGCACTTCCACTTATGGTCCTATAGCTTAGGGAAATTAAAATCAAAAAGAAACAGCCACCCAAAAGTATGGAACGGCTCTGTTTACAAGAACCTCATTTACCGTACAAGTTCAGTATCACAGAAAGTGAAGAATGGATAAAGAACTTGTGGTACTTATGTACAATGCAGTATCACTCAGCAATGAAATCTATGTCATCAGGCCCGTAGCAGCATAATGAGTGGATTCAGGTATGATGATTCTAACTGAAATAAGTCACACAGAAAAAGAAACATCATAAGATATCACTAATACACGGAATGTAAACTTGGCTACACAGGAACTGAATTCCAAAACAGAAAAGGGTCTCAAATTTAGAAAACCAACTTATGCTTGCTTAAGGGGAAAGGTGAGTTGGGGTGCTGCATAAAACCAGAGATTGAAATGAGCACAGATAAAGTTCCTTAAGCCAAATATGGAATAGACAAGAGCTACTCCTTGCTCAACGAAATGGACTCAATACCCCATATTAAACGCCTAAGAATGTACCTGACTAGTAAGTATCTTAAAACCTATGGATTGCTATGTCTCCAAAAGAGAATCAAGCATGTGTACAGGGGCATAAACGCAGCAGTGATAGGATTGGAGAGGTTCGGTGAGCAAATGAAGACCCTTTGAAGTCATATTGCATGGTACCCATTCCACGGGTCTCAACTACCCAGGTTTAAGGTATTCTTCCTTCAGGTAAAACATGCATGTGGAACCCAGAGTATGATCAACCGTGTGAATGGGAGACGTGTTCAAATATGTCTCAGTTTTCCTCCCCTGATACTCGGGTGCAACATTCCAGACGCTTTACTAACACTCTCCCGACTTGGAGAGTCAGTCCCTTTAACCTACTGTTTGGCCCATTTGCAATTTCTGCGGAAGATGAACAGGAATAGCGAGAACCAATGAGAGACTAGCTGGAGGTGTCTGGACGGGCAAATTTAACTCTCATTTCCCACCAGGAAGAGGAAATAACCAAAGGCTCAGTGTGCCATGCTGGAACCAGATTAGGGCCTGAAGCAATCCTTCGGTGTTGCGGCCAGCTCACAAGAAAGCGAGTTGAAGAAAGGAGCTCAGGGGCACTGTAATTCACAAACCTGCAGAGTTATAAATGACAGCTATCGTCCAAAAATATACTGAAGTAAGGCTGCCAAGAGGACTTGAAAGCGGGGCAGAATTGCAGGAAACCGATTTCAGGAGGTAGACTGGAATTGCATTGAAAGCATAGGAAAAGAGGCAGAACGTCCACAATGATGCACTTGGCCAAAAAGGGCGTATGCGTTTTTTCCTGAATATATTCAGGAAAAAACGCATACGCGCTTTTTGGCCAACCAAGCAAGCTTGCAAAGGAAATCTGCACTACAATGAAGTCTCACTTCCCCCCGGTCAAAAGGGCCATCTAAAAAAGTGTAAAATCCAGAAAGGCAGGACAGGCCATGGAGAACTGGGAGCCCTGTTATGCTGATGGGCGGGATGTAAATTGCCAACAGACACTCGGGAGAAGTGTATGGTGTTTCCTGAAACATCTAAAAAACAAAGCAACAGAGCCTAGGGCACTTCCACTTATGGTCCTATAGCTTAGGGAAATTAAAATCAAAAAGACACAGCCACCCCAAAGTTTGGGACGGCTCTGTTTACAAGAACCTCGTTTACAGTACAAGTTCAACATCGCAGAAAGTGAAAAATGGATAAAGAAGTTGTGGTATTTACTTACAAAGCAATATCACTCAGCAATGAAATCTATGTCATCAGGCCCTTAGCAGCACAATGAGTGGATTCAGGTATGATGATTCTAACTGAAATAAGTCACACAGAAAAAGAAACATCATAAGGTATCAGTAATACACGGAATGTAAACTTGGCTATACAGGAACTGAATTACAGAACAGGACAGGGTCTCAAATTTAGAAAACCAACTTATGCTTGCTTAAGGGGAAAGGTGAGTTGGGGTGCTGCATGAAACCAGAGATTGAAATGAGCACAGATAAAGTTCCTTAAGCCAAATATGGAATAGACAAGAGCTACTCCTTGCTCAACGAAATGGACTCAACACCCCATATTAAACGCCTAAGAATGTACCTGACTAGTAAGTATCTTAAAACCTATGGATTGCTATGTCTCCAAAAGAGAATCAAGCGTGTGTACAGGGGCATAAACGCAGCAGTGATAGGATTGGAGAGGTTCGGTGAGCAAATGAAGACCCTTTGAAGTCATATTGCATGGTACCCATTCCACGGGTTTCAACTACCCAGGTTTAAGTTATTCTTCCTTCAGCTAAAACATGCATGTGGAACCTAGAGTATGATCAACCATGTGATCGGGAGACGTGTTCAAATATGTCTCAGTTTTCGTACCCTGGTACTCGGGTGCAACATTCCAGACGCTTTACTAACACTCTCCCGACTTGGAGAGTCAGTCCCTTTAACCTCCTGTTTGGCCCAGTTTGCAATTTCTGCGGAAGATGAACAGGAATAGTGAGAACCAATGAGAGACTAGCTGGAGGTGTCTGGACGGGCAAATTTAACTCTCATTTCCCACCAGTAAGAGGAATTGACCAAAGGCTCAGCGTGCCGTTCCGGAACCAGATTAGGGCCTGAAGCCATCCTGCGGTGTTGCGGCCAGCTCACAAGAAACCGAGTTGAAGAAAGGAGCTCAGGGGCACTGTAATTCACAAACCTGCAGAGTTATAAATGACAGCTATCGTCCAAAAATATACTGAAGTAAGGCTGCCAAGAGGACTTGAAAGCGGGGCAGAATTGCAGGAAACCGATTTCAGGAGGTAGACTGGAATTGCATTGAAAGCATAGGAAAAGAGGCAGAACGTCCTCAATGACGTACTTGGCCAAAAAGTGCATATGCGTTTTTTCCTGAATATATTCAGAAAAAACGCATACGCCCTTTTTGGCCAACCAAGCAACCTTGCAAAGGAAATCTGCACTACAATGAAGTCTCACTTGCCCCCGGTCAAAAGGGCCATCTGAAAAAAGTGTAAAATCCAGAAAGGCAGGACAGGCCATGTAGAACTGGGAGCCTTGTTATGATGATGGGCAGGATGTAAATTGCCAACAGACACTCGGGAAAAGTGTATGGTGTTTCCTGAAACATCTAAAAAACAAAGCAACAGAGCCTAGGGCACTTCCACTTATGGTCCTATAGCTTAGGAAAATTAAAATCAAAAAGACACAGCCACCCCAATGTTTGGGACGCCTCTGTTTACAAGAACCTCTTTTACCGTACAAGTTCAATATCACAGAAAGTGAAAAATGGATAAAGAACTTGTGGTACTTACGTACAATGCAGTATCACTCAGCAATGAAATCTATGTTATCAGGCACATAGCAGCATAATGAGTGGATTCAGGTATGATGATTCTAACTGAAATAAGTTACACAGAAAAAGAAACATCATAAGATTTCACTAATACACGGAATGTAAACTTGGCTACACAGGAACTGAATTCCAAAACAGAACAGGGTCTCAAATTTAGAAAATCAACTTATGCTTGCTTAAGGGGAAAGGTGAGTTGGGGTGCTGCATAAAACCAGAGATTGAAATGAGCACAGATAAAGTTCCTTAAGCCAAATATGGAATAGACAAGAGCTACTCCTTGCTCAACGAAATGGACTCAACACCGCATATTAAACGCCTAAGAATGTACCTGACTAGTAAGTATCTTAAAACCTATGGATTGCTGTGTCTCCAAAAGAGAATCAAGCGTGTGTACAGGGGCATAAACGCAGCAGGGATAGGATTGGAGAGGTTCGGTGAGCAAATGAAGACCCTTTGAAGTCGTATTGCATGGTACCCATTCCACGGGTTTCAACTATCCAGGTTTAAGGTATTCTTCCTTCAGCTAAAACATGCATGTGGAACCCAGAGTATGATCAACCGTGTGAACGGGAGACGTGTTCAAATATGTCTCAGTTTTCGTACCCTGGTACTCGGGTGCAACATTCCAGACGCTTTACTAACAATCTCCCCACTTGGAGAGTCAGCGCCTTTAACCTCCTGTTTGGCCCAGTTTGCAATTTCTGCGGAAGATGAACAGGAATAGGGAGAACCAATGAGAGACTAGCTGGAGGTGTCTGGACGGGCAAATTTAACTCTCATTTCCCACCAGGAAGAGGAAATAACCAAAGGCTCAGCGTGCCGTGCCGGAACCAGATTAGGGACTGAAGCCATCCTGCGGTGCTGTGGCCAGCTCAAAAGAAAGCGAGTTGATGAAAGGAGCTCAGGGGCACTGTAATTCACAAACCTACAGAGTTATAAATGACAGCTATCGTCCAAAAATATACTGAAGTAAGGCTGCCAAGAGGACTTGAAAGCGGGGCAAAATTGCAGGAAACCGATTTCAGGAGGTAGACTGGAATTGCATTGAAAGCATAGGAAAAGAGGCAGAACGTCCACAATGATGCACTTGGCCAAAAAGGGCGTATGTGTTTTTTCCTGAATATATTCAGGAAAAAACGCATACGCCCTTTTTGGCCAACCAAGCAAACTTGCAAAGGAAATCTGCACTACAATGAAGTCTCACTTCCCCCCGGTCAAAAGGGCCATCTGAAAAAAGTGTAAAATCCAGAAAGTCAGGACAGGCCATGGAGAACTGGGAGCCTTGTTATGCTGATGGGCGGGATGTAAATTGCCAACAGACACTCGGGAGAAGTGTATGGTGTTTCCTGAAACATCTAAAAAACAAAGCAACAGAGCATAGGGCACTTCCACTTATGGTCCTATAGCTTAGGGAAATTAAAATCAAAAAGACACAGCCACCCCAAAGTTTGGGATGCCTCTGTTTACAAGAACCTCGTTTACCGTACAAGTTCAATATCACAGAAAGTGAAAAATGGATAAAGAACTTGTGGTACTTACGTACAATGCAGTATCACTCAGCAATGAAATCTATGTCATCACGCCCTTAGCAGCACAATGAGTGGATTCAGGTATGATGATTCTAACTGAAATAAGTCACACAGAAAAAGAAACATCATAAGATATCACTAATACACGGAATGTAAACTTGGCTACACAGGAACTGAATTCCAAAACAGAACAGGGTCTCAAATTTAGGAAACCAACTTATGCTTGCTTAAGGGGAAAGGTGAGTTGGGGTGCTGCATGAAACCAGAGATTGAAATGAGCACAGATAAAGTTCCTTAAGCCAAATATGGAATAGACAAGAGCTACTCCTTGCTCAACGAAATGGACTCAACAACCCATATTAAACGCCTAAGAATGTACCTGACTAGTAAGTATCTTAAAACCTATGGATTGCTATGTCTCCAAAAGAGAATCAAGCGTGTGTACAGGGGCATAAACGCAGCAGTGATAGGATTGGAGAGGTTCGGTGAGCAAATGAAGACCCTTTGAAGTCATATTGCATGGTACCCATTCCACGGGTTTCAACTACCCAGGTTTAAGGTATTCTTCCTTCAGCTAAAACATGCATGTGGAACCTAGAGTATGATCAACCATGTGACCGGGAGACGTGTTCAAATATGTCTCAGTTATCCTACCCTGGTACTCGGGTGCAACATTCCAGACGCGTTACTAACACTCTCCCGACTTGGAGAGTCAGTCCCTTTAACCTCCTGTTTGGCCCAGTTTGCAATTTCTGCGGAAGATGAACAGGAATAGCGAGAACCAATGAGAGACTAGCTGGAGGTGTATGGACGGGCAAATTTAACTCTCATTTCCCACCAGTAAGTGGAATTGACCAAAGGCTCAGCGTGCCGTGCCAGAACCAGATTAGGGCCTGAAGCCATCCTGCGGTGTTGCGGCCAGCTCACAAGAAAGCGAGTTGAAGAAAAGAGCTCAGGGGCACTGTAATTCACAAACCTGCAGAGTTATAAATGACAGCTATCGTCCAAAAATATACTGAAGTAAGGCTGCCAAGAGGACTTGAAAGCGGGGCAGAATTGCAGGAAACCGATTTCAGGAGGTAGACTGGAATTGCATTGAAAGCATAGGAAAAGAGGCAGAACGTCCTCAATGACGTACTTGGCCAAAAAGGGCGTATGCGTTTTTTCCTGAATATATTCAGGAAAAAACGCATACGCCCTTTTTGGCCAACCAAGCAAACTTGCAAAGGAAATCTGCACTACAATGAAGTCTCACTTCCCCCCGGTCAAAAGGGCCATCTGAAAAAAGTGTAAAATCCAGAAAGGCAGGACAGGCCATGGAGAACTGGGAGCCTTGTTATGCTGATGGGCGGGATGTAAATTGCCAACAGACACTTGGGAGAAGTGTATGGTGATTCCTGAAACATCTAAAAAACAAAGCAACAGAGCCTAGGGCACTTCCACTTATGGTCCTATAGCTTAGGGAAATTAAAATCAAAAAGACACAGCCACCCCAAAGTTTGGGATGCCTCTGTTTACAAGAACCTCGTTTACTGTACAACTTCAATATCACAGAAAGTGAAAAATGGATTAAGAACTTGTGGTACTTACGTACAATGCAGTATCACTCAGCAATGAAATCTATGTCATCAGGCCCGTAGCAGCATAATGAGTGGATTCAGGTACGATGATTCTAACTGAAATAAGTCACACAGAAAAAGAAACATCATAAGATATCACTAATACACGGAATGTAAACTTGGCTACACAGGAACTGAATTCCAAAACAGAACAGGGTCTCAAATTTAGGAAACCAACTTATGCTTGCTTAAGGGGAAAGGTGAGTTGGGGTGCTGCATGAAACCAGAGATTGAAATGAGCACAGATAAAGTTCCTTAAGCCAAATATGGAATAGACAAGAGCTACTCCTTGCTCAACGAAATGGACTCAACACCCCATATTAAACGCCTAAGAATGTACCTGACTAGTAAGTATCTTAAAACCTATGGATTGCTATGTCTCCGAAAGAGAATCAAGCGTGTGTACAGGGGCATAAACGCAGCAGTGATAGGATTGGAGAGGTTCGGTGAGCAAATGAAGACCCTTTGAGGTCATATTGCATGGTACCCATTCCACGGGTTTCAACTACCCAGGTTTAAGGTATTCTTCCTTCAGCTAAAACATGCATGTGGAACCTAGAGTATGATCAACCATGTGATCGGGAGACGTGTTCAAATATGTCTCAGTTTTCGTACCCTGGTATTCGGGTGCAACATTCCAGACGCTTTACTAACACTCTCCCGACTTGCAGAGTCAGTCCCTTTAACCTCCTGTTTGGCCCAGTTTGCAATTTCTGCGGAAGATGAACAGGAATAGCGAGAACCAATGAGAGACTAGCTGGAGGTGTCTGGACGGGCAAATTTAACTCTCATTTCCCACCAGGAAGAGGAATTGACCAAAGGCTCAGCGTGCCGTGCCGGAACCAGATTAGGGCCTGAAGCCATCCTGCGGTGTTGCGGCCAGCTCACAAGAAAGCGAGTTGAAGAAAGGAGCTCAGGGGCATTGTAATTCACAAACCTGCAGAGTTATAAATGACAGCTATCGTCCAAAAATATACTGAAGTAAGGCTGCCAAGAGGACTTGAAAGCGGGGCAGAATTGCAGGAAACCGATTTCAGGAGGTAGACTGGAATTGCATTGAAAGCATAGGAAAAGAGGCAGAACGTCCACAATGACGCACTTGGCCAAAAAGTGCGTATGCGTTTTTTCCTGAATATATTCAGGAAAAAACGCATACGCCCTTTTTGGCCAACCAAGCAAACTTGCAAAGGAAATCTGCACTACAATGAAGTCTCACTTGCCCCCGGTCAAAAGGGCCATCTGAAAAAAGTGTAAAATCCAGAAAGGCAGGACAGGCCATGGAGAACTGGGAGCCTTGTTATGCTGATGGGCGGGATGTAAATTGCCAACAGACACTCGGGAGAAGTGTATGGTGTTTCCTGAAACATCTAAAAAACAAAGCAACAGAGCCTAGGGCACTTCCACTTATGGTCCTATAGCTTAGGAAAATTAAAATCAAAAAGACACAGCCACCCCAATGTTTGGGACGCCTCTGTTTACAGGAACCTCTTTTACCGTACAAGTTCAATATCACAGAAAGTGAAAAATGGATAAAGAACTTGTGGTACTTACGTACAATGCAGTATCACTCAACAATGAAATCTATGTTATCAGGCACATAGCAGCATAATGAGTGGATTCAGGTACGATGATTCTAACTGAAATAAGTTACACAGAAAAAGAAACATCATAAAATTTCACTAATACACGGAATGTAAACTTGGCTACACAGGAACAGAATTCCAAAACAGAACAGGGTTTCAAATTTAGAAAACCAACTTATGCTTGCTTAAGGGGAAAGGTGAGTTGGGGTGCTGCATGAAACCAGAGATTGAAATGAGCACAGATAAAGTTCCTTAAGCCAAATATGGAATAGACAAGAGCTACTCCTTGCTCAACGAAATGGACTCAACACTCCATATTAAACGCCTAAGAATGTACCTGACTAGTAAGTATCTTAAAACCTATGGATTGCTATGTCTCCGAAAGAGAATCAAGCGTGTGTACAGGGGCATAAACGCAGCAGTGATAGGATTGGAGAGGTTCGGTGAGCAAATGAAGAGCCTTTGAGGTCATATTGCATGGTACCCATTCCACGGGTTTCAACTACCCAGGTTTAAGGTATTCTTCCTTCAGCTAAAACATGCATGTGGAACCTAGAGTATGATCAACCATGTGATCGGGAGACGTGTTCAAATATGTCTCAGTTTTCGTACCCTGGTATTCGGGTGCAACATTCCAGACGCTTTACTAACACTCTCCCGACTTGCAGAGTCAGTCCCTTTAACCTCCTGTTTGGCCCAGTTTGCAATTTCTGCGGAAGATGAACAGGAATAGCGAGAACCAATGAGAGACTAGCTGGAGGTGTCTGGACGGGCAAATTTAACTCTCATTTCCCACCAGGAAGAGGAATTGACCAAAGGCTCAGCGTGCCGTGCCGGAACCAGATTAGGGCCTGAAGCCATCCTGCGGTGTTGCGGCCAGCTCACAAGAAAGCGAGTTGAAGAAAGGAGCTCAGGGGCATTGTAATTCACAAACCTGCAGAGTTATAAATGACAGCTATCGTCCAAAAATATACTGAAGTAAGGCTGCCAAGAGGACTTGAAAGCGGGGCAGAATTGCAGGAAACCGATTTCAGGAGGTAGACTGGAATTGCATTGAAAGCATAGGAAAAGAGGCAGAACGTCCACAATGATGCACTTGGCCAAAAAGTGCGTATGCGTTTTTTCCTGAATATATTCAGGAAAAAACGCATACGCCCTTTTTGGCCAACCAAGCAAACTTGCAAAGGAAATCTGCACTACAATGAAGTCTCACTTGCCCCCGGTCAAAAGGGCCATCTGAAAAAAGTGTAAAATCCAGAAAGGCAGGACAGGCCATGGAGAACTGGGAGCCTTGTTATGCTGATGGGCGGGATGTAAATTGCCAACAGACACTCGGGAGAAGTGTATGGTGTTTCCTGAAACATCTAAAAAACAAAGCAACAGAGCCTAGGGCATTTCCACTTATGGTCCTATAGCTTAGGAAAATTAAAATCAAAAAGACACAGCCACCCCAATGTTTGGGACGCCTCTGTTTACAGGAACCTCTTTTACCGTACAAGTTCAATATCACAGAAAGTGAAAAATGGATAAAGAACTTGTGGTACTTACGTACAATGCAGTATCACTCAACAATGAAATCTATGTTATCAGGCACATAGCAGCATAATGAGTGGATTCAGGTATGATGATTCTAACTGAAATAAGTTACACAGAAAAAGAAACATCATAAAATTTCACTAATACACGGAATGTAAACTTGGCTACACAGGAACAGAATTCCAAAACAGAACAGGGTTTCAAATTTAGAAAACCAACTTATGCTTGCTTAAGGGGAAAGGTGAGTTGGGGTGCTGCATGAAACCAGAGATTGAAATGAGCACAGATAAAGTTCCTTAAGCCAAATATGGAATAGACAAGAGCTACTCCTTGCTCAACGAAATGGACTCAACACCCCATATTAAACGCCTAAGAATGTACCTGACTAGTAAGTATCTTAAAACCTATGGATTGCTATGTCTCCAAAAGAGAATCAAGCGTGTGTACAGGGGCATAAACGCAGCAGTGATAGGATTGGAGAGGTTCGGTGAGCAAATGAAGACCCTTTGAAGTCATATTGCATGGTACCCATTCCACGGGTTTCAACTACCCAGGTTTAAGGTATTCTTCCTTCAGCTAAAACATGCATGTGGAACCTAGAGTATGATCAACCATGTGATCGGGAGACGTGTTCAAATATGTCTCAGTTTTCGTACCCTGGTACTCGGGTGCAACATTCCAGACGTTTTACTAACACTCTCCCGACTTGCAGAGTCAGTCCCTTTAACCTCCTGTTTGGCCCAGTTTGCAATTTCTGCGGAAGATGAACAGGAATAGCGAGAACCAATGAGAGACTAGCTGGAGGTGTCTGGACGGGCAAATTTAACTCTCATTTCCCACCAGGAAGAGGAATTGACCAAAGGCTCAGCGTGCCGTGCCGGAACCAGATTAGGGCCTGAAGCCATCCTGCGGTGTTGCGGCCAGCTCACAAGAAAGCGAGTTGAAGAAAGGAGCTCAGGGGCATTGTAATTCACAAACCTGCAGAGTTATAAATGACAGCTATCGTCCAAAAATATACTGAAGTAAGGCTGCCAAGAGGACTTGAAAGCGGGGCAGAATTGCAGGAAACCGATTTCAGGAGGTAGACTGGAATTGCATTGAAAGCATAGGAAAAGAGGCAGAACGTCCACAATGATGCACTTGGCCAAAAAGGGCGTATGCGTTTTTTCCTGAATATATTCAGGAAAAAACGCATACGCCCTTTTTGGCCAACCAAGCAAACTTGCAAAGGAAATCTGCACTACAATGAAGTCTCACTTGCCCCCGGTCAAAAGGGCCATCTGAAAAAAGTGTAAAATCCAGAAAGGCAGGACAGGCCATGGAGAACTGGGAGCCTTGTTATGCTGATGGGCGGGATGTAAATTGCCAACAGACACTCGGGAGAAGTGTATGGTGTTTCCTGAAACATCTAAAAAACAAAGCAACAGAGCCTAGGGCACTTCCACTTATGGTCCTATAGCTTAGGGAAATTAAAATCAAAAAGACACAGCCACCCCAATGTTTGGGACGCCTCTGTTTACAAGAACCTCTTTTACCGTACAAGTTCAATATCACAGAAAGTGAAAAATGGATAAAGAACTTGTGGTACTTACGTACAATGCAGTATCACTCAGCAATGAAATCTATGTTATCAGGCACATAGCAGCATAATGATTGGATTCAGGTATGATGATTCTAACTGAAATAAGTTACACAGAAAAAGAAACATCATAAGTTTTCACTAATACACGGAATGTAAACTTGGCTACACAGGAACTGAATTCCAAAACAGAACAGGGTCTCAAATTTAGAAAATCAACTTATGCTTGCTTAAGGGGAAAGGTGAGTTGGGGTGCTGCATAAAACCAGAGATTGAAATGAGCACAGATAAAGTTCCTTAAGCCAAATATGGAATAGACAAGAGCTACTCCTTGCTCAACAAAATGGACTCAACACCGCATATTAAACGCCTAAGAATGTACCTGACTAGTAAGTATCTTAAAACCTATGGATTGCTGTGTCTCCAAAAGAGAATCAAGCGTGTGTACAGGGGCATAAACGCAGCAGTGATAGGATTGGAGAGGTTCGGTGAGCAAATGAAGACCCTTTGAAGTCGTATTGCATGGTACCCATTCCACGGGTTTCAACTATCCAGGTTTAAGGTATTCTTCCTTCAGCTAAAACATGCATGTGGAACCCAGAGTATGATCAACCGTGTGAACGGGAGATGTGTTCAAATATGTCTCAGTTTTCCTCCCCTGGTACTCGGGTGCAACATTCCAGACGCTTTACTAACACTCTCCCCACTTGGAGAGTCAGCGCCTTTAACCTCCTGTTTGGCCCAGTTTGCAATTTCTGCGGAAGATGAACAGGAATAGGGAGAACCAATGAGAGACTAGCTGGAGGTGTCTGGACCGGCAAATTTAACTCTCATTTCCCACCAGGAAGAGGAAATAACCAAAGGCTCAGCGTGCCGTGCCGGAACCAGATTAGGGACTGAAGCCATCCTGCGGTGCTGCGGCCAGCTCAAAAGAAAGCGAGTCGATGAAAGGAGCTCAGGGGCACTGTAATTCACAAACCTACAGAGTTATAAAAGACAGCTAACGTCCAAAAATATACTGAAGTAAGGCTGCCAAGAGGACTTGAAAGCGGGGCAGAATTGCAGGAAACCGATTTCAGGAGGTAGACTGGAATTGCTTTTCAAACATAGGAAAAGAGGCAGAACGTCCACAATGATGCACTTGGCCAAAAAGGGCGTATGCGTTTTTTCCTGAATATATTCAGGAAAAAACGCATACGCCCTTTTTGGCCAACCAAGCAACCTTGCAAAGGAAATCTGCACTACAATGAAGTCTCACTTCCCCCCGGTCAAAAGGGCCATCTGAAAAAAGTGTAAAATCCAGAAAGGCAGGACAGGCCATGGAGAACTGGGAGCCTTGTTATGCTGATGGGCGGGATGTAAATTGCCAACAGACACTCGGGAGAAGTGTATGGTGTTTCCTGAAACATCTAAAAAACAAAGCAACAGAGCCTAGGGCACTTCCACTTATGGTCCTATAGCTTAGGGAAATTAAAATCAAAAAGACACAGCCACCCCAAAGTTTGGGACGCCTCTGTTTACAAGAACCTCGTTTACAGTACAAGTTCAATATCACAGAAAGTGAAAAATGGATAAAGAACTTACGTACAATGCAGTATCACTCAGCAATGAAATCTATGTCATCAGGCCCATAGCAGCATAATGAGTGGATTGAGGCACGATGATTCTAAGTGAAATAAGTCACACAGAAAAAGAAACATCATAAGGTATCACTAATATACGGAATGTGAACTTGGCTACACATGAACTGAATTACAAAACAGAACAGGGTCTCAAGTTTAGAAAACCAACTTATGCCTGCTTAAGGGTGAAGGTGAGTTGGGGTGCTGCATGAAAGCAGAGTTTGAAATTAGCACAGATACCGTTCCATAAGCCAAATATGTAATAGACAAGACCTACCCCTTGCTCAATGAAATGGATTCAACAATGAGGTATCACCTCACACCTGGTAGAATAGGCATCATAGAAAATCTACAAACAAAAAATGCTGGAAAGGGTGTGGTGAAAAGGAACCCTCTTCCAGTATTGTTGGGAATATAAATTGATACAGTCATTATGGGGAACAATATGGAATTTCTTAAGAAACTAACAATAGAATTACCATATGATACAGCAATCCCAGTACTGGACATATACCCAGACAAAACCATAAATCAAAAAGAATCATTCACCGCAATGTTCACTGCATCACTATTTACAATATCGAGGTAATGGAAGCAACCTAAATGCCCACAGACAGACGAATGCATAAAGCTGTGGTACATATATAAAATGGAATATTACTAAGCCATGAAAAGGAATGAAATTGGGTCATTTGTAGAGACGTCGATGGATCTAGAGACTGTCATACAGAGTGAAGGAAGTCAGAAAGAGAAAAACAAATCTTGTATATTCATGCATATATGTGGAACCTAGAAAAACTGTACAGATTAACCATTTTGCAAGGCATAAATAGAGCAACAGATGTAGACAACAAACGTATGGACAACAAGGGGGGAAAGCTGTTGGGGGGGTGGTGGTGGGAGGAGTTGAGAGACTGGGATTGGCATGTATACATTTATATGTATAAAATAGATAACCAATAAGAACCTGCTGTATAAAAATATAAAATAAAATTCAAAATTAAAAAGAAATAAAATTTAAAAAATAAAACAGAAAAAACAATTATTCCCTGCACATACATGTATTTATATGAATAAATTATTTCCATGCTTATATCTGTAAATACAAAAAAGAGGAATAAAATCTACCTTGAACCAAAAACGAAAAAGAGAAAAAAACACAGAACCCACCAGTTACACAGAGGAAAACCGTATCAGGGCACTTGCTCCAGTTGTAAACAATTCTGAAGTTGGTCAGTGGTGGGGAATCGTCTCCCATTCAGCCAGCAGCCCCCACGCAACAAGCGTCCTCATTGCAAAGCTGGGGCACCGTGCCGAGGCATCTGTGAGTAAACGTGAGCTGAGCCCCAGGCCAGTTGCTGCTGAACTATTCCCACCCGTCCCAGGTAAAACACCTGAATATATACAAGGACTTGAAAGCCTAGAGGAAGGGCCATAGAGCCACACGAGTGACAGCATGCCGGCCGACTTGGTGCCTGCAGGCCAGCCAGGATGGTCCTGGCCCTGGGTGCTCTTCTGGAAGATTTCCATTTCCCTGCCTGAGATACCCGTCCTGTCCCTGCCCCCACTGCTTTTTTCCTTCCTCACCTCTGCCCAGGGAGAAATTCCAGCAGCAGGTATGGGTGACACATCCTCTTCTTTAGCAGGTGGCAGCCTGGCAACTGCTGCAGAAAGTCCAGCAGAGCCCCACTCACACTGGGCCACCCACAAAGCCGTGGCCTCTCACTCCCTCCCTCCAGGCCAGCCCCGAGACTGCTGACAGGGCAGAGAAAATGGCGTCAGGCACGGCTGCAGGGGCTCTTGCTGCCTGGAGTGGTATTTATATTGATCTCAACCCAGGCACACCTGGGGAGGGCTGGCCGGCACGGTAAGGCTGCCCAGGTCAGCCAATCATCACCCCTCAGGGGCTCACAGTTGCAGAAAATGGAACTTGCTGAACCGGCCAGGTCCAAGGAACAGGTGTGGGCTCCTGAGAGTCAGGATAGACAAGGGGCTGCAGCTTTGGCTTGTTTTCTAATCATTTTATCTGGCCCATGAGTGGGAGACAACTTCAAGAAAACCCTCTCCTAATGAGAGGAACCCAGGAGTCAGGGAGAGGAGGGGTGGGTGGTGGTTGGAGACAGAGGCCTGGTGCCCCGGGTGCAGTGGAAGTCTCTGGAAGACCAGGTGGAGGGAGGCCTCACGGAGTGACGCCCAGGGTTACAGACCTGTCGCAGCTGCTGTTTGTTAGTTCAAGTCCTGCTCTGAGGTGCTCTGTGTCAGCTCTGAGCGACAGGTGAGATGGGGGTGCTCTGCAATGAGGGCTATGTGCACGGTTCCTGTGTGCCCAGCCCTGCCACGGTACCTGCAAGTGTAGCTCTGTATCCTGGGAGGGGCCTGACCACGAGAGCCCCGTGGGCTGGGGTGGGGGTGGGGTACCTGCCCAGGTGAGCTCCATATTCTGGGATTGGTCTGACCACGAGAGTCCCATGGGTTGCTGGGGACCTGGTAAAGGATGTCAGGACAGTCAGTGAAGCCACCGAGGATATACCTCCAGTTGCTCCTAATTCCTACACCCTGCTGGTCATTCTACCAACCACCAGGACATGGTATTCTGTATTAGTCTTCAATGATGCCTTCTTTTGTATTCCATTAGTCCCAGAGTCACAAGAAATTTTGGCTTGTGAGTGGCAGGACTCAACATACAACTAAAATAATACTTCCGGGCCGTTCGGCCCCAAGGGTGCAAAAATTCCCACACCATCTTTGGGGAAAGCTTAGCTAAAGACCTAAAAGTTCTACCTCTGGAAAAGGAAACCCTCCTTCAATATGCAGGCGACATTCTGATCGCTAGCCCTACTAAGGAGGCCTCTGAACTACCAAGCCAATAAAGGATAGAAGTTGTCCAAGAAAAAGCTCAAATATCACAGACTGCAGTGACCTGCCTGGGCTTCATTCTCACAGAAGGTCGGAGAAGCCCATCCCAGGAAAGGGAAGAAACCGTTTTCAGCCTTACCCCTTTCTAAAACTAGAAGACAGCTTTGGGGTTCCTGGGGAGGCCAGGGTTTGCTGCTTCTGGATCCCTAACTACAGTCTACTAGCTGGGCCTCTATATGAAACACTGAAAGGAAAAGATGATGATCCTTTGGAATAGAATCCAGAAGTGGCCTTTCAAGAATGGAAAGAGCAGTCAATTCAGACCCTTGCCCTGGAACTCCCTAATTTAGCTAAACCCTTTGACCTTTACATTCCTGGTGAAAGGTGAATCGCCATTGGAGAATTAGTGCAAAAACTGGGACCACTTGAAATGGAACAATGCAAGAATGCCATCCAGGTAGGATAAACTACGGTCACCAAGGGGCTTGGCCCACTGCCACATCTGGCCAAGATACTGGCGGTATCTAAAAACCTGGAAATCAGCAGCCCAAAAGGCCACCTCCCTCCTAAGGGAAAAGGACCCCACGTGGTGATCCTAACCACCAACCATGCCCTGAAGTTGCAGGGTTCGCTCCGTGGGCTCACCGACCTCGAGTGAGGAGGCCCTCCAACTCCAACATCCAGAGAGATAACCGGGGGCAACAGGGCACCATGACGACTCGTGTGAACATCACTTGACCTGGAGTTTCTCTCATAAAACAACAAGAGTGTGTCCCAAAAGAGTAGACTACTGCTTGCAGGACTTACTGCACCCAGAGGGGAGCTAATAATCTTGGCGGGGGAACAGTATACCACACTGTCACCATAGAAAAGCCTACAGACACCGTGATGATGGTGGCCAATAAGACCGGCTGGACTCCTGTTTACTTCAAAAGGCTGTTGACTCAGTGGCCATCATGGTCCTTGATCACCACTGACCCTGGACTGTCTGGGAGTTGAGCGGGCAGGGCTCTGACACCTGGTGCTGTTTGTACGTTAATTCAGGGGCCTAATTGAAGAAAGCGCAGACTACTGGTCAGAGCATCTAGGCTGGCAGAAACGGTCAGCCTAAGGTGGCCAAACAAATGTGGGGCGGTGTGAAACCGGCCCCCACAGCGTCTCTGCACATCTCTTTCCTGGACCCTTAAAGGTCATTAGAATCTATAACACTTCCAATGCTGGTGCTCAGGTGGACGAGCAGGGAGGCAGGGGTCCTGGGGACAATCAACGTCACCGGGAGGCTGCTGGGGAGAAGCTCTGACCCTCGCCCCAGGGTATGAGGGCTCCCAACTCAGCACTCAGCAGTTACAGAAGAAGGGTCTGCACCCTCAGCACTCCAAGAATGAGGAACGGGACAAAAAGCAGAGGAGGGGTTTGTCCCCAGCAAAGCCCATTAAAAATCCCTGGGAGATAAAAATAGAATCTGGGCAATAAAGTCAAGTCTAACCTTTTTTATCCTTTGTGCTTTGTCTAATTTCACGTGCTCCTAGGGTCCCGCATGCAGAGGTTCCACACCCGGCACTTCAGACCAGATTTCCTAGTGCAGAATGGCTGGGTCGACACCTCAGCTCCTGGGGCCCAGTGCAGACTCCACGATATAGAGCCTGAGCTACAGCCAACCCGGCCCTCGAGAGCTCCGCCCCCTCCCTCCCTCCCACTGACTCTGACAGGATCTCTACACAGCAGCCCAGCCCACAGCCCACGAGGTAGTGCATGCTCTCACCTCTCCATTCTCTGATCAAAATATAAAGTTTCCTTTGCTTGTGAACCAAACTCAGTCTCGATCTGTTGGCCCCAATGACACTGGGCAGGGGGACACTTGTTGGGGTCCACTCTGGAGGATCAGTAACAGAAATTGAGACTATTGTAACCTCAATGAACAGATGTGTGAGCCAAACTGTAGTTAACATAGAACAGTGTATAAGGCTCGGATAAAATAAGATGTTTTTAACACTTCCATTTGATATTTCCATCACTTTTTATAAGCAAGTTCAGTGAAAAGGTTTGTCTTATTTGTCAGGTCAATATTAGAGAAACGAAGTGATTTCTTTCCAAGGATGTACATCTAATAATCTTGGTTAAACCTTCAATCCTGTTTTAAATGCTTTTCCATTGAAAATGATACCTCTCTTTCAGCTCCCCCATTTCTGAGAAGTATAAAATCTTATAATTTATTATTACCAAAGGGGAAAGGTGCGAGGAGGGATAAATTAACAGTTTGGAATTAACACATACACACTGCTATGTATAAAATAGATCATCAACAAGGAACTACTGTATAGCACAGGGAACTACACTCAACATTTTGCAATAACCTATAAGGGGAAATAATCTGAAAAAGAATAGATATTTTTATTGACATCATCTATCAATGACAGTTAAAGTGTAGCCTAAGGGAAGCTGGTGGTGAGTGCTTCTGACCCTGAAGACTTCAATTATCTAAAGTTTGGACTCTGCCTACTTCCCAAGGCCCTTAATGAACATATGTGTAGCCGTAGCTTAAAAACTTCCCCAGTTTGGGTTTCGGGGAGACACTGATTTTGAAAAAGCCCTGGTGTTCTCCTTACATGAATGGGACTCTTCCTACTGCTAAAACATGTCTGTCACACCCAGAGGATGGTATACCGTCTGATCGGGAAGAGTTTGGAAAAGGCATCTCATCTCCTCATCTCCTGGTGCTCGGGTTCACCCCTCCAGCGTCTTTACTAACAGTCTCCCCACTTGGAGATGTCAGCACTGTCAACATCCTGTTGCGTACAGTTTGGAATTTGTCCAGAGGATGAAGCGGAAGGATGAGGAACAATGAGAGACAAGTCCTAGGTGTTCAGACAGGCACATGTCACTCTAATTTCCAATCAGGAAGACGAATTGACCAAAGGCTAGGGTTGCCCATGGAAACAGTATAGGGCTTGAGGAAATCCCGCTGCTTTGTGGCCAGTTCCCATAAACACAAGTTGAACAATGGAACTCAGGGGCAGTAAAATTCACAAAACTGCAGAGTTGAAAATATCCATCACTGAAAAATGTCTTGAGGAAAGTCAAAGAAAAGGACTTGTAAGCAAGGGAGAATGGCAGGAAAGGGATTTGAGGAGGTAGAAAGGACTCGCCATTAAGCACAAGAAAAGGAGCTGAACATTGCCAACATTGCAGTTGGCCAAAAAGGGTGTATGCGTTTTTTTCTGTATATATTCAAGAAAAGGGCATACACTTTTTTAGCCAACCAAACAGGTGGGCACTGGAAGTCAATACTACAAAAGATATCACTTCGCATCAGTCAGAAGAGCCATCCTCATAAAGCGTAAACAACAGAAATGCAGGACAGGGCAACGAGAAGAGGGAGCCCTGTGAGACTTATAGTGGAAATGTATATCGCCAACGGCCATTCTGGAGAAGTATATCGTGTTTACTAAAGCATCTAAAAAATGAGCTACAGAGCATAGGGCACTTGCACTCATGGGCGTATATCTTGGGAAAAACAAAAATCGAGAGGACACAGGCACCCCAATGTTTACCCCCTCTCTGTTTAAAAGATCCTCGACTAGGATATAACTTAAATGTCTCTGGAGGGAAAAAATGGATAGAGATGTGGTACTTAGGTAGAGTGGAATATTATTCAGCCTGGAAATCAATGAAATATGGCCAGTTGTAACAACTCCCGAGGAGTTACGTATGATCATTCTAAGTGACAGAATTCAAAAAGAAAAAGACACATATCATAAGATATCACTTAAAGGTGGAATCCAAAATGGCTACACATGAAATAAATTACAAAACAAAAACATAGTCAAATATGTAGAAAACACGCATAAGGCTGCTAAACGGGAAAGGTGGGGAGGGGTGAGGCATCATCCAGGAGGTTGAAATTAGCAAAGATACCATTCCAAATACCAAACTGATAATCAACAAGGCCTACACGGTAGCTAAAAGAACTGCACTCAGCACACTCAAGTCACCGGAAAAGAATATATAGGACTGGTAAGAATCTGAAAAAGAATTTATTGATGTCTCTCTGTACGTGAATCAAGTGGATGTACAGCAGCAAGAAACAGAGCTTTGAAAATCAGCTGTAACCAATATAGTAATAAATTGAAAAAAATAAACGACAGAGAGACAGAGAAAACCTCTTACAACTTTTCCTCAGGGACGGTGATGCAACATGGATTGAACACATCTAGACCCACAGCAGGATGAGACATAAGGCTGGAAACTGTTTGCGCTAAGAGAAATGTGAGGTTGGGTGAGGAAACGCACACCCTTTAAAGTAATACTACCTGGTACCCATTCAATGGGTCCCAAATCTGCAGGTTCAAGGGATCTTCCTACAGCTAAAACATGCATGGAAAACCCAGAGGACTGTACACCATGTGATCGGGAGATGTGTCTAAAATGCACCTCATTTATCCTCTCCTGGTGCTCCTGTTCACCATTCCAGCCACGCTACTTAGAATCTCCCCACTTGGAGAATCAGCACATTTAAACTTCTGTTTCACACATTTTGCAAATTGTGAGGAGGATGAACGGGAAGAGGGGGAACCAATGAGAGAATAGTTGTAGGGGTTTGGACGGGCACATATCACTCTAATTTCCCATTAAGAATAAGAATTAAAGAAAGGCTCAGCCTGCCTCGCCGGAGCCAAAATAGGGCCTGAAGCAATCCTGCGGGTTTGAGGCCAGCTCACAAAAGAGCAACTTAAAAAATGGAGCTCAGGGTCACTGCAATTCACAAACCTGCAGAGTTATAAATGAAAACTAACGTCCAAAAATATGTTGAGGTAAGGCAAAGAAGAGGATCTGAATGCAAGACAGAATTGCAAGAAACAGATTTCAAGAGATAGATTGGACTCGTCTTTCACGCACATGAAAAGCGGCAGAATTTCGACAATGATGCAGTTGGCCCAAAAGGGCGTATGCGTTTTTTCCTGATTATATCCAGGAAAAAAACGCATACGCACTTTATGGGCAACGAAGCAAGCAAGCAATGCAAATGTGCACAACAAAGAAGTCTCATTTCCCACCAGTCAAAAGGGCCATCCTAAAAAATTGTAAAAACCAGAAATGCAGGACAGGCCATGGAGAACAGGGAGCCTTTATACGCTGATGGGCAGTGTGTGAACTGCCGAGAGCCACTCTGGAGAAGTGTATGGTGGTTCCTAAATCATCTAAAAAACAGAGCTACAGAGCATAGGACACTTCCAATCATGGGAGTATATCTAGGGAAGTCTAAAAATCAACAAGACACAAGCACACCACAGTTTAGGGCTACTCTGTTTACAAGAACCTCAACTTCAGTACACCTTAAATATCCCAGGAAAGAGAACAATGGATAAAGAAGATGTGGTACTTATGTACAATGGAATATCTCTTCACCATGAAATCAATGTAATAAGGCTAGTAGAAGGATAAAGAGTGGATTTAGGTCCGATAATACTACTTGAAATAAGTCAAACAGAAAAAGAAACATATCATAAGATATCACTTATAGAGGGAGGGTAAATATGGCTGCACAAGAAATGAATTACAGAACAGAACAGTGTCTCACATTTAGAAAACACACTTATGTCAGCTTAAGGGGAAAGGAGAGGTGGGGTGATGCATAAAACCAGAGTTTGAAATTAGCACAGATACCGTTCAATAAACCAAATAGGTATTAGACAAGATCTACACCTTGCTCAATGAACTGGCCTCAACACACCCTATACACCGCAGAGAAATATATCTGAGTAATAAGAATCTTAAAACCCATGTATTGATATATCTCCATAAGGGAATCAAGTGTGTGCAGAGCGGCACAAACACAGCAGTGAAAATGAGCTAAACCCCATTATAGAAATAAATTTTAAAAACAAAACGCTGAAACAATGAAAGAGAGAAAAATTCTTACAAAATTCGCTCAGGGGCTGTGATGCAACCTGGATTGACCACATATAAACCCACAGCTGGATAAGACATAAGGCTGGACACTTGGGGCTGAGAGGATTGGTGAGCTTTGGTGAGCAACTGCCGAAAGTTTAATGCAATACTTCATGCTACTCATTCCAAGGGTCCCAACACTCCAGGTTGAAGGGAATCTTCCTACAGCTAAACCATGCTTGGGAAACCCAGCGACTGGTATACCATATGATGGGAAAGGTTTCTAAAACGCACCGCATTTTTCCTCTCCTGGGGCTCCGGATCGACATTCCAGCCACTTTACTAACAACATCCCCACATGGAGAGTCAATGCCTTTAAGTTCTGGTATTGCACAGTCTGCAGTTAGTGCGGAGGATGAATGGGAATAGGGGGAACCAGTGAGAAACTAGCTGTAGCGGTTTCAATGGGCACATGTCACTCTAATGTCACATCAGTAAGAAGAATTAACCAAAGGCACAGCAAGGTGCCCCAGAAGAAAAATAGGGCTTCAAGGAATCCTGTGGTTATGGGGCAAGACCACAAAAATAAGAGCTGAAAAATGGAGCTAAGGGCCACTGCAATTCAAAAACTTGCAGAGTTATAAAGGCCAACTATTTTCAAAAAACATATTGAGGTAAGGCTATGAAGAGGCATTGAAAGCAAGGCAGAACTGCAGGAAACCGATTTCAGTAGGTAGACTGGAATTGCATTGAAAACATATGAAGAGAGTCAGAACCTCGACAATGATGCACTTGGCCAAAAAGGGCGTATGCGCTTTCTCCTGAATATATTCAGGAAAAAACGCATACTCCCTTTTTGGCCAACCAAGCAAACTTGCAAAGGAAATCTGCACTACAATGAAGTCTCACTTCCCCCCGGTCAAACGGGCCATCTGAAAAAAGTGTAAAATCCAGAAAGGCAGGAGAGGCCATGGAGAACTGGGAGCCTTGTTATGCTGATGGGCGGGATGTAAATTGCCAACAGACACTCGGGAGAAGTGTATGGTGTTTCCTGAAACATCTAAAAAACAAAGCAACGGAGCCTAGGGCACTTCCACTTATGGTCCTATAGCATAGGGAATTTAATATCAAAAAGACACAGCCACCCCAAAGTTTGGGACGCCTCTGTTTACAAGAACCTCGTTTACCGTACAAGTTCAGTATCGCAGAAAGTGAAAAATGGATAAAGAACTTGTGGTACTTACGTACAATGCAGTATCACTCAGCAATGAAATCTATGTCATCAGGCCCGTAGCAGCATAATGAGTGGATTCAGGTACGATGATTCTAACTGAAATAAGTCACACAGAAAAAGAAACATCATAAGGTATCAGTAATACACGGAATGTAAACTTGGCTATACAGGAACTGAATTACAGAACAGGACAGGGTCTCAAATTTAGAAAACCAACTTATGCTTGCTTAAGGGGAAAGGTGAGTTGGGGTGCTGCATAAAACCAGAGATTGAAATGAGCACAGATAAAGTTCCTTAAGCCAAATATGGAATAGACAAGAGCTACTCCTTGCTCAACGAAATGGACTCAACACCCCATATTAAACGCCTAAGAATGTACCTGACTAGTAAGTATCTTAAAACCTATGGATTGCTATGTCTCCGAAAGAGAATCAAGCGTGTGTACAGGGGCATAAACGCAGCAGTGATAGGATTGGAGAGGTTCGGTGAGCAAATGAAGACCCTTTGAGGTCATATTGCATGGTACCCATTCCAAGGGTTTCAACTACCCAGGTTTAAGGTATTCTTCCTTCAGCTAAAACATGCATGTGGAACCTAGAGTATGATCAACCATGTGATCGGGAGACGTGTTCAAATATGTCTCAGTTTTCGTACCCTGGTATTCGGGTGCAACATTCCAGACGCTTTACTAACACTCTCCCGACTTGCAGAGTCAGTCCCTTTAACCTCCTGTTTGGCCCAGTTTGCAATTTCTGCGGAAGATGAACAGGAATAGCGAGAACCAATGAGAGACTAGCTGGAGGTGTCTGGACGGGCAAATTTAACTCTCATTTCCCACCAGGAAGAGGAATTGACCAAAGGCTCAGCGTGCCGTGCCGGAACCAGATTAGGGCCTGAAGCCATCCTGCGGTGTTGCGGCCAGCTCACAAGAAAGCGAGTTGAAGAAAGGAGCTCAGGGGCATTGTAATTCACAAACCTGCAGAGTTATAAATGACAGCTATCGTCCAAAAATATACTGAAGTAAGGCTGCCAAGAGGACTTGAAAGCGGGGCAGAATTGCAGGAAACCGATTTCAGGAGGTAGACTGGAATTGCATTGAAAGCATAGGAAAAGAGGCAGAACGTCCACAATGATGCACTTGGCCAAAAAGGGCGTATGCGTTTTTTCCTGAATATATTCAGGAAAAAACGCATACGCCCTTTTTGGCCAACCAAGCAAACTTGCAAAGGAAATCTGCACTACAATGAAGTCTCACTTGCCCCCGGTCAAAAGGGCCATCTGAAAAAAGTGTAAAATCCAGAAAGGCAGGACAGGCCATGGAGAACTGGGAGCCTTGTTATGCTGATGGGCGGGATGTAAATTGCCAACAGACACTCGGGAGAAGTGTATGGTGTTTCCTGAAACATCTAAAAAACAAAGCAACAGAGCCTAGGGCACTTCCACTTATGGTCCTATAGCTTAGGAAAATTAAAATCAAAAAGACACAGCCACCCCAATGTTTGGGACGCCTCTGTTTACAGGAACCTCTTTTACCGTACAAGTTCAATATCACAGAAAGTGAAAAATGGATAAAGAACTTGTGGTACTTACGTACAATGCAGTATCACTCAACAATGAAATCTATGTTATCAGGCACATAGCAGCATAATGAGTGGATTCAGGTATGATGATTCTAACTGAAATAAGTTACACAGAAAAAGAAACATCATAAAATTTCACTAATACACGGAATGTAAACTTGGCTACACAGGAACAGAATTCCAAAACAGAACAGGGTTTCAAATTTAGAAAACCAACTTATGCTTGCTTAAGGGGAAAGGTGAGTTGGGGTGCTGCATGAAACCAGAGATTGAAATGAGCACAGATAAAGTTCCTTAAGCCAAATATGGAATAGACAAGAGCTACTCCTTGCTCAACGAAATGGACTCAACACCCCATATTAAACGCCTAAGAATGTACCTGACTAGTAAGTATCTTAAAACCTATGGATTGCTATGTCTCCAAAAGAGAATCAAGCATGTGTACAGGGGCATAAACGCAGCAGTGATAGGATTGGAGAGGTTCGGTGAGCAAATGAAGACCCTTTGAAGTCATATTGCATGGTACCCATTCCACGGGTTTCAACTACCCAGGTTTAAGGTATTCTTCCTTCAGCTAAAACATGCATGTGGAACCTAGAGTATGATCAACCATGTGATCGGGAGACGTGTTCAAATATGTCTCAGTTTTCGTACCCTGGTACTCGGGTGCAACATTCCAGACGTTTTACTAACACTCTCCCGACTTGCAGAGTCAGTCCCTTTAACCTCCTGTTTGGCCCAGTTTGCAATTTCTGCGGAAGATGAACAGGAATAGCGAGAACCAATGAGAGACTAGCTGGAGGTGTCTGGACGGGCAAATTTAACTCTCATTTCCCACCAGGAAGAGGAATTGACCAAAGGCTCAGCGTGCCGTGCCGGAACCAGATTAGGGCCTGAAGCCATCCTGCGGTGTTGCGGCCAGCTCACAAGAAAGCGAGTTGAAGAAAGGAGCTCAGGGGCATTGTAATTCACAAACCTGCAGAGTTATAAATGACAGCTATCGTCCAAAAATATACTGAAGTAAGGCTGCCAAGAGGACTTGAAAGCGGGGCAGAATTGCAGGAAACCAATTTCAGGAGGTAGACTGGAATTGCATTGAAAGCATAGGAAAAGAGGCAGAACGTCCACAATGATGCACTTGGCCAAAAAGGGCGTATGCGTTTTTTCCTGAATATATTCAGGAAAAAACGCATACGCCCTTTTTGGCCAACCAAGCAAACTTGCAAAGGAAATCTGCACTACAATGAAGTCTCACTTGCCCCCGGTCAAAAGGGCCATCTGAAAAAAGTGTAAAATCCAGAAAGGCAGGACAGGCCATGGAGAACTGGGAGCCTTGTTATGCTGATGGGCGGGATGTAAATTGCCAACAGACACTCGGGAGAAGTGTATGGTGTTTCCTGAAACATCTAAAAAACAAAGCAACAGAGCCTAGGGCACTTCCACTTATGGTCCTATAGCTTAGGGAAATTAAAATCAAAAAGACACAGCCACCCCAATGTTTGGGACGCCTCTGTTTACAAGAACCTCTTTTACCGTACAAGTTCAATATCACAGAAAGTGAAAAATGGATAAAGAACTTGTGGTACTTACGTACAATGCAGTATCACTCAGCAATGAAATCTATGTTATCAGGCACATAGCAGCATAATGATTGGATTCAGGTATGATGATTCTAACTGAAATAAGTTACACAAAAAAAGAAACATCATAAGTTTTCACTAATACACGGAATGTAAACTTGGCTACACAGGAACTGAATTCCAAAACAGAACAGGGTCTCAAATTTAGAAAATCAACTTATGCTTGCTTAAGGGGAAAGGTGAGTTGGGGTGCTGCATAAAACCAGAGATTGAAATGAGCACAGATAAAGTTCCTTAAGCCAAATATGGAATAGACAAGAGCTACTCCTTGCTCAACAAAATGGACTCAACACCGCATATTAAACGCCTAAGAATGTACCTGACTAGTAAGTATCTTAAAACCTATGGATTGCTGTGTCTCCAAAAGAGAATCAAGCGTGTGTACAGGGGCATAAACGCAGCAGTGATAGGATTGGAGAGGTTCGGTGAGCAAATGAAGACCCTTTGAAGTCGTATTGCATGGTACCCATTCCACGGGTTTCAACTATCCAGGTTTAAGGTATTCTTCCTTCAGCTAAAACATGCATGTGGAACCCAGAGTATGATCAACCGTGTGAACGGGAGATGTGTTCAAATATGTCTCAGTTTTCCTCCCCTGGTACTCGGGTGCAACATTCCAGACGCTTTACTAACACTCTCCCCACTTGGAGAGTCAGCGCCTTTAACCTCCTGTTTGGCCCAGTTTGCAATTTCTGCGGAAGATGAACAGGAATAGGGAGAACCAATGAGAGACTAGCTGGAGGTGTCTGGACCGGCAAATTTAACTCTCATTTCCCACCAGGAAGAGGAAATAACCAAAGGCTCAGCGTGCCGTGCCGGAACCAGATTAGGGACTGAAGCCATCCTGCGGTGCTGCGGCCAGCTCAAAAGAAAGCGAGTCGATGAAAGGAGCTCAGGGGCACTGTAATTCACAAACCTACAGAGTTATAAAAGACAGCTAACGTCCAAAAATATACTGAAGTAAGGCTGCCAAGAGGACTTGAAAGCGGGGCAGAATTGCAGGAAACCGATTTCAGGAGGTAGACTGGAATTGCTTTTCAAACATAGGAAAAGAGGCAGAACGTCCACAATGATGCACTTGGCCAAAAAGGGCGTATGCGTTTTTTCCTGAATATATTCAGGAAAAAACGCATACGCCCTTTTTGGCCAACCAAGCAACCTTGCAAAGGAAATCTGCACTACAATGATGTCTCACTTCCCCCCGGTCAAAAGGGCCATCTGAAAAAAGTGTAAAATCCAGAAAGGCAGGACAGGCCATGGAGAACTGGGAGCCTTGTTATGCTGATGGGCGGGATGTAAATTGCCAACAGACACTCGGGAGAAGTGTATGGTGTTTCCTGAAACATCTAAAAAACAAAGCAACAGAGCCTAGGGCACTTCCACTTATGGTCCTATAGCTTAGGGAATTCAAAATCAAAAAGGCACAGCCACCCCAAAGTTTGGGACACCTCTGTTTACAAGAATCTCGTTTTCCGTACAAGTTCAGTATCACAGAAAGTGAAAAATGGATAAAGAACTTGTGGTACTTACGTACAATGCAGTATCACTCAGCAATGAAATCTATGTCATCAGGCCCGTAGCAGCATAATGAGTGGATTCATGTACGATGATTCTAACTGAAATAAGTCACACAGAAAAAGAAACATCATAAGATATCACTAATACACGGAATTTAAACTTGGCTACACAGGAACTGAATTACAGAACAGAACAGGGTCTCAAATTTAGAAAACCAACTTATGCTTGCTTAAGGGGAAAGGTGAGTTGGGGTGCTGCATAAAACCAGAGATTGAAATGAGCACAGATAAAGTTCCTTAAGCCAAATATGGAATAGACAAGAGCTACTCCTTGCTCAACGAAATGGACTCAACACCCCATATTAAACGCCTAAGAATGTACCTGACTAGTAAGTATCTTAAAACCTATGGATTGCTATGTCTCCAAAAGAGAATCAAGCGTGTGTACAGGGGCATAAACGCAGCAGTGATAGGATTGGAGAGGTTCGGTGAGCAAATGAAGACTCTTTGAAGTCATATTGCATGGTACCCATTCCACGGGTCTCAACTCTGCAGGTTTAAGGTATTCTTCCTTCAGCTAAAACATGCATGTGGAACCCAGAGTATGATCAACTGTGTGAACGGGAGACGTGTTCAAATATGTCTCAGGTTTCCTCCACTGGTACTCGGGTGCAACATTCCAGACGCTTTACTAACACTCTCCCCACTTGGAGAGTCAGTCCCTTTAACCTCCTGTTTGGCCCAGTTTGCAATTTCTGCGGAAGATGAACAGGAATAGGGAGAACCAATGAGAGACTAGCTGGAGGTGTCTGGACGGGCAAATTTAACTCTCATTTCCCACCAGTAAGAGGAAATAACCAAAGGCTCAGCGTGCCGTGCTGGAACCAGATTAGGGCCTGAAGCAATCCTTCGGTGTTGCGGCCAGCTGAAAAGAAAGCGAGTTGAAGAAAGGAGCTCAGGGGCACTGTAATTGACAAACATGCAGAGTTATAAATGACAGCTATCGTCCAAAAATATACTGAAGTAAGGCTGCCAGGAGGACTTGAAAGCAGGGCAGAATTGCAGGAAACCGATTTCAGGAGGTAGACTGGAATTGCATTGAAAGCATAGGAAAAGAGGCAGAACGTCCACAATGATGCACTTGGCCAAAAAGGGCGTATGCGTTGTTTCCTGAATATATTCAGGAAAAAACGCATACGCCGTTTTTGGCCAACCAAGCAAGCTTGCAAAGGAAATCTGCACTACAATGAAGTCTCACTTCCCCGCGGTCAAAAGGGCCATCTGAAAAAAGTGTAAAATCCAGAAAGCAGGACAGGCCATGTAGAACTGGGAGCCTTGTTATGCTGATGGGCGGGATGTAAATTGCCAACAGACACTCGGGAGAAGTGTATGGTGTTTCCTGAAACATCTAAAAAACAAAGCAACAGAGCCTAGGGCACTTCCACTTATGGTCCTATAGCTTAGGGAAATTAAAATCAAAAAGACACAGCCACCCCAAAGTTTGGGACGCCTCTGTTTACAAGAACCTCATTTACCGTACAAGTTCAGTATCACAGAAAGTGAAAAATGGATAAAGAACTTCTGGTACTTACGTATAATGCAGTATCACTCAGCAATGAAATCTATGTCATCAGGCCCTTAGCAGCACAATGAGTGGATTCAGGTATGATGATTCTAACTGAAATAAGTCACACAGAAAAAGAAACATCATAAGATATCACTAATACACGGAATGTAAACTTGGCTACACAGGAACTGAATTACAGAACAGAACAGGGTCTCAAATTTAGAAAACCAACTTATGCTTGCTTAAGGGTAAAGGTGAGTTGGGGTGCTGCATAAAACCAGAGATTGAAATGAGCACAGATAAAGTTCCTTAAGCCAAATATGGAATAGACAAGAGCTACTCCTTGCTCAACGAAATGGACTCAACACCGCATATTAAACGCCTAAGAATGTACCTGACTAGTAAGTATCTTAAAACCTATGGATTGCTATGTCTCCGAAAGAGAATCAAGCATGTGTACAGGGGCATAAACGCAGCAGTGATAGGATTGGAGAGGTTCGGTGAGCAAATGAAGACCCTTTGAAGTCATATTGCATGGTACCCATTCCACGGGTTTCAACTACCCATGTTTAAGGTATTCTTCCTTCAGCTAAAACATGCATGTGGAACCCAGAGTATGATCAACCGTGTGAACGGGAGACGTGTTCAAATATGTCTCAGTTTTCCTCCCCTGATACTCGGGTGCAACATTCCAGACGTTCTACTAACACTTTCCCCACTTGGACAGTCAGCGTCTTTAACCTCCTGTTTGGCCCAGTTTGCAATTTCTTCGGAAGATGAACAGGAATAGCGAGAACCAATGAGAGACTAGCTGGAGGTTTCTGGACGGTCAAATTTAACTCTCATTTCCCACCAGGAAGAGGAAATAACCAAAGGATCAGCGTGCCGTGCCGAAACCAGATTAGGGCCTGAAGCCATCCTGCGGTGTTGCGGCCAGGTCACAAGAAAGCGAGTTGAAGAAAGGAGCTCAGGGGCACTGTAATTCACAAACCTGCAGAGTTATAAATGACAGCTATCGTCCAAAAATATACTGAAGTAAGGCTGCCAAGAGGACTTGAAAGCGGGGCAGAATTGCAGGAAACCGATTTCAGGAGGTAGACTGGAATTGCATTGAAAGCATAGGAAAAGAGGCAGAACGTCCACAATGATGCACTTGGCCAAAAAGGGCGTATGCGTTTTTTCCTGAATATATTCAGGAAAAAACGCATACGCACTTTTTGTCCAACCAAGCAAGCGTGCAAAGGAAATCTGCACTACAATGAAGTCTCACTTCCCCCCGGTCAAAAGGGCCATCTGAAAAAAGTGTAAAATCCAGAAAGGCAGGACAGGCCGTGGAGAACTGGGAGCCTTGTTGTGCTGATGGGCGGGATGTAAATTGCCAACAGACACTCGGGAGAAGTGTATGGTGTTTCCTGAAACATCTAAAAAACAAAGAAACAGAGCCTAGGGCACTTCCACTTATGGTCCTATAGCTTAGGGAAATTAAAATCATAAAGACACAGCCACCCCAGAGGTTGGGACGCCTCTGTTTACAGGAACCTCATTTACCGTACAAGTTCAGTATCACAGAAAGTGAAAAATGGATAAAGAACTTGTGGTACTTACATACAATGCAGTATCACTCAGCAATGAAATCTATGTCATCAGGCCCGTAGCAGCATAATGAGTGGATTCAGGTACGATGATTCTAACTGAAATAAGTCACACAGAAAGAGAAACATCATAAGATATCACTAATACACGGAATGTAAACTTGGCTACAAAGGAACTGAATTCCAAAACAGAACAGGATCTCAAATTTAGAAAACCAACTTATGCTTGCTTAAGGGGAAAGGTGAGTTGGGGTGCTGCATAAAACCAGAGATTGAAATGAGCACAGATAAAGTTCCTTAAGCCAAATATGGAATAGACAAGAGCTACTCCTTGCTCAACGAAATGGACTCAACACCCCATATTAAACGCCTAAGAATGTACCTGACTAGTAAGTATCTTAAAACCTATGGATTGCTATGTCTCCAAAAGAGAATCAAGCGTGTGTACAGGGGCATAAACGCAGCAGTGATAGGATTGGAGAGGTTCGGTGAGCAAATGAAGACCCTTTGAAATCATATTTCATGGTACCCATTGGACGGGTCTCAACTCTGCAGTTTTAAGGTATTCTTCCTTCAGCTAAAACATGCATGTGGAACCTAGAGTATGATCAACTGTGTGAACGGGAGACGTGTTCAAATATGTCTCAGTTTTCATCCCCTGGTACTCGGGTGCAACATTCCAGACGCTTTACTAACACTCTCCCCACTTGGACAGTCAGCGCCTTTAACCTCCTGTTTGGCCCAGTTTGCAATTTCTGCGGAAGATGAACAGGAATAGCGAGAACCAATGAGAGACTAGCTGGAGGTGTATGGACGGGCAAATTTAACTCTCATTTCCCACCAGAAAGAGGAAATAACCAAAGGCTCATCATGCCGTGCCGGAACCAGATTAGGGCCTGAAGCCATCCTGCGGTGTTGCAGCCAGGTCAAAAGAAAACGAGTTGAAGAAAGGAGCTCAGGGGCACTGTAATTCACAAACCTGCAGAGTTATAAATGACAGCTATCGTCCAAAAATATACTGAAGTAAGGCTGCCAAGAGGACTTGAAAGCGGGGCAGAATTGCAGGAAACCGATTTCAGGAGGTAGACTGGAATTGCATTGAAAGCATAGGAAAAGAGGCAGAACGTCCACAATGATGCACTTGGCCAAAAAGGGCGTATGCGTTTTTTCCTGAATATATTCAGGAAAAAACGCATACGCACTTTTTGGCCAACCAAGCAAGCGTGCAAAGGAAATCTGCACTACAATGAAGTCTCACTTCCCCCCGGTCAAAAGGGCCATCTGAAAAAAGTGTAAAATCCAGAAAGGCAGGACAGGCCGTGGAGAACTGGGAGCCTTGTTGTGCTGATGGGCGGGATGTAAATTGCCAACAGACACTCGGGAGAAGTGTATGGTGTTTCCTGAAACATCTAAAAAACAAAGAAACAGAGCCTAGGGCACTTCCACTTATGGTCCTATAGCTTAGGGAAATTAAAATCATAAAGACACAGCCACCCCAGAGGTTGGGACGCCTCTGTTTACAGGAACCTCATTTACCGTACAAGTTCAGTATCACAGAAAGTGAAAAATGGATAAAGAACTTGTGGTACTTACATACAATGCAGTATCACTCAGCAATGAAATCTATGTCATCAGGCCCGTAGCAGCATAATGAGTGGATTCAGGTACGATGATTCTAACTGAAATAAGTCACACAGAAAGAGAAACATCATAAGATATCACTAATACATGGAATGTAAACTTGGCTACAAAGGAACTGAATTCCAAAACAGAACAGGATCTCAAATTTAGAAAACCAACTTATGCTTGCTTAAGGGGAAAGGTGAGTTGGGGTTCTGCATAAAACCAGAGATTGAAATGAGCACAGATAAAGTTCCTTAAGCCAAATATGGAATAGACAAGAGCTACTCCTTGCTCAACGAAATGGACTCAACACCCCATATTAAACGCCTAAGAATGTACCTGACTAGTAAGTATCTTAAAACCTATGGATTGCTATGTCTCCAAAAGAGAATCAAGCGTGTGTACAGGGGCATAAACGCAGCAGTGATAGGATTGGAGAGGTTCGGTGAGCAAATGAAGACCCTTTGAAATCATATTTCATGGTACCCATTGGACGGGTCTCAACTCTGCAGTTTTAAGGTATTCTTCCTTCAGCTAAAACATGCATGTGGAACCTAGAGTATGATCAACTGTGTGAACGGGAGACGTGTTCAAATATGTCTCAGTTTTCATCCCCTGGTACTCGGGTGCAACATTCCAGACGCTTTACTAACACTCTCCCCACTTGGACAGTCAGCGCCTTTAACCTCCTGTTTGGCCCAGTTTGCAATTTCTGCGGAAGATGAACAGGAATAGCGAGAACCAATGAGAGACTAGCTGGAGGTGTATGGACGGGCAAATTTAACTCTCATTTCCCACCAGAAAGAGGAAATAACCAAAGGCTCATCATGCCGTGCCGGAACCAGATTAGGGCCTGAAGCCATCCTGCGGTGTTGCAGCCAGGTCAAAAGAAAGCGAGTTGAAGAAAGGAGCTCAGGGGCACTGTAATTCACAAACCTGCAGAGTTATAAATGACAGCTATCGTCCAAAAATATACTGAAGTAAGGCTGCCAAGAGGACTTGAAAGCGGGGCAGAATTGCAGGAAACCGATTTCAGGAGGTAGACTGGAATTGCATTGAAAGCATAGGAAAAGAGGCAGAACGTCCACAATGATGCACTTGGCCAAAAAGGGCGTATGCGTTTTTTCCTGAATATATTCAGGAAAAAACGCATACGCCCTTTTTGGCCAACCAAGCAAGCTTGCAAAGGAAATCTGCACTACAATGAAGTCTCACTTCCCCCCGGTCAAAAGGGCCATCTGAAAAAAGTGTAAAATCCAGAAAGGCAGGACAGGCCATGGAGAACTGGGAGCCTTGTTATGCTGATGGGCGGGATGTAAATTGCCAACAGACACTCGGGAGAAGTGTATGGTGTTTCCTGAAACATCTAAAAAACAAAGCAACAGAGCCTAGGGCACTTCCACTTATGGTCCTATAGCTTAGGGAAATTAAAATAAAAAAGACACAGCCACCCCAAAGTTTGGGACGCCTCTGTTTACAAGAATCTCGTTTACCGTACAAGTTCAGTATCACAGAAAGTGAAAAATGGATAAAGAACTTGTGGTACTTACGTACAATGCAGTATCACTCAGCAATGAAATCTATGTCATCAGGCCCGTAGCAGCATAATGAGTGGATTCAGGTATGATGATTCTAACGGAAATAAGTCACACAGAAAAAGAAACATCATAAGATATCACTAATACACGGAATGTAAACTTGGCTACACAGGAACTGAATTCCAAAACAGAACAGGGTCTCAAATTTAGAAAACCAACTTATGCTTGCTTAAGGGTAAAGGTGAGTTGGGGTGCTGCATAAAACCAGAGATTGAAATGAGCACAGATAAAGTTCCTTAAGCCAAATATGGAATAGACAAGAGCTACTCCTTGCTCAACGAAATGGACTCAACACCCCATATTAAACGCCTAAGAATGTACCTGACTAGTAAGTATCTTAAAACCTATGGATTGCTATGTCTCCAAAAGAGAATCAAGCGTGTGTACAGGGGCATAAACGCAGCAGTGATAGGATTGGAGAGGTTCGGTGAGCAAATGAAGACCCTTTGAAGTCATATTGCATGGTACCCATTCCACGGGTCTCAACTCTGCAGGTTTAAGGTATTCTTCCTTCAGCTAAAACATGCATGTGGAACCCAGAGTATGATCAACCGTGTGAACGGGAGACGTGTTCAAATATGTCTCAGTTTTCCTCCCCTGGTACTCGGGTGCAACATTCCAGACGCTTTACTAACACTCTCCCCACTTGGAGAGTCAACGCCTTTAACCTCCTGTTTGGCCCAGTTTGCAATTTCTGCGGAAGATGAACAGGAATAGGGAGAACCAATGAGAGACTAGCTGGAGGTGTCTGGACGGGCAAATTTAACTCTCATTTGCCACCAGGAAGAGGAAATAACCAAAGGATCAGCGTGCCGTGCCGAAACCAGATTAGGGCCTGAAGCCATCCTGCGGTGTTGCGGCCAGGTCACAAGAAAGCGAGTTGAAGAAAGGAGCTCAGGGGCACTGTAATTCACAAACCTGCAGAGTTATAAATGACAGCTATCGTCCAAAAATATACTGAAGTAAGGCTGCCAAGAGGACTTGAAAGCGGGGCAGAATTGCAGGAAACCGATTTCAGGAGGTAGACTGGAATTGCATTGAAAGCATAGGAAAAGAGGCAGAACGTCCACAATGATGCACTTGGCCAAAAAGGGCGTATGCGTTTTTTCCTGAATATATTCAGGAAAAAACGCATACGCCCTTTTTGGCCAACCAAGCAAGCTTGCAAAGGAAATCTGCACTACAATGAAGTCTCACTTCCCCCCGGTCAAAAGGGCCATCTGAAAAAAGTGTAAAATCCAGAAAGGCAGGACAGGCCATGGAGAACTGGGAGCCTTGTTATGCTGATGGGCGGGATGTAAATTGCCAACAGACACTCGGGAGAAGTGTATGGTGTTTCCTGAAACATCTAAAAAACAAAGCAACAGAGCCTAGGGCACTTCCACTTATGGTCCTATAGCTTAGGGAAATTAAAATAAAAAAGACACAGCCACCCCAAAGTTTGGGACGCCTCTGTTTACAAGAATCTCGTTTACCGTACAAGTTCAGTATCACAGAAAGTGAAAAATGGATAAAGAACTTGTGGTACTTACGTACAATGCAGTATCACTCAGCAATGAAATCTATGTCATCAGGCCCGTAGCAGCATAATGAGTGGATTCAGGTACGAAGATTCTAACGGAAATAAGTCACACAGAAAAAGAAACATCATAAGATATCACTAATACACGGAATGTAAACTTGGCTACACAGGAACTGAATTCCAAAACAGAACAGGGTCTCAAATTTAGAAAACCAACTTATGCTTGCTTAAGGGTAAAGGTGAGTTGGGGTGCTGCATAAAACCAGAGATTGAAATGAGCACAGATAAAGTTCCTTAAGCCAAATATGGAATAGACAAGAGCTACTCCTTGCTCAACGAAATGGACTCAACACCCCATATTAAACGCCTAAGAATGTACCTGACTAGTAAGTATCTTAAAACCTATGGATTGCTATGTCTCCAAAAGAGAATCAAGCGTGTGTACAGGGGCATAAACGCAGCAGTGATAGGATTGGAGAGGTTCGGTGAGCAAATGAAGACCCTTTGAAGTCATATTGCATGGTACCCATTCCACGGGTCTCAACTCTGCAGGTTTAAGGTATTCTTCCTTCAGCTAAAACATGCATGTGGAACCCAGAGTATGATCAACCGTGTGAACGGGAGACGTGTTCAAATATGTCTCAGTTTTCCTCCCCTGGTACTCGGGTGCAACATTCCAGACGCTTTACTAACACTCTCCCCACTTGGAGAGTCAACGCCTTTAACCTCCTGTTTGGCCCAGTTTGCAATTTCTGCGGAAGATGAACAGGAATAGGGAGAACCAATGAGAGACTAGCTGGAGGTGTCTGGACGGGCAAATTTAACTCTCATTTGCCACCAGGAAGAGGAAATAACCAAAGGATCAGCGTGCCGTGCCGAAACCAGATTAGGGCCTGAAGCCATCCTGCGGTGTTGCGGCCAGGTCACAAGAAAGCGAGTTGAAGAAAGGAGCTCAGGGGCACTGTAATTCACAAACCTGCAGAGTTATAAATGACAGCTATCGTCCAAAAATATACTGAAGTAAGGCTGCCAAGAGGACTTGAAAGCGGGGCAGAATTGCAGGAAACCGATTTCAGGAGGTAGACTGGAATTGCATTGAAAGCATAGGAAAAGAGACAGAACGTCCACAATGATGCACTTGGCCAAAAAGGGCGTATGCGTTTTTTCCTAAATATATTCAGGAAAAAACGCATACGCCCTTTTTGACCAACCAAGCAAACTTGCAAAGGAAATCTGCACTACAATGAAGTCTCACTTCCCCCCGGTCAAAAGGGCCATCTGAAAAAAGTGTAAAATCCAGAAAGGCAGGACAGGCCATGGAGAACTGGGAGCCTTGTTATGCTGATGGGCGGGATGTAAATTGCCAACAGACACTCGGGAGAAGTGTATGGTGTTTCCTGAAACATCTAAAAAACAAAGCAACAGAGCCTAGGGCACTTCCACTTATGGTCCTATAGCTTAGGGAAATTAAAATCAAAAAGACACAGCCACCCCAAAGGTTGGGACGCCTCTGTTTACAAGAACCTCGTTTACCGTACAAGTTCAGTATCACAGAAAGTGAAAAATGGATAAAGAACTTGTGGTACTTATGTACAATGCAGTATCACTCAGCAATGAAATCTATGTCATCAGGCCCGTAGCAGCATAATGAGTGGATTCAGGTACGATGATTCTAACTGAAATAAGTCACACAGAAAAAGAAACATCATAAGATATCACTAATACACGGAATGTAAACTTGGCTACACAGGAACTGAATTCCAAAACAGAACAGGGTCTCAAATTTAGAAAACCAACTTATGCTTGCTTAAGGGGAAAGGTGAGTTGGGGTGCTGCATAAAACCAGAGATTGAAATGAGCACAGATAAAGTTCCTTAAGCCAAATATGGAATAGACAAGAGCTACTCCTTGCTCAACGAAATGGACTCAACACCCCATATTAAACGCCTAAGAATGTACCTGACTAGTAAGTATCTTAAAACTTATGGATTGCTATGTCTCCAAAAGAGAATCAAGCGTGTGTACAGGGGCATAAACGCAGCAGTGATAGGATTGGAGAGGTTCGGTGAGCAAATGAAGACCCTTTGAAGTCATATTGCATGGTACCCATTCCACGGGTCTCAACTCTGCAGGTTTAAGGTATTCTTCCTTCAGCTAAAACATGCATGTGGAACCCAGAGTATGATCAACCATGTGAACGGGAGACGTGTTCAAATATGTCTCAGTTTTCCTCCCCTGGTACTCGGGTGCAACATTCCAGACGCTTTACTAACACTCTCCCCACTTGGAGAGTCAACGCCTTTAACCTCCTGTTTGGCCCAGTTTGCAATTTCTGCGGAAGATGAACAGGAATAGGGAGAACCAATGAGAGACTAGCTGGAGGTGTCTGGACGGGCAAATTTAACTCTCATTTGCCACCAGGAAGAGGAAATAACCAAAGGATCAGCGTGCCGTGCCGAAACCAGATTAGGGCCTGAAGCCATCCTGCGGTGTTGCGGCCAGGTCACAAGAAAGCGAGTTGAAGAAAGGAGCTCAGGGGCACTGTAATTCACAAACCTGCAGAGTTATAAATGACAGCTATCGTCCAAAAATATACTGAAGTAAGGCTGCCAAGAGGACTTGAAAGCGGGGCAGAATTGCAGGAAACCGATTTCAGGAGGTAGACTGGAATTGCATTGAAAGCATAGGAAAAGAGACATAACGTCCACAATGATGCACTTGGCCAAAAAGGGCGTATGCGTTTTTTCCTAAATATATTCAGGAAAAAACGCATACGCCCTTTTTGACCAACCAAGCAAACTTGCAAAGGAAATCTGCACTACAATGAAGTCTCACTTCCCCCCGGTCAAAAGGGCCATCTGAAAAAAGTGTAAAATCCAGAAAGGCAGGACAGGCCATGGAGAACTGGGAGCCTTGTTATGATGATGGGCGGGATGTAAATTGCCAACAGACACTCGGGAGAAGTGTATGGTGTTTCCTGAAACATCTAAAAAACAAAGCAACAGAGCCTAGGGCACTTCCACTTATGGTCCTATAGCTTAGGGAAATTAAAATCAAAAAGACACAGCCACCCCAAAGGTTGGGACGCCTCTGTTTACAAGAACCTCGTTTACCGTACAAGTTCAGTATCACAGAAAGTGAAAAATGGATAAAGAACTTGTGGTACTTATGTACAATGCAGTATCACTCAGCAATGAAATCTATGTCATCAGGCCCGTAGCAGCATAATGAGTGGATTCAGGTACGATGATTCTAACTGAAATAAGTCACACAGAAAAAGAAACATCATAAGATATCACTAATACACGGAATGTAAACTTGGCTACACAGGAACTGAATTCCAAAACAGAACAGGGTCTCAAATTTAGAAAACCAACTTATGCTTGCTTAAGGGGAAAGGTGAGTTGGGGTGCTGCATAAAACCAGAGATTGAAATGAGCACAGATAAAGTTCCTTAAGCCAAATATGGAATAGACAAGAGCTACTCCTTGCTCAACGAAATGGACTCAACACCCCATATTAAACGCCTAAGAATGTACCTGACTAGTAAGTATCTTAAAACCTATGGATTGCTATGTCTCCAAAAGAGAATCAAGCGTGTGTACAGGGACATAAACGCAGCAGTGATAGGATTGGAGAGGTTCGGTGAGCAAATGAAGACCCTTTGAAGTCATATTGCATGGTACCCATTCCACGGGTCTCAACTCTGCAGGTTTAAGGTATTCTTCCTTCAGCTAAAACATGCATGTGGAACCCAGAGTATGATCAACCGTGTGAACGGGAGACGTGTTCAAATATGTCTCAGTTTTCCTCCCCTGGTACTCGGGTGCAACATTCCAGACGCTTTACTAACACTCTCCCCACTTGGAGAGTCAGCGCCTTTAACCTCCTGTTTGGCCCAGTTTGCAATTTCTGCGGAAGATGAACAGGAATAGGGAGAACCAATGAGAGACTAGCTGGAGGTGTCTGGACGGGCAAATTTAACTCTCATTTGCCACCAGGAAGAGGAAATAACCAAAGGATCAGCGTGCCGTGCCGAAACCAGATTAGGGCCTGAAGCCATCCTGCGGTGTTGCGGCCAGGTCACAAGAAAGCGAGTTGAAGAAAGGAGCTCAGGGGCACTGTAATTCACAAACCTGCAGAGTTATAAATGACAGCTATCGTCCAAAAATATACTGAAGTAAGGCTGCCAAGAGGACTTGAAAGCGGGGCAGAATTGCAGGAAACCGATTTCAGGAGGTAGACTGGAATTGCATTGAAAGCATAGGAAAAGAGACAGAACGTCCACAATGATGCACTTGGCCAAAAAGGGCGTATGCGTTTTTTCCTAAATATATTCAGGAAAAAACGCATACGCCCTTTTTGACCAACCAAGCAAACTTGCAAAGGAAATCTGCACTACAATGAAGTCTCACTTCCCCCCGGTCAAAAGGGCCATCTGAAAAAAGTGTAAAATCCAGAAAGGCAGGACAGGCCATGGAGAACTGGGAGCCTTGTTATGCTGATGGGCGGGATGTAAATTGCCAACAGACACTCAGGAGAAGTGTATGGTGTTTCCTGAAACATCTAAAAAACAAAGCAACAGAGCCTAGGGCACTTCCACTTATGGTCCTATAGCTTAGGGAAATTAAAATCAAAAAGACACAGCCACCCCAAAGTTTGGGAGGGCTCTGTTTACAAGAACCTCGTTTACAGTACAAGTTCAACATCGCAGAAAGTGAAAAATGGATAAAGAAGTTGTGGTATTTACTTACAAAGCAATATCACTCAGCAATGAAATCTATGTCATCAGGCCCTTAGCAGCACAATGAGTGGATTCAGGTATGATGATTCTAACTGAAATAAGTCACACAGAAAAAGAAACATCATAAGGTATCAGTAATACACGGAATGTAAACTTGGCTACACAGGAAATGAATTACAGAACAGAACAGGGTCTCAAATTTAGAAAACCAACTTATGCTTGCTTCAGGGGAAAGGTGAGTTGGGGTGCTGCATAAAACCAGAGATTGAAATGAGCACAGATAAAGTTCCTTAAGCCAAATATGGAATAGACAAGAGCTACTCCTTGCTCAACGAAATGGACTCAACACCCCATATTAAACGCCTAAGAATGTACCTGACTAGTAAGTATCTTAAAACCTATGGATTGCTATGTCTCCAAAAGAGAATCAAGCGTGTGTACAGGGGCATAAATGCAGCAGTGATAGGATTGGAGAGGTTCGGTGAGCAAATGAAGACCCTTTGAAGTCATATTGCATGGTACCCATTCCACGGGTCTCAACTCTCCAGGTTTAAGGTATTCTTCCTTCAGCTAAAACATGCATGTGGAACCCAGTGTATGATCAACCGTGTGAACGGGAGACGTGTTCAAATATGTCTCAGTTTTCCTCCCCTGGTACTCGGGTGCAACATTCCAGACGCTTTACTAACACTCTCCCCACTTGGAGAGTCAGCGCCTTTAACCTCCTGTTTGGCCCAGTTTGCAATTTCTGCGGAAGATGAACAGGAATAGGGAGAACCAGTGAGAGCCTAGCTGGAGGTGTCTGGACGGGCAAATTTAACTCTCATTTCCCACCAGGAAGAGGAAATAACCAAAGGCTCAGCGTGTCGTGGCGGAACCAGATTAGGGCCTGAAGCCATCCTGCGGTGTTGCGGCCAGCTCAAAAGAAAGCGAGTTGAAGAAAGGAGCTCAGGGGCACTGTAATTCACAAACCTGCAGAGTTATAAATGACAGCTATCGTCCAAAAATATACTGATGTAAGGCTGCCAAGAGGACTTGAAAGCGGGGTAGAATTGCAGGAAATCGATTTCAGGAGGTAGACTGGAATTGCATTGAAAGCATAGGAAAAGAGGCAGAACGTCCACAATGATGCACTTGACCAAAAAGGGCGTATGCGTTTTTTCCTGAATATATTCAGGAAAAAACGCATACGCCCGTTTGGGCCAACCAAGCAAACTTGCAAAGGAAATCTGCACTACAATGAAGGCTCACTTCCCCCTGGTCAAAAGGGTCATCTGAAAAAAGTGTAAAATCCAGAAAGGCAGGACAGGCCATGGAGAACTGGGAGCCTTGTTATGCTGATGGGCGGGATGTAAATTGCCAACAGACACTCGGGAGAAGTGTATGGTGTTTCCTGAAACATCTAAGAAACAAAGCAACAGAGCCTAGGGCAATTCCACTTATGGTCCTATAGCTTAGGGAAATTAAAATCAAAAAGACACAGCCACCCCAAAGTTTGGGACGCCTCTGTTTACAAGAACCTCGTTTACCGTACAAGTTCAATATCACAGAAAGTGAAAAATGGATAAAGAACTTGTGGTACTTACGTACAATGCAGTATCACTCAGCAATGAAATCTATGTCATCAGGCCCGTAGCAGCACAATGAGTGGATTAAGGTACGATGATTCTAACTGAAATAAGTCACACAGAAAAAGAAACATCATAAGATATCACTAATACACGGAATGTAAACTTGGCTACACAGGAACTGAATTCCAAAACAGAACAGGGTCTCAAATTTAGAAAACCAACTTATGCTTGCTTAAGGGGAAAGGTGAGTTGGGGTGCTGCATAAAACCAGAGATTGAAATGAGCACAGATAAAGTTCCTTAAGCCAAATATGGAATAGACAAGAGCTACTCCTTGCTCATCGAAATGGACTCAACACCCCATATTAAATGCCTAAGAATGTACCTGACTAGTAAGTATCTTAAAACCTATGGATTGCTATGTCTCCAAAAGAGAATCAAGCGTGTGTACAGGGGCATAAACGCAGCAGTGATAGGATTGGAGAGGTTCGGTGAGCAAATGAAGACCCTTTGAAGTCGTATTGCATGGTACCCATTCCACGGGTCTCAACTCTCCAGGTTTAAGGTATTCGTCCTTCAGCTAAAACATGCATGTGGAACCCAGAGTATGATCAACCGTGTGATCGGGAGACGTGTTCAAATATGTCTCAGTTTTCGTACCCTGGTACTCGGGTGCAACATTCCAGACGCTTTACTAACACTCTCCCGACTTGGAGAGTCAGTCCCTTTAACCTCCTGTTTGGCCCAGTTTGCAATTTCTGCGGAAGATGAACAGGAATAGCGAGAACCAATGAGAGACCAGCTGGAGGTGTCTGGACGGGCAAATTTAACTCTCATTTCCCACCAGGAAGAGGAATTAACCAAAGGCTCACCGTGCCGTGCCGGAACCAGATTAGGGCCTGAAGCCATCCTGTGGTGTTGCGGCCAGGTCACAAGAAAGCGAGTTGAAGAAAGGAACTCAGGGGCACTGTAATTCACAAATCTGCAGAGTTATAAATGACAGCTATCGTCCAAAAATATACTGATGTAAGGCTGCCAAGAGGACTTGAAAGCGGGGCAGAATTGCAGGAAACCGATTTCAGGAGGTAGACTGGAATTGCATTGAAAGCATAGGAAAAGAGGCAGAACGTCCACAATCATGCACCTGGCCAAAAAGGGCGTATGCGTTTTTTCCTGAATATATTCAGGAAAAAACGCATACGCCCTTTTTGGCCAACCAAGCAAGCTTTCAAAGGGAATCTGCACTACAATGAAGTCTCACTTCCCCCCGGTCAAAAGGGCCATCTGAAAAAAGTGTAAAATCCAGAAAGGCAGGACAGGCCATGGAGAACTGGGAGCCTTGTTATGCTGATGGGCGGCATGTAAATTGCCAACAGCCACTCTGGAGAAGTGTATGGTGTTTCCTGAAACATCTAAAAAACAAAGCAACAGAGCCTAGGGCACTTCCACTTATGGTCCTATAGCTTAGGGAAATTAAAATCAAAAAGACACAGCCACCCCAAAGTTTGGGACCGCTCTGTTTACAAGAACCTCGTTTACAGTACAAGTTCAACATCGCAGAAAGTGAAAAATGGATAAAGAAGTTGTGGTATTTACTTACAAAGCAATATCACTCAGCAATGAAATCTATGTCATCAGGCCCTTAGCAGCACAATGAGTGGATTCAGGTATGATGATTCTAACTGAAATAAGTCACACAGAAAAAGAAACATCATAAGGTATCAGTAATACACGGAATGTAAACTTGGCTATACAGGAACTGAATTACAGAACAGGACAGGGTCTCAAATTTAGAAAACCAACTTATGCTTGCTTAAGGGGAAAGGTGAGTTGGGGTGCTGCATAAAACCAGAGATTGAAATGAGCACAGATAAAGTTCCTTAAGCCAAATATGGAATAGAAAAGAGCTACTCCTTGCTCAACGAAATGGACTCAACACCGCATATTAAACGCCTAAGAATGTACCTGACTAGTAAGTATCTTAAAACCTATGGATTGCTATGTCTCCGAAAGAGAATCAAGCATGTGTACAGGGGCATAAACGCAGCAGTGATAGGATTGGAGAGGTTCGGTGAGCAAATGAAGACCCTTTGAAGTCATATTGCATGGTACCCATTCCACGGGTTTCAACTACCCAGGTTTAAGGTATTCTTCCTTCAGCTAAAACATGCATGTGGAACCTAGACTATGATCAACCATGTGATCGGGAGACGTGTTCAAATATGTCTCAGTTTTCGTACCCTGGTACTCGGGTGCAATATTCCAGACGCTTTACTAACACTCTCCCGACTTGGAGAGTCAGTCCCTTTAACCTCCTGTTTGGCCCAGTTTGCAATTTCTGCGGAAGATGAACAGGAATAGCGAGAACCAATGAGAGACTAGCTGGAGGTGTCTGGACGGGCAAATTTAACTCTCATTTCCCACCAGGAAGAGGAATTAACCAAAGGCTCACCGTGCCGTGCCGGAACCAGATTAGGGCCTGAAGCCATCCTGCGGTGTTGCGGCCAGGTCACAAGAAAGCGAGTTGAAGAAAGGAACTCAGGGGCACTGTAATTCACAAACCTGCAGAGTTATAAATGACAGCTATCGTCCAAAAATATACTGATGTAAGGCTGCCAAGAGGACTTGAAAGCGGGGCAGAATTGCAGGAAACCGATTTCAGGAGGTAGACTGGAATTGCATTGAAAGCATAGGAAAAGAGGCAGAGCGTCCACAATCATGCACCTGGCCAAAAAGGGCGTATGCGTTTTTTCCTGAATATATTCAGGAAAAAACGCATACGCCCTTTTTGGCCAACCAAGCAAGCTTTCAAAGGAAATCTGCACTACAATGAAGTCTCACTTCCCCCCGGTCAAAAGGGCCATCTGAAAAAAGTGTAAAATCCAGAAAGGCAGGACAGGCCATGGAGAACTGGGAACCTTGTTATGCTGATGGGCGGGATGTAAATTGCCAACAGACACTCGGGAGAAGTGTATGGTGTTTCCTGAAACATCTAAGAAACAAAGCAACAGAGCCTAGGGCACTTCCACTTATGGTCCTATAGCTTAGGGAAATTAAAATCAAAAAGAAACAGCCACCCCAAAGTATGGAACGGCTCTGTTTACAAGAACCTCGTTTACCGTACAAGTTCAGTATCACAGAAAGTGAAGAATGGATAAAGAACTTGTGGTACTTATGTACAATGCAGTATCACTCAGCAATGAAATCTATGTCATCAGGCCCGTAGCAGCATAATGAGTGGATTCAGGTACGATGATTCTAACTGAAATAAGTCACACAGAAAAAGAAACATCATAAGATATCACTAATACACGGAATGTAAACTTGGCTACACAGGAACTGAATTCCAAAACAGAACAGGGTCTCAAATTTAGAAAACCAACTTATGCTTGCTTAAGGGGAAAGGTGAGTTGGGGTGCTGCATAAAACCAGAGATTGAAATGAGCACAGATAAAGTTCCTTAAGCCAAATATGGAATAGACAAGAGCTACTCCTTGCTCAACGAAATGGACTCAATACCCCATATTAAACGCCTAAGAATGTACCTGACTAGTAAGTATCTTAAAACCTATGGATTGCTATGTCTCCAAAAGAGAATCAAGCATGTGTACAGGGGCATAAACGCAGCAGTGATAGGATTGGAGAGGTTCGGTGAGCAAATGAAGACCCTTTGAAGTCATATTGCATGGTACCCATTCCACGGGTCTCAACTACCCAGGTTTAAGGTATTCTTCCTTCAGGTAAAACATGCATGTGGAACCCAGAGTATGATCAACCGTGTGAATGGGAGACGTGTTCAAATATGTCTCAGTTTTCCTCCCCTGATACTCGGGTGCAACATTCCAGACGCTTTACTAACACTCTCCCGACTTGGAGAGTCAGTCCCTTTAACCTACTGTTTGGCCCATTTGCAATTTCTGCGGAAGATGAACAGGAATAGCGAGAACCAATGAGAGACTAGCTGGAGGTGTCTGGACGGGCAAATTTAACTCTCATTTCCCACCAGGAAGAGGAAATAACCAAAGGCTCAGTTTGCCATGCTGGAACCAGATTAGGGCCTGAAGCCATCCTTCGGTGTTGCGGCCAGCTCACAAGAAAGCGAGTTGAAGAAAGGAGCTCAGGGGCACTGTAATTCACAAACCTGCAGAGTTATAAATGACAGCTATCGTCCAAAAATATACTGAAGTAAGGCTGCCAAGAGGACTTGAAAGCGGGGCAGAATTGCAGGAAACCGATTTCAGGAGGTAGACTGGAATTGCATTGAAAGCATAGGAAAAGAGGCAGAACGTCCACAATGATGCACTTGGCCAAAAAGGGCGTATGCGTTTTTTCCTGAATATATTCAGGAAAGAACGCATACGCGCTTTTTGGCCAACCAAGCAAGCTTGCAAAGGAAATCTGCACTACAATGAAGTCTCGCTTCCCCCCGGTCAAAAGGACCATCTGCAAAAAGTGTAAAATCCAGAAAGGCAGGACAGGCCATGGAGAACTGGGAGCCTTGTTATGCTGATGGGCGGCATGTAAATTGCCAACAGCCACTCTGGAGAAGTGTATGGTGTTTCCTGAAACATCTAAAAAACAAAGCAACAGAGCCTAGGGCACTTCCACTTATGGTCCTATAGCTTAGGGAAATTAAAATCAAAAAGACACAGCCACCCCAAAGTTTGGGACGCCTCTGTTTACAAGAACCTCGTTTACCGTACAAGTTCAGTATCACAGAAAGTGAAAAATGGATAAAGAACTTGTGGTACTTATGTACAATGCAGTATCACTCAGCAATGAAATCTATGTCATCAGACCCGTAGCAGCATAATGAGTGGATTCAGGTACGATGATTCTAACTGAAATAAGTCACACAGAAAAAGAAACATCATAAGATATCAGTAATACACGGAATGTAAACTTGGCTACACAGGAACTGAATTACAGAACAGAACAGGGTCTCAAATTTAGAAAACCAACTTATGCTTGCTTAAGGGGAAAGGTGAGTTGGGGTGCTGCATAAAACCAGAGATTGAAATGAGCACAGATAAAGTTCCTTAAGCCAAATATGGAATAGACAAGAGCTACTCCTTGCTCAACGAAATGGACTCAACACCGCATATTAAACGCCTAAGAATGTACCTGACTAGTAAGTATCTTAAAACCTATGGATTGCTATGTCTCCGAAAGAGAATCAAGCATGTGTACAGGGGCATAAACGCAGCAGTGATAGGATTGGAGAGGTTCGGTGAGCAAATGAAGACCCTTTGAAGTCATATTGCATGGTACCCATTCCACGGGTTTCAACTACCCAGGTTTAAGGTATTCTTCCTTCAGCTAAAACATCCATGTGGAACCTAGAGTATGATCAACCATGTGATCGGGAGTCGAGTTCAAATATGTCTCAGTTTTCGTACCCTGGTACTCGGGTGCAATATTCCAGACGCTTTACTAACACTCTCCCGACTTGGAGAGTCAGTCCCTTTAACCTCCTGTTTGGCCCAGTTTGCAATTTCTGCGGAAGATGAACAGGAATAGTGAGAACCAATGAGAGACTAGCTGGAGGTGTCTGGACGGGCAAATTTAACTCTCATTTCCCACCAGGAAGAGGAATTAACCAAAGGCTCAGCGTGCTGTGCCGGAACCAGATTAGGGCCTGAAGCCATTCTGCGGTGTTGCGGCCAGGTCACAAGAAAGCGAGTTGAAGAAAGGAGCTCAGGGGCACTGTAATTCACAAACCTGCAGAGTTATAAATGACAGCTATCGTCCAAAAATATACTGAAGTAAGGCTGCCAAGAGGACTTGAAAGCGGGCAGAATTGCAGGAAACCGATTTCAGGAGGTAGACTGGAATTGCATTGAAAGCATAGGAAAAGAGGCAGAGCGTCCACAATGATGCACTTGGCCAAAAAGTGCGTATGCGTTTTTTCCTGAATATATTCAGGAAAAAACGCATACGCCCTTTTTGGCCAACCAGACAAGCTTGCAAAGGAAATCTGCACTACAATGAAGTCTCACTTCCCCCCGGTCAAAAGGGCCATCTGAAAAAAGTGTAAAATCCAGAAAGGCAGGACAGGCCATGGAGAACTGGGAGCCTTGTTATGCTGATGGGCGGGATGTAAATTGCCAAGAGACACTCGGGAGAAGTGTATGGTGTTTCCTGAAACATCTAAAAAACAAAGCAACAGAGCCTAGGGCACTTCCACTTATGGTCCTATAGCTTAGGGAAATTAAAATCAAAAAGACACAGCCACCCCAAAGTTTGGGACGCCTCTGTTTACAAGAACCTCGTTTACAGTACAAGTTCAATATCACAGAAAGTGAAAAATGGATAAAGAACTTACGTACAATGCAGTATCACTCAGCAATGAAATCTATGTCATCAGGCCCATAGCAGCATAATGAGTGGATTGAGGCACGATGATTCTAAGTGAAATAAGTCACACAGAAAAAGAAACATCATAAGGTATCACTAATATACGGAATGTGAACTTGGCTACACATGAACTGAATTACAAAACAGAACAGGGTCTCAAGTTTAGAAAACCAACTTATGCCTGCTTAAGGGTGAAGGTGAGTTGGGGTGCTGCATGAAAGCAGAGTTTGAAATTAGCACAGATACCGTTCCATAAGCCAAATATGTAATAGACAAGACCTACCCCTTGCTCAATGAAATGGATTCAACAATGAGGTATCACCTCACACCTGGTAGAATAGGCATCATAGAAAATCTACAAACAAAAAATGCTGGAAAGGGTGTGGTGAAAAGGAACCCTCTTCCAGTATTGTTGGGAATATAAATTGATACAGTCATTATGGGGAACAATATGGAATTTCTTAAGAAACTAACAATAGAATTACCATATGATACAGCAATCCCAGTACTGGACATATACCCAGACAAAACCATAAATCAAAAAGAATCATTCACCGCAATGTTCACTGCATCACTATTTACAATATCGAGGTAATGGAAGCAACCTAAATGCCCACAGACAGACGAATGCATAAAGCTGTGGTACATATATAAAATGGAATATTACTAAGCCATGAAAAGGAATGAAATTGGGTCATTTGTAGAGACGTCGATGGATCTAGAGACTGTCATACAGAGTGAAGGAAGTCAGAAAGAGAAAAACAAATCTTGTATATTCATGCATATATGTGGAACCTAGAAAAACTGTACAGATTAACCATTTTGCAAGGCATAAATAGAGCAACAGATGTAGACAACAAACGTATGGACAACAAGGGGGGAAAGCTGTTGGGGGGGTGGTGGTGGGAGGAGTTGAGAGACTGGGATTGGCATGTATACATTTATATGTATAAAATAGATAACCAATAAGAACCTGCTGTATAAAAATATAAAATAAAATTCAAAATTAAAAAGAAATAAAATTTAAAAAATAAAACAGAAAAAACAATTATTCCCTGCACATACATGTATTTATATGAATAAATTATTTCCATGCTTATATCTGTAAATACAAAAAAGAGGAATAAAATCTACCTTGAACCAAAAACGAAAAAGAGAAAAAAACACAGAACCCACCAGTTACACAGAGGAAAACCGTATCAGGGCACTTGCTCCAGTTGTAAACAATTCTGAAGTTGGTCAGTGGTGGGGAATCGTCTCCCATTCAGCCAGCAGCCCCCACGCAACAAGCGTCCTCATTGCAAAGCTGGGGCACCGTGCCGAGGCATCTGTGAGTAAACGTGAGCTGAGCCCCAGGCCAGTTGCTGCTGAACTATTCCCACCCGTCCCAGGTAAAACACCTGAATATATACAAGGACTTGAAAGCCTAGAGGAAGGGCCATAGAGCCACACGAGTGACAGCATGCCGGCCGACTTGGTGCCTGCAGGCCAGCCAGGATGGTCCTGGCCCTGGGTGCTCTTCTGGAAGATTTCCATTTCCCTGCCTGAGATACCCGTCCTGTCCCTGCCCCCACTGCTTTTTTCCTTCCTCACCTCTGCCCAGGGAGAAATTCCAGCAGCAGGTATGGGTGACACATCCTCTTCTTTAGCAGGTGGCAGCCTGGCAACTGCTGCAGAAAGTCCAGCAGAGCCCCACTCACACTGGGCCACCCACAAAGCCGTGGCCTCTCACTCCCTCCCTCCAGGCCAGCCCCGAGACTGCTGACAGGGCAGAGAAAATGGCGTCAGGCACGGCTGCAGGGGCTCTTGCTGCCTGGAGTGGTATTTATATTGATCTCAACCCAGGCACACCTGGGGAGGGCTGGCCGGCACGGTAAGGCTGCCCAGGTCAGCCAATCATCACCCCTCAGGGGCTCACAGTTGCAGAAAATGGAACTTGCTGAACCGGCCAGGTCCAAGGAACAGGTGTGGGCTCCTGAGAGTCAGGATAGACAAGGGGCTGCAGCTTTGGCTTGTTTTCTAATCATTTTATCTGGCCCATGAGTGGGAGACAACTTCAAGAAAACCCTCTCCTAATGAGAGGAACCCAGGAGTCAGGGAGAGGAGGGGTGGGTGGTGGTTGGAGACAGAGGCCTGGTGCCCCGGGTGCAGTGGAAGTCTCTGGAAGACCAGGTGGAGGGAGGCCTCACGGAGTGACGCCCAGGGTTACAGACCTGTCGCAGCTGCTGTTTGTTAGTTCAAGTCCTGCTCTGAGGTGCTCTGTGTCAGCTCTGAGCGACAGGTGAGATGGGGGTGCTCTGCAATGAGGGCTATGTGCACGGTTCCTGTGTGCCCAGCCCTGCCACGGTACCTGCAAGTGTAGCTCTGTATCCTGGGAGGGGCCTGACCACGAGATCTCCGTGGGCTGGGGTGGGGGTGGGGTACCTGCCCAGGTGAGCTCCATATTCTGGGATTGGTCTGACCACGAGAGTCCCATGGGTTGCTGGGGACCTGGTAAAGGATGTCAGGACAGTCAGTGAAGCCACCGAGGATATACCTCCAGTTGCTCCTAATTCCTACACCCTGCTGGTCATTCTACCAACCACCAGGACATGGTATTCTGTATTAGTCTTCAATGATGCCTTCTTTTGTATTCCATTAGTCCCAGAGTCACAAGAAATTTTGGCTTGTGAGTGGCAGGACTCAACATACAACTAAAATAATACTTCCGGGCCGTTCGGCCCCAAGGGTGCAAAAATTCCCACACCATCTTTGGGGAAAGCTTAGCTAAAGACCTAAAAGTTCTACCTCTGGAAAAGGAAACCCTCCTTCAATATGCAGGCGACATTCTGATCGCTAGCCCTACTAAGGAGGCCTCTGAACTACCAAGCCAATAAAGGATAGAAGTTGTCCAAGAAAAAGCTCAAATATCACAGACTGCAGTGACCTGCCTGGGCTTCATTCTCACAGAAGGTCGGAGAAGCCCATCCCAGGAAAGAGAAGAAACCGTTTTCAGCCTTACCCCTTTCTAAAACTAGAAGACAGCTTTGGGGTTCCTGGGGAGGCCAGGGTTTGCTGCTTCTGGATCCCTAACTACAGTCTACTAGCTGGGCCTCTATATGAAACACTGAAAGGAAAAGATGATGATCCTTTGGAATAGAATCCAGAAGTGGCCTTTCAAGAATGGAAAGAGCAGTCAATTCAGACCCTTGCCCTGGAACTCCCTAATTTAGCTAAACCCTTTGACCTTTACATTCCTGGTGAAAGGTGAATCGCCATTGGAGAATTAGTGCAAAAACTGGGACCACTTGAAATGGAACAATGCAAGAATGCCATCCAGGTAGGATAAACTACGGTCACCAAGGGGCTTGGCCCACTGCCACATCTGGCCAAGATACTGGCGGTATCTAAAAACCTGGAAATCAGCAGCCCAAAAGGCCACCTCCCTCCTAAGGGAAAAGGACCCCACGTGGTGATCCTAACCACCAACCATGCCCTGAAGTTGCAGGGTTCGCTCCGTGGGCTCACCGACCTCGAGTGAGGAGGCCCTCCAACTCCAACATCCAGAGAGATAACCGGGGGCAACAGGGCACCATGACGACTCGTGTGAACATCACTTGACCTGGAGTTTCTCTCATAAAACAACAAGAGTGTGTCCCAAAAGAGTAGACTACTGCTTGCAGGACTTACTGCACCCAGAGGGGAGCTAATAATCTTGGCGGGGGAACAGTATACCACACTGTCACCATAGAAAAGCCTACAGACACCGTGATGATGGTGGCCAATAAGACCGGCTGGACTCCTGTTTACTTCAAAAGGCTGTTGACTCAGTGGCCATCATGGTCCTTGATCACCACTGACCCTGGACTGTCTGGGAGTTGAGCGGGCAGGGCTCTGACACCTGGTGCTGTTTGTACGTTAATTCAGGGGCCTAATTGAAGAAAGCGCAGACTACTGGTCAGAGCATCTAGGCTGGCAGAAACGGTCAGCCTAAGGTGGCCAAACAAATGTGGGGCGGTGTGAAACCGGCCCCCACAGCGTCTCTGCACATCTCTTTCCTGGACCCTTAAAGGTCATTAGAATCTATAACACTTCCAATGCTGGTGCTCAGGTGGACGAGCAGGGAGGCAGGGGTCCTGGGGACAATCAACGTCACCGGGAGGCTGCTGGGGAGAAGCTCTGACCCTCGCCCCAGGGTATGAGGGCTCCCAACTCAGCACTCAGCAGTTACAGAAGAAGGGTCTGCACCCTCAGCACTCCAAGAATGAGGAACGGGACAAAAAGCAGAGGAGGGGTTTGTCCCCAGCAAAGCCCATTAAAAATCCCTGGGAGATAAAAATAGAATCTGGGCAATAAAGTCAAGTCTAACCTTTTTTATCCTTTGTGCTTTGTCTAATTTCACGTGCTCCTAGGGTCCCGCATGCAGAGGTTCCACACCCGGCACTTCAGACCAGATTTCCTAGTGCAGAATGGCTGGGTCGACACCTCAGCTCCTGGGGCCCAGTGCAGACTCCACGATATAGAGCCTGAGCTACAGCCAACCCGGCCCTCGAGAGCTCCGCCCCCTCCCTCCCTCCCACTGACTCTGACAGGATCTCTACACAGCAGCCCAGCCCACAGCCCACGAGGTAGTGCATGCTCTCACCTCTCCATTCTCTGATCAAAATATAAAGTTTCCTTTGCTTGTGAACCAAACTCAGTCTCGATCTGTTGGCCCCAATGACACTGGGCAGGGGGACACTTGTTGGGGTCCACTCTGGAGGATCAGTAACAGAAATTGAGACTATTGTAACCTCAATGAACAGATGTGTGAGCCAAACTGTAGTTAACATAGAACAGTGTATAAGGCTCGGATAAAATAAGATGTTTTTAACACTTCCATTTGATATTTCCATCACTTTTTATAAGCAAGTTCAGTGAAAAGGTTTGTCTTATTTGTCAGGTCAATATTAGAGAAACGAAGTGATTTCTTTCCAAGGATGTACATCTAATAATCTTGGTTAAACCTTCAATCCTGTTTTAAATGCTTTTCCATTGAAAATGATACCTCTCTTTCAGCTCCCCCATTTCTGAGAAGTATAAAATCTTATAATTTATTATTACCAAAGGGGAAAGGTGCGAGGAGGGATAAATTAACAGTTTGGAATTAACACATACACACTGCTATGTATAAAATAGATCATCAACAAGGAACTACTGTATAGCACAGGGAACTACACTCAACATTTTGCAATAACCTATAAGGGGAAATAATCTGAAAAAGAATAGATATTTTTATTGACATCATCTATCAATGACAGTTAAAGTGTAGCCTAAGGGAAGCTGGTGGTGAGTGCTTCTGACCCTGAAGACTTCAATTATCTAAAGTTTGGACTCTGCCTACTTCCCAAGGCCCTTAATGAACATATGTGTAGCCGTAGCTTAAAAACTTCCCCAGTTTGGGTTTCGGGGAGACACTGATTTTGAAAAAGCCCTGGTGTTCTCCTTACATGAATGGGACTCTTCCTACTGCTAAAACATGTCTGTCACACCCAGAGGATGGTATACCGTCTGATCGGGAAGAGTTTGGAAAAGGCATCTCATCTCCTCATCTCCTGGTGCTCGGGTTCACCCCTCCAGCGTCTTTACTAACAGTCTCCCCACTTGGAGATGTCAGCACTGTCAACATCCTGTTGCGTACAGTTTGGAATTTGTCCAGAGGATGAAGCGGAAGGATGAGGAACAATGAGAGACAAGTCCTAGGTGTTCAGACAGGCACATGTCACTCTAATTTCCAATCAGGAAGACGAATTGACCAAAGGCTAGGGTTGCCCATGGAAACAGTATAGGGCTTGAGGAAATCCCGCTGCTTTGTGGCCAGTTCCCATAAACACAAGTTGAACAATGGAACTCAGGGGCAGTAAAATTCACAAAACTGCAGAGTTGAAAATATCCATCACTGAAAAATGTCTTGAGGAAAGTCAAAGAAAAGGACTTGTAAGCAAGGGAGAATGGCAGGAAAGGGATTTGAGGAGGTAGAAAGGACTCGCCATTAAGCACAAGAAAAGGAGCTGAACATTGCCAACATTGCAGTTGGCCAAAAAGGGTGTATGCGTTTTCTTCTGTATATATTCAAGAAAAGGGCATACACTTTTTTAGCCAACCAAACAGGTGGGCACTGGAAGTCAATACTACAAAAGATATCACTTCGCATCAGTCAGAAGAGCCATCCTCATAAAGCGTAAACAACAGAAATGCAGGACAGGGCAACGAGAAGAGGGAGCCCTGTGAGACTTATAGTGGAAATGTATATCGCCAACGGCCATTCTGGAGAAGTATATCGTGTTTACTAAAGCATCTAAAAAATGAGCTACAGAGCATAGGGCACTTGCACTCATGGGCGTATATCTTGGGAAAAACAAAAATCGAGAGGACACAGGCACCCCAATGTTTACCCCCTCTCTGTTTAAAAGATCCTCGACTAGGATATAACTTAAATGTCTCTGGAGGGAAAAAATGGATAGAGATGTGGTACTTAGGTAGAGTGGAATATTATTCAGCCTGGAAATCAATGAAATATGGCCAGTTGTAACAACTCCCGAGGAGTTACGTATGATCATTCTAAGTGACAGAATTCAAAAAGAAAAAGACACATATCATAAGATATCACTTAAAGGTGGAATCCAAAATGGCTACACATGAAATAAATTACAAAACAAAAACATAGTCAAATATGTAGAAAACACGCATAAGGCTGCTAAACGGGAAAGGTGGGGAGGGGTGAGGCATCATCCAGGAGGTTGAAATTAGCAAAGATACCATTCCAAATACCAAACTGATAATCAACAAGGCCTACACGGTAGCTAAAAGAACTGCACTCAGCACACTCAAGTCACCGGAAAAGAATATATAGGACTGGTAAGAATCTGAAAAAGAATTTATTGATGTCTCTCTGTACGTGAATCAAGTGGATGTACAGCAGCAAGAAACAGAGCTTTGAAAATCAGCTGTAACCAATATAGTAATAAATTGAAAAAAATAAACGACAGAGAGACAGAGAAAACCTCTTACAACTTTTCCTCAGGGACGGTGATGCAACATGGATTGAACACATCTAGACCCACAGCAGGATGAGACATAAGGCTGGAAACTGTTTGCGCTAAGAGAAATGTGAGGTTGGGTGAGGAAACGCACACCCTTTAAAGTAATACTACCTGGTACCCATTCAATGGGTCCCAAATCTGCAGGTTCAAGGGATCTTCCTACAGCTAAAACATGCATGGAAAACCCAGAGGACTGTACACCATGTGATCGGGAGATGTGTCTAAAATGCACCTCATTTATCCTCTCCTGGTGCTCCTGTTCACCATTCCAGCCACGCTACTTAGAATCTCCCCACTTGGAGAATCAGCACATTTAAACTTCTGTTTCACACATTTTGCAAATTGTGAGGAGGATGAACGGGAAGAGGGGGAACCAATGAGAGAATAGTTGTAGGGGTTTGGACGGGCACATATCACTCTAATTTCCCATTAAGAATAAGAATTAAAGAAAGGCTCAGCCTGCCTCGCCGGAGCCAAAATAGGGCCTGAAGCAATCCTGCGGGTTTGAGGCCAGCTCACAAAAGAGCAACTTAAAAAATGGAGCTCAGGGTCACTGCAATTCACAAACCTGCAGAGTTATAAATGAAAACTAACGTCCAAAAATATGTTGAGGTAAGGCAAAGAAGAGGATCTGAATGCAAGACAGAATTGCAAGAAACAGATTTCAAGAGATAGATTGGACTCGTCTTTCACGCACATGAAAAGCGGCAGAATTTCGACAATGATGCAGTTGGCCCAAAAGGGCGTATGCGTTTTTTCCTGATTATATCCAGGAAAAAAACGCATACGCACTTTATGGGCAACGAAGCAAGCAAGCAATGCAAATGTGCACAACAAAGAAGTCTCATTTCCCACCAGTCAAAAGGGCCATCCTAAAAAATTGTAAAAACCAGAAATGCAGGACAGGCCATGGAGAACAGGGAGCCTTTATACGCTGATGGGCAGTGTGTGAACTGCCGAGAGCCACTCTGGAGAAGTGTATGGTGGTTCCTAAATCATCTAAAAAACAGAGCTACAGAGCATAGGACACTTCCAATCATGGGAGTATATCTAGGGAAGTCTAAAAATCAACAAGACACAAGCACACCACAGTTTAGGGCTACTCTGTTTACAAGAACCTCAACTTCAGTACACCTTAAATATCCCAGGAAAGAGAACAATGGATAAAGAAGATGTGGTACTTATGTACAATGGAATATCTCTTCACCATGAAATCAATGTAATAAGGCTAGTAGAAGGATAAAGAGTGGATTTAGGTCCGATAATACTACTTGAAATAAGTCAAACAGAAAAAGAAACATATCATAAGATATCACTTATAGAGGGAGGGTAAATATGGCTGCACAAGAAATGAATTACAGAACAGAACAGTGTCTCACATTTAGAAAACACACTTATGTCAGCTTAAGGGGAAAGGAGAGGTGGGGTGATGCATAAAACCAGAGTTTGAAATTAGCACAGATACCGTTCAATAAACCAAATAGGTATTAGACAAGATCTACACCTTGCTCAATGAACTGGCCTCAACACACCCTATACACCGCAGAGAAATATATCTGAGTAATAAGAATCTTAAAACCCATGTATTGATATATCTCCATAAGGGAATCAAGTGTGTGCAGAGCGGCACAAACACAGCAGTGAAAATGAGCTAAACCCCATTATAGAAATAAATTTTAAAAACAAAACGCTGAAACAATGAAAGAGAGAAAAATTCTTACAAAATTCGCTCAGGGGCTGTGATGCAACCTGGATTGACCACATATAAACCCACAGCTGGATAAGACATAAGGCTGGACACTTGGGGCTGAGAGGATTGGTGAGCTTTGGTGAGCAACTGCCGAAAGTTTAATGCAATACTTCATGCTACTCATTCCAAGGGTCCCAACACTCCAGGTTGAAGGGAATCTTCCTACAGCTAAACCATGCTTGGGAAACCCAGCGACTGGTATACCATATGATGGGAAAGGTTTCTAAAACGCACCGCATTTTTCCTCTCCTGGGGCTCCGGATCGACATTCCAGCCACTTTACTAACAACATCCCCACATGGAGAGTCAATGCCTTTAAGTTCTGGTATTGCACAGTCTGCAGTTAGTGCGGAGGATGAATGGGAATAGGGGGAACCAGTGAGAAACTAGCTGTAGCGGTTTCAATGGGCACATGTCACTCTAATGTCACATCAGTAAGAAGAATTAACCAAAGGCACAGCAAGGTGCCCCAGAAGAAAAATAGGGCTTCAAGGAATCCTGTGGTTATGGGGCAAGACCACAAAAATAAGAGCTGAAAAATGGAGCTAAGGGCCACTGCAATTCAAAAACTTGCAGAGTTATAAAGGCCAACTATTTTCAAAAAACATATTGAGGTAAGGCTATGAAGAGGCATTGAAAGCAAGGCAGAACTGCAGGAAACCGATTTCAGTAGGTAGACTGGAATTGCATTGAAAACATATGAAGAGAGTCAGAACCTCGACAATGATGCACTTGGCCAAAAAGGGCGTATGCGCTTTCTCCTGAATATATTCAGGAAAAAACGCATACTCCCTTTTTGGCCAACCAAGCAAACTTGCAAAGGAAATCTGCACTACAATGAAGTCTCACTTCCCCCCGGTCAAACGGGCCATCTGAAAAAAGTGTAAAATCCAGAAAGGCAGGACAGGCCATGGAGAACTGGGAGCCTTGTTATGCTGATGGGCGGGATGTAAATTGCCAACAGACACTCGGGAGAAGTGTATGGTGTTTCCTGAAACATCTAAAAAACAAAGCAACGGAGCCTAGGGCACTTCCACTTATGGTCCTATAGCATAGGGAATTTAATATCAAAAAGACACAGCCACCCCAAAGTTTGGGACGCCTCTGTTTACAAGAACCTCGTTTACCGTACAAGTTCAGTATCGCAGAAAGTGAAAAATGGATAAAGAACTTGTGGTACTTACGTACAATGCAGTATCACTCAGCAATGAAATCTATGTCATCAGGCCCGTAGCAGCATAATGAGTGGATTCAGGTACGATGATTCTAACTGAAATAAGTCACACAGAAAAAGAAACATCATAAGGTATCAGTAATACACGGAATGTAAACTTGGCTACTCAGGAACTGAATTCCAAAACAGAACAGGGTCTCAAATTTAGAAAACCAACTTATGCTTGCTTAAGAGGAAAGGTGAGTTGGGGTGCTGCATAAAACCAGAGATTGAAATGAGCACAGATAAAGTTCCTTAAGCCAAATATGGAATAGAAAAGAGCTACTCCTTGCTCAACGAAATGGACTCAACACCCCATATTAAACGCCTAAGAATGTACCTGACTAGTAAGTATCTTAAAACCTATGGATTGCTATGTCTCCAAAAGAGAATCAAGCGTGTGTACAGGGGCATAAACGCAGCAGTGATAGGATTGGAGAGGTTCGGTGAGCAAATGAAGACCCTTTGAAGTCATATTGCAAGGTACCCATTCCACGGGTCTCAACTCTCCAGGTTTAAGGTAATCTTCCTTCAGCTAAAACATGCATGTGGAACCCAGAGTATGATCAACCGTGTGAACGGGAGACGTGTTCAAATATGTCTCAGTTTTCCTCCCCTGGTACTCGGGTGCAACATTCCAGACGCTTTACTAACACTCTCCCGACTTGGAGAGTCAGTCCCTTTAACCTCCTGTTTGGCCCAGTTTGCAATTTCTGCGGAAGATGAACAGGAATAGAGAGAACCAATGAGAGACTAGCTGGAGGTGTCTGGACGGGCAAATTTAACTCTCATTTCCCACCAGGAAGAGGAAATAACCAAAGGCTCAGCGTGCCGTGCCGGAACCAGATTAGGGCCTGAAGCCATCCTGCGGTGTTGCGGCCAGCTCACAAGAAAGCGAGTTGAAGAAAGGAGCTCAGGGACACTGTAATTCACAAACCTGCAGAGTTATAAATGACAGCTATCGTCCAAAAATATACTGAAGTAAGGCTGCCAAGAGGACTTGAAAGCGGGGCAGAATTGCAGGAAACCGATTTCAGGAGGTAGACTGGAATTGCATTGAAAGCATAGGAAAAGAGGCAGAACGTCCACAATGACGCACTTGACCAAAAAGGGCGTATGCGTTTTTTCCTGAATATATTCAGGAAAAAACGCATACGCCCTTTTTGGCCAACCAAGCAAGCTTGCAAAGGAAATCTGCACTACAATGAAGTCTCACTTCCCCCCGGTCAAAAGGGCCATCTGAAAAAAGTGTAAAATCCAGAAAGGCAGGACAGGCAATGGAGAACTGGGAGCCTTGTTATGCTGATGGGCGGGATGTAAATTGCCAACAGACACTCGGGAGAAGTGTATGGTGTTTCCTGAAACATCTATAAAACAAAGCAACAGAGCCTAGGGCACTTCCACTTATGGTCCTATAGCTTAGGGAAATTAAAATCAAAAAAACACAGTCACCCCAAAGTGTGGGACGCCTCTGTTTACAAGAACCTCATTTACAGTACAAGTTCAATATCACAGAAAGTGAAAAATGGATAAAGAACTTGTGGTACTTACGTATAATGCAGTATCACTCAGCAATGAAATCTATGTCATCAGGCCCGTAGCAGCATAATGAGTGGATTCAGGTACGATGATTCTAACTTAAATAAGTCACACAGAAAAAGAAACATCATATGATATCACTAATACACGGAATGTAAACTTGGCTACACAGGAACTGAATTCCAAAACAGAACAGGGTCTCAAATTTAGAAAACCAACTTATGCTTGCTTAAGGGGAAAGGTGAGTTGGGGTGCTGCATAAAACCAGAGATTGAAATGAGCACAGATAAAGTTCCTTAAGCCAAATATGGAATAGAAAAGAGCTACTCCTTGCTCAACGAAATGGACTCAACACCCCATATTAAACGCCTAAGAATGTACCTGACTAGTAAGTATCTTAAAACCTAAGGATTGCTATGTCTCCAAAAGAGAATCAAGCGTGTGTACAGGGGCATAAACGCAGCAGTGATAGGATTGGAGAGGTTCGGTGAGCAAATGAAGACCCTTTGAAGTCATATTGCATGGTACCCATTCCACGGGTCTCAACTCTCCAGGTTTAAGGTATTCTTCCTTCAGCTAAATCATGCATGTGGAACCCAGAGTATGATCAACCGTGTGAACGGGAGACGTGTTCAAATATGTCTCAGTTTTCGTACCCTGGTACTCGGGTGCAACATTCCAGACGCTTTACTAACACTCTCCCGACTTGGAGAGTCAGTCCCTTTAACATCCTGTTTGGCAAAGTTTGCAATTTCTGCGGAAGATGAACAGGAATAGCGAGAACCAATGAGAGACTAGCTGGAGGTGTCTGGACGGGCAAATTTAACGCTCATTTCCCACCAGAAAGAGGAATTAACCAAAGGCTCAGCGTGCCGTGCCGGAACCAGATTAGGGCCTGAAACCATCCATTGGTGTTGCGGCCAGGTCACAAGAAAGCGAGTTGAAGAAAGGAGCTCAGGGGCACTGTAATTCACAAACCTGCAGAGTTATAAATGACAGCTATCGTCCAAAAATATACTGAAGTAAGGCTGCCAAGAGGACTTGAAAGCGGGGCAGAATTGCAGGAAACCGATTTCAGGAGGTAGACTGGAATTGCATTGAAAGCATAGGAAAAGAGGCAGAACGTCCACAATGATGCACTTGGCCAAAAAGGGCGTATGCGTTTTTTCCTGAATATATTCAGGAAAAAACGCATACGCCCTTTTTGGCCAACCAAGCAAGCTTGCAAAGGAAATCTGCACTACAATGAAGTCTCACTTCCCCCCGGTCAAAAGGGCCATCTAAAAAAGTGTAAAATCCAGAAAGGCAGGACAGGCCATGGAGAACTGGGAGCCTTGTTATGCTGATGGGCGGGATGTAAATTGCCAACAGACACTCGGGAGAAGTGTATGGTGTTTCCTGAAACATCTAAAAAACAAAGCAACAGAGCCTAGGGCACTTCCACTTATGGTCCTATAGCTTAGGGAAATTAAGATCAAAAAGACACAGCCACCCCAAAGTTTGGAATGGCTCTGTTTACAAGAACCTCGTTTACAGTACAAGTTCAACATCGCAGAAAGTGAAAAATGGATAAAGAAATTGTGGTATTTACTTACAAAGCAATATCACTCAGCAATGAAATCTATATCATCAGGCCCTTAGCAGCAAAATGAGTGGATTCAGGTATGATGATTCTAACTGAAATAAGTCACACAGAAAAAGAAACATCATAAGATATCAGTAATACACGGAATGTAAACTTGGCTACACAGGAACTGAATTCCAAAACAGAACAGGGTCTCAAATTTAGAAAACCAACTTATGCTTGCTTAAGGGGAAAGGTGAGTTGGGGTGCTGCATAAAACCAGAGATTGAAGTGAGCACAGATAAAGTTCCTTAATCGAAATATGGAATAGACAAGAGCTACTCCTTGCTCAACGAAATGGACTCAACACCCCATATTAAACGCCTAAGAATGTACCTGACTAGTAAGTATCTTAAAACCTATGGATTGCTATGTCTCTGAAAGAGAATCAAGCATGTGTACAGGGGCATAAACGCAGCAGTGATAGGATTGGAGAGGTTCGGTGAGCAAATGAAGACCCTTTGAAGTCATATTGCATGGTACCCATTCCACGGGTCTCAACTCTCCAGGTTTAAGGTATTCTTCCTTCAGCTAAAACATGCATGTGGAACCCAGAGTATGATCACCCATGTGAACGGGAGACGTGTCCAAATATGTCTCAGTTTTCCTCCCCTGGTACTCGGGTGCAATATTCCAGACGCTTTACTAACACTCTCCCCACTTGGAGAGTCAGCGCCTTTAACCTCCTGTTTGGCCCAGTTTGCAATTTCTGCGGAAGATGAACAGGAATAGGGAGAACCAATGAGAGACTAGCTGGAGGTGTCTGGACGGGCAAATTTAACTCTCATTTCCCACCAGGAAGAGGAAATAACCAAAGGCTCAGCGTGCCGTGCCGGAACCAGATTAGGGCCTGAAGCCATCCTGCGGTGTTGTGGCCAGGTCACAAGAAAGCGAGTTGAAGAAAGGAGCTCAGGGGCACTGTAATGCACAAACCTGCAGAGTTATAAATGACAGCTATCGTCCAAAAATATACTGAAGTAAGGCTGCCAAGAGGACTTGAAAGCGGGGCAGAATTGCAGGAAACCGATTTCAGGAGGTAGACTGGAATTGCATTGAAAGCATAGGAAAAGAGGCAGAACGTCCACAATGATGCACTTGGCCAAAAAGGGCGTATGTGTTTTTTCCTGAATATATTCAGGAAAAAACGCATACTCCCTTTTTGGCCAACCAAGCAAGCTTGCAAAGGAAATCTGCACTACAATGAAGTCTCACTTCCCCCCGGTCAAAAGGGCCATCTGCAAAAAGTGTAAAATCCAGAAAGGCAGGACAGGCCATGGAGAACTGGGAGCCTTGTTATGCTGATGGGCGGGATGTAAATTGCCAACAGACACTCGGGAGAAGTGTATGGTGTTTCCTGAAACATCTAAAAAACAAAGCAACAGAGCCTAGGGCACTTCCACTTATGGTCCTATAGCTTAGGGAAATTAAAATCAAAAAGACACAGCCACCCCAAAGTTTGGGACGCCTCTGTTTACAAGAACCTCGTTTACAGTACAAGTTCAACATCGCAGAAAGTGAAAAATGGATAAAGAAGTTGTGGTATTTACTTACAAAACAATATCACTCAGCAATGAAATCTATGTCATCAGGCCCTTAGCAGCACAATGAGTGGATTCAGGTATGATGATTCTAACTGAAATAAGTCACAGAGAAAAAGAAACATCATAAGTTATCAGTAATACATGGAATGTAAACTTGGCTACACAGGAACTGAATTACAGAACAGAACAGGGTCTCAAATTTAGAAAACCAACTTATGCTTGCTTAAGGGGAAAGGTGAGTTGGGGTGCTGCATAAAACCAGAGATTGAAATGAGCACAGATAAAGTTCCTTAAGCCAAATATGGAATAGACAAGAGCTACTCCTTGCTCAACGAAATGGACTCAACACCCCATATTAAACGCCTAAGAATGTACCTGACTAGTAAGTATCTTAAAACCTATGGATTGCTATGTCTCCAAAAGAGAATCAAGCGTGTGTACAGGGGCATAAATGCAGCAGTGATAGGATTGGAGAGGTTCGGTGAGCAAATGAAGACCCTTTGAAGTCATATTGCATGGTACCCATTCCACGGGTCTCAACTCTCCAGGTTTAAGGTATTCTTCCTTCAGCTAAAACATGCATGTGGAACCCAGAGTATGATCAACCGTGTGAACGGGAGACGTGTTCAAATATGTCTAGTTTTCCTCCCCTGGTACTCGGGTGCAACATTCCAGACGCTTTACTAACACTCTCCCCACTTGGAGAGTCAGCGCCTTTAACCTCCTGTTTGGCCCAGTTTGCAATTTCTGCGGAAGATGAACAGGAATAGGGAGAACCAATGAGAGACTAGCTGGAGGTGTCTGGACGGGCAAATTTAACTCTCATTTCCCACCAGGAAGAGGAAATAACCAAAGGCTCAGCGTGCCATGCCGGAACCAGATTAGGGCCTGAAGCCATCCTGCGGTGTTGCGGCCAGCTCACAAGAAAGCGAGTTGAAGAACGGAGCTCAGGGGCACTGTAATGCACAAACCTGCAGAGTTATAAATGACAGCTATCGTCCAAAAATATACTGAAGTAAGGCTGCCAAGAGGACTTGAAAGCGGGGCAGAATTGCAGGAAACCGATTTCAGGAGGTAGACTGGAATTGCATTGAAAGCATAGGAAAAGAGGCAGAACGTCCACAATGATGCACTTGGCCAAAAAGGGCGTATGCGTTTTTTTCTGAATATATTCAGGAAAAAACGCATACGCCCTTTTTGGCCAACCAAGCAAGCTTGCAAAGGAAATCTGCACTACAATGAAGTCTCACTTCCCCCTGGTCAAAAGGGCCCTCTGAAAAAAGTGTAAAATCCAGAAAGGCAGGACAGGCCATGGAGAACTGGGAGCCTTGTTATGCTGATGGGCGGGATGTAAATTGCCAACAGACACTCGGGAGAAGTGTATGGTGTTTCCTGAAACATCTAAAAAACAAAGCAACAGAGCCTAGGGCACTTCCACTTATGGTCCTATAGCTTAGGGAAATTAAAATCAAAAAGACACAGCCACCCCAAAGTTTGGGACGCCTCTGTTTACAAGAACCTCGTTTACCGTACAAGTTCAATATCACAGAAAGTGAAAAACGGATAAAGAACTTGTGGTACTTACGTACAATGCAGTATCACTCAGCAATGAAATCTATGTCATGAGGCCCGTAGCAGCATAATGAGTGGATTCAGGTACGATGATTCTAACTGAAATAAGTCACACAGAAAAAGAAACATCATAAGATATCACTAATACATGGAATGTAAACTTGGCTACACAGGAACTGAATTACAGAACAGAAAAGGGTCTCAAATTTAGAAAACCAACTTATTCTTGCTTAAGGGGAAAGGTGAGTTGGGGTGCTGCATAAAACCAGAGATTGAAATGAGGACAGATAAACTTCCTTAGGCCAAATATGGAATAGACAAGAGCTACTCCTTGCTCAACGAAATGGACTCAACACCCCATATTAAAAGCATAAGAATCTACCTAACTAGTAAGTATCTTAAAACCTATGGATTGCTATGTCTCCAAAAGACAATCAAGCATGTGTACAGGGGCATAAACGCAGCAGTGATAGGATTGGAGATGTTCGGTGACCAAATGAAGACCCTTTGAAGTCATATTGCATGGTACCCATTCCATGGGTCTCAACTCTCCAGGTTTAAGGTATTCTTCCTTCAGCTAAAACATGCATGTGGAACCCAGAGTATGATCAACCATGTGAACGGGAGACGTGTTCAAATATGTCTCAGTTTTCCTCCCCTGGTACTCGGGTGCAACATTCCAGACGCTTTACTAACACTCTCCCGACTTGGAGAGTCAGTCCCTTTAACATCCTGTTTGGCAAAGTTTGCAATTTCTGCGGAAGATGAACAGGAATAGCGAGAACCAATGAGAGACTAGCTGGAGGTGTCTGGACGGGCAAATTTAACTCTCATTTCCCACCAGAAAGAGAAATTAACCAAAGGCTCAGCGTGCCATGCCGGAACCAGATTAGGGCCTGAAACCATCCAGCGGTGTTGCGGCCATCTCACAAGAAAGTGAGTTGAAGAAAGGAGCTCAGGGGCACTGTAATTCACAAACCTGCAGAGTTATAAATGACAGCTATCGTCCAAAAATATACTGAAGTAAGGCTGCCAAGAGGACTTGAAAGCGGGGCAGAATTGCAGGAAACCGATTTCAGGAGGTAGACTGGAATTGCATTGAAAGCATAGGAAAAGAGGCAGAACGTCCACAATGATGCACTTGGCCAAAAAGGGCGTATGCGTTTTTTCCTGAATATATTCAGGAAAAAACGCATACGCCCTTTTTGGCCAAGCAAGCAAGCTTGCAAAGGAAATCTGCACTACAATGAAGTCTCACTTCCCCCCGGTCAAACGGGCCATCTGAAAAAAGTGTAAAATCCAGAAAGGCAGGACAGGCCATGGAGAACTGGGAGCCTTGTTATGCTGATGGGCGGGATGTAAATTGCCAACAGACACTCGGGAGAAGTGTATGGTGTTTCCTGAAACATCTAAAAAACAAAGCAACAGAGCCTAGGGCACTTCCACTTATGGTCCTATAGCTTAGGGAAATTAAGATCAAAAAGACACAGCCACCCCAAAGTTTGGAATGGCTCTGTTTACAAGAACCTCGTTTACAGTACAAGTTCAACATCGCAGAAAGTGAAAAATGGATAAAGAAGTTGTGGTATTTACTTACAAAGCAATATCACTCAGCAATGAAATCTATATCATCAGGCCCTTAGCAGCAAAATGAGTGGATTCAGGTATGATGATTCTAACTGAAATAAGTCACACAGAAAAAGAAACATCATAAGATATCAGTAATACACGGAATGTAAACTTGGCTACACAGGAACTGAATTCCAAAACAGAACAGGGTCTCAAATTTAGAAAACCAACTTATGCTTGCTTAAGGGGAAAGGTGAGTTGGGGTGCTGCATAAAACCAGAGATTGAAGTGAGCACAGATAAAGTTCCTTAATCGAAATATGGAATAGACAAGAGCTACTCCTTGCTCAACGAAATGGACTCAACACCCCATATTAAACGCCTAAGAATGTACCTGACTAGTAAGTATCTTAAAACCTATGGATTGCAATGTCTCCGAAAGAGAATCAAGCATGTGTACAGGGGCATAAACGCAGCAGTGATAGGATTGGAGAGGTTCGGTGAGCAAATGAAGACCCTTTGAAGTCATATTGCATGGTACCCATTCCACGGGTCTCAACTCTCCAGGTTTAAGGTATTCTTCCTTCAGCTAAAACATGCATGTGGAACCCAGAGTATGATCAACTGTGTGAACGGGAGACGTGTTCAAATATGTCTCAGTTTTCCTCCCCTGGTACTCGGGTGCAACATTCCAGACGCTTTACTAACACTCTCCCCACTTGGAGAGTCAGCGCCTTTAACCTCCTGTTTGGCCCAGTTTGCAATTTCTGCGGAAGATGAACAGGAATAGGGAGAACCAATGAGAGACTAGCTGGAGGTGTCTGGACGGGCAAATTTAAGTCTCATTTCCCACAAGGAAGTGGAAATAACCAAAGGCTCAGTGTGCCGTGCCGGAACCAGATTAGGGACTGAAGCCATCCTGCGGTGTTGCGGCCAGCTGAAAGAAAGCGAGTTGAAGAAAGGAGCTCAGGGGCACTGTAATTCACAAACCTGCAGAGTTATAAATGACAGCTATCGTCCAAAAATATACTGAAGTAAGGCTGCCAAGAGGACTTGAAAGCGGGGCAGAATTGCAGGAAACCGATTTCAGGAGGTAGACTGGAATTGCATTGAAAGCATAGGAAAAGAGGCAGAACGTCCACAATGATGCACTTGGCCAAAAAGGGCGTATGCGTTTTTTCCTGAATATATTCAGGAAAAAACGCATATGCCCTTTTTGGCCAACCAAGCAAGCTTGCAAAGAAATCTCCACTACAATGAAGTCTCACTTCCCCCCAGTCAAAAGGGCCATCTGAAAAAAAGTGTAAAATCCAGAAAGGCAGGACAGGCCATGGAGAACTGGGAGCCTTCTTATGCTGATGGGCGGGATGTAAATTGCCAACAGACACTCGGGAGAAGTGTATGGTGTTTCCTGAAACATCTAAAAAACAAAGCAACAGAGCCTAGGGCACTTCCACTTGTGGTCCTATAGCATAGGGAAATTAAAATCAAAAAGATACAGCCACCCCAAAGTTTGGGACGCCTCTGTTTACAAGAACCTCGTTTACCGTACAAGTTCAATATCACAGAAAGTGAAAAACGGATAAAGAACTTGTGATACTTACGTACAATGCAATATCACTCAGCAATGAAATCTATGTCATCAGGCCCGTAGCAGCATAATGAGTGGATTCAGGTACGATGATTCTAACTGAAATATTTCACACAGAAAAAGAAACATCATAAGATATCACTAATACAAGGAATGTAAACTTGGCTACACAGGAACTGAATTACAGAACAGAAAAGGGTCTCAAATTTAGAAAACCAACTTATGCTTGCTTAAGGGGAAAGGTGAGTTGGGGTGCTGCATAAAACCAGAGATTGAAATGAGCACAGATAAAGTTCCTTAAGCCAAATATGGAATAGACAAGAGCTACTCCTTGCTCAACGAAATGGACTCAACACCGCATATTAAACGCCTAAGAATGTACCTAACTAGTAAGTATCTTAAAACCTATGGATTGCTATGTCTCCAAAAGAGAATCAAGCATGTGTACAGGGGCATAAACACAGCAGTGATAGGATTGGAGAGGTTCGGTGAGCAAATGAAGACCCTTTGAAGTCATATTGCATGGTACCCATTCCATGGGTCTCAACTCTCCAGGTTTAAGGTATTCTTCCTTCAGCTAAAACATGCATGTGGAACCCAGAGTATGATCAACCGTGTGAACGGGAGACGTGTCCAAATATGTCTCAGTTTTCCTCCCCTGGTACTCGGGTGCAACATTCCAGACGCTTTACTAACACTCTCCCCACTTGGAGAGTCAGCGCCTTTAACCTCCTGTTTGGCCCAGTTTGCAATTTCTGCGGAAGATGAACAGGAATAGGGAGAACCAATGAGAGACTAGCTGGAGGTGTCTGGACGGGCAAATTTAACTCTCATTTCCCACCAGGAAGAGGAAATAACCAAAGGCTCAGCGTGCCGTGCCGGAACCAGATTAGGGCCTGAAGCCATCCTGCGGTGTTGCGGCCAGCTCAAAAGAAAGCGAGTTGAAGAAAGGAGCTCAGGGGCACTGTAATTCACAAACATGCAGAGTTATAAATGACAGCTATCGTCCAAAAATATACTGAAGTAAGGCTGCCAAGAGGACTTGAAAGCGGGGCAGAATTGCAGGAAACCAATTTCAGGAGGTAGACTGGAATTGCATTGAAAGCATAGGAAAAGAGGCAGAACGTCCACAATGATGCACTTGGCCAAAAAGGGCGTATGCGTTTTTTCCTGAATATATTCAGGAAAAAACGCATACGCCCTTTTTGGCCAACCAAGCAAACTTGCAAAGGAAATCTGCACTACAATGAAGTCTCACTTCCCCCTGGTCAAAAGGGCCATCTGAAAAAAGTGTAAAATCCAGAAAGGCAGGACAGGCCATGGAGAACTGGGAGCCTTGTTATGCTGATGGGCGGGATGTAAATTGCCAACAGACACTCGGGAGAAGTGTATGGTGTTTCCTGAAACATCTAAAAAACAAAGCAACAGAGCCTAGGGCACTTCCACTTATGGTCCTATAGCTTAGGGAAATTAAAATCAAAAAGACACAGCCACCCCAAAGTTTGGGACGCCTCTGTTTACAAGAACCTCGTTTACCGTACAAGTTCAATATCACAGAAAGTGAAAAATGGATAAAGAACTTGTGGTACTTACGTACAATGCAGTATCACTCAGCAATGAAATCTATGTCATCAGGCCCGTAGCAGCATAATGAGTGGATTCAGGTTCGCTGATTCTAACTGAAATAAGTCACACAGAAAAAGAAACATCATAAGATATCACTAATACACGGAATGTAAACTTGGCTACACAGGAACTGAATTACAGAACAGAAAAGGGTCTCAAATTTAGAACACCAACTTATGCTTGCTTAAGGGGAAAGGTGAGTTGGGGTGCTGCATAAAACCAGAGATTGAAATGAGGACAGATAAACTTCCTTAAGCCAAATATGGAATAGACAAGAGCTACTCCTTGCTCAACGAAATGGACTCAACACCCCATATTAAAAGCATAAGAATGTACCTAACTAGTAAGTATCTTAAAACCTATGGATTGCTATGTCTCCAAAAGAGAATCAAGCATGTGTACAGGGGCATAAACGCAGCAGTGATAGGATTGGAGAGGTTCGGTGAGCAAATGAAGACCCTTTGAAGTCATATTGCATGGTACCCATTCCACGGGTCTCAACTCTCCAGGTTTAAGGCATTCTTCCTTCAGCTAAAACATGCATGTGGAACCCAGAGTATGATCAACCGTGTGAACGGGAGACGTGTTCAAATATGTCTCAGTTTTCCTCCCCTGGTACTCGGGTGCAACTTTCCAGACGCTTTACTAACACTCTCCCCACTTGGAGAGTCAGCGCCTTTAACCTCCTGTTTGGCCCAGTTTGCAATTTCTGCGGAAGATGAACAGGAATAGGGAGAACCAATGAGAGACTAGCTGGAGGTGTCTGGACGGGCAAATTTAACTCTCATTTCCCACCAGGAAGAGGACATAACCAAAGGCTCAGCGTGCCGTGCCGGAACCAGATTAGGGCCTGAAGCCATCCAGCGGTGTTGCGGCCAGCTCACAAGAAAGCGAGTTGAAGAAAGGAGCTCAGGGGCACTGTAATTCACAAACCTGCAGAGTTATAAATGACAGCTATCGTCCAAATATATACTGAAGTAAGGCTGCCAAGAGGACTTGAAAGCGGGGCAGAATTGCAGGAAACCGATTTCAGGAGGTAGACTGGAATTGCATTGAAAGCATAGGAAAAGAGGCAGAACGTCCACAATGATGCACTTGGCCAAAAAGGGCGTATGCGTTTTTTCCTGAATATATTCAGGAAAAAACGCATACGCCCTTTTTGGCCAACCAAGCAAACTTGCAAAGGAAATCTGCACTACAATGAAGTCTCACTTCCCCCCGGTCAAAAGGGCCATCTGAAAAAAGTGTAAAATCCAGAAAGGCAGGACAGGCCATGGAGAACTGGGAGCCTTGTTATGCTGATGGGCGGGATGTAAATTGCCAACAGACACTCGGGAGAAGTGTATGGTGATTCCTGAAACATCTAAAAAACAAAGCAACAGAGCCTAGGGCACTTCCACTTATGGTCCTATAGCTTAGGGAAATTAAAATCAAAAAGACACAGCCACCCCAAAGTTTGGGACGCCTCTGTTTACAAGAACCTCGTTTACCGTACAAGTTCAATATCACAGAAAGTGAAAAATGGATAAAGAACTTGTGGTACTTACGTACAATGCAGTATCACTCAGCAATGAAATCTATGTCATCAGGCCCGTAGCAGCATAATGAGTGGATTCAGGTACGATGATTCTAACTGAAATAAGTCACACAGAAAAAGAAACATCATAAGATATCAGTAATACACGGAATGTAAACTTGGCTACACAGGAACTGAATTACAGAACAGAACAGGGTCTGAAATTTAGAAAACCAACTTATGCTTGCTTAAGGGGAAAGGTGAGTTGGGGTGCTGCATAAAACCAGAGATTGAAATGAGCACAGATAAAGTTCCTTAAGCCAAATATGGAATAGACAAGAGCTACTCCTTGCTCAAAAAATGGACTCAACACCCCATATTAAACGCCTAAGAATGTACCTGACTAGTAAGTATCTTAAAACCTATGGATTGCTATGTCTCCAAAAGAGAATCAAGCATGTGTACAGGGGCATAAACGCAGCAGTGATAGGATTGGAGAGGTTCGGTGAGCAAATGAAGACCCTTTGAAGTCATATTGCATGGTACCCATTCCACGGGTCTCAACTCTCCAGGTTTAAGGTATTCTTCCTTCAGCGAAAACATGCATGTGGAACCCAGAGTATGATCAACCGTGTGAACGGGAGACGTGTTCAAATATGTCTCAGTTTTCCTCCCCTGGTACTCGGGTGCAACATTCCAGACGCTTTACTAACACTCTCCCCACTTGGAGAGTCAGCGCCTTTAACCTCCTGTTTGGCCCAGTTTGCAATTTCTGCGGAAGATGAACAGGAATAGGGAGAACCAATGAGAGACTAGCTGGAGGTGTCTGGACGGGCAAATTTAACTCTCATTTCCCACCAGGAAGAGGACATAACCAAAGGCTCAGCGTGCCGTGCCGGAACCAGATTAGGGCCTGAAGCCATCCTGCGGTGTTGCGGCCAGCTCAAAAGAAAGCGAGTTGAAGAAAGGAGCTCAGGGGCACTGTAATTCACAAACCTGCAGAGTTATAAATGACAGCTATCGTCCAAAAATATACTGAAGTAAGGCTGCCAAGAGGACTTGAAAGCGGGGCAGAATTGCAGGAAACCGATTTCAGGAGGTAGACTGGAATTGCATTGAAAGCATAGGAAAAGAGGCAGAACGTCCACAATGATGCACTTGGCCAAAAAGGGCGTATGCGTTTTTTCCTGAATATATTCAGGAAAAAACGCATACGCCCTTTTTGGCCAACCAAGCAAGCTTGCAAAGGAAATCTGCACTACAATGAAGTCTCACTTCCCCCCGGTCAAAAGGGCCATCTAAAAAAGTGTAAAATCCAGAAAGGCAGGACAGGCCATGGAGAACTGGGAGCCCTGTTATGCTGATGGGCGGGATGTAAATTGCCAACAGACACTCGGGAGAAGTGTATGGTGTTTCCTGAAACATCTAAAAAACAAAGCAACAGAGCCTAGGGCACTTCCACTTATGGTCCTATAGCTTAGGGAAATTAAAATCAAAAAGACACAGCCACCCCAAAGTTTGGGACGCCTCTGTTTACAAGAACCTCGTTTACCGTACAAGTTCAATATCACAGAAAGTGAAAAATGGATAAAGAACTTGTGGTACTTACGTACAATGCAGTATCACTCAGCAATGAAATCTATGTCATCAGGCCCGTAGCAGCATAATGAGTGGATTCAGGTACGATGATTCTAACTGAAATAAGTCACACAGAAAAAGAAACATCATAAGATATCACTAATACACGGAATGTAAACTTGGCTACATAGGAACTGAATTACAGAACAGAAAAGGGTCTCAAATTTAGAAAACCAACTTATTCTTGCTTAAGGGGAAAGGTGAGTTGGGGTGCTGCATAAAACCAGAGATTGAAATGAGCACAGATAAAGTTCCTTAAGCCAAATATGGAATAGACAAGAGCTACTCCTTGCTCAACGAAATGGACTCAACACCCAATATTAAACGCCTAAGAATGTACCTGACTAGTAAGTATCTTAAAACCTATGGACTGCTATGTCTCCAAAAGAGAATCAAGCATGTGTACAGGGGCATAAACGCAGCAGTGATAGGATTGGAGAGGTTCGGTGAGCAAATGAAGACCCTTTGAAGTCATATTGCATGGTACCCATTCCACGGGTCTCAACTCTCCAGGTTTAAGGTATTCTTCCTTCAGCTAAAACATGCATGTGGAACCCAGAGTATGATCAACCGTGTGAACGGGAGACGTGTTCAAATATGTCTCAGTTTTCCTCCCCTGGTACTCGGGTGCAACATTCCACACGCTTTACTAACACTCTCCCGACTTGGAGAGTCAGCGCCTTTAACCTCCTGTTTGGTCCAGTTTGCAATTTCTGCGGAAGATGAACAGGAATAGGGAGAACCAATGAGAGACTAGCTGGAGGTGTCTGGACGGGCAAATTTAACTCTCATTTCCCACCAGGAAGAGGACATAACCAAAGGCTCAGCGTGCCGTGCCGGAACCAGATTAGGGCCTGAAGCCATCCTGCGGTGTTGCGGCCAGCTCAAAAGAAAGCGAGTTAAAGAAAGGAGCTCAGGGGCACTGTAATTCACAAACCTGCAGAGTTATAAATGACAGCTATCGTCCAAAAATATACTGAAGTAAGGCTGCCAAGAGGACTTGAAAGCGGGGCAGAATTGCAGGAAACCGATTTCAGGAGGTAGACTGGAATTGCATTGAAAGCATAGGAAAAGAGGCAGAACGTCCACAATGATGCACTTGGCCAAAAAGGGCGTATGCGTTTTTTCCTGAATATATTCAGGAAAAAACGCATACGCCCTTTTTGGCCAACCAAGCAAGCTTGCAAAGGAAATCTGCACTACAATGAAGTCTCACTTCCCCCCGGTCAAAAGGGCCATCTAAAAAAGTGTAAAATCCAGAAAGGCAGGACAGGCCATGGAGAACTGGGAGCCTTGTTATGCTGATGGGCGGGATGTAAATTGCCAACAGACACTCGGGAGAAGTGTATGGTGTTTCCTGAAACATCTAAAAAACAAAGCAACAGAGCCTAGGGCACTTCCACTTATGGTCCTATAGCTTAGGGAAATTAAAATCAAAAAGACACAGCCACCCCAAAGTTTGGGACGCCTCTGTTTACAAGAACCTCGTTTACCGTACAAGTTCAATATCACAGAAAGTGAAAAATGGATAAAGAACTTGTGGTACTTACGTACAATGCAGTATCACTCAGCAATGAAATCTATGTCATCAGGCCCGTAGCAGCATAATGAGTGGATTCAAGTACGATGATTCTAACTGAAATAAGTCACACAGAAAAAGAAACATCATAAGATATCACTAATACACGGAATGTAAACTTGGCTACACAGGAACTGAATTACAGAACAGAACAGGGTCTCAAATTTAGAAAACCAACTTATGCTTGCTTAAGGGGAAAGGTGAGTTGGGGTGCTGCATAAAACCAGAGATTGAAATGAGCACAGATAAAGTTCCTTAAGCCAAATATGGAATAGACAAGAGCTACTCCTTGCTCAACGAAATGGACTCAACACCCCATATTAAACGCCTAAGAATGTACCTGACTAGTAAGTATCTTAAAACCTATGGATTGCTATGTCTCCAAAAGAGAATCAAGCATGTGTACAGGGGCATAAACGCAGCAGTGATAGGATTGGAGAGGTTCGGTGAGCAAATGAAGACCCTTTGAAGTCATATTGCATGGTACCCATTCCACGGGTCTCAACTCTCCAGGTTTAAGGTATTCTTCCTTCAGCGAAAACATGCATGTGGAACCCAGAGTATGATCAACCGTGTGAACGGGAGATGTGTTCAAATATGTCTCAGTTTTCCTCCCCTGGTACTCGGGTGCAACATTCCAGACGCTTTACTAACACTCTCCCCACTTGGAGAGTCAGCGCCTTTAACCTCCTGTTTGGCCCAGTTTGCAATTTCTGCGGAAGATGAACAGGAATAGGGAGAACCAATGAGAGACTAGCTGGAGGTGTCTGGACGGGCAAATTTAACTCTCATTTCCCACCAGGAAGAGGACATAACCAAAGGCTCAGCGTGCCGTGCCGGAACCAGATTAGGGCCTGAAGCCATCCTGCGGTGTTGCGGCCAGCTCAAAAGAAAGCGAGTTGAAGAAAGGAGCTCAGGGGCAGTGTAATTCACAAACCTGCAGAGTTATAAATGACAGCTATCGTCCAAAAATATACTGAAGTAAGGCTGCCAAGAGGACTTGAAAGCGGGGCAGAATTGCAGGAAACCGATTTCAGGAGGTAGACTGGAATTGCATTGAAAGCATAGGAAAAGAGGCAGAACGTCCACAATGATGCACTTGGCCAAAAAGGGCGTATGCGTTTTTTCCTGAATATATTCAGGAAAAAACGCATACGCCCTTTTTGGCCAAGCAAGCAAGCTTGCAAAGGAAATCTGCACTACAATGAAGTCTCACTTCCCCCCGGTCAAAAGGGCCATCTGAAAAAAGTGTAAAATCCAGAAAGGCAGGACAGGCCATGGAGAACTGGGAGCCTTGTTATGCTGATGGGCGGGATGTAAATTGCCAACAGACACTCGGGAGAAGTGTATGGTGTTTCCTGAAACATCTAAAAAACAAAGCAACAGAGCCTAGGGCACTTCCACTTATGGTCCTATAGCTTAGGGAAATTAAAATCAAAAAGACACAGCCACCCCAAAGTTTGGGACGCCTCTGTTTACAAGAACCTCGTTTACCGTACAAGTTCAATATCACAGAAAGTGAAAAATGGATAAAGAACTTGTGGTACTTACGTACAATGCAGTATCACTCAGCAATGAAATCTATGTCATCAGGCCCGTAGCAGCATAATGAGTGGATTCAGGTTCGATGATTCTAACTGAAATAAGTCACACAGAAAAAGAAACATCATAAGATATCACTAATACACGGAATGTAAACTTGGCTACACAGGAACTGAATTACAGAACAGAAAAGGGTCTCAAATTTAGAACACCAACTTATGCTTGCTTAAAGGGAAAGGTGAGTTGGGGTGCTGCATAAAACCAGAGATTGAAATGAGGACAGATAAACTTCCTTAAGCCAAATATGGAATAGACAAGAGCTACTCCTTGCTCAACGAAATGGACTCAACACCCCATATTAAAAGCATAAGAATGTACCTAACTAGTAAGTATCTTAAAACCTATGGATTGCTATGTCTCCAAAAGAGAATCAAGCATGTGTACAGGGGCATAAACGCAGCAGTGATAGGATTGGAGAGGTTCGGTGAGCAAATGAAGACCCTTTGAAGTCATATTGCATGGTACCCATTCCACGGGTCTCAACTCTCCAGGTTTAAGGCATTCTTCCTTCAGCTAAAACATGCATGTGGAACCCAGAGTATGATCAACCGTGTGAACGGGAGACGTGTTCAAATATGTCTCAGTTTTCCTCCCCTGGTACTCGGGTGCAACTTTCCAGACGCTTTACTAACACTCTCCCCACTTGGAGAGTCAGCGCCTTTAACCTCCTGTTTGGCCCAGTTTGCAATTTCTGCGGAAGATGAACAGGAATAGGGAGAACCAATGAGAGACTAGCTGGAGGTGTCTGGACGGGCAAATTTAACTCTCATTTCCCACCAGGAAGAGGACATAACCAAAGGCTCAGCGTGCCGTGCCGGAACCAGATTAGGGCCTGAAGCCATCCAGCGGTGTTGCGGCCAGCTCACAAGAAAGCGAGTTGAAGAAAGGAGCTCAGGGGCACTGTAATTCACAAACCTGCAGAGTTATAAATGACAGCTATCGTCCAAAAATATACTGAAGTAAGGCTGCCAAGAGGACTTGAAAGCGGGGCAGAATTGCAGGAAACCGATTTCAGGAGGTAGACTGGAATTGCATTGAAAGCATAGGAAAAGAGGCAGAACGTCCACAATGATGCACTTGGCCAAAAAGGGCGTATGCGTTTTTTCCTGAATATATTCAGGAAAAAACGCATACGCCCTTTTTGGCCAACCAAGCAAACTTGCAAAGGAAATCTGCACTACAATGAAGTCTCACTTCCCCCCGGTCAAAAGGGCCATCTGAAAAAAGTGTAAAATCCAGAAAGGCAGGACAGGCCATGGAGAACTGGGAGCCTTGTTATGCTGATGGGCGGGATGTAAATTGCCAACAGACACTCGGGAGAAGTGTATGGTGATTCCTGAAACATCTAAAAAACAAAGCAACAGAGCCTAGGGCACTTCCACTTATGGTCCTATAGCTTAGGGAAATTAAAATCAAAAAGACACAGCCACCCCAAAGTTTGGGACGCCTCTGTTTACAAGAACCTCGTTTACCGTACAAGTTCAATATCACAGAAAGTGAAAAATGGATAAAGAACTTGTGGTACTTACGTACAATGCAGTATCACTCAGCAATGAAATCTATGTCATCAGGCCCGTAGCAGCATAATGAGTGGATTCAGGTACGATGATTCTAACTGAAATAAGTCACACAGAAAAAGAAACATCATAAGATATCAGTAATACACGGAATGTAAACTTGGCTACACAGGAACTGAATTACAGAACAGAACAGGGTCTGAAATTTAGAAAACCAACTTATGCTTGCTTAAGGGGAAAGGTGAGTTGGGGTGCTGCATAAAACCAGAGATTGAAATGAGCACAGATAAAGTTCCTTAAGCCAAATATGGAATAGACAAGAGCTACTCCTTGCTCAACGAAATGGACTCAACACCCCATATTAAACGCCTAAGAATGTACCTGACTAGTAAGTATCTTAAAACCTATGGATTGCTATGTCTCCAAAAGAGAATCAAGCATGTGTACAGGGGCATAAATGCAGCAGTGATAGGATTGGAGAGGTTCGGTGAGCAAATGAAGACCCTTTGAAGTCATATTGCATGGTACCCATTCCACGGGTCTCAACTCTCCAGGTTTAAGGTATTCTTCCTTCAGCTAAAACATGCATGTGGAACCCAGAGTATGATCAACCGTGTGAACGGGAGACGTGTTCAAATATGTCTCAGTTTTCCTCCCCTGGTACTCGGGTGCAACATTCCAGACGCTTTACTAACACTCTCCCCACTTGGAGAGTCAGCGCCTTTAACCTCCTGTTTGGCCCAGTTTGCAATTTCTGCGGAAGATGAACAGGAATAGGGAGAACCAATGAGAGACTAGCTGGAGGTGTCTGGACGGGCAAATATAACTCTCATTTCCAACCAGGAAGAGGACATAACCAAAGGCTCAGCGTGCCGTGCCGGAACCAGATTAGGGCCTGAAGCCATCCTGCGGTGTTGCGGCCAGCTCAAAAGAAAGCGAGTTGAAGAAAGGAGCTCAGGGGCACTGTAATTCACAAACCTGCAGAGTTATAAATGACAGCTATCGTCCAAAAATATACTGAAGTAAGGCTGCCAAGAGGACTTGAAAGCGGGGCAGAATTGCAGGAAACCGATTTCAGGAGGTAGACTGGAATTGCATTGAAAGCATAGGAAAAGAGGCAGAACGTCCACAATGATGCACTTGGCCAAAAAGGGCGTATGCGTTTTTTCCTGAATATATTCAGGAAAAAACGCATACGCCCTTTTTGGCCAACCAAGCAAACTTGCAAAGGAAATCTGCACTACAATGAAGTCTCACGTCACCCCGGTCAATAGGGCCATCTGAAAAAAGTGTAAAATCCAGAAAGGCAGGACAGGCCATGGAGAACTGGGAGCCTTGTTATGCTGATGGGCGGGATGTAAATTGCCAACAGACACTCGGGAGAAGTGTATGGTGTTTCCTGAAACATCTAAAAAACAAAGCAACAGAGCCTAGGGCACTTCCACTTATGGTCCTATAGCTTAGGGAAATTAAAATCAAAAAGACACAGCCACCCCAAAGTTTGGGACGCCTCTGTTTACAAGAACCTCGTTTACCGTACAAGTTCAATATCACAGAAAGTGAAAAATGGATAAAGAACTTGTGGTACTTACGTACAATGCAGTATCACTCAGCAATGAAATCTATGTCGTCAGGCCCGTAGCAGCATAATGAGTGGATTCAGGTACGATGATTCTAACTGAAATAAGTCACACAGAAAAAGAAACATCATAAGATATCAGTAATACACGGAATGTAAACTTGGCTACACAGGAACTGAATTACAGAACAGAACAGGGTCTGAAATTTAGAAAACCAACTTATACTTGCTTAAGGGGAAAGGTGAGTTGGGGTGCTGCATAAAACCAGAGATTGAAATGAGCACAGATAAAGTTCCTTAAGCCAAATATGGAATAGACAAGAGCTACTCCTTGCTCAACGAAATGGACTCAACACCCCATATTAAACGCCTAAGAATGTACCTGACTAGTAAGTATCTTAAAACCTATGGATTGCTATGTCTCCAAAAGAGAATCAAGCATGTGTACAGGGGCATAAACGCAGCAGTGATAGGATTGGAGAGGTTCGGTGAGCAAATGAAGACCCTTTGAAGTCATATTGCATGGTACCCATTCCACGGGTCTCAACTCTCCAGGTTTAAGGTATTCTACCTTCAGCGAAAACATGCATGTGGAACCCAGAGTATGATCAACCGTGTGAACGGGAGACGTGTTCAAATATTTCTCAGTTTTCCTCCCCTGGTACTCGGGTGCAACATTCCAGACGCTTTACTAACACTCTCCCCACTTGGAGAGTCAGCGCCTTTAACCTCCTGTTTGGCCCAGTTTGCAATTTCTGCGGAAGATGAACAGGAATAGGGAGAACCAATGAGAGACTAGCTGGAGGTGTCTGGACGGGCAAATTTAACTCTCATTTCCCACCAGGAAGAGGACATAACCAAAGGCTCAGCGTGCCGTGCCGGAACCAGATTAGGGCCTGAAGCCATCCTGCGGTGTTGCGGCCAGCTCAAAAGAAAGCGAGTTGAAGAAAGGAGCTCAGGGGCACTGTAATTCACAAACCTGCAGAGTTATAAATGACAGCTATCGTCCAAAAATATACTGAAGTAAGGCTGCCAAGAGGACTTGAAAGCGGGGCAGAATTGCAGGAAACCGATTTCAGGAGGTAGACTGGAATTGCATTGAAAGCATAGGAAAAGAGGCAGAACGTCCACAATGATGCACTTGGCCAAAAAGGGCGTATGCGTTTTTTCCTGAATATATTCAGGAAAAAACGCATACGCCCTTTTTGGCCAACCAAGCAAACTTGCAAAGGAAATCTGCACTACAATGAAGTCTCACTTCCCCCCGGTCAAAAGGGCCATCTGAAAAAGTGTAAAATCCAGAAAGGCAGGACAGGCCATGGAGAACTGGGAGCCTTGTTATGCTGATGGGCGGGATGTAAATTGCCAACAGACACTCGGGAGAAGTGTATGGTGTTTCCTGAAACATCTAAAAAACAAAGCAACAGAGCCTAGGGCACTTCCACTTATGGTCCTATAGCTTAGGGAAATTAAAATCAAAAAGACACAGCCACCCCAAAGTTTGGGACGCCTCTGTTTACAAGAACCTCGTTTACCGTACAAGTTCAATATCACAGAAAGTGAAAAATGGATAAAGAACTTGTGGTACTTACGTACAATGCAGTATCACTCAGCAATGAAATCTATGTCGTCAGGCCCGTAGCAGCATAATGAGTGGATTCAGGTACGATGATTCTAACTGAAATAAGTCACACAGAAAAAGAAACATCATAAGATATCAGTAATACACGGAATGTAAACTTGGCTACACAGGAACTGAATTACAGAACAGAACAGGGTCTGAAATTTAGAAAACCAACTTATACTTGCTTAAGGGGAAAGGTGAGTTGGGGTGATGCATAAAACCAGAGATTGAAATGAGCACAGATAAAGTTCCTTAAGCCAAATATGGAATAGACAAGAGCTACTCCTTGCTCAACGAAATGGACTCAACACCCCATATTAAACGCCTAAGAATGTACCTGACTAGTAAGTATCTTAAAACCTATGGATTGCTATGTCTCCAAAAGAGAATCAAGCATGTGTACAGGGGCATAAATGCAGCAGTGATAGGATTGGAGAGGTTCGGTGAGCAAATGAAGACCCTTTGAAGTCATATTGCATGGTACCCATTCCACGGGTCTCAACTCTCCAGGTTTAAGGTATTCTTCCTTCAGCTAAAACATGCATGTGGAACCCAGAGTATGATCAACCGTGTGAACGGGAGACGTGTTCAAATATGTCTCAGTTTTCCTCCCCTGGTACTCGGGTGCAACATTCCAGACGCTTTACTAACACTCTCCCCACTTGGAGAGTCAGCGCCTTTAACCTCCTGTTTGGCCCAGTTTGCAATTTCTGCGGAAGATGAACAGGAATAGGGAGAACCAATGAGAGACTAGCTGGAGGTGTCTGGACGGGCAAATTTAACTCTCATTTCCAACCAGGAAGAGGACATAACCAAAGGCTCAGCGTGCCGTGCCGGAACCAGATTAGGGCCTGAAGCCATCCTGCGGTGTTGCGGCCAGCTCAAAAGAAAGCGAGTTAAAGAAAGGAGCTCAGGGGCACTGTAATTCACAAACCTGCAGAGTTATAAATGACAGCTATCGTCCAAAAATATACTGAAGTAAGGCTGCCAAGAGGACTTGAAAGCGGGGCAGAATTGCAGGAAACCGATTTCAGGAGGTAGACTGGAATTGCATTGAAAGCATAGGAAAAGAGGCAGAACGTCCACAATGATGCACTTGGCCAAAAAGGGCGTATGCGTTTTTTCCTGAATATATTCAGGAAAAAACGCATACGCCCTTTTTGGCCAACCAAGCAAGCTTGCAAAGGAAATCTGCACTACAATGAAGTCTCACTTCCCCCCGGTCAAAAGGGCCATCTAAAAAAGTGTAAAATCCAGAAAGGCAGGACAGGCCATGGAGAACTGGGAGCCTTGTTATGCTGATGGGCGGGATGTAAATTGCCAACAGACACTCGGGAGAAGTGTATGGTGTTTCCTGAAACATCTAAAAAACAAAGCAACAGAGCCTAGGGCACTTCCACTTATGGTCCTATAGCTTAGGGAAATTAAAATCAAAAAGACACAGCCACCCCAAAGTTTGGGACGCCTCTGTTTACAAGAACCTCGTTTACCGTACAAGTTCAATATCACAGAAAGTGAAAAATGGATAAAGAACTTGTGGTACTTACGTACAATGCAGTATCACTCAGCAATGAAATCTATGTCGTCAGGCCCGTAGCAGCATAATGAGTGGATTCAGGTACGATGATTCTAACTGAAATAAGTCACACAGAAAAAGAAACATCATAAGATATCAGTAATACACGGAATGTAAACTTGGCTACACAGGAACTGAATTACAGAACAGAACAGGGTCTGAAATTTAGAAAACCAACTTATACTTGCTTAAGGGGAAAGGTGAGTTGGGGTGCTGCATAAAACCAGAGATTGAAATGAGCACAGATAAAGTTCCTTAAGCCAAATATGGAATAGACAAGAGCTACTCCTTGCTCAACGAAATGGACTCAACACCCCATATTAAACGCCTAAGAATGTACCTGACTAGTAAGTATCTTAAAACCTATGGATTGCTATGTCTCCAAAAGAGAATCAAGCATGTGTACAGGGGCATAAACGCAGCAGTGATAGGATTGGAGAGGTTCGGTGAGCAAATGAAGACCCTTTGAAGTCATATTGCATGGTACCCATTCCACGGGTCTCAACTCTCCAGGTTTAAGGTATTCTTCCTTCAGCGAAAACATGCATGTGGAACCCAGAGTATGATCAACCGTGTGAACGGGAGACGTGTTCAAATATGTCTCAGTTTTCCTCCCCTGGTACTCGGGTGCAACATTCCAGACGCTTTACTAACACTCTCCCCACTTGGAGAGTCAGCGCCTTTAACCTCCTGTTTGGCCCAGTTTGCAATTTCTGCGGAAGATGAACAGGAATAGGGAGAACCAATGAGAGACTAGCTGGAGGTGTCTGGACGGGCAAATTTAACTCTCATTTCCCACCAGGAAGAGGACATAACCAAAGGCTCAGCGTGCCGTGCCGGAACCAGATTAGGGCCTGAAGCCATCCTGCGGTGTTGCGGCCAGCTCAAAAGAAAGCGAGTTGAAGAAAGGAGCTCAGGGGCACTGTAATTCACAAACCTGCAGAGTTATAAATGACAGCTATCGTCCAAAAATATACTGAAGTAAGGCTGCCAAGAGGACTTGAAAGCGGGGCAGAATTGCAGGAAACCGATTTCAGGAGGTAGACTGGAATTGCATTGAAAGCATAGGAAAAGAGGCAGAACGTCCACAATGATGCACTTGGCCAAAAAGGGCGTATGCGTTTTTTCCTGAATATATTCAGGAAAAAACGCATACGCCCTTTTTGGCCAACCAAGCAAACTTGCAAAGGAAATCTGCACTACAATGAAGTCTCACTTCCCCCCGGTCAAAAGGGCCATCTGAAAAAGTGTAAAATCCAGAAAGGCAGGACAGGCCATGGAGAACTGGGAGCCTTGTTATGCTGATGGGCGGGATGTAAATTGCCAACAGACACTCGGGAGAAGTGTATGGTGTTTCCTGAAACATCTAAAAAACAAAGCAACAGAGCCTAGGGCACTTCCACTTATGGTCCTATAGCTTAGGGAAATTAAAATCAAAAAGACACAGCCACCCCAAAGTTTGGGACGCCTCTGTTTACAAGAACCTCGTTTACCGTACAAGTTCAATATCACAGAAAGTGAAAAATGGATAAAGAACTTGTGGTACTTACGTACAATGCAGTATCACTCAGCAATGAAATCTATGTCATCAGGCCCGTAGCAGCATAATGAGTGGATTCAGGTACGATGATTCTAACTGAAATAAGTCACACAGAAAAAGAAACATCATAAGATATCACTAATACACGGAATGTAAACTTGGCTACACAGGAACTGAATTACAGAACAGAACAGGGTCTCAAATTTAGAAAACCAACTTATGCTTGCTTAAGGGGAAAGGTGAGTTGGGGTGATGCATAAAACCAGAGATTGAAATGAGCACAGATAAAGTTCCTTAAGCCAAATATGGAATAGACAAGAGCTACTCCTTGCTCAACGAAATGGACTCAACACCCCATATTAAACGCCTAAGAATGTACCTGACTAGTAAGTATCTTAAAACCTATGGATTGCTATGTCTCCAAAAGAGAATCAAGCATGTGTACAGGGGCATAAATGCAGCAGTGATAGGATTGGAGAGGTTCGGTGAGCAAATGAAGACCCTTTGAAGTCATATTGCATGGTACCCATTCCACGGGTCTCAACTCTCCAGGTTTAAGGTATTCTTCCTTCAGCTAAAACATGCATGTGGAACCCAGAGTATGATCAACCGTGTGAACGGGAGACGTGTTCAAATATGTCTCAGTTTTCCTCCCCTGGTACTCGGGTGCAACATTCCAGACGCTTTACTAACACTCTCCCCACTTGGAGAGTCAGCGCCTTTAACCTCCTGTTTGGCCCAGTTTGCAATTTCTGCGGAAGATGAACAGGAATAGGGAGAACCAATGAGAGACTAGCTGGAGGTGTCTGGACGGGCAAATTTAACTCTCATTTCCAACCAGGAAGAGGACATAACCAAAGGCTCAGCGTGCCGTGCCGGAACCAGATTAGGGCCTGAAGCCATCCTGCGGTGTTGCGGCCAGCTCAAAAGAAAGCGAGTTAAAGAAAGGAGCTCAGGGGCACTGTAATTCACAAACCTGCAGAGTTATAAATGACAGCTATCGTCCAAAAATATACTGAAGTAAGGCTGCCAAGAGGACTTGAAAGCGGGGCAGAATTGCAGGAAACCGATTTCAGGAGGTAGACTGGAATTGCATTGAAAGCATAGGAAAAGAGGCAGAACGTCCACAATGATGCACTTGGCCAAAAAGGGCGTATGCGTTTTTTCCTGAATATATTCAGGAAAAAACGCATACGCCCTTTTTGGCCAACCAAGCAAGCTTGCAAAGGAAATCTGCACTACAATGAAGTCTCACTTCCCCCCGGTCAAAAGGGCCATCTAAAAAAGTGTAAAATCCAGAAAGGCAGGACAGGCCATGGAGAACTGGGAGCCTTGTTATGCTGATGGGCGGGATGTAAATTGCCAACAGACACTCGGGAGAAGTGTATGGTGTTTCCTGAAACATCTAAAAAACAAAGCAACAGAGCCTAGGGCACTTCCACTTATGGTCCTATAGCTTAGGGAAATTAAAATCAAAAAGACACAGCCACCCCAAAGTTTGGGACGCCTCTGTTTACAAGAACCTCGTTTACCGTACAAGTTCAATATCACAGAAAGTGAAAAATGGATAAAGAACTTGTGGTACTTACGTACAATGCAGTATCACTCAGCAATGAAATCTATGTCATCAGGCCTGTAGCAGCATAATGAGTGGATTCAGGTACGATGATTCTAACTGAAATAAGTCACACAGAAAAAGAAACATCATAAGATATCACTAATACACGGAATGTAAACTTGGCTACATAGGAACTGAATTACAGAACAGAAAAGGGTCTCAAATTTAGAAAACCAACTTATTCTTGCTTAAGGGGAAAGGTGAGTTGGGGTGCTGCATAAAACCAGAGATTGAAATGAGCACAGATAAAGTTCCTTAAGCCAAATATGGAATAGACAAGAGCTACTCCTTGCTCAACGAAATGGACTCAACACCCAATATTAAACGCCTAAGAATGTACCTGACTAGTAAGTATCTTAAAACCTATGGACTGCTATGTCTCCAAAAGAGAATCAAGCATGTGTACAGGGGCATAAACGCAGCAGTGATAGGATTGGAGAGGTTCGGTGAGCAAATGAAGACCCTTTGAAGTCATATTGCATGGTACCCATTCCACGGGTCTCAACTCTCCAGGTTTAAGGTATTCTTCCTTCAGCTAAAACATGCATGTGGAACCCAGAGTATGATCAACCGTGTGAACGGGAGACGTGTTCAAATATGTCTCAGTTTTCCTCCCCTGGTACTCGGGTGCAACATTCCACACGCTTTACTAACACTCTCCCGACTTGGAGAGTCAGCGCCTTTAACCTCCTGTTTGGTCCAGTTTGCAATTTCTGCGGAAGATGAACAGGAATAGGGAGAACCAATGAGAGACTAGCTGGAGGTGTCTGGACGGGCAAATTTAACTCTCATTTCCCACCAGGAAGAGGACATAACCAAAGGCTCAGCGTGCCGTGCCGGAACCAGATTAGGGCCTGAAGCCATCCTGCGGTGTTGCGGCCAGCTCAAAAGAAAGCGAGTTAAAGAAAGGAGCTCAGGGGCACTGTAATTCACAAACCTGCAGAGTTATAAATGACAGCTATCGTCCAAAAATATACTGAAGTAAGGCTGCCAAGAGGACTTGAAAGCGGGGCAGAATTGCAGGAAACCGATTTCAGGAGGTAGACTGGAATTGCATTGAAAGCATAGGAAAAGAGGCAGAACGTCCACAATGATGCACTTGGCCAAAAAGGGCGTATGCGTTTTTTCCTGAATATATTCAGGAAAAAACGCATACGCCCTTTTTGGCCAACCAAGCAAGCTTGCAAAGGAAATCTGCACTACAATGAAGTCTCACTTCCCCCCGGTCAAAAGGGCCATCTAAAAAAGTGTAAAATCCAGAAAGGCAGGACAGGCCATGGAGAACTGGGAGCCTTGTTATGCTGATGGGCGGGATGTAAATTGCCAACAGACACTCGGGAGAAGTGTATGGTGTTTCCTGAAACATCTAAAAAACAAAGCAACAGAGCCTAGGGCACTTCCACTTATGGTCCTATAGCTTAGGGAAATTAAAATCAAAAAGACACAGCCACCCCAAAGTTTGGGACGCCTCTGTTTACAAGAACCTCGTTTACCGTACAAGTTCAATATCACAGAAAGTGAAAAATGGATAAAGAACTTGTGGTACTTACGTACAATGCAGTATCACTCAGCAATGAAATCTATGTCATCAGGCCCGTAGCAGCATAATGAGTGGATTCAAGTACGATGATTCTAACTGAAATAAATCACACAGAAAAAGAAACATCATAAGATATCACTAATACACGGAATGTAAACTTGGCTACACAGGAACTGAATTACAGAACAGAACAGGGTCTCAAATTTAGAAAACCAACTTATGCTTGCTTAAGGGGAAAGGTGAGTTGGGGTGCTGCATAAAACCAGAGATTGAAATGAGCACAGATAAAGTTCCTTAAGCCAAATATGGAATAGACAAGAGCTACTCCTTGCTCAACGAAATGGACTCAACACCCCATATTAAACGCCTAAGAATGTACCTGACTAGTAAGTATCTTAAAACCTATGGATTGCTATGTCTCCAAAAGAGAATCAAGCATGTGTACAGGGGCATAAACGCAGCAGTGATAGGATTGGAGAGGTTCGGTGAGCAAATGAAGACCCTTTGAAGTCATATTGCATGGTACCCATTCCACGGGTCTCAACTCTCCAGGTTTAAGGTATTCTTCCTTCAGCGAAAACATGCATGTGGAACCCAGAGTATGATCAACCGTGTGAACGGGAGATGTGTTCAAATATGTCTCAGTTTTCCTCCCCTGGTACTCGGGTGCAACATTCCAGACGCTTTACTAACACTCTCCCCACTTGGAGAGTCAGCGCCTTTAACCTCCTGTTTGGCCCAGTTTGCAATTTCTGCGGAAGATGAACAGGAATAGGGAGAACCAATGAGAGACTAGCTGGAGGTGTCTGGACGGGCAAATTTAACTCTCATTTCCCACCAGGAAGAGGACATAACCAAAGGCTCAGCGTGCCGTGCCGGAACCAGATTAGGGCCTGAAGCCATTCTGCGGTGTTGCGGCCAGCTCAAAAGAAAGCGAGTTGAAGAAAGGAGCTCAGGGGCACTGTAATTCACAAACCTGCAGAGTTATAAATGACAGCTATCGTCCAAAAATATACTGAAGTAAGGCTGCCAAGAGGACTTGAAAGCGGGGCAGAATTGCAGGAAACCGATTTCAGGAGGTAGACTGGAATTGCATTGAAAGCATAGGAAAAGAGGCAGAACGTCCTCAATGATGCACTTGGCCAAAAAGGGCGTATGCGTTTTTTCCTGAATATATTCAGGAAAAAACGCATACGCCCTTTTTGGCCAACCAAGGAAACTTGCAAAGGAAATCTGCACTACAATGAAGTCTCACTTCCCCCCGGTCAAAAGGGCCATCTGAAAAAGTGTAAAATCCAGAAAGGCAGGACAGGCCATGGAGAACTGGGAGCCTTGTTATGCTGATGGGCGGGATGTAAATTGCCAACAGACACTCGGGAGAAGTGTATGGTGTTTCCTGAAACATCTAAAAAACAAAGCAACAGAGCCTAGGGCACTTCCACTTATGGTCCTATAGCTTAGGGAAATTAAAATCAAAAAGACACAGCCACCCCAAAGTTTGGGACGCCTCTGTTGACAAGAACCTCGTTTACCGTACAAGTTCAATATCACAGAAAGTGAAAAATGGATAAAGAACTTGTGGTACTTACGTACAATGCAGTATCACTCAGCAATGAAATCTATGTCATCACGCCCTTAGCAGCACAATGAGTGGATTCAGGTATGATGATTCTAACTGAAATAAGTCACACAGAAAAAGAAACATCATAAGATATCAGTAATACACGGAATGTAAACTTGGCTACACAGGAACTGAATTACAGAACAGAACAGGGTCTCAAATTTAGAAAACCAACTTATGCTTGCTTAAGGGGAAAGGTGAGTTGGGGTGCTGCATAAAACCAGAGATTGAAATGAGGACAGATAAACTTCCTTAAGCCAAATATGGAATAGACAAGAGCTACTCCTTGCTCAATGAAATGGACTCAACACCCCATATTAAACACCTAAGAATGTACCTAACTAGTAAGTATCTTAAAACCTATGGATTGCTATGTCTCCAAAAGAGAATCAAGCATGTGTACAGGGGCATAAACGCAGCAGTGATAGGATTGGAGAGGTTCGGTGAGCAAATGAAGACCCTTTGAAGTCATATTGCATGGTACCCATTCCACGGGTCTCAACTCTCCAGGTTTAAGGTATTCTTCCTTCAGCTAAAACATGCATGTGGAACCCAGAGTATGATCAACCGTGTGAACGGGAGACGTGTTCAAATATGTCTCAGTTTTCCTCCCCTGGTACTCGGGTGCAACATTCCAGACGCTTTACTAACACTCTCCCCACTTGGAGAGTCAGCGCCTTTAACCTCCTGTTTGGCCCAGTTTGCAATTTCTGCGGAAGATGAACAGGAATAGGGAGAACCAATGAGAGACTAGCTGGAGGTGTCTGGACGGGCAAATTTAACTCTCATTTCCAACCAGGAAGAGGACATAACCAAAGGCTCAGCGTGCCGTGCCGGAACCAGATTAGGGCCTGAAGCCATCCTGCGGTGTTGCGGTCAGGTCACAAGAAAGCGAGTTGAAGAAAGGAGCTCAGAGGCACTGTAATTCACAAACCTGCAGAGTTATAAATGACAGCTATCGTCCAAAAATATACTGAAGTAAGGCTGCCAAGAGGACTTGAAAGCGGGGCAGAATTGCAGGAAACCGATTTCAGGAGGTAGACTGGAATTGCATTGAAAGCATAGGAAAAGAGGCAGAACGTCCACAATGATGCACTTGGCCAAAAAGGGCGTATGCGTTTTTTCCTGAATATATTCAGGAAAAAACGCATACGCCCTTTTTGGCCAACCAAGCAAGCTTGCAAAGGAAATCTGCACTACAATGAAGTCTCACTTCCCCCCGGTCAAAAGGGCCATCTGAAAAAAGTGTAAAATCCAGAAAGGCAGGACAGGCCATGGAGAACTGGGAGCCTTGTTATGCTGATGGGCGGGATGTAAATTGCCAACAGACACTCGGGAGAAGTGTATGGTGTTTCCTGAAACATCTAAAAAACAAAGCAACAGAGCCTAGGGCACTTCCACTTATGGTCCTATAGCTTAGGGAAATTAAAATCAAAAAGACACAGCCACCCCAAAGTTTGGGATGCCTCTGTTTACAAGAACCTCGTTTACCGTACAAGTTCAATATCACAGAAAGTGAAAAATGGATAAAGAACTTGTGGTACTTACGTACAATGCAGTATCACTCAGCAATGAAATCTATGTCATCAGGCCCGAAGCAGCATAATGAGTGGATTCAGGTACGATGATTCTAACTGAAATAAGTCACACAGAAAAAGAAACATCATAAGATATCAGTAATACACGGAATGTAAACTTGGCTACACAGGAACTGAATTACAGAACAGAACAGGGTCTCAAATTTAGAAAACCAACTTATGCTTGCTTAAGGGGAAAGGTGAGTTGGGGTGCTGCATAAAACCAGAGATTGAAATGAGCACAGATAAAGTTCCTTAAGCCAAATATGGAATAGACAAGAGCTACTCCTTGCTCAACGAAATGGACTCAACACCCCATATTAAACGCCTAAGAATGTACCTGACTAGTAAGTATCTTAAAACCTATGGATTGCTATGTCTCCAAAAGAGAATCAAGCATGTGTACAGGGGCATAAATGCAGCAGTGATAGGATTGGAGAGGTTCGGTGAGCAAATGAAGACCCTTTGAAGTCATATTGCATGGTACCCATTCCACGGGTCTCAACTCTCCAGGTTTAAGGTATTCTTCCTTCAGCTAAAACATGCATGTGGAACCCAGAGTATGATCAACCGTGTGAACGGGAGACGTGTTCAAATATGTCTCAGTTTTCCTCCCCTGGTACTCGGGTGCAACATTCCAGACGCTTTACTAACACTCTCCCCACTTGGAGAGTCAGTGCCTTTAACCTCCTGTTTGGCCCAGTTTGCAATTTCTGCGGAAGATGAACAGGAATAGGGAGAACCAATGAGAGACTAGCTGGAGGTGTCTGGACGGGCAAATTTAACTCTCATTTCCAACCAGGAAGAGGACATAACCAAAGGCTCAGCGTGCCGTGCCGGAACCAGATTAGGGCCTGAAGCAATCCTGCGGTGTTGCGGCCAGCTGAAAAGAAAGCGAGTTGAAGAAAGGAGCTCAGGGGCACTGTAATTCACAAACCTGCAGAGTTATAAATGACAGCTATCGTCCAAAAATATACTGAAGTAAGGCTGCCAAGAGGACTTGAAAGCGGGGCAGAATTGCAGGAAACCGATTTCAGGAGGTAGACTGGAATTGCATTGAAAGCATAGGAAAAGAGGCAGAACGTCCACAATGATGCACTTGGCCAAAAAGGGCGTATGCGTTTTTTCCTGAATATATTCAGGAAAAAACGCATACGCCCTTTTTGGCCAACCAAGCAAGCTTGCAAAGGAAATCTGCACTACAATGAAGTCTCACTTCCCCCCGGTCAAAAGGGCCATCTGAAAAAAGTGTAAAATCCAGAAAGGCAGGACAGGCCATGGAGAACTGGGAGCCTTGTTATGCTGATGGGCGGGATGTAAATTGCCAACAGACACTCGGGAGTAGTGTATGGTGTTTCCTGAAACATCTAAAAAACAAAGCAACAGAGCCTAGGGCACTTCCACTTATGGTCCTATAGCTTAGGGAAATTAAAATCAAAAAGACACAGCCACCCCAAAGTTTGGGACGCCTCTGTTTACAAGAACCTCGTTTACCGTACAAGTTCAATATCACAGAAAGTGAAAAATGGATAAAGAACTTGTGGTACTTACGTACAATGCAGTATCACTCAGCAATGAAATCTATGTCATCAGGCCCGTAGCAGCATAATGAGTGGATTCAGGTACGATGATTCTAACTGAAATAAGTCACACAGAAAAAGAAACATCATAAGATATCAGTAATACACGGAATGTAAACTTGGCTACACAGGAACTGAATTACAGAACAGAACAGGGTCTCAAATTTAGAAAACCAACTTATGCTTGCTTAAGGGGAAAGGTGAGTTGGGGTGCTGCATAAAACCAGAGATTGAAATGAGGACAGATAAACTTCCTTAAGCCAAATATGGAATAGACAAGAGCTACTCCTTGCTCAACGAAATGGACTCAACACCCCATATTAAACGCCTAAGAATGTACCTGACTAGTAAGTATCTTAAAACCTATGGATTGCTATGTCTCCAAAAGAGAATCAAGCATGTGTACAGGGGCATAAATGCAGCAGTGATAGGATTGGAGAGGTTCGGTGAGCAAATGAAGACCCTTTGAAGTCATATTGCATGGTACCCATTCCACGGGTCTCAACTCTCCAGGTTTAAGGTATTCTTCCTTCAGCTAAAACATGCATGTGGAACCCAGAGTATGATCAACCGTGTGAACGGGAGACGTGTTTAAATATGTCTCAGTTTTCCTCCCCTGGTACTCGGGTGCAACATTCCAGACGCTTTACTAACACTCTCCCCACTTGGAGAGTCAGCGCCTTTAACCTCCTGTTTGGCCCAGTTTGCAATTTCTGCGGAAGATGAACAGGAATAGGGAGAACCAATGAGAGACTAGCTGGAGGTGTCTGGACGGGCAAATTTAACTCTCATTTCCAACCAGGAAGAGGACATAACCAAAGGCTCAGCGTGCCGTGCCGGAACCAGATTAGGGCCTGAAGCCATCCTGCGGTGTTGCGGCCAGCTGAAAAGAAAGCGAGTTGAAGAAAGGAGCTCAGGGGCACTGTAATTCACAAACCTGCAGAGTTATAAATGACAGCTATCGTCCAAAAATATACTGAAGTAAGGCTGCCAAGAGGACTTGAAAGCGGGGCAGAATTGCAGGAAACCGATTTCAGGAGGTAGACTGGAATTGCATTGAAAGCATAGGAAAAGAGGCAGAACGTCCACAATGATGCACTTGGCCAAAAAGGGCGTATGCGTTTTTTCCTGAATATATTCAGGAAAAAACGCATACGCCCTTTTTGGCCAACCAAGCAAGCTTGCAAAGGAAATCTGCACTACAATGAAGTCTCACTTCCCCCCGGTCAAAAGGGCCATCTGAAAAAAGTGTAAAATCCAGAAAGGCAGGACAGGCCATGGAGAACTGGGAGGCTTGTTATGCTGATGGGCGGGATGTAAATTGCCAACAGACACTCGGGAGAAGTGTATGGTGTTTCCTGAAACATCTAAAAAACAAAGCAACAGAGCCTAGGGCACTTCCACTTATGGTCCTATAGCTTAGGGAAATTAAAATCAAAAAGACACAGCCACCCCAAACTTTGGGACGCCTCTGTTTACAAGAACCTCGTTTACCGTACAAGTTCAATATCACAGAAAGTGAAAAACGGATAAAGAACTTGTGGTACTTACGTACAATGCAGTATCACTCAGCAATGAAATCTATGTCATCAGGCCCGTAGCAGCATAATGAGTGGATTCAGGTACGATGATTCTAACTGAAATAAGTCACACAGAAAAAGAAACATCATAAGATATCACTAATACATGGAATGTAAACTTGGCTACACAGGAACTGAATTACAGAACAGAAAAGGGTCTCAAATTTAGAAAACCAACTTATTCTTGCTTAAGGGGAAAGGTGAGTTGGGGTGCTGCATAAAACCAGAGATTGAAATGAGCACAGATAAAGTTCCTTAAGCCAAATATGGAATAGACAAGAGCTACTCCTTGCTCAATGAAATGGACTCAACACCCCATATTAAACACCTAAGAATGTACCTAACTAGTAAGTATCTTAAAACCTATGGATTGCTATGTCTCCAAAAGAGAATCAAGCATGTGTACAGGGGCATAAACGCAGCAGTGATAGGATTGGAGAGGTTCGGTGAGCAAATGAAGACCCTTTGAAGTCATATTGCATGGTACCCATTCCACGGGTCTCAACTCTCCAGGTTTAAGGTATTCTTCCTTCAGCTAAAACATGCATGTGGAACCCACAGTATGATCAACCGTGTGAACGGGAGACGTGTTCAAATATGTCTCAGTTTTCCTCCCCTGGTACTCGGGTGCAACATTCCAGACGCTTTACTAACACTCTCCCCACTTGGAGAGTCAGCGCCTTTAACCTCCTGTTTGGCCCAGTTTGCAATTTCTGCGGAAGATGAACAGGAATAGGGAGAACCAATGAGAGACTAGCTGGAGGTGTCTGGACGGGCAAATTTAACTCTCATTTCCCACCAGGAAGAGGACATAACCAAAGGCTCAGCGTGCCGTGCCGGAACCAGATTAGGGCCTGAAGCCATCCTGCGGTGTTGCGGCCAGCTCAAAAGAAAGCGAGTTGAAGAAAGGAGCTCAGGGGCACTGTAATTCACAAACCTGCAGAGTTATAAATGACAGCTATCGTCCAAAAATATACTGAAGTAAGGCTGCCAAGAGGACTTGAAAGCGGGGCAGAATTGCAGGAAACCGATTTCAGGAGGTAGACTGGAATTGCATTGAAAGCATAGGAAAAGAGGCAGAACGTCCACAATGATGCACTTGGCCAAAAAGGGCGTATGCGTTTTTTCCTGAATATATTCAGGAAAAAACGCATACGCCCTTTTTGGCCAACCAAGCAAACTTGCAAAGGAAATCTGCACTACAATGAAGTCTCACGTCACCCCGGTCAATAGGGCCATCTGAAAAAAGTGTAAAATCCAGAAAGGCAGGACAGGCCATGGAGAACTGGGAGCCTTGTTATGCTGATGGGCGGGATGTAAATTGCCAACAGACACACGGGAGAAGTGTATGGTGTTTCCTGAAACATCTAAAAAACAAAGCAACAGAGCCTAGGGCACTTCCACTTATGGTCCTATAGCTTAGGGAAATTAAAATCAAAAAGACACAGCCACCCCAAAGTTTGGGACGCCTCTGTTTACAAGAACCTCGTTTACCGTACAAGTTCAATATCACAGAAAGTGAAAAATGGATAAAGAACTTGTGGTACTTACGTACAATGCAGTATCACTCAGCAATGAAATCTATGTCGTCAGGCCCGTAGCAGCATAATGAGTGGATTCAGGTACGATGATTCTAACTGAAATAAGTCACACAGAAAAAGAAACATCATAAGATATCAGTAATACACGGAATGTAAACTTGGCTACACAGGAACTGAATTACAGAACAGAACAGGGTCTGAAATTTAGAAAACCAACTTATACTTGCTTAAGGGGAAAGGTGAGTTGGGGTGCTGCATAAAACCAGAGATTGAAATGAGCACAGATAAAGTTCCTTAAGCCAAATATGGAATAGACAAGAGCTACTCCTTGCTCAACGAAATGGACTCAACACCCCATATTAAACGCCTAAGAATGTACCTGACTAGTAAGTATCTTAAAACCTATGGATTGCTATGTCTCCAAAAGAGAATTAAGCATGTGTACAGGGGCATAAACGCAGCAGTGATAGGATTGGAGAGGTTCGGTGAGCAAATGAAGACCCTTTGAAGTCATATTGCATGGTACCCATTCCACGGGTCTCAACTCTCCAGGTTTAAGGTATTCTTCCTTCAGCGAAAACATGCATGTGGAACCCAGAGTATGATCAACCGTGTGAACGGGAGACGTGTTCAAATATTTCTCAGTTTTCCTCCCCTGGTACTCGGGTGCAACATTCCAGACGCTTTACTAACACTCTCCCCACTTGGAGAGTCAGCGCCTTTAACCTCCTGTTTGGCCCAGTTTGCAATTTCTGCGGAAGATGAACAGGAATAGGGAGAACCAATGAGAGACTAGCTGGAGGTGTCTGGACGGGCAAATTTAACTCTCATTTCCCACCAGGAAGAGGACATAACCAAAGGCTCAGCGTGCCGTGCCGGAACCAGATTAGGGCCTGAAGCCATCCTGCGGTGTTGCGGCCAGCTCAAAAGAAAGCGAGTTGAAGAAAGGAGCTCAGGGGCACTGTAATTCACAAACCTGCAGAGTTATAAATGACAGCTATCGTCCAAAAATATACTGAAGTAAGGCTGCCAAGAGGACTTGAAAGCGGGGCAGAATTGCAGGAAACCGATTTCAGGAGGTAGACTGGAATTGCATTGAAAGCATAGGAAAAGAGGCAGAACGTCCACAATGATGCACTTGGCCAAAAAGGGCGTATGCGTTTTTTCCTGAATATATTCAGGAAAAAACGCATACGCCCTTTTTGGCCAACCAAGCAAACTTGCAAAGGAAATCTGCACTACAATGAAGTCTCACTTCCCCCCGGTCAAAAGGGCCATCTGAAAAAGTGTAAAATCCAGAAAGGCAGGACAGGCCATGGAGAACTGGGAGCCTTGTTATGCTGATGGTCGGGATGTAAATTGCCAACAGACACTCGGGAGAAGTGTATGGTGTTTCCTGAAACATCTAAAAAACAAAGCAACAGAGCCTAGGGCACTTCCACTTATGGTCCTATAGCTTAGGGAAATTAAAATCAAAAAGACACAGCCACCCCAAAGTTTGGGACGCCTCTGTTTACAAGAACCTCGTTTACCGTACAAGTTCAATATCACAGAAAGTGAAAAATGGATAAAGAACTTGTGGTACTTACGTACAATGCAGTATCACTCAGCAATGAAATCTATGTCATCAGGCCCGTAGCAGCATAATGAGTGGATTCAGGTACGATGATTCTAACTGAAATAAGTCACACAGAAAAAGAAACATCATAAGATATCACTAATACACGGAATGTAAACTTGGCTACACAGGAACTGAATTACAGAACAGAACAGGGTCTCAAATTTAGAAAACCAACTTATGCTTGCTTAAGGGGAAAGGTGAGTTGGGGTGATGCATAAAACCAGAGATTGAAATGAGCACAGATAAAGTTCCTTAAGCCAAATATGGAATAGACAAGAGCTACTCCTTGCTGAACGAAATGGACTCAACACCCCATATTAAACGCCTAAGAATGTACCTGACTAGTAAGTATCTTAAAACCTATGGATTGCTATGTCTCCAAAAGAGAATCAAGCATGTGTACAGGGGCATAAATGCAGCAGTGATAGGATTGGAGAGGTTCGGTGAGCAAATGAAGACCCTTTGAAGTCATATTGCATGGTACCCATTCCACGGGTCTCAACTCTCCAGGTTTAAGGTATTCTTCCTTCAGCTAAAACATGCATGTGGAACCCACAGTATGATCAACCGTGTGAACGGGAGACGTGTTCAAATATGTCTCAGTTTTCCTCCCCTGGTACTCGGGTGCAACATTCCAGACGCTTTACTAACACTCTCCCCACTTGGAGAGTCAGCGCCTTTAACCTCCTGTTTGGCCCAGTTTGCAATTTCTGCGGAAGATGAACAGGAATAGGGAGAACCAATGAGAGACTAGCTGGAGGTGTCTGGACGGGCAAATTTAACTCTCATTTCCAACCAGGAAGAGGACATAACCAAAGGCTCAGCGTGCCGTGCCGGAACCAGATTAGGGCCTGAAGCCATCCTGCGGTGTTGCGGCCAGCTCAAAAGAAAGCGAGTTAAAGAAAGGAGCTCAGGGGCACTGTAATTCACAAACCTGCAGAGTTATAAATGACAGCTATCGTCCAAAAATATACTGAAGTAAGGCTGCCAAGAGGACTTGAAAGCGGGGCAGAATTGCAGGAAACCGATTTCAGGAGGTAGACTGGAATTGCATTGAAAGCATAGGAAAAGAGGCAGAACGTCCACAATGATGCACTTGGCCAAAAAGGGCGTATGCGTTTTTTCCTGAATATATTCAGGAAAAAACGCATACGCCCTTTTTGGCCAACCAAGCAAGCTTGCAAAGGAAATCTGCACTACAATGAAGTCTCACTTCCCCCCGGTCAAAAGGGCCATCTAAAAAAGTGTAAAATCCAGAAAGGCAGGACAGGCCATGGAGAACTGGGAGCCTTGTTATGCTGATGGGCGGGATGTAAATTGCCAACAGACACTCGGGAGAAGTGTATGGTGTTTCCTGAAACATCTAAAAAACAAAGCAACAGAGCCTAGGGCACTTCCACTTATGGTCCTATAGCTTAGGGAAATTAAAATCAAAAAGACACAGCCACCCCAAAGTTTGGGACGCCTCTGTTTACAAGAACCTCGTTTACCGTACAAGTTCAATATCACAGAAAGTGAAAAATGGATAAAGAACTTGTGGTACTTACGTACAATGCAGTATCACTCAGCAATGAAATCTATGTCGTCAGGCCCGTAGCAGCATAATGAGTGGATTCAGGTACGATGATTCTAACTGAAATAAGTCACACAGAAAAAGAAACATCATAAGATATCAGTAATACACGGAATGTAAACTTGGCTACACAGGAACTGAATTACAGAACAGAACAGGGTCTGAAATTTAGAAAACCAACTTATACTTGCTTAAGGGGAAAGGTGAGTTGGGGTGCTGCATAAAACCAGAGATTGAAATGAGCACAGATAAAGTTCCTTAAGCCAAATATGGAATAGACAAGAGCTACTCCTTGCTCAACGAAATGGACTCAACACCCCATATTAAACGCCTAAGAATGTACCTGACTAGTAAGTATCTTAAAACCTATGGATTGCTATGTCTCCAAAAGAGAATCAAGCATGTGTACAGGGGCATAAACGCAGCAGTGATAGGATTGGAGAGGTTCGGTGAGCAAATGAAGACCCTTTGAAGTCATATTGCATGGTACCCATTCCACGGGTCTCAACTCTCCAGGTTTAAGGTATTCTTCCTTCAGCGAAAACATGCATGTGGAACCCAGAGTATGATCAACCGTGTGAACGGGAGACGTGTTCAAATATGTCTCAGTTTTCCTCCCCTGGTACTCGGGTGCAACATTCCAGACGCTTTACTAACACTCTCCCCACTTGGAGAGTCAGCGCCTTTAACCTCCTGTTTGGCCCAGTTTGCAATTTCTGCGGAAGATGAACAGGAATAGGGAGAACCAATGAGAGACTAGCTGGAGGTGTCTGGACGGGCAAATTTAACTCTCATTTCCCACCAGGAAGAGGACATAACCAAAGGCTCAGCGTGCCGTGCCGGAACCAGATTAGGGCCTGAAGCCATCCTGCGGTGTTGCGGCCAGCTCAAAAGAAAGCGAGTTGAAGAAAGGAGCTCAGGGGCACTGTAATTCACAAACCTGCAGAGTTATAAATGACAGCTATCGTCCAAAAATATACTGAAGTAAGGCTGCCAAGAGGACTTGAAAGCGGGGCAGAATTGCAGGAAACCGATTTCAGGAGGTAGACTGGAATTGCATTGAAAGCATAGGAAAAGAGGCAGAACGTCCACAATGATGCACTTGGCCAAAAAGGGCGTATGCGTTTTTTCCTGAATATATTCAGGAAAAAACGCATACGCCCTTTTTGGCCAACCAAGCAAACTTGCAAAGGAAATCTGCACTACAATGAAGTCTCACTTCCCCCCGGTCAAAAGGGCCATCTGAAAAAGTGTAAAATCCAGAAAGGCAGGACAGGCCATGGAGAACTGGGAGCCTTGTTATGCTGATGGGCGGGATGTAAATTGCCAACAGACACTCGGGAGAAGTGTATGGTGTTTCCTGAAACATCTAAAAAACAAAGCAACAGAGCCTAGGGCACTTCCACTTATGGTCCTATAGCTTAGGGAAATTAAAATCAAAAAGACACAGCCACCCCAAAGTTTGGGACGCCTCTGTTTACAAGAACCTCGTTTACCGTACAAGTTCAATATCACAGAAAGTGAAAAATGGATAAAGAACTTGTGGTACTTACGTACAATGCAGTATCACTCAGCAATGAAATCTATGTCATCAGGCCCGTAGCAGCATAATGAGTGGATTCAGGTACGATGATTCTAACTGAAATAAGTCACACAGAAAAAGAAACATCATAAGATATCACTAATACACGGAATGTAAACTTGGCTACACAGGAACTGAATTACAGAACAGAACAGGGTCTCAAATTTAGAAAACCAACTTATGCTTGCTTAAGGGGAAAGGTGAGTTGGGGTGATGCATAAAACCAGAGATTGAAATGAGCACAGATAAAGTTCCTTAAGCCAAATATGGAATAGACAAGAGCTACTCCTTGCTCAACGAAATGGACTCAACACCCCATATTAAACGCCTAAGAATGTACCTGACTAGTAAGTATCTTAAAACCTATGGATTGCTATGTCTCCAAAAGAGAATCAAGCATGTGTACAGGGGCATAAATGCAGCAGTGATAGGATTGGAGAGGTTCGGTGAGCAAATGAAGACCCTTTGAAGTCATATTGCATGGTACCCATTCCACGGGTCTCAACTCTCCAGGTTTAAGGTATTCTTCCTTCAGCTAAAACATGCATGTGGAACCCAGAGTATGATCAACCGTGTGAACGGGAGACGTGTTCAAATATGTCTCAGTTTTCCTCCCCTGGTACTCGGGTGCAACATTCCAGACGCTTTACTAACACTCTCCCCACTTGGAGAGTCAGCGCCTTTAACCTCCTGTTTGGCCCAGTTTGCAATTTCTGCGGAAGATGAACAGGAATAGGGAGAACCAATGAGAGACTAGCTGGAGGTGTCTGGACGGGCAAATTTAACTCTCATTTCCCACCAGGAAGAGGACATAACCAAAGGCTCAGCGTGCCGTGCCGGAACCAGATTAGGGCCTGAAGCCATTCTGCGGTGTTGCGGCCAGCTCAAAAGAAAGCGAGTTGAAGAAAGGAGCTCAGGGGCACTGTAATTCACAAACCTGCAGAGTTATAAATGACAGCTATCGTCCAAAAATATACTGAAGTAAGGCTGCCAAGAGGACTTGAAAGCGGGGCAGAATTGCAGGAAACCGATTTCAGGAGGTAGACTGGAATTGCATTGAAAGCATAGGAAAAGAGGCAGAACGTCCTCAATGATGCACTTGGCCAAAAAGGGTGTATGCGTTTTTTCCTGAATATATTCAGGAAAAAACGCATACGCCCTTTTTGGCCAACCAAGGAAACTTGCAAAGGAAATCTGCACTACAATGAAGTCTCACTTCCCCCCGGTCAAAAGGGCCATCTGAAAAAGTGTAAAATCCAGAAAGGCAGGACAGGCCATGGAGAACTGGGAGCCTTGTTATGCTGATGGGCGGGATGTAAATTGCCAACAGACACTCGGGAGAAGTGTATGGTGTTTCCTGAAACATCTAAAAAACAAAGCAACAGAGCCTAGGGCACTTCCACTTATGGTCCTATAGCTTAGGGAAATTAAAATCAAAAAGACACAGCCACCCCAAAGTTTGGGACGCCTCTGTTGACAAGAACCTCGTTTACCGTACAAGTTCAATATCACAGAAAGTGAAAAATGGATAAAGAACTTGTGGTACTTACGTACAATGCAGTATCACTCAGCAATGAAATCTATGTCATCACGCCCTTAGCAGCACAATGAGTGGATTCAGGTATGATGATTCTAACTGAAATAAGTCACACAGAAAAAGAAACATCATAAGATATCAGTAATACACGGAATGTAAACTTGGCTACACAGGAACTGAATTACAGAACAGAACAGGGTCTCAAATTTAGAAAACCAACTTATGCTTGCTTAAGGGGAAAGGTGAGTTGGGGTGCTGCATAAAACCAGAGATTGAAATGAGGACAGATAAACTTCCTTAAGCCAAATATGGAATAGACAAGAGCTACTCCTTGCTCAATGAAATGGACTCAACACCCCATATTAAACACCTAAGAATGTACCTAACTAGTAAGTATCTTAAAACCTATGGATTGCTATGTCTCCAAAAGAGAATCAAGCATGTGTACAGGGGCATAAACGCAGCAGTGATAGGATTGGAGAGGTTCGGTGAGCAAATGAAGACCCTTTGAAGTCATATTGCATGGTACCCATTCCACGGGTCTCAACTCTCCAGGTTTAAGGTATTCTTCCTTCAGCTAAAACATGCATGTGGAACCCAGAGTATGATCAACCGTGTGAACGGGAGACGTGTTCAAATATGTCTCAGTTTTCCTCCCCTGGTACTCGGGTGCAACATTCCAGACGCTTTACTAACACTCTCCCCACTTGGAGAGTCAGCGCCTTTAACCTCCTGTTTGGCCCAGTTTGCAATTTCTGCGGAAGATGAACAGGAATAGGGAGAACCAATGAGAGACTAGCTGGAGGTGTCTGGACGGGCAAATTTAACTCTCATTTCCAACCAGGAAGAGGACATAACCAAAGGCTCAGCGTGCCGTGCCGGAACCAGATTATGGCCTGAAGCCATCCTGCGGTGTTGCGGTCAGGTCACAAGAAAGCGAGTTGAAGAAAGGAGCTCAGAGGCACTGTAATTCACAAACCTGCAGAGTTATAAATGACAGCTATCGTCCAAAAATATACTGAAGTAAGGCTGCCAAGAGGACTTGAAAGCGGGGCAGAATTGCAGGAAACCGATTTCAGGAGGTAGACTGGAATTGCATTGAAAGCATAGGAAAAGAGGCAGAACGTCCACAATGATGCACTTGGCCAAAAAGGGCGTATGCGTTTTTTCCTGAATATATTCAGGAAAAAACGCATACGCCCTTTTTGGCCAACCAAGCAAGCTTGCAAAGGAAATCTGCACTACAATGAAGTCTCACTTCCCCCCGGTCAAAAGGGCCATCTGAAAAAAGTGTAAAATCCAGAAAGGCAGGACAGGCCATGGAGAACTGGGAGCCTTGTTATGCTGATGGGCGGGATGTAAATTGCCAACAGACACTCGGGAGAAGTGTATGGTGTTTCCTGAAACATCTAAAAAACAAAGCAACAGAGCCTAGGGCACTTCCACTTATGGTCCTATAGCTTAGGGAAATTAAAATCAAAAAGACACAGCCACCCCAAAGTTTGGGACGCCTCTGTTTACAAGAACCTCGTTTACCGTACAAGTTCAATATCACAGAAAGTGAAAAATGGATAAAGAACTTGTGGTACTTACGTACAATGCAGTATCACTCAGCAATGAAATCTATGTCATCAGGCCCGAAGCAGCATAATGAGTGGATTCAGGTACGATGATTCTAACTGAAATAAGTCACACAGAAAAAGAAACATCATAAGATATCAGTAATACACGGAATGTAAACTTGGCTACACAGGAACTGAATTACAGAACAGAACAGGGTCTCAAATTTAGAAAACCAACTTATGCTTGCTTAAGGGGAAAGGTGAGTTGGGGTGCTGCATAAAACCAGAGATTGAAATGAGCACAGATAAAGTTCCTTAAGCCAAATATGGAATAGACAAGAGCTACTCCTTGCTCAACGAAATGGACTCAACACCCCATATTAAACGCCTAAGAATGTACCTGACTAGTAAGTATCTTAAAACCTATGGATTGCTATGTCTCCAAAAGAGAATCAAGCATGTGTACAGGGGCATAAATGCAGCAGTGATAGGATTGGAGAGGTTCGGTGAGCAAATGAAGACCCTTTGAAGTCATATTGCATGGTACCCATTCCACGGGTCTCAACTCTCCAGGTTTAAGGTATTCTTCCTTCAGCTAAAACATGCATGTGGAACCCAGAGTATGATCAACCGTGTGAACGGGAGACGTGTTCAAATATGTCTCAGTTTTCCTCCCCTGGTACTCGGGTGCAACATTCCAGACGCTTTACTAACACTCTCCCCACTTGGAGAGTCAGTGCCTTTAACCTCCTGTTTGGCCCAGTTTGCAATTTCTGCGGAAGATGAACAGGAATAGGGAGAACCAATGAGAGACTAGCTGGAGGTGTCTGGACGGGCAAATTTAACTCTCATTTCCAACCAGGAAGAGGACATAACCAAAGGCTCAGCGTGCCGTGCCGGAACCAGATTAGGGCCTGAAGCAATCCTGCGGTGTTGCGGCCAGCTGAAAAGAAAGCGAGTTGAAGAAAGGAGCTCAGGGGCACTGTAATTCACAAACCTGCAGAGTTATAAATGACAGCTATCGTCCAAAAATATACTGAAGTAAGGCTGCCAAGAGGACTTGAAAGCGGGGCAGAATTGCAGGAAACCGATTTCAGGAGGTAGACTGGAATTGCATTGAAAGCATAGGAAAAGAGGCAGAACGTCCACAATGATGCACTTGGCCAAAAAGGGCGTATGCGTTTTTTCCTGAATATATTCAGGAAAAAACGCATACGCCCTTTTTGGCCAACCAAGCAAGCTTGCAAAGGAAATCTGCACTACAATGAAGTCTCACTTCCCCCCGGTCAAAAGGGCCATCTGAAAAAAGTGTAAAATCCAGAAAGGCAGGACAGGCCATGGAGAACTGGGAGCCTTGTTATGCTGATGGGCGGGATGTAAATTGCCAACAGACACTCGGGAGTAGTGTATGGTGTTTCCTGAAACATCTAAAAAACAAAGCAACAGAGCCTAGGGCACTTCCACTTATGGTCCTATAGCTTAGGGAAATTAAAATCAAAAAGACACAGCCACCCCAAAGTTTGGGACGCCTCTGTTTACAAGAACCTCGTTTACCGTACAAGTTCAATATCACAGAAAGTGAAAAATGGATAAAGAACTTGTGGTACTTACGTACAATGCAGTATCACTCAGCAATGAAATCTATGTCATCAGGCCCGTAGCAGCATAATGAGTGGATTCAGGTACGATGATTCTAACTGAAATAAGTCACACAGAAAAAGAAACATCATAAGATATCACTAATACACGGAATGTAAACTTGGCTACACAGGAACTGAATTACAGAACAGAACAGGGTCTCAAATTTAGAAAACCAACTTATGCTTGCTTAAGGGGAAAGGTGAGTTGGGGTGCTGCATTAAACCAGAGATTGAAATGAGCACAGATAAAGTTCCTTAAGCCAAATATGGAATAGACAAGAGCTACTCCTTGCTCAACGAAATGGACTCAACACCCCATATTAAACGCCTAAGAATGTACCTGACTAGTAAGTATCTTAAAACCTATGGATTGCTATGTCTCCAAAAGAGAATCAAGCATGTGTACAGGGGCATAAACGCAGCAGTGATAGGATTGGAGAGGCTCGGTGAGCAAATGAAGACCCTTTGAAGTCATATTGCATGGTACCCATTCCACGGGTCTCAACTCTCCAGGTTTAAGGTATTCTTCCTTCAGCTAAAACATGCATGTGGAACCCAGAGTATGATCAACCGTGTGAACGGGAGACGTGTTCAAATATGTCTCAGTTTTCCTCCCCTGGTACTCGGGTGCAACATTCCAGACGCTTTACTAACACTCTCCCCACTTGGAGAGTCAGCGCCTTTAACCTCCTGTTTGGCCCAGTTTGCAATTTCTGCGGAAGATGAACAGGAATAGGGAGAACCAATGAGAGACTAGCTGGAGGTGTCTGGACGGGCAAATTTAACTCTCATTTCCAACCAGGAAGAGGACATAACCAAAGGCTCAGTGTGCCGTGCCGGAACCAGATTAGGGCCTGAAGCCATCCTGCGGTGTTGCGGCCAGCTGAAAAGAAAGCGAGTTGAAGAAAGGAGCTCAGGGGCACTGTAATTCACAAACCTGCAGAGTTATAAATGACAGCTATCGTCCAAAAATATACTGAAGTAAGGCTGCCAAGAGGACTTGAAAGCGGGGCAGAATTGCAGGAAACCGATTTCAGGAGGTAGACTGGAATTGCATTGAAAGCATAGGAAAAGAGGCAGAACGTCCACAATGATGCACTTGGCCAAAAAGGGCGTATGCGTTTTTTCCTGAATATATTCAGGAAAAAACGCATACGCCCTTTTTGGCCAACCAAGCAAGCTTGCAAAGGAAATCTGCACTACAATGAAGTCTCACTTCCCCCCGGTCAAAAGGGCCATCTGAAAAAAGTGTAAAATCCAGAAAGGCAGGACAGGCCATGGAGAACTGGGAGCCTTGTTATGCTGATGGGCGGGATGTAAATTGCCAACAGACACTCGGGAGAAGTGTATGGTGTTTCCTGAAACATCTAAAAAACAAAGCAACAGAGCCTAGGGCACTTCCACTTATGGTCCTATAGCTTAGGGAAATTAAAATCAAAAAGACACAGCCACCCCAAAGTTTGGGACGCCTCTGTTTACAAGAACCTCGTTTACCGTACAAGTTCAATATCACAGAAAGTGAAAAATGGATAAAGAACTTGTGGTACTTACGTACAATGCAGTATCACTCAGCAATGAAATCTATGTCATCAGGCCCGTAGCAGCATAATGAGTGGATTCAGGTACGATGATTCTAACTGAAATAAGTCACACAGAAAAAGAAACATCATAAGATATCAGTAATACACGGAATGTAAACTTGGCTACACAGGAACTGAATTACAGAACAGAACAGGGTCTCAAATTTAGAAAACCAACTTATGCTTGCTTAAGGGGAAAGGTGAGTTGGGGTGCTGCATAAAACCAGAGATTGAAATGAGGACAGATAAACTTCCTTAAGCCAAATATGGAATAGACAAGAGCTACTCCTTGCTCAATGAAATGGACTCAACACCCCATATTAAACACCTAAGAATGTACCTAACTAGTAAGTATCTTAAAACCTATGGATTGCTATGTCTCCAAAAGAGAATCAAGCATGTGTACAGGGGCATAAACGCAGCAGTGATAGGATTGGAGAGGTTCGGTGAGCAAATGAAGACCCTTTGAAGTCATATTGCATGGTACCCATTCCACGGGTCTCAACTCTCCAGGTTTAAGGTATTCTTCCTTCAGCTAAAACATGCATGTGGAACCCACAGTATGATCAACCGTGTGAACGGGAGACGTGTTCAAATATGTCTCAGTTTTCCTCCCCTGGTACTCGGGTGCAACATTCCAGACGCTTTACTAACACTCTCCCCACTTGGAGAGTCAGCGCCTTTAACCTCCTGTTTGGCCCAGTTTGCAATTTCTGCGGAAGATGAACAGGAATAGGGAGAACCAATGAGAGACTAGCTGGAGGTGTCTGGACGGGCAAATTTAACTCTCATTTCCAACCAGGAAGAGGACATAACCAAAGGCTCAGCGTGCCGTGCCGGAACCAGATTAGGGCCTGAAGCCATCCTGCGGTGTTGCGGTCAGGTCACATGAAAGCGAGTTGAAGAAAGGAGCTCAGAGGCACTGTAATTCACAAACCTGCAGAGTTATAAATGACAGCTATCGTCCAAAAATATACTGAAGTAAGGCTGCCAAGAGGACTTGAAAGCGGGGCAGAATTGCAGGAAACCGATTTCAGGAGGTAGACTGGAATTGCATTGAAAGCATAGGAAAAGAGGCAGAACGTCCACAATGATGCACTTGGCCAAAAAGGGCGTATGCGTTTTTTCCTGAATATATTCAGGAAAAAACGCATACGCCCTTTTTGGCCAACCAAGCAAGCTTGCAAAGGAAATCTGCACTACAATGAAGTCTCACTTCCCCCCGGTCAAAAGGGCCATCTGAAAAAAGTGTAAAATCCAGAAAGGCAGGACAGGCCATGGAGAACTGGGAGCCTTGTTATGCTGATGGGCGGGATGTAAATTGCCAACAGACACTCGGGAGTAGTGTATGGTGTTTCCTGAAACATCTAAAAAACAAAGCAACAGAGCCTAGGGCACTTCCACTTATGGTCCTATAGCTTAGGGAAATTAAAATCAAAAAGACACAGCCACCCCAAAGTTTGGGACGCCTCTGTTTACAAGAACCTCGTTTACCGTACAAGTTCAATATCACAGAAAGTGAAAAATGGATAAAGAACTTGTGGTACTTACGTACAATGCAGTATCACTCAGCAATGAAATCTATGTCATCAGGCCCGTAGCAGCATAATGAGTGGATTCAGGTACGATGATTCTAACTGAAATAAGTCACACAGAAAAAGAAACATCATAAGATATCACTAATACACGGAATGTAAACTTGGCTACACAGGAACTGAATTACAGAACAGAACAGGGTCTCAAATTTAGAAAACCAACTTATGCTTGCTTAAGGGGAAAGGTGAGTTGGGGTGCTGCATTAAACCAGAGATTGAAATGAGCACAGATAAAGTTCCTTAAGCCAAATATGGAATAGACAAGAGCTACTCCTTGCTCAACGAAATGGACTCAACACCCCATATTAAACGCCTAAGAATGTACCTGACTAGTAAGTATCTTAAAACCTATGGATTGCTATGTCTCCAAAAGAGAATCAAGCATGTGTACAGGGGCATAAATGCAGCAGTGATAGGATTGGAGAGGTTCGGTGAGCAAATGAAGACCCTTTGAAGTCATATTGCATGGTACCCATTCCACGGGTATCAACTCTCCAGGTTTAAGGTATTCTTCCTTCAGCTAAAACATGCATGTGGAACCCAGAGTATGATCAACCGTGTGAACGGGAGACGTGTTTAAATATGTCTCAGTTTTCCTCCCCTGGTACTCGGGTGCAACATTCCAGACGCTTTACTAACACTCTCCCCACTTGGAGAGTCAGCGCCTTTAACCTCCTGTTTGGCCCAGTTTGCAATTTCTGCGGAAGATGAACAGGAATAGGGAGAACCAATGAGAGACTAGCTGGAGGTGTCTGGACGGGCAAATTTAACTCTCATTTCCAACCAGGAAGAGGACATAACCAAAGGCTCAGCGTGCCGTGCCGGAACCAGATTAGGGCCTGAAGCCATCCTGCGGTGTTGCGGCCAGCTGAAAAGAAAGCGAGTTGAAGAAAGGAGCTCAGGGGCACTGTAATTCACAAACCTGCAGAGTTATAAATGACAGCTATCGTCCAAAAATATACTGAAGTAAGGCTGCCAAGAGGACTTGAAAGCGGGGCAGAATTGCAGGAAACCGATTTCAGGAGGTAGACTGGAATTGCATTGAAAGCATAGGAAAAGAGGCAGAACGTCCACAATGATGCACTTGGCCAAAAAGGGCGTATGCGTTTTTTCCTGAATATATTCAGGAAAAAACGCATACGCCCTTTTTGGCCAACCAAGCAAACGTGCAAAGGAAATCTGCACTACAATGAAGTCTCACTTCCCCCTGGTCAAAAGGGCCATCTGAAAAAAGTGTAAAATCCAGAAAGGCAGGACAGGCCATGGAGAACTGGGAGCCTTGTTATGCTGATGGGCGGGATGTAAATTGCCAACAGACACTCGGGAGAAGTGTATGGTGTTTCCTGAAACATCTAAAAAACAAAGCAACAGAGCCTAGGGCACTTCCACTTATGGTCCTATAGCTTAGGGAAATTAAAATCAAAAAGACACAGCCACCCCAAAGTTTGGGACGCCTCTGTTTACAAGAACCTCGTTTACCGTACAAGTTCAATATCACAGAAAGTGAAAAACGGATAAAGAACTTGTGGTACTTACGTACAATGCAGTATCACTCAGCAATGAAATCTATGTCATCAGGCCCGTAGCAGCATAATGAGTGGATTCAGGTACGATGATTCTAACTGAAATAAGTCACACAGAAAAAGAAACATCATAAGATATCACTAATACATGGAATGTAAACTTGGCTACACAGGAACTGAATTACAGAACAGAAAAGGGTCTCAAATTTAGAAAACCAACTTATTCTTGCTTAAGGGGAAAGGTGAGTTGGGGTGCTGCATAAAACCAGAGATTGAAATGAGCACAGATAAAGTTCCTTAAGCCAAATATGGAATAGACAAGAGCTACTCCTTGCTCAACGAAATGGACTCAACACCCCATATTAAACGCCTAAGAATGTACCTAACTAGTAAGTATCTTAAAACCTATGGATTGCTATGTCTCCAAAAGAGAATCAAGCATGTGTACAGGGGCATAAACGCAGCAGTGATAGGATTGGAGAGGTTCGGTGAGCAAATGAAGACCCTTTGAAGTCATATTGCATGGTACCCATTCCACGGGTCTCAACTCTCCAGGTTTAAGGTATTCTTCCTTCAGCTAAAACATGCATGTGGAACCCAGAGTATGATCAACCGTGTGAACGGGAGACGTGTTAAAATATGTCTCAGTTTTCCTACCCTGGTACTCGGGTGCAACATTCCAGACGCTTTACTAACACTCTCCCCACTTGGAGAGTCAGCGCCTTTAACCTCCAGTTTGGCCCAGTTTGCAATTTCTGTGGAAGATGAACAGGAATAGGGAGAACCAATGAGAGACTAGCTGGAGGTGTCTGGACGGGCAAATTTAACTCTCATTTCCCACCAGGAAGAGGACATAATCAAAGGCTCAGCGTGCCGTGCCGGAACCAGATTAGGGCCTGAAGCCATCCTGCGGTGTTGCGGCCAGCTCAAAAGAAAGCGAGTTGAAGAAAGGAGCTCAGGGGCACTGTAATTCACAAACCTGCAGAGTTATAAATGACAGCTATCGTCCAAAAATATACTGAAGTAAGGCTGCCAAGAGGACTTGAAAGCGGGGCAGAATTGCAGGAAACCGATTTCAGGAGGTAGACTGGAATTGCATTGAAAGCATAGGAAAAGAGGCAGAACGTCCACAATGATGCACTTGGCCAAAAAGGGCGTATGCGTTTTTTTCCTGAATATATTCAGGAAAAAACGCATACGCCCTTTTTGGCCAACCAAGCAAACTTGCAAAGGAAATCATCACTACAATGAAGTCTCACTTCCCCCCGGTCAAAAGGGCCATCTGAAAAATGTGTAAAATCCAGAAAGGCAGGACAGGCCATGGAGAACTGGGAGCCTTGTTATGCTGATGGGCGGGATGTAAATTGCCAACAGACACTCGGGAGAAGTGTATGGTGTTTCCTGAAACATCTAAAAAACAAAGCAACAGAGCCTAGGGCACTTCCACTTATGGTCCTATAGCTTAGGGAAATTAAAATCAAAAAGACACAGCCACCCCAAAGTTTGGGACGCCTCTGTTTACAAGAACCTCGTTTACCGTACAAGTTCAATATCACAGAAAGTGAAAAATGTATAAAGAACTTGTGGTACTTACATACAATGCAGTATCACTCAGCAATGAAATCTATGTCATCAGGCCCGTAGCAGCATAATGAGTGGATTCAGGTACGATGATTCTAACTGAAATAAGTCACACAGAAAAAGAAACATCATAAGATATCACTAATACATGGAATGTAAACTTGGCTACACAGGAACTGAATTACAGAACAGAAAAGGGTCTCAAATTTAGAAAACCAACTTATTCTTGCTTAAGGGGAAAGGTGAGTTGGGGTGCTGCATAAAACCAGAGATTGAAATGAGCACAGATAAAGTTCCTTAAGCCAAATATGGAATAGACAAGAGCTACTCCTTGCTCAACGAAATAGACTCAACACCCCATATTAAACGCCTAAGAATGTACCTAACTAGTAAGTATCTTAAAACCTATGGATTGCTATGTCTCCAAAAGAGAATCAAGCATGTGTACAGGGGCATAAACGCAGCAGTGATAGGATTGGAGAGGTTCGGTGAGCAAATGAAGACCCTTTGAAGTCATATTGCATGGTACCCATTCCACGGGTCTCAACTCTCCAGGTTTATGGTATTCTTCCTTCAGCTAAAACATGCATGTGGAACCCAGAGTATGATCAACTGTGTGAACGGGAGACGTGTTCAAATATGTCTCAGTTTTCCTCCCCTGGTACTCGGGTGCAACATTCCAGACGCTTTACTAACACTCTCCCCACTTGGAGAGTCAGCGCCTTTAACCTCCTGTTTGGCCCAGTTTGCAATTTCTGCGGAAGATGAACAGGAATAGGGAGAACCAATGAGAGACTAGCTGGAGGTGTCTGGACGGGCAAATTTAACTCTCATATCCAGCCAGGAAGAGGACATAACCAAAGGCTCAGCGTGCCGTGCCGGAACCAGATTAGGGCCTGAAGCCATCCTGCGGTGTTGCGGCCAGCTCAAAAGAAAGCGAGTTGAAGAAAGGAGCTCAGGGGCACTGTAATTCACAAACCTGCAGAGTTATAAATGACAGCTATCGTCCAAAAATATACTGAAGTAAGGCTGCCAAGAGGACTTGAAAGCGGGGCAGAATTGCAGGAAACCGATTTCAGGAGGTAGACTGGAATTGCATTGAAAGCATAGGAAAAGAGGCAGAACGTCCACAATGATGCACTTGGCCAAAAAGGGCGTATGCGTTTTTTCGTGAATATATTCAGGAAAAAACGCATACGCCCTTTTTGGCCAACCAAGCAAACTTGCAAAGGAAATCTGCACTACAATGAAGTCTCACTTCCCCCCGGTCAAAAGGGCCATCTGAAAAAAGTGTAAAATCCAGAAAGGCAGGACAGGCCATGGAGAACTGGGAGCCTTGTTATGCTGATGGGAGGGATGTAAATTGCCAACAGACAATCGGGAGAAGTGTATGGTGTTTCCTGAAACATCTAAAAATCAAAGCAACAGAGCCTAGGGCACTTCCACTTATGGTCCTATAGCTTAGGGAAATTAAAATCAAAAAGACACAGCCACCCCAAAGTTTGGGACGCCTCTGTTTACAAAAACCTCGTTTACCGTACAAGTTCAACATCGCAGAAAGTGAAAAATGGATAAAGAAGTTGTGGTATTTACTTACAAAGCAATATCACTCAGCAATGAAATCTATGTCATCAGGCCCTTAGCAGCATAATGAGTGGATTCAGGTACGATGATTCTAACTGAAATAAGTCACACAGAAAAAGAAACATCATAAGATATCACTAATACACGGAATGTAAACTTGGCTACACAGGAACTGAATTCCAAAACAGAACAGGGTCTCAAATTTAGAAAACCAACTTATGCTTGCTTAAGGGGAAAGGTGAGTTGGGGTGCTGCATAAAACCAGAGATTGAAATGAGCACAGATAAAGTTCCTTAAGCCAAATATGGAATAGACAAGAGCTACTCCTTGCTCAACGAAATGGACTCAACACCGCATATTAAACGCCTAAGAATGTACCTGACTAGTAAGTATCTTAAAACCTATGGATTGCTATGTCTCCGAAAGAGAATCAAGCATGTGTACAGGGGCATAAACGCAGCAGTGATAGGATTGGAGAGGTTCGGTGAGCAAATGAAGACCCTTTGAAGTCATATTACATGGTACCCATTCCACGTGTCTCAACTCTACAGGTTTAAGGTATTCTTCCTTCAGCTAAAACATGCATGTGGAACCCAGAGTATGATCAACCGTTTGAATGGGAGACGTGTTCAAATATGTCTCAGTTTTTCTCCCCTGGTACTCGGGTGCAACATTCCAGACGCTTTACTAACACTCTCCCCACTTGGAGAGTCAGCGCATTTAACCTCCTGGTTGGCCCAGTTTGCAATTTCTGTGGAACATGAACAGGAATAGGGAGCACCAATGAGACACTAGCTGGAGGTGTCTGGACGGGCAAATTTAACTCTCATTTCCCACCAGGAAGAGGACATAACCAAAGGCTCAGCGTGCCGTGCCGGAACCAGATTAGGGCCTGAAACCATCCTGCGGTGTTGTGGCCAGGTCACAAGAAAGCGAGTTGAAAAAGGAGCTCAGGGGCACTGTAATTCACAAACCTGCAGAGTTATAAATGACAGCTATCGTCCAAAAATATACTGAAGTAAGGCTGCCAAGAGGACTTGAAAGCGGGGCAGAATTGCAGGAAACCAATTTCAGGAGGTAGACTGGAATTGCATTGAAAGCATAGGAAAAGAGGCAGAATGTCCACAATGATGCACTTGGCCAAAAAGGGCGTATGCGTTTTTTCCTGAATATATTCAGGAAAAAAGGCATACGCCCTTTTTGGCCAACCAAGCAAGCTTGCAAAGGAAATCTGCACTACAACGAAGTCTCACTTCCCCCCGGTCAAAAGGGCCATCTGAAAAAAGTGTAAAATCCAGAAAGGCAGGACAGGCCATGGAGAACTGGGAGCCTTGTTATGCTGATGGGCGGGATGTAAATTGCCAACAGACACTCGGGAGAAGTGTATGGTGTTTCCTGAAACATCTAAAAAACAAAGCAACAGAGCCTAGGGCACTTCCACTTATGGTCCTATAGCTTAGGGAAATTAAAATCAAAAAGACACAGCCACCCCAAAGTTTGGGACGCCTCTGTTTACAAGATCCTCGTTTACAGTACAAGTTCAACATCGCAGAAAGTGAAAAATGGATAAAGAAGTTGTGGTATTTACTTACAAAGCAATATCACTCAGCAATGAAATCTATGTCATCAGGCCCTTAGCAGCACAATGAGTGGATTCAGGTATGATGATTCTAACTGAAATAAGTCACACAGAAAAAGAAACATCATAAGATATCAGTAATACACGGAATGTAAACTTGGCTACACAGGAACTGAATTACAGAACAGAACAGGGTCTCAAATTTAGAAAACCAACTTATGCTTGCTTAAGGGGAAAGGTGAGTTGGGGTGCTGCATAAAACCAGAGATTGAAATGAGCACAGATAAAGTTCCTTAAGCCAAATATGGAATAGACAAGAGCTACTCCTTGCTCAACGAAATGGACTCAACACCGCATATTAAACGCCTAAGAATGTACCTGATTAGTAAGTATCTTAAAACCTATGGATTGCTATGTCTCCGAAAGAGAATCAAGCATGTGTACAGGGGCATAAACGCAGCAGTGATAGGATTGGAGAGGTTCGGTGAGCAAATGAAGACCCTTTGAAGTCATATTGCATGGTACCCATTCCACGGGTTTCAACTACCCAGGTTTAAGGTATTCTTCCTTCAGCTAAAACATGCATGTGGAACCTAGAGTATGATCAACCGTGTGATCGGGAGACGTGTTCCAATATGTCTCAGTTCTCGTCCCCTGGTTCTCGGGTGCAACATTCCAGACGCTTTACCAACACTCTCCCGACTTGGAGAGTCAGTGCCTTTAACCTCCTGTTTGGCCCAGTTTGCAATTTCTGCGGAAGATGAACAGGAATAGCGAGAACCAATGAGAGACTAGCTGGAGGTGTCTGGACGGGCAAATTTAACTCTCATTTCCCACCAGGAAGAGGAATTAACCAAAGGCTCAGCGTGCCGTGCCGGAACCAGATTAGGGCCTGAAGCCATCCTGCGGTGTTGCGGCCAGCTCACAAGAAAGCGAGTTGAAGAAAGGAGCTCAGGGGCACTGTAATTCACAAACCTGCAGAGTTATAAATGACAGCTATCGTCCAAAAATATACTGAAGTAAGGCTGCCAAGAGGACTTGAAAGTGGGGCAGAATTGCAGGAAACCGATTTCAGGAGGTAGACTGGAATTGCATTGAAAGCATAGGAAAAGAGGCAGAACGTCCACAATGATGCACTTGGCCAAAAAGTACGTATGCGTTTTTTCCTGAATATATTCAGGAAAAAACGCATACGCCCTTTTTGGCCAACCAAGCAAGCTTGCAAAGGAAATCTGCACTACAATGAAGTCTCACTTCCCCCCGGTCAAAAGGGCCATCTGAAAAAAGTGTAAAATCCAGAAAGGCAGGACAGGCCATGGAGAACTGGGAGCCTTGTTATTCTGATGGGCGGGATGTAAATTGCCAACAGCCGCTCTGTAGAAGTGTATGGTGTTTCCTGAAACATCTAAAAAACAAAGCAACAGAGCCTAGGGCACTTCCACTTATGGTCCTATAGCTTAGGGAAATTAAAATCAAAAAGACACAGCCACCCCAAAATTTGGGACGGCTCTTTTTACAGGAATCTCTTCTGCGGCACAAGTTAAATATCCCAGAGAGCAAATAATGGATAAAGAAGTTGCGGTACTTATGTACAACAGAATACCACTCGGCAATGAAATCTATGTCACCAGGCCCGTACCAGCATAATGAGTGGATTGAGGCACGATGATTCTAAGTGAAATAAGTCACACAGAAAAAGAAACATCCTAAGGTATCACTAATACACGGAATGTGAACTTGGCTACACATGAACTGAATTCCAAAACAGAACAGGGTCTCAAATTTAGAAAACCAACTTATGCTTGCTTAAGGGGGAAGGTGAGTTGGGGTGCTGCATGAAAGCAGAGTTTGAAATTAGCACAGATACCGTTCCATAAGCCAAATATGTAATAGACAAGACCTACCCCTTGCTCAACGAAATGGATTCAACAATGAGGTATCACCTCACACCTGGTAGAATAGGCATCATAGAAAATCTACAAACAAAAAATGCTGGAAAGGGTGTGGAGAAAAGGAACCCTCTTCCACTATTGTTGGGAATATAAATTGATACAGTCATTATGGAGAACAATATGGAATTTCTTAAGAAACTAACAATATAATTACCATATGATACAGCAATCCCAGTACTGGACATATACCCAGACAAAACCATAAATCAAAAAGAGTCATTCACCGCAATGTTCATTGCATCACTATTTACAATATCGAGGTAATGGAAGCAACCTAAATGCCTACAGACAGACGAATGCATAAAGCTGTGGTACATATATAAAATGGAATATTACTAAGCCATGAAAAGGAATGAAATTGGGTCATTTGTAGAGACGTCGATGGATCTAGAGACTGTCATACAGAGTGAAGTAAGTCAGAAAGAGAAAAACAAATCTTGTATATTCATGCATATATGTGGAACCTAGAAAAACTGTACAGATTAACCATTTTGCAAGGCATAAATAGAGCAACAGATGTAGACAACAAACGTATGGACAACAAGGGGGGAAAGCTGTTGGGGGGGTGGTGGTGGGAGGAGTTGAGAGACTGGGATTGGCATGTATACATTTATATGTATAAAATAGATAACCAATAAGAACTTGCTGTATAAAAATATAAAATAAAATTCAAAATTAAAAAGAAATAAAATTAAAAAAATAAAACAGAAAAAAAAATTATTCCCTGCCCATACATGTATTCATATGAATAAATTATTTCCATGCTTATATCTGTAAATACAAAAAAGAGGAATAAAATCTACCTTGAACCAAAAATGAAAAAGAGAAAAAAACACAGAACCCACCAGTTACACAGAGGAAAACCGTATCAGGACACTTGCTCCAGTTGTAAACAATTCTGAAGTTGGTCAGTGGTGGGGAATCGTCTCCCATTCAGCCAGCAGCCCCCACGCAACAAGCGTCCTCATTGCAAAGCTGGGGCACCGTGCCGAGGCATCTGTGAGTAAACGTGAGCTGAGCCCCAGGCCAGTTGCTGCTGAACTATTCCCACCCGTCCCAGGTAAAACACCTGAATATATACAAGGACTTGAAAGCCTAGAGGAAGGGCCATAGAGCCACACGAGTGACAGCATGCCGGCCGACTTGGTGCCTGCAGGCCAGCCAGGATGGTCCTGGCCCTGGGTGCTCTTCTGGAAGATTTCCATTTCCCTGCCTGAGATACCCGTCCTGTCCCTGCCCCCACTGCTTTTTTCCTTCCTCACCTCTGCCCAGGGAGAAATTCCAGCAGCAGGTATGGGTGACACATCCTCTTCTTTAGCAGGTGGCAGCCTGGCAACTGCTGCAGAAAGTCCAGCAGAGCCCCACTCACACTGGGCCACCCACAAAGCCGTGGCCTCTCACTCCCTCCCACCAGCCCAGCCCCGAGACTGCTGACAGGGCAGAGAAAATGGCGTCAGGCACGGCTGCAGGGGCTCTTGCTGCCTGGAGTGGTATTTATATTGATCTCAACCCAGGCACACCTGGGGAGGGCTGGCCGGCACGGTAAGGCTGCCCAGGTCAGCCAATCTTCACCCCTCAGGGGCTCACAGTTGCAGAAAATGGAACTTGCTGAACCGGCCAGGTCCAAGGAACAGGTGTGGGCTCCTGAGAGTCAGGATAGACAAGGGGCTGCAGCTTTGGCTTGTTTTCTAATCATTTTATCTGGCCCATGAGTGGGAGACAACTTCAAGAAAACCCTCTCCTAATGAGAGGAACCCAGGAGTCAGGGAGAGGAGGGGTGGGTGGTGGTTGGAGACAGAGGCCTGGTGCCCCGGATGCAGTGGAAGTCTCTGGAAGACCAGTTGGAGGGAGGCCACACAGAGTGATGCCCAGGGTCACAGACCTGTCGCAGCTGCTGTTTGTTAGTTCAAGTCCTGCTCTGAGGTGCTCTGTGTCAGCTCTGAGCGACAGGTGAGCTGGGGGTGCTCTGCAATGAGGGCTATGTGCACGGTTCCTGTGTGCCCAGCCCTGCCACGGTACCTGCAAGGGTAGCTCTGTATCCTGGGAGGGGCCTGACCACGAGAGCCCCGTGGGCTGGGGTGGGGGTGGGGTACCTGCCCAGGTGAGCTCCATATTCTGCGATTGGTCTGACCACGAGAGCCCCATGGGCTGCTGGGGACCTGGTAAAGGATGTCAGGACAGTCAGTGAAGCCACCGAGGATATACCTCCAGTTGCTCCTAATTCCTACACCCTGCTGGTCATTCTACCAACCACCAGGACATGGTATTCTGTATTAGTCTTCAATGATGCCTTCTTTTGTATTCCATTAGTCCCAGAGTCACAAGAAATTTTGGCTTGTGAGTGGCAGGACTCAACATACAACTAAAACAATACTTCCGGGCCGTCTGGCCCCAAGGGTGCAAAAATTCCCACACCATCTTTGGGGAAAGCTTAGCTAAAGACCTAAAAGTTCTGCCTCTGGAAAAGGAAACCCTCCTTCAATATGCAGACGACATTCTGATCGCCAGCCCTACTAAGGAGGCCTCTGAACTACCAAGCCAATAAAGGATAGAAGTTGTCCAAGAAAAAGCTCAAATATCACAGACTGCAGTGACCTGCCTGGGCTTCATTCTCACAGAAGGTCGGAGAAGCCCATCCCAGGAAAGGGAAGAAACCGTTTTCAGCCTTACCCCTTTCTAAAACTAGAAGACAGCTTTGGGGTTCCTGGGGAGGCCAGGGTTTGCTGCTTCTGGATCCCTAACTACAGTCTACTAGCTGGGCCTCTATATGAAACACTGAAAGGAAAAGATGATGATCCTTTTGAATAGAATCCAGAAGTGGCCTTTCAAGAATGGAAAGAGCAGTCAATTCAGACCCTTGCCCTGGAACTCCCTAATTTAGCTAAACCCTTTGACCTTTACATTCCCGGTGAAAGGTGAATCGCCATTGGAGAATTAGTGCAAAAACTGGGACCACTTGAAATGGAACAATGCAAGAATGCCATCCAGGTAGGATAAACTACGGTCACCAAGGGGCTTGGCCCACTGCCACATCTGGCCAAGATACTGGCGGTATCTAAAAACCTGGAAATCAGCAGCCCAAAAGGCCACCTCCCTCCTAAGGGAAAAGGACCCCACGTGGTGATCCTAACCACCAACCATGCCCTGAAGTTGCAGGGTTCGCTCCGTGGGCACACCGACCTCGAGTGAGGAGGCCCTCCAACTCCAACATCCAGAGAGATAACCAGGGGCAACAGGGCACCATGACGACTCATGTGAACATCACTTGACCTGGAGTTTCTCTCATAAAACAACAAGAGTGTGTCCCAAAAGAGTAGACTACTGCTTGCAGGACTTACTGCACCAAGAGGGGAGCTAATAATCTTGGCGGGGGAACCGTATATCACACTGTCACCATAGAAAAGCCTACAGACACCGTGCTGATGGTGGCCAATAAGACCGGCTGGACTCCTGTTTACTTCAAAAGGCTGTTGACTCAGTGGCCATCATGGTCCTTGATCACAACTGACCCTGGACTGTCTGGGAGTTGAGCGGGCAGGGCTCTGACACCTGGTGCTGTTTGTACGTTAATTCAGGGGCCTAATTGAAGAAAGCGCAGACTACTGGTCAGAGCATCTAGGCTGGCAGAAACGGTCAGCCTAAGGTGGCCGAACAAATGTGGGGCGGGGTGAAACCGGCCCCCACAGCGTCTCTGCACATCTCTTTCCTGGACCCTTAAAGGTCATTAGAATCTATAACACTTCCAATGCTGGTGCTCAGGTGGACGAGCAGGGAGGCAGGGGGCCTGGGGACAATCAACGTCACCGGGAGGCTGCTGGGGAGAAGCTCTGACCCTCGCCCCAGGGTATGAGGACTCCCAACTCAGCACTCAGCAGTTACAGAAGAAGGGTCTGCACCCTCAGCACTCCAAGAATGAGGAACGGGACAAAAGGCAGAGGAGGGGTTTGTCCCCAGCAAAGCCCATTAAAAATCCCTGGGAGATAAAAATAGAATCTGGGCAATAAAGTCAAGTCTAACCTTTTTTATCCTTTGTGCTTCGTCTAATTTCATGTGCTCCTAGGGTCCCGCATGCAGAGGTTCCACACGCGGCACTTCAGACCAGATTTCCTAGTGCAGAATGGCTGGGACGACACCTCAGCTCCTGGGGCCCAGTGCAGACTCCGCGATATAGAGCCTGAGCTGCAGCCAACCCGGCCCTCGAGAGCTCCGCCCCCTCCCTCCCACTGACTCTGACAGGATCTCTACACAGCTGCCCAGCCCACAGCCCACGGGGTAGTGCATGTTCTCACCTCTCCATTCTCTGATCAAAATATAAAGTTTCCTTTGCTTGTGAACCAAACTCAGTCTCGATCTGTTGGCCCCAATGACACTGGGCAGGGGGACACTTGTTGGGGTCCACTCTGGAGGATCAGTAACAGAAATTGAGACTATTGTAACCTCAATGAACAGATGTGTGAGCCAAACTGTAGTTAACATAGAACAGTGTATAAGGCTCGGGTAAAATAAGATGTTTCTAACACTTCCATTTGATATTTCCATCACTTTATTATAAGCAAGTTCAGTGAAAGGGTTTGTCTTATTTGTCAGGTCAATATTAGAGAAACGAAGTGATTTCTTTCCAAGGATGTACATCTAATAATCTTGGTTAAACCTTCAATCTTGTTTTAAATGCTTTTCCATTGAAAATGATACCTCTCTTTCAGCTCCCCCATTTCTGAGAAGTATAAAATCTTATAATTTATTATTACCAAAGGGGAAATGTGGGAGGAGGGATAAATTAACAGTTTGGGATTAACACATACACACTGCTATGTATAAAATAGATCATCAACAAGGAACTACTGTATAGCACAGGGAACTACACTCAACATTTTGCAATAACCTATAAGGGGAAATAATCTGAAAAAGAATAGATATTTTTATTGACATCATCTATCAATGACAGTTAAAGTGTAACCTAAGGGAAGCTGGTGGTGAGTGCTTCTGACCCTGAAGACTTCAATCATCTAAAGTTTGGACTCTGCCTACTTCCCAAGGCCCTTAATGAACATATGTGTAGCCGTAGCTTAAAAAATTCCCCAGTTTGGGTTTCGGGGAGACACTGATTTTGAAAAAGCCCTGGTGTTCTCCTTACATGAATGGGACTCTTCCTACTGCTAAAACATGTCTGTCACACCCAGAGGATGGTATACCATCTGATCGGGAAGAGTTTGGAAAAGGCATCTCATCTCCTCATCTTCTGGTGCTCGGGTTCACCACTCCAGCGTCTTTACTAACAGTCTCCCCACTTGGAGATGTCAACACTGTCAACATCCTGTTGCGTACAGTTTGGAATTTGTCCAGAGGATGAAGCGGAAGGATGAGGAACAATGAGAGACAAGTCCTAGGTGTTCAGACAGGCACATGCTACGCTAATTTCCAATCAGGAAGACGAATTGACCAAAGGCTAGGGTTGCCCATGGAAACAGTATAGGGCTTGAGGAAATCCTGCTGCTTTGTGGCCAGTTCCCATAAACACAAGTTGAACAATGGAACTCAGGGGCAGTAAAATTCACGAAACTGCAGAGTTGAAAATATCCATCACTGAAAAATGTCTTGAGGAAAGTCAGAGAAAAGGACTTGTAAGCAAGAGAGAATGGCAGGAAAGGGATTTGAGGAGGTAGAAAGGACTCGCCATTAAGCACAAGAAAAGGAGCTGAACATTGCCAACATTGCAGTTGGCCAAAAAGGGTGTATGCGTTTTCTTCTGTATATATTCAAGAAAAGGGCATACACTTTTTTAGCCAACCAAACAGGTGGGCACTGGAAGTCAATACTACAAAAGATATCACTTCGCATCAGTCAGAAGAGCCATCCTCATAAAGCGTAAACAACAGAAATGCAGGACAGGGCAAGGAGAAGAGGGAGCCCTGTGAGATTTATAGTGGAAATGTATATTGCCAACGGCCATTCTGGAGAAGTGTATTGTGTTTACTAAAGCATCTAAAAAATGAGCTACAGAGCATAGGGCACTTGCACTCATGGGCGTATATCTTGGGAAAAACAAAAATCGAGAGGACACAGGCACCCCAATGTTTACCCCCTCTCTGTTTAAAAGATCCTCGACTAGGATATAACTTAAATGTCTCTGGAGGGAAAAAATGGATAGAGATGTGGTACTTAGGTAGAGTGGAATATTATTCAGCCTGGAAATCAATGAAATATGGCCAGTTGTAACAACTCCCGAGGAGTTACGTATGATCATTCTAAGTGACAGAATTCAAAAAGAAAAAGACACATATCATAAGATATCACTTAAAGGTGGAATCCAAAATGGCTACACATGAAATAAATTACAAAACAAAAACATAGTCAAATATGTAGAAAACACGCATAAGGCTGCTAAACGGGAAAGGTGGGGAGGGGTGAGGCATCATCCAGGAGGTTGAAATTAGCAAAGATACCATTCCAAATACCAAACTGATAATCAACAAGGCCTACACGGTAGCTAAAAGAACTGCATTCAGCACACTCAAGTCACCAGAAAAGAATATATACGACTGGTAAGAATCTGAAAAAGAATTTACTGATGTCTTTCTGTACGTGAATCAAGTGGATGTACAGCAGCAAGAAACAGAGTTTTGAAAATCAGCTGTAACCAATATAGTAATAAATTGAAAAAAATAAACGACAGAGATACAGAGAAAACCTCTTACAACTTTTCCTCAGGGACGGTGATGCAACATGGATTGAACACATCTAGACCCACAGCAGGACGAGACATAAGGCTGGAAACTGTTTGCGCTAAGAGAAATGTGAGGTTGGGTGAGGAAATGCACACCCTTTAAAGTAATACTACCTGGTACCCATTCAATGGGTCCCAAATCTGCAGGTTCAAGGGATCTTCCTACAGCTAAAACATGCATGGAAAACCCAGAGGACTGTACACCATGTGATCGGGAGATGTGTCTAAAATGCACCTCATTTATCCTCTCCTGGTGCTCCTGTTCACCATTCCAGCCACGTTACTTAGAATCTCCCCACTTGGAGAATCAGCACATTTCAACTTCTGTTTCACACATTTTGCAAATTGTGAGGAGGATGAACGAGAAGAGGGGGAACCAATGAGAGAATAGTTGTAGGGGTTTGGACGGGCACATATCACTCTAATTTCCCATTAAGAATAAGAATTAAAGAAAGGCTCAGCCTGCCTCGCCGGAGCCAAAATAGGGCCTGAAGCAATCCTGCGGGTTTGAGGCCAGCTCACAAAAGAGCAACTCAAAAAATGGAGCTCAGGGTCACTGCAATTCACAAACCTGCAGAGTTATAAATGAAAACTAACGTCCAAAAATATGTTGAGGTAAGGCAAAGAAGAGGATCTGAATGCAAGACAGAATTGCAAGAAACAGATTTCAAGAGATAGATTGGACTCGTCTTTCACGCACATGAAAAGCGGCAGAATTTCGACAATGATGCAGTTGGCCCAAAAGGGCGTATGCGTTTTTTCCTGATTATATCCAGGAAAAAACGCATACGCACTTTATGGGCAACGAAGCAAGCAAGCAATGCAAATGTGCACAACAAAGAAGTCTCACTTCCCACCGGTCAAAAGGGCCATCCTAAAAAATTGTAAAAACCAGAAATGCAGGACAGGCCATGGAGAACAGGGAGCCTTTATACGCTGATGGGCAGTGTGTGAACTGCCGAGAGCCACTCTGGAGAAGTGTATGGTGGTTCCTAAATCATCTAAAAAAACAGAGCTACAGAGTATAGGACACTTCCAATCATGGGAGTATATCTAGGGAAGTCTAAAAATCAACAAGACACAAGCACACCACAGTTTAGGGCTACTCTGTTTACAAGAACCTCAACTTCAGTACACCTTAAATATCCCAGGAAAGAGAACAATGGATAAAGAAGATGTGGTACTTATGTACAATGGAATATCTCTTCACCATGAAATCAATGTAATAAGGCTAGTAGAAGGATAAAGAGTGGATTTAGGTCCGATAATACTACTTGAAATAAGTCAAACAGAAAAAGAAACATATCATAAGATATCACTTATAGAGGGAGGGTAAATATGGCTGCACAAGAAATGAATTACAGAACAGAACAGTGTCTCACATTTAGAAAACACACTTATGTCAGCTTAAGGGGAAAGGAGAGGTGGGGTGATGCATAAAACCAGAGTTTGAAATTAGCACAGATACCGTTCAATAAACCAAATAGGTATTAGACAAGATCTACACCTTGCTCAATGAACTGGCCTCAACACACCCTATACACCGCAGAGAAATATATCTGAGTAATAAGAATCTTAAAACCCATGTATTGATATATCTCCATAAGGGAATCAAGTGTGTGCAGAGCGGCACAAACACAGCAGTGAAAATGAGCTAAACCCCATTACAGAAATAAATTTTAAAAACAAAACGCTGAAACAATGAAAGAGAGAAAAATTCTTACAAAATTCGCTCAGGGGCTGTGATGCAACCTGGATTGACCACATATAAACCCACAGCTGGATAAGACATAAGGCTGGACACTTGGGGCTGAGAGGATTGGTGAGCTTTGGTGAGCAACTGCCGAAAGTTTAATGCAATACTTCATGCTACTCATTCCAAGGGTCCCAACACTCCAGGTTGAAGGGAATCTTCCTACAGCTAAACCATGCTTGGGAAACCCAGCGACTGGTATACCATATGATCGGGAAAGGTTTCTAAAACACACCTCATTTTTCCTCTCCTGGGGCTCCGGATCGACATTCCAGCCACTTTACTAACAACATCCCCACATGGAGAGTCAATGCCTTTAAGTTCTGGTATCGCACAGTCTGCAGTTAGTGCGGAGGATGAATGGGAATAGGGGGAACCAGTGAGAAACTAGCTGTAGCGGTTTCAATGGGCACATGTCACTCTAATTTCACATCAGTAAGAAGAATTAACCAAAGGCACAGCAAGGTGCCCCAGAAGAAGAATAGAGCTTCAAGGAATCCTGTGGTTATGGGGCAAGATCACAAAAATAAGAGCTGAAAAATGGAGCTAAGGGCCACTGCAATTCAAAAACCTGCAGAGTTATAAAGGCCAACTATTTTCAAAAAATATATTGAGGTAAGGCTATGAAGAAGCATTGAAAGCAAGGCAGAATTGCAGGAAACCGATTTCAGGAGGTACACTGGAATTGCATTGAAAACATATGAAGAGAGTCAGAACCTCGACAATGATGCACTTGGCCAAAAAGGGCGTATGTGGTTTTTCCTGAATATAGTCAGGAAAAAACGCATACACACTTTTTGGCCAACCAAGCAAGCTTGCAAAGGAAATCTGCACTACAATGAAGTCTCACTTTCCCCTGGTCAAAAGGGCCATCTGAAAAATGTGTAAAATCCATAAAGGCACGACAGGCCATGGAGAACTGGGAGCCTTCTTATGCTGATGGGCGGGATGTAAATTGCCAACAGCCACTCTGGAGAAGTGTATGGTGTTTCCTGAAACATCTAAAAAACAAAGCAACAGAGCCTAGGGCACTTCCACTTATGGTCCTATAGTTTAGGGAAATTAAAATCAAAAAGACACAGCCACCCCAAAGTTTGGGACGGCTCTGTTTACAAGAACCTCATATACGGTACAAGTTCAATATCGCAGAAAGTGAAAAATGGATAAAGAAGTTGTGGTACTTAGGTACAATGCAATATCACTCAGCAATGAAATCTATGTCATCAGGCCCGTAGCAGCATAATGAGTGGATTAAGTACGATGAATCTAACTGAAATAAGTCACACAGCGAAAGAGACATCATAAGATATCACTAATATACGGAATGTAAACTTGGCTACACAGGAACTGAATTCCAAAACAGAACAGGGTCTCAAATTTAGAAAACCAACTTATGCTTGCTTAAGGGGAAAGGTGAGTTGGGGTGCTGCATAAAACCAGAGATTGAAATGAGCACAGATAAATTTCTATAAGCCAAATATGGAATAGACAAGAGCTACTCCTTGCTCAACGAAATGGACTCAACACCCCATATTCAACGCCTAGGAATATACCTGACTAGTAAGAATCATAAAAGCTATGGATTTATATATCTCTGTAAGAGAATCAAGAGTGTGTACTGCGGCATTAAAGCAGTGAAAATCAGCTAAATCCCATATTAAAAATAAATTTCTTAAACAAAACACAATGACAGTGAAATAGAGAGCAATACTTAAGTAATTCATTCAAGGCTTCTGAGGCAACCTGCATTACCATATCTACACCCAGAGCTGGGTGACACATAAGGCTGGACACTTGGGGCTCATAAGATTGGTGAGGTTCGGTGAGCAAATGCAGACCCTTTGAAGTCATATTGCATGGTACCCATTCCATGGGTCTCAACTCTCCAGGTTTAAGGGATTCTTCCTTCAGCTAAAACATGCATGTGGAACCCAGAGTATGATCCACCGTGTGATCGAGAAACGTGTTCAAATGTGTCTCACTTTTCGTTCCCTGGTACTCGGGTGCAACATTCCAGACGCTTTACTAACACTCTCCTCACTTGGAGAGTGAGTGCCTTTAACCTCCTGTTTGGCCCAGTTTGCAATTTCTGCGGAAGATGAACAGGAATAGGGAGAACCAATGAGAGACTAGCTGGAGGTGTCTGGACGGGCAAATTTAACTCTCATTTCCCACAGGGAAGAGGAATAAACCAAAGGCTCAGCATGCCGTGCCGGAACCAGATTAGGGCCTGAAGCCATCCTGCGGTGTTGCGGCCAGCTCACAAGAAAGCGAGTTGAAGAAAGGAGCTCAGGGGCACTGTAATTCACAAACCTGCAGATTTATAAATGACAGCTATTGTCCGAAAATATACTGAAGTAGGGCTGCCAAGAGGACTTGAATGCGGGGCAGAATTGCAGGAAACCGATTTCAGGAGGAATCGGAATTGGATTGCATTTAAAACACAGGAAAAGAGGCAGAACGTCGACAATGATGCACTTGGCCAAAAAGGGCGTAGGCGTTTTTTCCTGAATATATTCAGGAAAAAACGCCTACGCCCTTTTTGGCCAACCAAGCAAGCTTGCAAAGGAAATCTGCACTACAATGAAGTCTCACTTCCCCCCCGGTCAAAAGGGCCATCTGAAAAAAGTGTAAAATCCAGAAAGGCAGGACAGGCCATGGAGAACTGGGAGCCTTGTTTTGCTGATGGGCAGGATGTAAATTGCCAACAGCCGCTCTGTAGAAGTGTATGGTGTTTCCTGAAACATCTAAAAAACAAAGCAACAGAGTCTAGGGCACTTCCACTTATGGTCCTATAGCTTAGGGAAATTAAAATCAAAAAGACACAGCCACCCCAAAATTTGGGACGGCTCTTTTTACAGGAATCTCTTCTGCGGCAGAAGTTAAATATCCCAGAGAGCAAATAATGGATAAAGAAGTTGCGGTACTTATGTACAACAGAATACCACTCGGCAATGAAATCTATGTCACCAAGCCCGTACCAGCATAATGAGTGGATTGAGGCACGATGATTCTATGTGAAATAAGTCACACAGAAAAAGAAACATCCTAAGGTATCACTAATACACGGAATGTGAACTTGGCTACACATGAACTGAATTCCAAAACAGAACAGGGTCTCAAATTTAGAAAACCAACTTATGCTTGCTTAAGGGGGAAGGTGAGTTGGGGTGCTGCATTAAAGCAGAGTTTGAAATTAGCACAGATACCGTTCCATAAGCCAAATATGTAATAGACAAGACCTACCCCTTGCTCAACGAAATGGATTCAACAATGAGGTATCACCTCACACCTGGTAGAATAGGCATCATTGAAAATCTACAAACAAAAAATGCTGGAAAGGGTGTGGAGAAAAGGAACCCTCTTCCACTATTGTTGGGAATATAAATTGATACAGTCATTATGGAGAACAATATGGAATTTCTTAAGAAACTAACAATAGAATTACCATATGATACAGCAATCCCAGTACTGGACATATACCCAGACAAAACCATAAATCAAAAAGAGTCATTCACCGCAATGTTCATTGCATCACTATTTACAATATCGAGGTAATGGAAGCAACCTAAATGCCCACAGACAGACGAATGCATAAAGCTGTGGTACATATATAAAATGGAATATTACTAAGCCATGAAAAGGAATGAAATTGGGTCATTTGTAGAGACGTCGATGGATCTAGAGACTGTCATACAGAGTGAAGTAAGTCAGAAAGAGAAAAACAAATCTTGTATATTCATGCATATATGTGGAACCTAGAAAAACTGTACAGGTTAACCATTTTGCAAGGCATAAATAGAGCAACAGATGTAGACAACAAACGTATGGACAACAATGGGGGAAAGCTGTTGAGGGGGTGGTGGTGGGAGGAGTTGAGAGACTGGGATTGGCATGTATACATTTATATGTATAAAATAGATAACCAATAAGAACCTGCTGTATAAAAATATAAAATAAAATTCAAAATTAAAAAGAAATAAAATTTAAAAAATAAAACAGAAAAAACAATTATTCCCTTCACATACATGTATTTATATGAATAAATTATTTCCATGCTTATATCTGTAAATACAAAAAAGAGGAATAAAATCTACCTTGAACCAAAAACGAAAAAGAGAAAAAAAACACAGAACCCACCAGTTCCACAGAGGAAAACCGTATCAGGGCACTTGCTCCAGTTGTAAACAATTCTGAAGTTGGTCAGTGATGGGGAATCATCTCCCATTCAGCCAGCAGCCCCCACGCAACAAGCGTCCTCATTGCAAAGCTGGGGCACCGTGCCGAGGCATCTGTGAGTAAACGTGAGCTGAGCCCCAGGCCAGTTGCTGCTGAACTATTCCCACCCGTCCCAGGTAAAACACCTGAATATATACAAGGACTTGAAAGCCTAGAGGAAGGGCCATAGAGCCACACGAGTGACAGCATGCCGGCCGACTTGGTGCCTGCAGGCCAGCCAGGATGGTCCTGGCCCTGGGTGCTCTTCTGGAAGATTTCCATTTCCCTGCCTGAGATACCCGTCCTGTCCCTGCCCCCACTGCTTTTTTCCTTCCTCACCTCTGCCCAGGGAGAAATTCCAGCAGCAGGTATGGGTGACACATCCTCTTCTTTAGCAGGTGGCAGCCTGGCAACTGCTGCAGAAAGTCCAGCAGAGCCCCACTCACACTGGGCCACCCACAAAGCCGTGGCCTCTCACTCCCTCCCACCAGCCCAGCCCCGAGACTGCTGACAGGGCAGAGAAAATGGCGTCAGGCACGGCTGCAGGGGCTCTTGCTGCCTGGAGTGGTATTTATATTGATCTCAACCCAGGCACACCTGGGGAGGGCTGGCCGGCACGGTAAGGCTGCCCAGGTCAGCCAATCTTCACCCCTCAGGGGCTCACAGTTGCAGAAAATGGAACTTGCTGAACCGGCCAGGTCCAAGGAACAGGTGTGGGCTCCTGAGAGTCAGGATAGACAAGGGGCTGCAGCTTTGGCTTGTTTTCTAATCATTTTATCTGGCCCATGAGTGGGAGACAACTTCAAGAAAACCCTCTCCTAATGAGAGGAACCCAGGAGTCAGGGAGAGGAGGGGTGGGTGGTGGTTGGAGACAGAGGCCTGGTGCCCCGGATGCAGTGGAAGTCTCTGGAAGACCAGTTGGAGGGAGGCCACACAGAGTGATGCCCAGGGTCACAGACCTGTCGCAGCTGCTGTTTGTTAGTTCAAGTCCTGCTCTGAGGTGCTCTGTGTCAGCTCTGAGCGACAGGTGAGCTGGGGGTGCTCTGCAATGAGGGCTATGTGCACGGTTCCTGTGTGCCCAGCCCTGCCACGGTACCTGCAAGGGTAGCTCTGTATCCTGGGAGGGGCCTGACCACGAGAGCCCCGTGGGCTGGGGTGGGGGTGGGGTACCTGCCCAGGTGAGCTCCATATTCTGCGATTGGTCTGACCACGAGAGCCCCATGGGCTGCTGGGGACCTGGTAAAGGATGTCAGGACAGTCAGTGAAGCCACCGAGGATATACCTCCAGTTGCTCCTAATTCCTACACCCTGCTGGTCATTCTACCAACCACCAGGACATGGTATTCTGTATTAGTCTTCAATGATGCCTTCTTTTGTATTCCATTAGTCCCAGAGTCACAAGAAATTTTGGCTTGTGAGTGGCAGGACTCAACATACAACTAAAACAATACTTCCGGGCCGTCTGGCCCCAAGGGTGCAAAAATTCCCACACCATCTTTGGGGAAAGCTTAGCTAAAGACCTAAAAGTTCTGCCTCTGGAAAAGGAAACCCTCCTTCAATATGCAGACGACATTCTGATCGCCAGCCCTACTAAGGAGGCCTCTGAACTACCAAGCCAATAAAGGATAGAAGTTGTCCAAGAAAAAGCTCAAATATCACAGACTGCAGTGACCTGCCTGGGCTTCATTCTCACAGAAGGTCGGAGAAGCCCATCCCAGGAAAGGGAAGAAACCGTTTTCAGCCTTACCCCTTTCTAAAACTAGAAGACAGCTTTGGGGTTCCTGGGGAGGCCAGGGTTTGCTGCTTCTGGATCCCTAACTACAGTCTACTAGCTGGGCCTCTATATGAAACACTGAAAGGAAAAGATGATGATCCTTTTGAATAGAATCCAGAAGTGGCCTTTCAAGAATGGAAAGAGCAGTCAATTCAGACCCTTGCCCTGGAACTCCCTAATTTAGCTAAACCCTTTGACCTTTACATTCCCGGTGAAAGGTGAATCGCCATTGGAGAATTAGTGCAAAAACTGGGACCACTTGAAATGGAACAATGCAAGAATGCCATCCAGGTAGGATAAACTACGGTCACCAAGGGGCTTGGCCCACTGCCACATCTGGCCAAGATACTGGCGGTATCTAAAAACCTGGAAATCAGCAGCCCAAAAGGCCACCTCCCTCCTAAGGGAAAAGGACCCCACGTGGTGATCCTAACCACCAACCATGCCCTGAAGTTGCAGGGTTCGCTCCGTGGGCACACCGACCTCGAGTGAGGAGGCCCTCCAACTCCAACATCCAGAGAGATAACCAGGGGCAACAGGGCACCATGACGACTCATGTGAACATCACTTGACCTGGAGTTTCTCTCATAAAACAACAAGAGTGTGTCCCAAAAGAGTAGACTACTGCTTGCAGGACTTACTGCACCAAGAGGGGAGCTAATAATCTTGGCGGGGGAACCGTATATCACACTGTCACCATAGAAAAACCTACAGACACCGTGCTGATGGTGGCCAATAAGACCGGCTGGACTCCTGTTTACTTCAAAAGGCTGTTGACTCAGTGGCCATCATGGTCCTTGATCACAACTGACCCTGGACTGTCTGGGAGTTGAGCGGGCAGGGCTCTGACACCTGGTGCTGTTTGTACGTTAATTCAGGGGCCTAATTGAAGAAAGCGCAGACTACTGGTCAGAGCATCTAGGCTGGCAGAAACGGTCAGCCTAAGGTGGCCGAACAAATGTGGGGCGGGGTGAAACCGGCCCCCACAGCGTCTCTGCACATCTCTTTCCTGGACCCTTAAAGGTCATTAGAATCTATAACACTTCCAATGCTGGTGCTCAGGTGGACGAGCAGGGAGGCAGGGGGCCTGGGGACAATCAACGTCACCGGGAGGCTGCTGGGGAGAAGCTCTGACCCTCGCCCCAGGGTATGAGGACTCCCAACTCAGCACTCAGCAGTTACAGAAGAAGGGTCTGCACCCTCAGCACTCCAAGAATGAGGAACGGGACAAAAGGCAGAGGAGGGGTTTGTCCCCAGCAAAGCCCATTAAAAATCCCTGGGAGATAAAAATAGAATCTGGGCAATAAAGTCAAGTCTAACCTTTTTTATCCTTTGTGCTTCGTCTAATTTCATGTGCTCCTAGGGTCCCGCATGCAGAGGTTCCACACGCGGCACTTCAGACCAGATTTCCTAGTGCAGAATGGCTGGGACGACACCTCAGCTCCTGGGGCCCAGTGCAGACTCCGCGATATAGAGCCTGAGCTGCAGCCAACCCGGCCCTCGAGAGCTCCGCCCCCTCCCTCCCACTGACTCTGACAGGATCTCTACACAGCTGCCCAGCCCACAGCCCACGGGGTAGTGCATGCTCTCACCTCTCCATTCTCTGATCAAAATATAAAGTTTCCTTTGCTTGTGAACCAAACTCAGTCTCGATCTGTTGGCCCCAATGACACTGGGCAGGGGGACACTTGTTGGGGTCCACTCTGGAGGATCAGTAACAGAAATTGAGACTATTGTAACCTCAATGAACAGATGTGTGAGCCAAACTGTAGTTAACATAGAACAGTGTATAAGGCTCGGGTAAAATAAGATGTTTCTAACACTTCCATTTGATATTTCCATCACTTTATTATAAGCAAGTTCAGTGAAAGGGTTTGTCTTATTTGTCAGGTCAATATTAGAGAAACGAAGTGATTTCTTTCCAAGGATGTACATCTAATAATCTTGGTTAAACCTTCAATCTTGTTTTAAATGCTTTTCCATTGAAAATGATACCTCTCTTTCAGCTCCCCCATTTCTGAGAAGTATAAAATCTTATAATTTATTATTACCAAAGGGGAAATGTGGGAGGAGGGATAAATTAACAGTTTGGGATTAACACATACACACTGCTATGTATAAAATAGATCATCAACAAGGAACTACTGTATAGCACAGGGGACTACACTCAACATTTTGCAATAACCTATAAGGGGAAATAATCTGAAAAAGAATAGATATTTTTATTGACATCATCTATCAATGACAGTTAAAGTGTAACCTAAGGGAAGCTGGTGGTGAGTGCTTCTGACCCTGAAGACTTCAATCATCTAAAGTTTGGACTCTGCCTACTTCCCAAGGCCCTTAATGAACATATGTGTAGCCGTAGCTTAAAAAATTCCCCAGTTTGGGTTTCGGGGAGACACTGATTTTGAAAAAGCCCTGGTGTTCTCCTTACATGAATGGGACTCTTCCTACTGCTAAAACATGTCTGTCACACCCAGAGGATGGTATACCGTCTGATCGGGAAGAGTTTGGAAAAGGCATCTCATCTCCTCATCTTCTGGTGCTCGGGTTCACCCCTCCAGCGTCTTTACTAACAGTCTCCCCACTTGGAGATGTCAACACTGTCAACATCCTGTTGCGTACAGTTTGGAATTTGTCCAGAGGATGAAGCGGAAGGATGAGGAACAATGAGAGACAAGTCCTAGGTGTTCAGACAGGCACATGCTACGCTAATTTCCAATCAGGAAGACGAATTGACCAAAGGCTAGGGTTGCCCATGGAAACAGTATAGGGCTTGAGGAAATCCTGCTGCTTTGTGGCCAGTTCCCATAAACACAAGTTGAACAATGGAACTCAGGGGCAGTAAAATTCACGAAACTGCAGAGTTGAAAATATCCATCACTGAAAAATGTCTTGAGGAAAGTCAGAGAAAAGGACTTGTAAGCAAGGGAGAATGGCAGGAAAGGGATTTGAGGAGGTAGAAAGGACTCGCCATTAAGCACAAGAAAAGGAGCTGAACATTGCCAACATTGCAGTTGGCCAAAAAGGGTGTATGCGTTTTCTTCTGTATATATTCAAGAAAAGGGCATACACTTTTTTAGCCAACCAAACAGGTGGGCACTGGAAGTCAATACTACAAAAGATATCACTTCGCATCAGTCAGAAGAGCCATCCTCATAAAGCGTAAACAACAGAAATGCAGGACAGGGCAAGGAGAAGAGGGAGCCCTGTGAGACTTATAGTGGAAATGTATATTGCCAACGGCCATTCTGGAGAAGTGTATTGTGTTTACTAAAGCATCTAAAAAATGAGCTACAGAGCATAGGGCACTTGCACTCATGGGCGTATATCTTGGGAAAAACAAAAATCGAGAGGACACAGGCACCCCAATGTTTACCCCCTCTCTGTTTAAAAGATCCTCGACTAGGATATAACTTAAATGTCTCTGGAGGGAAAAAATGGATAGAGATGTGGTACTTAGGTAGAGTGGAATATTATTCAGCCTGGAAATCAATGAAATATGGCCAGTTGTAACAACTCCAGAGGAGTTACGTATGATCATTCTAAGTGACAGAATTCAAAAAGAAAAAGACACATATCATAAGATATCACTTAAAGGTGGAATCCAAAATGGCTACACATGAAATAAATTACAAAACAAAAACATAGTCACATATGTAGAAAACACGCATAAGGCTGCTAAACGGGAAAGGTGGGGAGGGGTGAGGCATCATCCAGGAGGTTGAAATTAGCAAAGATACCATTCCAAATACCAAACTGATAATCAACAAGGCCTACACGGTAGCTAAAAGAACTGCACTCAGCACACTCAAGTCACCGGAAAAGAATATATACGACTGGTAAGAATCTGAAAAAGAATTTACTGATGTCTCTCTGTACGTGAATCAAGTGGATGTACAGCAGCAAGAAACAGAGTTTTGAAAATCAGCTGTAACCAATATAGTAATAAATTGAAAAAAATAAACGACAGAGAGACAGAGAAAACCTCTTACAACTTTTCCTCAGGGACGGTGATGCAACATGGATTGAACACATCTAGACCCACAGCAGGACGAGACATAAGGCTGGAAACTGTTTGCGCTAAGAGAAATGTGAGGTTGGGTGAGGAAATGCACACCCTTTAAAGTAATACTACCTGGTACCCATTCAATGGGTCCCAAATCTGCAGGTTCAAGGGATCTTCCTACAGCTAAAACATGCATGGAAAACCCAGAGGACTGTACACCATGTGATCGGGAGATGTGTCTAAAATGCACCTCATTTATCCTCTCCTGGTGCTCCTGTTCACCATTCCAGCCACGTTACTTAGAATCTCCCCACTTGGAGAATCAGCACATTTCAACTTCTGTTTCACACATTTTGCAAATTGTGAGGAGGATGAACGAGAAGAGGGGGAACCAATGAGAGAATAGTTGTAGGGGTTTGGACGGGCACATATCACTCTAATTTCCCATTAAGAATAAGAATTAAAGAAAGGCTCAGCCTGCCTCGCCGGAGCCAAAATAGGGCCTGAAGCAATCCTGCGGGTTTGAGGCCAGCTCACAAAAGAGCAACTCAAAAAATGGAGCTCAGGGTCACTGCAATTCACAAACCTGCAGAGTTATAAATGAAAACTAACGTCCAAAAATATGTTGAGGTAAGGCAAAGAAGAGGATCTGAATGCAAGACAGAATTGCAAGAAACAGATTTCAAGAGATAGATTGGACTCGTCTTTCACGCACATGAAAAGCGGCAGAATTTCGACAATGATGCAGTTGGCCCAAAAGGGCGTATGCGTTTTTTCCTGATTATATCCAGGAAAAAACGCATACGCACTTTATGGGCAACGAAGCAAGCAAGCAATGCAAATGTGCACAACAAAGAAGTCTCACTTCCCACCGGTCAAAAGGGCCATCCTAAAAAATTGTAAAAACCAGAAATGCAGGACAGGCCATGGAGAACAGGGAGCCTTTATACGCTGATGGGCAGTGTGTGAACTGCCGAGAGCCACTCTGGAGAAGTGTATGGTGGTTCCTAAATCATCTAAAAAAACAGAGCTACAGAGTATAGGACACTTCCAATCATGGGAGTATATCTAGGGAAGTCTAAAAATCAACAAGACACAAGCACACCACAGTTTAGGGCTACTCTGTTTACAAGAACCTCAACTTCAGTACACCTTAAATATCCCAGGAAAGAGAACAATGGATAAAGAAGATGTGGTACTTATGTACAATGGAATATCTCTTCACCATGAAATCAATGTAATAAGGCTAGTAGAAGGATAAAGAGTGGATTTAGATCCGATAATACTACTTGAAATAAGTCAAACAGAAAAAGAAACATATCATAAGATATCACTTATAGAGGGAGGGTAAATATGGCTGCACAAGAAATGAATTACAGAACAGAACAGTGTCTCACATTTAGAAAACACACTTATGTCAGCTTAAGGGGAAAGGAGAGGTGGGGTGATGCATAAAACCAGAGTTTGAAATTAGCACAGATACCGTTCAATAAACCAAATAGGTATTAGACAAGATCTACACCTTGCTCAATGAACTGGCCTCAACACACCCTATACACCGCAGAGAAATATATCTGAGTAATAAGAATCTTAAAACCCATGTATTGATATATCTCCATAAGGGAATCAAGTGTGTGCAGAGCGGCACAAACACAGCAGTGAAAATGAGCTAAACCCCATTACAGAAATAAATTTTAAAAACAAAACGCTGAAACAATGAAAGAGAGAAAAATTCTTACAAAATTCGCTCAGGGGCTGTGATGCAACCTGGATTGACCACATATAAACCCACAGCTGGATAAGACATAAGGCTGGACACTTGGGGCTGAGAGGATTGGTGAGCTTTGGTGAGCAACTGCCGAAAGTTTAATGCAATACTTCATGCTACTCATTCCAAGGGTCCCAACACTCCAGGTTGAAGGGAATCTTCCTACAGCTAAACCATGCTTGGGAAACCCAGCGACTGGTATACCATATGATCGGGAAAGGTTTCTAAAACACACCTCATTTTTCCTCTCCTGGGGCTCCGGATCGACATTCCAGCCACTTTACTAACAACATCCCCACATGGAGAGTCAATGCCTTTAAGTTCTGGTATCGCACAGTCTGCAGTTAGTGCGGAGGATGAATGGGAATAGGGGGAACCAGTGAGAAACTAGCTGTAGCGGTTTCAATGGGCACATGTCACTCTAATTTCACATCAGTAAGAAGAATTAACCAAAGGCACAGCAAGGTGCCCCAGAAGAAGAATAGAGCTTCAAGGAATCCTGTGGTTATGGGGCAAGATCACAAAAATAAGAGCTGAAAAATGGAGCTAAGGGCCACTGCAATTCAAAAACCTGCAGAGTTATAAAGGCCAACTATTTTCAAAAAATATATTGAGGTAAGGCTATGAAGAAGCATTGAAAGCAAGGCAGAATTGCAGGAAACCGATTTCAGGAGGTACACTGGAATTGCATTGAAAACATATGAAGAGAGTCAGAACCTCGACAATGATGCACTTGGCCAAAAAGGGCGTATGTGGTTTTTCCTGAATATAGTCAGGAAAAAACGCATACACACTTTTTGGCCAACCAAGCAAGCTTGCAAAGGAAATCTGCACTACAATGAAGTCTCACTTTCCCCTGGTCAAAAGGGCCATCTGAAAAATGTGTAAAATCCATAAAGGCACGACAGGCCATGGAGAACTGGGAGCCTTCTTATGCTGATGGGCGGGATGTAAATTGCCAACAGCCACTCTGGAGAAGTGTATGGTGTTTCCTGAAACATCTAAAAAACAAAGCAACAGAGCCTAGGGCACTTCCACTTATGGTCCTATAGTTTAGGGAAATTAAAATCAAAAAGACACAGCCACCCCAAAGTTTGGGACGGCTCTGTTTACAAGAACCTCATATACGGTACAAGTTCAATATCGCAGAAAGTGAAAAATGGATAAAGAAGTTGTGGTACTTAGGTACAATGCAATATCACTCAGCAATGAAATCTATGTCATCAGGCCCGTAGCAGCATAATGAGTGGATTAAGTACGATGAATCTAACTGAAATAAGTCACACAGCGAAAGAAACATCATAAGATATCACTAATACACAGAATGTAAACTTGGCTACACAGGAACTGAATTCCAAAACAGAACAGGGTCTCAAATTTAGAAAACCAACTTATGCTTGCTTAAGGGGAAAGGTGAGTTGGGGTGCTGCATAAAACCAGAGATTGAAATGAGCACAGATAAATTTCTATAAGCCAAATATGGAATAGACAAGAGCTACTCCTTGCTCAACGAAATGGACTCAACACCCCATATTCAACGCCTAGGAATATACCTGACTAGTAAGAATCATAAAAGCTATGGATTTATATATCTCTGTAAGAGAATCAAGAGTGTGTACTGCGGCATTAAAGCAGTGAAAATCAGCTAAATCCCATATTAAAAATAAATTTCTTAAACAAAACACAATGACAGTGAAATAGAGAGCAATACTTAAGTAATTCATTCAAGGCTTCTGAGGCAACCTGCATTACCATATCTACACCCAGAGCTGGGTGACACATAAGGCTGGACACTTGGGGCTCATAAGATTGGTGAGGTTCGGTGAGCAAATGCAGACCCTTTGAAGTCATATTGCATGGTACCCATTCCATGGGTCTCAACTCTCCAGGTTTAAGGGATTCTTCCTTCAGCTAAAACATGCATGTGGAACCCAGAGTATGATCCACCGTGTGATCGAGAAACGTGTTCAAATATGTCTCACTTTTCGTTCCCTGGTACTCGGGTGCAACATTCCAGACGCTTAACTAACACTCTCCTCACTTGGAGAGTGAGTGCCTTTAACCTCCTGTTTGGCCCAGTTTGCAATTTCTGCGGAAGATGAACAGGAATAGGGAGAACCAATGAGAGACTAGCTGGAGGTGTCTGGACGGGCAAATTTAACTCTCATTTCCCACAGGGAAGAGGAATAAACCAAAGGCTCAGCATGCCGTGCCGGAACCAGATTAGGGCCTGAAGCCATCCTGCGGTGTTGCGGCCAGGTCACAAGAAAGCGAGTTGAAGAAAGGAGCTCAGGGGCACTGTAATTCACAAACCTGCAGATTTATAAATGACAGCTATTGTCCGAAAATATACTGAAGTAGGGCTGCCAAGAGGACTTGAATGCGGGGCAGAATTGCAGGAAACCGATTTCAGGAGGAATCGGAATTGGATTGCATTTAAAACACAGGAAAAGAGGCAGAACGTCGACAATGATGCACTTGGCCAAAAAGGGCGTATGCATTTTTTCCTGAATATATTCAGGAAAAAACGCATACGCCCTTTTTGGTCAACCAAGCAAGCTTGCAAAGGAAATCTGCACTACAATGAAGTCTCACTTCCCCCAGGTCAAAAGGGTCATCTGAAAAAAGTGTAAAATCCAGAAAGGCAGGACAGGCCATGGAGAACTGGGAGCCTTGTTATGCTGATGGGCAGGATGTAAATTGCCAACAGCCGCTCTGTAGAAGTGTATGGTGTTTCCTGAAACATCTAAAAAACAAAGCAACAGAGCCTAGGGCACTTCCACTTATGGTCCTATAGCTTAGGGAAATTAAAATCAAAAAGACACAGCCACCCCAAAATTTGGGACGGCTCTTTTTACAGGAATCTCTTCTGCGGCACAAGTTAAATATCCCAGAGAGCAAATAATGGATAAAGAAGTTGCGGTACTTATGTACAACAGAATACCACTCGGCAATGAAATCTATGTCACCAGGCCCGTACCAGCATAATGAGTGGATTGAGGCACGATGATTCTAAGTGAAATAAGTCACACAGAAAAAGAAACATCCTAAGGTATCACTAATACACGGAATGTGAACTTGGCTACACATGAACTGAATTCCAAAACAGAACAGGGTCTCAAATTTAGAAAACCAACTTATGCTTGCTTAAGGGGGAAGGTGAGTTGGGGTGCTGCATAAAAGCAGAGTTTGAAATTAGCACAGATACCGTTCCATAAGCCAAATATGTAATAGACAAGACCTACTCCTTGCTCAACGAAATGGATTCAACAATGAGGTATCACCTCACACCTGGTAGAATAGGCATCATTGAAAATCTACAAACAAAAAATGCTGGAAAGGGTGTGGAGAAAAGGAACCCTCTTCCACTATTGTTGGGAATATAAATTGATACAGTCATTATGGAGAACAATATGGAATTTCTTAAGAAACTAACAATAGAATTACCATATGATACAGCAATCCCAGTACTGGACATATACCCAGACAAAACCATAAATCAAAAAGAGTCATTCACCGCAATGTTCATTGCATCACTATTTACAATATCGAGGTAATGGAAGCAACCTAAATGCCCACAGACAGACGAATGCATAAAGCCGTGGTACATATATAAAATGGAATATTACTAAGCCATGAAAAGGAATGAAATTGGGTCATTTGTAGAGACGTCGATGGATCTAGAGACTGTCATACAGAGTGAAGTAAGTCAGAAAGAGAAAAACAAATCTTGTATATTCATGCATATATGTGGAACCTAGAAAAACTGTACAGGTTAACCATTTTGCAAGGCATAAATAGAGCAACAGATGTAGACAACAAACGTATGGACAACAAGGGGGAAAAGCTGTTGAGGGGGTGGTGGTGGGAGGAGTTGAGAGACTGGGATTGGCATGTATACATTTATATGTATAAAATAGATAACCAATAAGAACCTGCTGTATAAAAATATAAAATAAAATTCAAAATTAAAAAGAAATAAAATTTAAAAAATAAAACAGAAAAAACAATTATTCCCTTCACATACATGTATTTATATGAATAAATTATTTCCATGCTTATATCTGTAAATACAAAAAAGAGGAATAAAATCTACCTTGAACCAAAAACGAAAAAGAGAAAAAAAACACAGAACCCACCAGTTCCACAGAGGAAAACCGTATCAGGGCACTTGCTCCAGTTGTAAACAATTCTGAAGTTGGTCAGTGGTGGGGAATCGTCTCCCATTCAGCCAGCAGCCCCCACGCAACAAGCGTCCTCATTGCAAAGCTGGGGCACCGTGCCGAGGCATCTGTGAGTAAACGTGAGCTGAGCCCCAGGCCAGTTGCTGCTGAACTATTCCCACCCGTCCCAGGTAAAACACCTGAATATATACAAGGACTTGAAAGCCTAGAGGAAGGGCCATAGAGCCACACGAGTGACAGCATGCCGGCCGACTTGGTGCCTGCAGGCCAGCCAGGATGGTCCTGGCCCTGGGTGCTCTTCTGGAAGATTTCCATTTCCCTGCCTGAGATACCCGTCCTGTCCCTGCCCCCACTGCTTTTTTCCTTCCTCACCTCTGCCCAGGGAGAAATTCCAGCAGCAGGTATGGGTGACACATCCTCTTCTTTAGCAGGTGGCAGCCTGGCAACTGCTGCAGAAAGTCCAGCAGAGCCCCACTCACACTGGGCCACCCACAAAGCCGTGGCCTCTCACTCCCTCCCACCAGCCCAGTCCCGAGACTGCTGACAGGGCAGAGAAAATGGCGTCAGGCACGGCTGCAGGGGCTCTTGCTGCCTGGAGTGGTATTTATATTGATCTCAACCCAGGCACACCTGGGGAGGGCTGGCCGGCACGGTAAGGCTGCCCAGGTCAGCCAATCATCACCCCTCAGGTGTTCAAAGTTGCAGAAAATGGAACTTGCTGAACCGGCCAGGTCCAAGGAACAGGTGTGGGCTCCTGAGAGTCAGGATAGACAAGGGGCTGCAGCTTTGGCTTGTTTTCTAATCATTTTATCTGGCCCATGAGTGGGAGACAACTTCAAGAAAACCCTCTCCTAATGAGAGGAACCCAGGAGTCAGGGAGAGGAGGGGTGGGTGGTGGTTGGAGACAGAGGCCTGGTGCCCCGGATGCAGTGGAAGTCTCTGGAAGACCAGTTGGAGGGAGGCCACACAGAGTGATGCCCAGGGTCACAGACCTGTCGCAGCTGCTGTTTGTTAGTTCAAGTCCTGCTCTGAGGTGCTCTGTGTCAGCTCTGAGCGACAGGTGAGCTGGGGGTGCTCTGCAATGAGGGCTATGTGCACGGTTCCTGTGTGCCCAGCCCTGCCACGGTACCTGCAAGGGTAGCTCTGTATCCTGGGAGGGGCCTGACCACGAGAGCCCCGTGGGCTGGGGTGGGGGTGGGGTACCTGCCCAGGTGAGCTCCATATTCTGCGATTGGTCTGACCACGAGAGCCCCATGGGCTGCTGGGGACCTGGTAAAGGATATCAGGACAGTCAGTGAAGCCACCGAGGATATACCTCCAGTTGCTCCTAATTCCTACACCCTGCTGGTCATTCTACCAACCACCAGGACATGGTATTCTGTATTAGTCTTCAATGATGCCTTCTTTTGTATTCCATTAGTCCCAGAGTCACAAGAAATTTTGGCTTGTGAGTGGCAGGACTCAACATACAACTAAAACAATACTTCCGGGCCGTCTGGCCCCAAGGGTGCAAAAATTCCCACACCATCTTTGGGGAAAGCTTAGCTAAAGACCTAAAAGTTCTGCCTCTGGAAAAGGAAACCCTCCTTCAATATGCAGACGACATTCTGATCGCCAGCCCTACTAAGGAGGCCTCTGAACTACCAAGCCAATAAAGGATAGAAGTTGTCCAAGAAAAAGCTCAAATATCACAGACTGCAGTGACCTGCCTGGGCTTCATTCTCACAGAAGGTCGGAGAAGCCCATCCCAGGAAAGGGAAGAAACCGTTTTCAGCCTTACCCCTTTCTAAAACTAGAAGACAGCTTTGGGGTTCCTGGGGAGGCCAGGGTTTGCTGCTTCTGGATCCCTAACTACAGTCTACTAGCTGGGCCTCTATATGAAACACTGAAAGGAAAAGATGATGATCCTTTTGAATAGAATCCAGAAGTGGCCTTTCAAGAATGGAAAGAGCAGTCAATTCAGACCCTTGCCCTGGAACTCCCTAATTTAGCTAAACCCTTTGACCTTTACATTCCCGGTGAAAGGTGAATCGCCATTGGAGAATTAGTGCAAAAACTGGGACCACTTGAAATGGAACAATGCAAGAATGCCATCCAGGTAGGATAAACTACGGTCACCAAGGGGCTTGGCCCACTGCCACATCTGGCCAAGATACTGGCGGTATCTAAAAACCTGGAAATCAGCAGCCCAAAAGGCCACCTCCCTCCTAAGGGAAAAGGACCCCACGTGGTGATCCTAACCACCAACCATGCCCTGAAGTTGCAGGGTTCGCTCCGTGGGCACACCGACCTCGAGTGAGGAGGCCCTCCAACTCCAACATCCAGAGAGATAACCGGGGGCAACAGGGCACCATGACGACTCATGTGAACATCACTTGACCTGGAGTTTCTCTCATAAAACAACAAGAGTGTGTCCCAAAAGAGTAGACTACTGCTTGCAGGACTTACTGCACCAAGAGGGGAGCTAATAATCTTGGCGGGGGAACCGTATATCACACTGTCACCATAGAAAAGCCTACAGACACCGTGCTGATGGTGGCCAATAAGACCGGCTGGACTCCTGTTTACTTCAAAAGGCTGTTGACTCAGTGGCCATCATGGTCCTTGATCACAACTGACCCTGGACTGTCTGGGAGTTGAGCGGGCAGGGCTCTGACACCTGGTGCTGTTTGTACGTTAATTCAGGGGCCTAATTGAAGAAAGCGCAGACTACTGGTCAGAGCATCTAGGCTGGCAGAAACGGTCAGCCTAAGGTGGCCGAACAAATGTGGGGCGGGGTGAAACCGGCCCCCACAGCGTCTCTGCACATCTCTTTCCTGGACCCTTAAAGGTCATTAGAATCTATAACACTTCCAATGCTGGTGCTCAGGTGGACGAGCAGGGAGGCAGGGGGCATGGGGACAATCAACGTCACCGGGAGGCTGCTGGGGAGAAGCTCTGACCCTCGCCCCAGGGTATGAGGACTCCCAACTCAGCACTCAGCAGTTACAGAAGAAGGGTCTGCACCCTCAGCACTCCAAGAATGAGGAACGGGACAAAAGGCAGAGGAGGGGTTTGTCCCCAGCAAAGCCCATTAAAAATCCCTGGGAGATAAAAATAGAATCTGGGCAATAAAGTCAAGTCTAACCTTTTTTATCCTTTGTGCTTTGTCTAATTTCACGTGCTCCTAGGGTCCCGCATGCAGAGGTTCCACACCCGGCACTTCAGACCAGATTTCCTAGTGCAGAATGGCTGGGTCGACACCTCAGCTCCTGGGGCCCAGTGTAGACTCCACGATATAGAGCCTGAGCTACAGCCAACCCGGCCCTCGAGAGCTCCGCCGCCTCCCTCCCTCCCACTGACTCTGACAGGATCTCTACACAGCAGCCCAGCCCACAGCCCACGGGGTAGTGCATGCTCTCACCTCTCCATTCTCTGATCAAAATATAAAGTTTCCTTTGCTTGTGAACCAAACTCAGTCTCGATCTGTTGGCCCCAATGACACTGGGCAGGGGGACACTTGTTGGGGTCCACTCTGGAGGATCAGTAACAGAAATTGAGACTATTGTAACCTCAATGAACAGATGTGTGAGCCAAACTGTAGTTAACATAGAACAGTGTATAAGGCTCGGGTAAAATAAGATGTTTTTAACACTTCCATTTGATATTTCCATCACTTTTTATAAGCAAGTTCAGTGAAAAGGTTTGTCTTATTTGTCAGGTCAATATTAGAGAAACGAAGTGATTTCTTTCCAAGGATGTACATCTAATAATCTTGGTTAAACCTTCAATCTTGTTTTAAATGCTTTTCCATTGAAAATGATACCTCTCTTTCAGCTCCCCCATTTCTGAGAAGTATAAAATCTTATAATTTATTATTACCAAAGGGGAAAGGTGGGAGGAGGGATAAATTAACAGTTTGGAATTAACACATACACACTGCTATGTATAAAATAGATCATCAACAAGGAACTACTGTATAGCACAGGGAACTACACTCAACATTTTGCAATAACCTATAAGGGGAAATAATCTGAAAAAGAATAGATATTTTTATTGACATCATCTATCAATGACAGTTAAAGTGTAGCCTAAGGGAAGCTGGTGGTGAGTGCTTCTGACCCTGAAGACTTCAATCATCTAAAGTTTGGACTCTGCCTACTTCCCAAGGCCCTTAATGAACATATGTGTAGCCGTAGCTTAAAAACTTCCCCAGTTTGGGTTTCGGGGAGACACTGATTTTGAAAAAGCCCTGGTGTTCTCCTTACATGAATGGGACTCTTCCTACTGCTAAAACATGTCTGTCACACCCAGAGGATGGTATACCGTCTGATCGGGAAGAGTTTGGAAAAGGCATCTCATCTCCTCATCTCCTGGTGCTCGGGTTCACCCCTCCAGCGTCTTTACTAACAGTCTCCCCACTTGGAGATGTCAGCACTGTCAACATCCTGTTGCGTACAGTTTGGAATTTGTCCAGAGGATGAAGCGGAAGGATGAGGAACAATGAGAGACAAGTCCTAGGTGTTCAGACAGACACATGTCACTCTAATTTCCAATCAGGAAGACGAATTGACCAAAGGCTAGGGTTGCCCATGGAAACAGTATAGGGCTTGAGGAAATCCCGCTGCTTTGTGGCCAGTTCCCATAAACACAAGTTGAACAATGGAACTCAGGGGCAGTAAAATTCACAAAACTGCAGAGTTGAAAATATCCATCACTGAAAAATGTCTTGAGGAAAGTCAGAGAAAAGGACTTGTAAGCAAGGGAGAATGGCAGGAAAGGGATTTGAGGAGGTAGAAAGGACTCGCCATTAAGCACAAGAAAAGGAGCTGAACATTGCCAACATTGCAGTTGGCCAAAAAGGGTGTATGCGTTTTCTTCTGTATATATTCAAGAAAAGGGCATACACTTTTTTAGCCAACCAAACAGGTGGGCACTGGAAGTCAATACTACAAAAGATATCACTTCGCATCAGTCAGAAGAGCCATCCTCATAAAGCGTAAACAACAGAAATGCAGGACAGGGCAAGGAGAAGAGGGAGCCCTGTGAGACTTATAGTGGAAATGTATATTGCCAACGGCCATTCTGGAGAAGTGTATTGTGTTTACTAAAGCATCTAAAAAATGAGCTACAGAGCATAGGGCACTTGCACTCATGGGCGTATATCTTGGGAAAAACAAAAATCGAGAGGACACAGGCACCCCAATGTTTACCCCCTCTCTGTTTAAAAGATCCTCGACTAGGATATAACTTAAATGTCTCTGGAGGGAAAAAATGGATAGAGATGTGGTACTTAGGTAGAGTGGAATATTATTCAGCCTGGAAATCAATGAAATATGGCCAGTTGTAACAACTCCAGAGGAGTTACGTATGATCATTCTAAGTGACAGAATTCAAAAAGAAAAAGACACATATCATAAGATATCACTTAAAGGTGGAATCCAAAATGGCTACACATGAAATAAATTACAAAACAAAAACATAGTCAAATATGTAGAAAACACGCATAAGGCTGCTAAACGGGAAAGGTGGGGAGGGGTGAGGCATCATCCAGGAGGTTGAAATTAGCAAAGATACCATTCCAAATACCAAACTGATAATCAACAAGGCCTACACGGTAGCTAAAAGAACTGCACTCAGCACACTCAAGTCACCGGAAAAGAATATATACGACTGGTAAGAATCTGAAAAAGAATTTACTGATGTCTCTCTGTACGTGAATCAAGTGGATGTACAGCAGCAAGAAACAGAGCTTTGAAAATCAGCTGTAACCAATATAGTAATAAATTGAAAAAAATAAACGACAGAGAGACAGAGAAAACCTCTTACAACTTTTCCTCAGGGACGGTGATGCAACATGGATTGAACACATCTAGACCCACAGCAGGATGAGACATAAGGCTGGAAACTGTTTGCGCTAAGAGAAATGTGAGGTTGGGTGAGGAAATGCACACCCTTTAAAGTAATACTACCTGGTACCCATTCAATGGGTCCCAAATCTGCAGGTTCAAGGGATCTTCCTACAGCTAAAACATGCATGGAAAACCCAGAGGACTGTACACCATGTGATCGGGAGATGTGTCTAAAATGCACCTCATTTATCCTCTCCTGGTGCTCCTGTTCACCATTCCAGCCACGTTACTTAGAATCTCCCCACTTGGAGAATCAGCACATTTCAACTTCTGTTTCACACATTTTGCAAATTGTGAGGAGGATGAACGGGAAGAGGGGGAACCAATGAGAGAATAGTTGTAGGGGTTTGGACGGGCACATATCACTCTAATTTCCCATTAAGAATAAGAATTAAAGAAAGGCTCAGCCTGCCTCACCGGAGCCAAAATAGGGCCTGAAGCAATCCTGCGGGTTTGAGGCCAGCTCACAAAAGAGCAACTCAAAAAATGGAGCTCAGGGTCACTGCAATTCACAAACCTGCAGAGTTATAAATGAAAACTAACGTCCAAAAATATGTTGAGGTAAGGCAAAGAAGAGGATCTGAATGCAAGACAGAATTGCAAGAAACAGATTTCAAGAGATAGATTGGACTCGTCTTTCACGCACATGAAAAGAGGCAGAATTTCGACAATGATGCAGTTGGCCCAAAAGGGCGTATGCGTTTTTTCCTGATTATATCCAGGAAAAAACGCATACGCACTTTATGGGCAACGAAGCAAGCAAGCAATGCAAATGTGCACAACAAAGAAGTCTCACTTCCCACCGGTCAAAAGGGCCATCCTAAAAAATTGTAAAAACCAGAAATGCAGGACAGGCCATGGAGAACAGGGAGCCTTTATACGCTGATGGGCAGTGTGTGAACTGCCGAGAGCCACTCTGGAGAAGTGTATGGTGGTTCCTAAATCATCTAAAAAAACAGAGCTACAGAGTATAGGACACTTCCAATCATGGGAGTATATCTAGGGAAGTCTAAAAATCAACAAGACACAAGCACACCACAGTTTAGGGCTACTCTGTTTACAAGAACCTCAACTTCAGTACACCTTAAATATCCCAGGAAAGAGAACAATGGATAAAGAAGATGTGGTACTTATGTACAATGGAATATCTCTTCACCATGAAATCAATGTAATAAGGCTAGTAGAAGGATAAAGAGTGGATTTAGGTCCGATAATACTACTTGAAATAAGTCAAACAGAAAAAGAAACATATCATAAGATATCACTTATAGAGGGAGGGTAAATATGGCTGCACAAGAAATGAATTACAGAACAGAACAGTGTCTCACATTTAGAAAACACACTTATGTCAGCTTAAGGGGAAAGGAGAGGTGGGGTGATGCATAAAACCAGAGTTTGAAATTAGCACAGATACCGTTCAATAAACCAAATAGGTATTAGACAAGATCTACACCTTGCTCAATGAACTGGCCTCAACACACCCTATACACCGCAGAGAAATATATCTGAGTAATAAGAATCTTAAAACCCATGTATTGATATATCTCCATAAGGGAATCAAGTGTGTGCAGAGCGGCACAAACACAGCAGTGAAAATGAGCTAAACCCCATTATAGAAATAAATTTTAAAAACAAAACGCTGAAACAATGAAAGAGAGAAAAATTCTTACAAAATTCGCTCAGGGGCTGTGATGCAACCTGGATTGACCACATATAAACCCACAGCTGGATAAGACATAAGGCTGGACACTTGGGGCTGAGAGGATTGGTGAGCTTTGGTGAGCAACTGCCGAAAGTTTAATGCAATACTTCATGCTACTCATTCCAAGGGTCCCAACACTCCAGGTTGAAGGGAATCTTCCTACAGCTAAACCATGCTTGGGAAACCCAGCGACTGGTATACCATATGATCGGGAAAGGTTTCTAAAACACACCTCATTTTTCCTCTCCTGGGGCTCCGGATCGACATTCCAGCCACTTTACTAACAACATCCCCACATGGAGAGTCAATGCCTTTAAGTTCTGGTATCGCACAGTCTGCAGTTAGTGCGGAGGATGAATGGGAATAGGGGGAACCAGTGAGAAACTAGCTGTAGCGGTTTCAATGGGCACATGTCACTCTAATTTCACATCAGTAAGAAGAATTAACCAAAGGCACAGCAAGGTGCCCCAGAAGAAGAATAGAGCTTCAAGGAATCCTGTGGTTATGGGGCAAGATCACAAAAATAAGAGCTGAAAAATGGAGCTAAGGGCCACTGCAATTCAAAAACCTGCAGAGTTATAAAGGCCAACTATTTTCAAAAAATATATTGAGGTAAGGCTATGAAGAAGCATTGAAAGCAAGGCAGAATTGCAGGAAACCGATTTCAGGAGGTACACTGGAATTGCATTGAAAACATATGAAGAGAGTCAGAACCTCGACAATGATGCACTTGGCCAAAAAGGGCGTATGTGGTTTTTCCTGAATATAGTCAGGAAAAAACGCATACACACTTTTTGGCCAACCAAGCAAGCTTGCAAAGGAAATCTGCACTACAATGAAGTCTCACTTTCCCCTGGTCAAAAGGGCCATCTAAAAAAGTGTAAAATCCAGAAAGGCAGGACAGGCCATGGAGAACTGGGAGCCTTCTTATGCTGATGGGCGGGATGTAAATTGCCAACAGCCACTCTGGAGAAGTGTATGGTGTTTCCTGAAACATCTAAAAAACAAAGCAACAGAGCCTAGGGCACTTCCACTTATGGTCCTATAGTTTAGGGAAATTAAAATCAAAAAGACACAGCCACCCCAAAGTTTGGGACGGCTCTGTTTACAAGAACCTCATATACGGTACAAGTTCAATATCGCAGATAGTGAAAAATGGGTAAAGAAGTTGTGGTACTTAGGTACAATGCAATATCACTCAGCAATGAAATCTATGTCATCAGGCCCGTAGCAGCATAATGAGTGGATTAAGTATGATGAATCTAACTGAAATAAGTCACACAGCGAAAGAAACATCATAAGATATCACTAATACACGGAATGTAAACTTGGCTACACAGGAACTGAATTCCAAAACAGAACAGGGTCTCAAATTTAGAAAACCAACTTATGCTTGCTTAAGGGGAAAGGTGAGTTGGGGTGCTGCATAAAACCAGAGATTGAAATGAGCACAGATAAATTTCTATAAGCCAAATATGGAATAGACAAGAGCTACTCCTTGCTCAACGAAATGGACTCAACACCCCATATTCAACGCCTAGGAATATACCTGACTAGTAAGAATCATAAAAGCTATGGATTTATATATCTCTGTAAGAGAATCAAGAGTGTGTACTGCGGCATTAAAGCAGTGAAAATCAGCTAAATCCCATATTAAAAATAAATTTCTTAAACAAAACACAATGACAGTGAAATAGAGAGCAATACTTAAGTAATTCATTCAAGGCTTCTGAGGCAACCTGCATTACCATATCTACACCCAGAGCTGGGTGACACATAAGGCTGGACACTTGGGGCTCATAAGATTGGTGAGGTTCGGTGAGCAAATGCAGACCCTTTGAAGTCATATTGCATGGTACCCATTCCATGGGTCTCAACTCTCCAGGTTTAAGGGATTCTTCCTTCAGCTAAAACATGCATGTGGAACCCAGAGTATGATCCACCGTGTGATCGAGAAACGTGTTCAAATGTGTCTCACTTTTCGTTCCCTGGTACTCGGGTGCAACATTCCAGACGCTTTACTAACACTCTCCTCACTTGGAGAGTGAGTGCCTTTAACCTCCTGTTTGGCCCAGTTTGCAATTTCTGCGGAAGATGAACAGGAATAGCGAGAACCAATGAGAGACTAGCTGGAGGTGTCTGGATGGGCAAATTTAACTCTCATTTCCCACAGGGAAGAGGAATAAACCAAAGGCTCAGCATGCCGTGCCGGAACCAGATTAGGGCCTGAAGCCATCCTGCGGTGTTGCGGCCAGGTCACAAGAAAGCGAGTTGAAGAAAGGAGCTCAGGGGCACTGTAATTCACAAACCTGCAGATTTATAAATGACAGCTATTGTCCGAAAATATACTGAAGTAGGGCTGCCAAGAGGACTTGAATGCGGGGCAGAATTGCAGGAAACCGATTTCAGGAGGAATCGGAATTGGATTGCATTTAAAACACAGGAAAAGAGGCAGAACGTCGACAATGATGCACTTGGCCAAAAAGGGCGTATGCGTTTTTTCCTGAATATATTCAGGAAAAAACGCATACGCCCTTTTTGGCCAACCAAGCAAGCTTGCAAAGGAAATCTGCACTACAATGAAGTCTCACTTCCCCCCGGTCAAAAGGGCCATCTGAAAAAAGTGTAAAATCCAGAAAGGCAGGACAGGCCATGGAGAACTGGGAGCCTTGTTATGCTGATGGGCAGGATGTAAATTGCCAACAGCCGCTCTGTAGAAGTGTATGGTGTTTCCTGAAACATCTAAAAAACAAAGCAACAGAGCCTAGGGCACTTCCACTTATGGTCCTATAGCTTAGGGAAATTAAAATCAAAAAGACACAGCCACCCCAAAATTTGGGACGGCTCTTTTTACAGGAATCTCTTCTGCGGCACAAGTTAAATATCCCAGAGAGCAAATAATGGATAAAGAAGTTGCGGTACTTATGTACAACAGAATACCACTCGGCAATGAAATCTATGTCACCAGGCCCGTACCAGCATAATGAGTGGATTGAGGCACGATGATTCTAAGTGAAATAAGTCACACAGAAAAAGAAACATCCTAAGGTATCACTAATACACGGAATGTGAACTTGGCTACACATGAACTGAATTCCAAAACAGAACAGGGTCTCAAATTTAGAAAACCAACTTATGCTTGCTTAAGGGGGAAGGTGAGTTGGGGTGCTGCATAAAAGCAGAGTTTGAAATTAGCACAGATACCGTTCCATAAGCCAAATATGTAATAGACAAGACCTACCCCTTGCTCAACGAAATGGATTCAACAATGAGGTATCACCTCACACCTGGTAGAATAGGCATCATTGAAAATCTACAAACAAAAAATGCTGGAAAGGGTGTGGAGAAAAGGAACCCTCTTCCACTATTGTTGGGAATATAAATTGATACAGTCATTATGGAGAACAATATGGAATTTCTTAAGAAACTAACAATAGAATTACCATATGATACAGCAATCCCAGTACTGGACATATACCCAGACAAAACCATAAATCAAAAAGAGTCATTCACCGCAATGTTCATTGCATCACTATTTACAATATCGAGGTAATGGAAGCAACCTAAATGCCCACAGACAGACGAATGCATAAAGCCGTGGTACATATATAAAATGGAATATTACTAAGCCATGAAAAGGAATGAAATTGGGTCATTTGTAGAGACGTCGATGGATCTAGAGACTGTCATACAGAGTGAAGTAAGTCAGAAAGAGAAAAACAAATCTTGTATATTCATGCATATATGTGGAACCTAGAAAAACTGTACAGGTTAACCATTTTGCAAGGCATAAATAGAGCAACAGATGTAGACAACAAACGTATGGACAACAATGGGGGAAAGCTGTTGAGGGGGTGGTGGTGGGAGGAGTTGAGAGACTGGGATTGGCATGTATACATTTATATGTATAAAATAGATAACCAATAAGAACCTGCTGTATAAAAATATAAAATAAAATTCAAAATTAAAAAGAAATAAAATTTAAAAAATAAAACAGAAAAAACAATTATTCCCTTCACATACATGTATTTATATGAATAAATTATTTCCATGCTTATATCTGTAAATACAAAAAAGAGGAATAAAATCTACCTTGAACCAAAAACGAAAAAGAGAAAAAAAACACAGAACCCACCAGTTCCACAGAGGAAAACCGTATCAGGGCACTTGCTCCAGTTGTAAACAATTCTGAAGTTGGTCAGTGGTGGGGAATCGTCTCCCATTCAGCCAGCAGCCCCCACGCAACAAGCGTCCTCATTGCAAAGCTGGGGCACCGTGCCGAGGCATCTGTGAGTAAACGTGAGCTGAGCCCCAGGCCAGTTGCTGCTGAACTATTCCCACCCGTCCCAGGTAAAACACCTGAATATATACAAGGACTTGAAAGCCTAGAGGAAGGGCCATAGAGCCACACGAGTGACAGCATGCCGGCCGACTTGGTGCCTGCAGGCCAGCCAGGATGGTCCTGGCCCTGGGTGCTCTTCTGGAAGATTTCCATTTCCCTGCCTGAGATACCCGTCCTGTCCCTGCCCCCACTGCTTTTTTCCTTCCTCACCTCTGCCCAGGGAGAAATTCCAGCAGCAGGTATGGGTGACACATCCTCTTCTTTAGCAGGTGGCAGCCTGGCAACTGCTGCAGAAAGTCCAGCAGAGCCCCACTCACACTGGGCCACCCACAAAGCCGTGGCCTCTCACTCCCTCCCACCAGCCCAGCCCCGAGACTGCTGACAGGGCAGAGAAAATGGCGTCAGGCATGGCTGCAGGGGCTCTTGCTGCCTGGAGTGGTATTTTTATTGATCTCAACCCAGGCACACCTGGGGAGGGCTGGCCGGCACGGTAAGGCTGCCCAGGTCAGCCAATCATCACCCCTCAGGTGCTCAAAGTTGCAGAAAATGGAACTTGCTGAACCGGCCAGGTCCAAGGAACAGGTGTGGGCTCCTGAGAGTCAGGATAGACAAGGGGCTGCAGCTTTGGCTTGTTTTCTAATCATTTTATCTGGCCCATGAGTGGGAGACAACTTCAAGAAAACCCTCTCCTAATGAGAGGAACCCAGGAGTCAGGGAGAGGAGGGGTGGGTGGTGGTTGGAGACAGAGGCCTGGTGCCCCGGATGCAGTGGAAGTCTCTGGAAGACCAGTTGGAGGGAGGCCACACAGAGTGATGCCCAGGGTCACAGACCTGTCGCAGCTGCTGTTTGTTAGTTCAAGTCCTGCTCTGAGGTGCTCTGTGTCAGCTCTGAGCGACAGGTGAGCTGGGGGTGCTCTGCAATGAGGGCTATGTGCACGGTTCCTGTGTGCCCAGCCCTGCCACGGTACCTGCAAGGGTAGCTCTGTATCCTGGGAGGGGCCTGACCACGAGAGCCCCGTGGGCTGGGGTGGGGGTGGGGTACCTGCCCAGGTGAGCTCCATATTCTGCGATTGGTCTGACCACGAGAGCCCCATGGGCTGCTGGGGACCTGGTAAAGGATGTCAGGACAGTCAGTGAAGCCACCGAGGATATACCTCCAGTTGCTCCTAATTCCTACACCCTGCTGGTCATTCTACCAACCACCAGGACATGGTATTCTGTATTAGTCTTCAATGATGCCTTCTTTTGTATTCCATTAGTCCCAGAGTCACAAGAAATTTTGGCTTGTGAGTGGCAGGACTCAACATACAACTAAAACAATACTTCCGGGCCGTTCGGCCCCAAGGGTGCAAAAATTCCCACACCATCTTTGGGGAAAGCTTAGCTAAAGACCTAAAAGTTCTGCCTCTGGAAAAGGAAACCCTCCTTCAATATGCAGACGACATTCTGATCGCCAGCCCTACTAAGGAGGCCTCTGAACTACCAAGCCAATAAAGGATAGAAGTTGTCCAAGAAAAAGCTCAAATATCACAGACTGCAGTGACCTGCCTGGGCTTCATTCTCACAGAAGGTCGGAGAAGCCCATCCCAGGAAAGGGAAGAAACCGTTTTCAGCCTTACCCCTTTCTAAAACTAGAAGACAGCTTTGGGGTTCCTGGGGAGGCCAGGGTTTGCTGCTTCTGGATCCCTAACTACAGTCTACTAGCTGGGCCTCTATATGAAACACTGAAAGGAAAAGATGATGATCCTTTTGAATAGAATCCAGAAGTGGCCTTTCAAGAATGGAAAGAGCAGTCAATTCAGACCCTTGCCCTGGAACTCCCTAATTTAGCTAAACCCTTTGACCTTTACATTCCCGGTGAAAGGTGAATCGCCATTGGAGAATTAGTGCAAAAACTGGGACCACTTGAAATGGAACAATGCAAGAATGCCATCCAGGTAGGATAAACTACGGTCACCAAGGGGCTTGGCCCACTGCCACATCTGGCCAAGATACTGGCGGTATCTAAAAACCTGGAAATCAGCAGCCCAAAAGGCCACCTCCCTCCTAAGGGAAAAGGACCCCACGTGGTGATCCTAACCACCAACCATGCCCTGAAGTTGCAGGGTTCGCTCCGTGGGCACACCGACCTCGAGTGAGGAGGCCCTTCAACTCCAACATCCAGAGAGATAACCGGGGGCAACAGGGCACCATGACGACTCGTGTGAACATCACTTGACCTGGAGTTTCTCTCATAAAACAACAAGAGTGTGTCCCAAAAGAGTAGACTACTGCTTGCAGGACTTACTGCACCCAGAGGGGAGCTAATAATCTTGGCGGGGGAACAGTATACCACACTGTCACCATAGAAAAGCCTACAGACACCGTGATGATGGTGGCCAATAAGACCGGCTGGACTCCTGTTTACTTCAAAAGGCTGTTGACTCAGTGGCCATCATGGTCCTTGATCACCACTGACCCTGGACTGTCTGGGAGTTGAGCGGGCAGGGCTCTGACACCTGGTGCTGTTTGTACGTTAATTCAGGGGCCTAATTGAAGAAAGCGCAGACTACTGGTCAGAGCATCTAGGCTGGCAGAAACGGTCAGCCTAAGGTGGCCGAACAAATGTGGGGCGGGGTGAAACCGGCCCCCACAGTGTCTCTGCACATCTCTTTCCTGGACCCTTAAAGGTCATTAGAATCTATAACACTTCCAATGTTGGTGCTCAGGCGGACGACCAGGGAGACAGGGGTCCTGGGGACAATCAACGTCACCGGGAGGCTGCTGGGGAGAAGCTCTGACCCTCGCCCCAGGGTATGAGGGCTCCCAACTCAGCACTCAGCAGTTACAGAAGAAGGGTCTGCACCCTCAGCACTCCAAGAATGAGGAACGGGACAAAAGGCAGAGGAGGGGTTTGTCCCCAGCAAAGCCCATTAAAAATCCCTGGGAGATAAAAATAGAATCTGGGCAATAAAGTCAAGTCTAACCTTTTTTATCCTTTGTGCTTTGTCTAATTTCACGTGCTCCTAGGGTCCCGCATGCAGAGGTTCCACACCCGGCACTTCAGACCAGATTTCCTAGTGCAGAATGGCTGGGTCGACACCTCAGCTCCTGGGGCCCAGTGTAGACTCCACGATATAGAGCCTGAGCTACAGCCAACCCGGCCCTCGAGAGCTCCGCCACCTCCCTCCCTCCCACTGACTCTGACAGGATCTCTACACAGCAGCCCAGCCCACAGCCCACGGGGTAGTGCATGCTCTCACCTCTCCATTCTCTGATCAAAATATAAAGTTTCCTTTGCTTGTGAACCAAACTCAGTCTCGATCTGTTGGCCCCAATGACACTGGGCAGGGGGACACTTGTTGGGGTCCACTCTGGAGGATCAGTAACAGAAATTGAGACTATTGTAACCTCAATGAACAGATGTGTGAGCCAAACTGTAGTTAACATAGAACAGTGTATAAGGCTCGGGTAAAATAAGATGTTTTTAACACTTCCATTTGATATTTCCATCACTTTTTATAAGCAAGTTCAGTGAAAAGGTTTGTCTTATTTGTCAGGTCAATATTAGAGAAACGAAGTGATTTCTTTCCAAGGATGTACATCTAATAATCTTGGTTAAACCTTCAATCTTGTTTTAAATGCTTTTCCATTGAAAATGATACCTCTCTTTCAGCTCCCCCATTTCTGAGAAGTATAAAATCTTATAATTTATTATTACCAAAGGGGAAATGTGGGAGGAGGGATAAATTAACAGTTTGGAATTAACACATACACACTGCTATGTATAAAATAGATCATCAACAAGGAACTACTGTATAGCACAGGGAACTACACTCAACATTTTGCAATAACCTATAAGGGGAAATAATCTGAAAAAGAATAGATATTTTTATTGACATCATCTATCAATGACAGTTAAAGTGTAGCCTAAGGGAAGCTGGTGGTGAGTGCTTCTGACCCTGAAGACTTCAATCATCTAAAGTTTGGACTCTGCCTACTTCCCAAGGCCCTTAATGAACATATGTGTAGCCGTAGCTTAAAAACTTCCCCAGTTTGGGTTTCGGGGAGACACTGATTTTGAAAAAGCCCTGGTGTTCTCCTTACATGAATGGGACTCTTCCTACTGCTAAAACATGTCTGTCACACCCAGAGGATGGTATACCGTCTGATCGGGAAGAGTTTGGAAAAGGCATCTCATCTCCTCATCTCCTGGTGCTCGGGTTCACCCCTCCAGCGTCTTTACTAACAGTCTCCCCACTTGGAGATGTCAGCACTGTCAACATCCTGTTGCGTACAGTTTGGAATTTGTCCAGAGGATGAAGCGGAAGGATGAGGAACAATGAGAGACAAGTCCTAGGTGTTCAGACAGACACATGTCACTCTAATTTCCAATCAGGAAGACGAATTGACCAAAGGCTAGGGTTGCCCATGGAAACAGTATAGGGCTTGAGGAAATCCCGCTGCTTTGTGGCCAGTTCCCATAAACACAAGTTGAACAATGGAACTCAGGGGCAGTAAAATTCACAAAACTGCAGAGTTGAAAATATCCATCACTGAAAAATGTCTTGAGGAAAGTCAGAGAAAAGGACTTGTAAGCAAGGGAGAATGGCAGGAAAGGGATTTGAGGAGGTAGAAAGGACTCGCCATTAAGCACAAGAAAAGGAGCTGAACATTGCCAACATTGCAGTTGGCCAAAAAGGGTGTATGCGTTTTCTTCTGTATATATTCAAGAAAAGGGCATACACTTTTTTAGCCAACCAAACAGGTGGGCACTGGAAGTCAATACTACAAAAGATATCACTTCGCATCAGTCAGAAGAGCCATCCTCATAAAGCGTAAACAACAGAAATGCAGGACAGGGCAAGGAGAAGAGGGAGCCCTGTGAGACTTATAGTGGAAATGTATATTGCCAACGGCCATTCTGGAGAAGTGTATTGTGTTTACTAAAGCATCTAAAAAATGAGCTACAGAGCATAGGGCACTTGCACTCATGGGCGTATATCTTGGGAAAAACAAAAATCGAGAGGACACAGGCACCCCAATGTTTACCCCCTCTCTGTTTAAAAGATCCTCGACTAGGATATAACTTAAATGTCTCTGGAGGGAAAAAATGGATAGAGATGTGGTACTTAGGTAGAGTGGAATATTATTCAGCCTGGAAATCAATGAAATATGGCCAGTTGTAACAACTCCAGAGGAGTTACGTATGATCATTCTAAGTGACAGAATTCAAAAAGAAAAAGACACATATCATAAGATATCACTTAAAGGTGGAATCCAAAATGGCTACACATGAAATAAATTACAAAACAAAAACATAGTCAAATATGTAGAAAACATGCATAAGGCTGCTAAACGGGAAAGGTGGGGAGGGGTGAGGCATCATCCAGGAGGTTGAAATTAGCAAAGATACCATTCCAAATACCAAACTGATAATCAACAAGGCCTACACGGTAGCTAAAAGAACTGCACTCAGCACACTCAAGTCACCGGAAAAGAATATATACGACTGGTAAGAATCTGAAAAAGAATTTACTGATGTCTCTCTGTACGTGAATCAAGTGGATGTACAGCAGCAAGAAACAGAGCTTTGAAAATCAGCTGTAACCAATATAGTAATAAATTGAAAAAAATAAACGACAGAGAGACAGAGAAAACCTCTTACAACTTTTCCTCAGGGACGGTGATGCAACATGGATTGAACACATCTAGACCCACAGCAGGATGAGACATAAGGCTGGAAACTGTTTGCGCTAAGAGAAATGTGAGGTTGGGTGAGGAAATGCACACCCTTTAAAGTAATACTACCTGGTACCCATTCAATGGGTCCCAAATCTGCAGGTTCAAGGGATCTTCCTACAGCTAAAACATGCATGGAAAACCCAGAAGACTGTACACCATGTGATCGGGAGATGTGTCTAAAATGCACCTCATTTATCCTCTCCTGGTGCTCCTGTTCACCATTCCAGCCACGTTACTTAGAATCTCCCCACTTGGAGAATCAGCACATTTCAACTTCTGTTTCACACATTTTGCAAATTGTGAGGAGGATGAACGGGAAGAGGGGGAACCAATGAGAGAATAGTTGTAGGGGTTTGGACGGGCACATATCACTCTAATTTCCCATTAAGAATAAGAATTAAAGAAAGGCTCAGCCTGCCTCGCCGGAGCCAAAATAGGGCCTGAAGCAATCCTGCGGGTTTGAGGCCAGCTCACAAAAGAGCAACTCAAAAAATGGAGCTCAGGGTCACTGCAATTCACAAACCTGCAGAGTTATAAATGAAAACTAACGTCCAAAAATATGTTGAGGTAAGGCAAAGAAGAGGATCTGAATGCAAGATAGAATTGCAAGAAACAGATTTCAAGAGATAGATTGGACTCGTCTTTCACGCACATGAAAAGCGGCAGAATTTCGACAATGATGCAGTTGGCCCAAAAGGGCGTATGCATTTTTTCCTGATTATATCCAGGAAAAAACGCATACGCACTTTATGGGCAACGAAGCAAGCAAGCAATGCAAATGTGCACAACAAAGAAGTCTCACTTCCCACCGGTCAAAAGGGCCATCCTAAAAAATTGTAAAAACCAGAAATGCAGGACAGGCCATGGAGAACAGGGAGCCTTTATACGCTGATGGGCAGTGTGTGAACTGCCGAGAGCCACTCTGGAGAAGTGTATGGTGGTTCCTAAATCATCTAAAAAAACAGAGCTACAGAGTATAGGACACTTCCAATCATGGGAGTATATCTAGGGAAGTCTAAAAATCAACAAGACACAAGCACACCACAGTTTAGGGCTACTCTGTTTACAAGAACCTCAACTTCAGTACACCTTAAATATCCCAGGAAAGAGAACAATGGATAAAGAAGATGTGGTACTTATGTACAATGGAATATCTCTTCACCATGAAATCAATGTAATAAGGCTAGTAGAAGGATAAAGAGTGGATTTAGGTCCGATAATACTACTTGAAATAAGTCAAACAGAAAAAGAAACATATCATAAGATATCACTTATAGAGGGAGGGTAAATATGGCTGCACAAGAAATGAATTACAGAACAGAACAGTGTCTCACATTTAGAAAACACACTTATGTCAGCTTAAGGGGAAAGGAGAGGTGGGGTGATGCATAAAACCAGAGTTTGAAATTAGCACAGATACCGTTCAATAAACCAAATAGGTATTAGACAAGATCTACACCTTGCTCAATGAACTGGCCTCAACACACCCTATACACCGCAGAGAAATATATCTGAGTAATAAGAATCTTAAAACCCATGTATTGATATATCTCCATAAGGGAATCAAGTGTGTGCAGAGCGGCACAAACACAGCAGTGAAAATGAGCTAAACCCCATTATAGAAATAAATTTTAAAAACAAAACGCTGAAACAATGAAAGAGAGAAAAATTCTTACAAAATTCGCTCAGGGGCTGTGATGCAACCTGGATTGACCACATATAAACCCACAGCTGGATAAGACATAAGGCTGGACACTTGGGGCTGAGAGGATTGGTGAGCTTTGGTGAGCAACTGCCGAAAGTTTAATGCAATACTTCATGCTACTCATTCCAAGGGTCCCAACACTCCAGGTTGAAGGGAATCTTCCTACAGCTAAACCATGCTTGGGAAACCCAGCGACTGGTATACCATATGATCGGGAAAGGTTTCTAAAACACACCTCATTTTTCCTCTCCTGGGGCTCCGGATCGACATTCCAGCCACTTTACTAACAACATCCCCACATGGAGAGTCAATGCCTTTAAGTTCTGGTATCGCACAGTCTGCAGTTAGTGCGGAGGATGAATGGGAATAGGGGGAACCAGTGAGAAACTAGCTGTAGCGGTTTCAATGGGCACATGTCACTCTAATTTCACATCAGTAAGAAGAATTAACCAAAGGCACAGCAAGGTGCCCCAGAAGAAGAATAGAGCTTCAAGGAATCCTGTGGTTATGGGGCAAGATCACAAAAATAAGAGCTGAAAAATGGAGCTAAGGGCCACTGCAATTCAAAAACCTGCAGAGTTATAAAGGCCAACTATTTTCAAAAAATATATTGAGGTAAGGCTATGAAGAAGCATTGAAAGCAAGGCAGAATTGCAGGAAACCGATTTCAGGAGGTACACTGGAATTGCATTGAAAACATATGAAGAGAGTCAGAACCTCGACAATGATGCACTTGGCCAAAAAGGGCGTATGTGGTTTTTCCTAAATATAGTCAGGAAAAAACGCATACACACTTTTTGGCCAACCAAGCAAGCTTGCAAAGGAAATCTGCACTACAATGAAGTCTCACTTTCCACTGGTCAAAAGGGCCATCTGAAAAAAGTGTAAAATCCATAAAGGCACGACAGGCCATGGAGAACTGGGAGCCTTGTTATGCTGATGGGCGGGATGTAAATTGCCAACAGCCACTCTGGAGAAGTGTATGGTGTTTCCTGACACATCTAAAAAACAAAGCAACAGAGCCTAGGGCACTTCCACTTATGGTCCTATAGTTTAGGGAAATTAAAACAAAAAGACACAGCCACCCCAAGTTTGGAACCGCTCTGTTTACAAGAACCTCGTTTACGGTACAAGTTCAATATCGCAGAAATAGAATAATGGATAAAGAAGTGGTGGTACTTACGTACAATGCAGTATCACTCAGCAATGAAATCTATGTCATCAGGCCCGTAGCAGCATAATGAGTGGATTCAGGTACGATGATTCTAACTGAAATAAGTCACACAGAAAAAGAAACATCATAAGGTATCACTAATACACGGAATGTAAACTTGGCTACTCAGGAACTGAATTCCAAAACAGAACAGGGTCTCAAATTTAGAAAACCAACTTATGCTTGCTTAAGAGGAAAGGTGAGTTGGGGTGCTGCATAAAACCAGAGATTGAAATGAGCACAGATAAAGTTCCTTAAGCCAAATATGGAATAGAAAAGAGCTACTCCTTGCTCAACGAAATGGACTCAACACCCCATATTAAACGCCTAAGAATGTACCTGACTAGTAAGTATCTTAAAACCTATGGATTGCTATGTCTCCAAAAGAGAATCAAGCGTGTGTACAGGGGCATAAACGCAGCAGTGATAGGATTGGAGAGGTTCGGTGAGCAAATGAAGACCCTTTGAAGTCATATTGCAAGGTACCCATTCCACAGGTCTCAACTCTCCAGGTTTAAGGTAATCTTCCTTCAGCTAAAACATGCATGTGGAACCCAGAGTATGATCAACCGTGTGAACGGGAGACGTGTTCAAATATGTCTCAGTTTTCCTCCCCTGGTACTCGGGTGCAACATTCCAGACGCTTTACTAACACTCTCCCGACTTGGAGAGTCAGTCCCTTTAACCTCCTGTTTGGCCCAGTTTGCAATTTCTGCGGAAGATGAACAGGAATAGAGAGAACCAATGAGAGACTAGCTGGAGGTGTCTGGACGGGCAAATTTAACTCTCATTTCCCACCAGGAAGAGGAAATAACCAAAGGCTCAGCGTGCCGTGCCGGAACCAGATTAGGGCCTGAAGCCATCCTGCGGTGTTGCGGCCAGCTCACAAGAAAGCGAGTTGAAGAAAGGAGCTCAGGGACACTGTAATTCACAAACCTGCAGAGTTATAAATGACAGCTATCGTCCAAAAATATACTGAAGTAAGGCTGCCAAGAGGACTTGAAAGCGGGGCAGAATTGCAGGAAACCGATTTCAGGAGGTACACTGGAATTGCATTGAAAGCATAGGAAAAGAGGCAGAACGTCCACAATGACGCACTTGACCAAAAAGGGCGTATGCGTTTTTTCCTGAATATATTCAGGAAAAAACGCATACGCCCTTTTTGGCCAACCAAGCAAGCTTGCAAAGGAAATCTGCACTACAATGAAGTCTCACTTCCCCCCGGTCAAAAGGGCCATCTGAAAAAAGTGTAAAATCCAGAAAGGCAGGACAGGCCATGGAGAACTGGGAGCCTTGTTATGCTGATGGGCGGGATGTAAATTGCCAACAGCCGCTCTGTAGAAGTGTATGGTGTTTCCTGAAACATCTATAAAACAAAGCAACAGAGCCTAGGGCACTTCCACTTATGGTCCTATAGCTTAGGGAAATTAAAATCAAAAAAACACAGTCACCCCAAAGTGTGGGACGCCTCTGTTTACAAGAACCTCATTTACAGTACAAGTTCAATATCACAGAAAGTGAAAAATGGATAAAGAACTTGTGGTACTTACGTATAATGCAGTATCACTCAGCAATGAAATCTATGTCATCAGGCCCGTAGCAGCATAATGAGTGGATTCAGGTACGATGATTCTAACTGAAATAAGTCACACAGAAAAAGAAACATCATAAGATATCACTAATACACGGAATGTAAACTTGGCTAAACAGGAACTGAATTCCAAAACAGAACAGGGTCTCAAATTTAGAAAACCAACTTATGCTTGCTTAAGGGGAAAGGTGAGTTGGGGTGCTGCATAAAACCAGAGATTGAAATGAGCACAGATAAAGTTCCTTAAGCCAAATATGGAATAGAAAAGAGCTACTCCTTGCTCAACGAAATGGACTCAACACCCCATATTAAACGCCTAAGAATGTACCTGACTAGTAAGTATCTTAAAACCTAAGGATTGCTATGTCTCCAAAAGAGAATCAAGCGTGTGTACAGGGGCATAAACGCAGCAGTGATAGGATTGGAGAGGTTCGGTGAGCAAATGAAGACCCTTTGAAGTCATATTGCATGGTACCCATTCCACGGGTCTCAACTCTCCAGGTTTAAGGTATTCTTCCTTCAGCTAAATCATGCATGTGGAACCCAGAGTATGATCAACCGTGTGAACGGGAGACGTGTTCAAATATGTCTCAGTTTTCGTACCCTGGTACTCGGGTGCAACATTCCAGACGCTTTACTAACACTCTCCCGACTTGGAGAGTCAGTCCCTTTAACATCCTGTTTGGCAAAGTTTGCAATTTCTGCGGAAGATGAACAGGAATAGCGAGAACCAATGAGAGACTAGCTGGAGGTGTCTGGACGGGCAAATTTAACTCTCATTTCCCACCAGAAAGAGGAATTAACCAAAGGCTCAGCGTGCCGTGCCGGAACCAGATTAGGGCCTGAAACCATCCAGCGGTGTTGCGGCCAGCTCACAAGAAAGCGAGTTGAAGAAAGGAGCTCAGGGGCACTGTAATTCACAAACCTGCAGAGTTATAAATGACAGCTATCGTCCAAAAATATACTGAAGTAAGGCTGCCAAGAGGACTTGAAAGCGGGGCAGAATTGCAGGAAACCGATTTCAGGAGGTAGACTGGAATTGCATTGAAAGCATAGGAAAAGAGGCAGAACGTCCACAATGATGCACTTGGCCAAAAAGGGCGTATGCGTTTTTTCCTGAATATATTCAGGAAAAAACGCATACGCCCTTTTTGGCCAACCAAGCAAGCTTGCAATGGAAATCTGCACTACAATGAAGTCTCACTTCCCCCCGGTCAAAAGGGCCATCTAAAAAAGTGTAAAATCCAGAAAGGCAGGACAGGCCATGGAGAACTGGGAGCCTTGTTATGCTGATGGGCGGGATGTAAATTGCCAACAGACACTCGGGAGAAGTGTATGGTGTTTCCTGAAACATCTAAAAAACAAAGCAACAGAGCCTAGGGCACTTCCACTTATGGTCCTATAGCTTAGGGAAATTAAGATCAAAAAGACACAGCCACCCCAAAGTTTGGAATGGCTCTGTTTACAAGAACCTCGTTTACAGTACAAGTTCAACATCGCAGAAAGTGAAAAATGGATAAAGAAGTTGTGGTATTTACTTACAAAGCAATATCACTCAGCAATGAAATCTATATCATCAGGCCCTTAGCAGCAAAATGAGTGGATTCAGGTATGATGATTCTAACTGAAATAAGTCACACAGAAAAAGAAACATCATAAGATATCAGTAATACACGGAATGTAAACTTGGCTACACAGGAACTGAATTCCAAAACAGAACAGGGTCTCAAATTTAGAAAACCAACTTATGCTTGCTTAAGGGGAAAGGTGAGTTGGGGTGCTGCATAAAACCAGAGATTGAAGTGAGCACAGATAAAGTTCCTTAATCGAAATATGGAATAGACAAGAGCTACTCCTTGCTCAACGAAATGGACTCAACACCCCATATTAAACGCCTAAGAATGTACCTGACTAGTAAGTATCTTAAAACCTATGGATTGCTATGTCTCCGAAAGAGAATCAAGCATGTGTACAGGGGCATAAACGCAGCAGTGATAGGATTGGAGAGGTTCGGTGAGCAAATGAAGACCCTTTGAAGTCATATTGCATGGTACCCATTCCACGGGTCTCAACTCTCCAGGTTTAAGGTATTCTTCCTTCAGCTAAAACATGCATGTGGAACCCAGAGTATGATCACCCATGTGAACGGGAGACGTGTCCAAATATGTCTCAGTTTTCCTCCCCTGGTACTCGGGTGCAATATTCCAGACGCTTTACTAACACTCTCCCCACTTGGAGAGTCAGCGCCTTTAACCTCCTGTTTGGCCCAGTTTGCAATTTCTGCGGAAGATGAACAGGAATAGGGAGAACCAATGAGAGACTAGCTGGAGGTGTCTGGACGGGCAAATTTAACTCTCATTTCCCACCAGGAAGAGGAAATAACCAAAGGCTCAGCGTGCCGTGCCGGAACCAGATTAGGGCGAGAAGCCATCCTGCGGTGTTGTGGCCAGGTCACAAGAAAGCGAGTTGAAGAAAGGAGCTCAGGGGCACTGTAATGCACAAACCTGCAGAGTTATAAATGACAGCTATCGTCCAAAAATATACTGAAGTAAGCCTGCCAAGAGGACTTGAAAGCGGGGCAGAATTGCAGGAAACCGATTTCAGGAGGTAGACTGGAATTGCATTGAAAGCATAGGAAAAGAGGCAGAACGTCCACAATGATGCACTTGGCCAAAAAGGGCGTATGTGTTTTTTCCTGAATATATTCAGGAAAAAACGCATACTCCCTTTTTGGCCAACCAAGCAAGCTTGCAAAGGAAATCTGCACTACAATGAAGTCTCACTTCCCCCCGGTCAAAAGGGCCATCTGCAAAAAGTGTAAAATCCAGAAAGGCAGGACAGGCCATGGAGAACTGGGAGCCTTGTTATGCTGATGGGCGGGATGTAAATTGCCAACAGACACTCGGGAGAAGTGTATGGTGTTTCCTGAAACATCTAAAAAACAAAGCAACAGAGCCTAGGGCACTTCCACTTATGGTCCTATAGCTTAGGGAAATTAAAATCAAAAAGACACAGCCACCCCAATGTTTGGAACGGCTCTGTTTACAAGAACCTCGTTTACAGTACAAGTTCAACATCGCAGAAAGTGAAAAATGGATAAAGAAGTTGTGGTATTTACTTACAAAACAATATCACTCAGCAATGAAATCTATGTCATCAGGCCCTTAGCAGCACAATGAGTGGATTCAGGTATGATGATTCTAACTGAAATATGTCACAGAGAAAAAGAAACATCATAAGTTATCAGTAATACATGGAATGTAAACTTGGCTACACAGGAACTGTATTACAGAACAGAACAGGGTCTCAAATTTAGAAAACCAACTTATGCTTGCTTAAGGGGAAAGGTGAGTTGGGGTGCTGCATAAAACCAGAGATTGAAATGAGCACAGATAAAGTTCCTTAAGCCAAATATGGAATAGACAAGAGCTACTCCTTGCTCAACGAAATGGACTCAACACCCCATATTAAACGCCTAAGAATGTACCTGACTAGTAAGTATCTTAAAACCTATGGATTGCTATGTCTCCAAAAGAGAATCAAGCGTGTGTACAGGGGCATAAATGCAGCAGTGATAGGATTGGAGAGGTTCGGTGAGCAAATGAAGACCCTTTGAAGTCATATTGCATGGTACCCATTCCACGGGTCTCAACTCTCCAGGTTTAAGGTATTCTTCCTTCAGCTAAAACATGCATGTGGAACCCAGAGTATGATCAACCGTGTGAACGGGAGACGTGTTCAAATATGTCTAGTTTTCCTCCCCTGGTACTCGGGTGCAACATTCCAGACGCTTTACTAACACTCTCCCCACTTGGAGAGTCAGCGCCTTTAACCTCCTGTTTGGCCCAGTTTGCAATTTCTGCGGAAGATGAATAGGAATAGGGAGAACCAATGAGAGACTAGCTGGAGGTGTCTGGACGGGCAAATTTAACTCTCATTTCCCACCAGGAAGAGGACATAACCAAAGGCTCAGCGTGCCGTGCCGGAACCAGATTAGGGCCTGAAGCCATCCTGCGGTGTTGCGGCCAGCTCACAAGAAAGCGAGTTGAAGAAAGGAGCTCAGGGGCACTGTAATGCACAAACCTGCAGAGTTATAAATGACAGCTATCGTCCAAAAATATACTGAAGTAAGGCTGCCAAGAGGACTTGAAAGCGGGGCAGAATTGCAGGAAACCGATTTCAGGAGGTAGACTGGAATTGCATTGAAAGCATAGGAAAAGAGGCAGAACGTCCACAATGATGCACTTGGCCAAAAAGGGCGTATGCGTTTTTTTCTGAATATATTCAGGAAAAAACGCATACGCCCTTTTTGGCCAACCAAGCAAGCTTGCAAAGGAAATCTGCACTACAATGAAGTCTCACTTCCCCCCGGTCAAAAGGGCCATCTGAAAAAAGTGTAAAATCCAGAAAGGCAGGACAGGCCATGGAGAACTGGGAGCCTTGTTATGCTGATGGGCGGGATGTAAATTGCCAACAGACACTCGGGAGAAGTGTATGGTGTTTCCTGAAACATCTAAAAAACAAAGCAACAGAGCCTAGGGCACTTCCACTTATGGTCCTATAGCTTAGGGAAATTAAAATCAAAAAGACACAGCCACCCCAAAGTTTGGGACGCCTCTGTTTACAAGAACCTCATTTACTGTACAAGTTCAGTATCACAGAAAGTGAAAAATGGATAAAGAACTTGTGGTACTTACGTATAATGCAGTATCACTCAGCAATGAAATCTATGTCATCAGGCCCTTAGCAGCACAATGAGTGGATTCAGGTATGATGATTCTAACTGAAATAAGTCACACAGAAAAAGAAACATCATAAGATATCACTAATACACGGAATGTAAACTTGGCTACACAGGAACTGAATTACAGAACAGAACAGGGTCTCAAATTTAGAAAACCAACTTATGCTTGCTTAAGGGTAAAGGTGAGTTGGGGTGCTGCATAAAACCAGAGATTGAAATGAGCACAGATAAAGTTCCTTAAGCCAAATATGGAATAGACAAGAGCTACTCCTTGCTCAACGAAATGGACTGAACACCGCATATTAAACGCCTAAGAATGTACCTGACTAGTAAGTATCTTAAAACCTATGGATTGCTATGTCTGCGAAAGAGAATCAAGCATGTGTACAGGGGCATAAACGCAGCAGTGATAGGATTGGAGAGGTTCGGTGAGCAAATGAAGACCCTTTGAAGTCATATTGCATGGTACCCATTCCACGGGTTTCAACTACCCAGGTTTAAGGTATTCTTCCTTCAGCTAAAACATGCATGTGGAACCCAGAGTATGATCAACCGTGTGAATGGGAGACGTGTTCAAATATGTCTCAGTTTTCCTCCCCTGGTACTCGGGTGCAACATTCCAGACGCTTTACTAACACTCTCCCCACTTGGACAGTCAGCGTCTTTAACCTCCTGTTTGGCCCAGTTTGCAATTTCTGCGGAAGATGGACAGGAATAGGGAGAACCAATGAGAGACTAGCTGGAGGTGTCTGGACGGGCAAATTTAACTCTCATTTCCCACCAGGAAGAAAAATAATCAAAAGCTCAGTGTGCCATGCCGGAACCAGATTAGGGCCTGAAGCCATCCTGCGGTGTTGCGGCCAGCTCAAAAGAAAGCGAGTTGAAGAAAGGAGCTCAGGGGCACTGTAATTCACAAACCTGCAGAGTTATAAATGACAGCTATCGTCCAAAAATATACTGAAGTAAGGCTGCCAAGAGGACTTGAAAGCGGGGCAGAATTGCAGGAAACCGATTTCAGGAGGTAGACTGGAATTGCATTGAAAGCATAGGAAAAGAGGCAGAACGTCCACAATGATGCACTTGGCCAAAAACGGTGTATGCATTTTTTCCTGAATATATGCAGGAAAAAACGCATACGCCCTTTTTGGCCAACCAAGCAAGCTTGCAAAGGAAATCTGCACTACAATGAAGTCTCACTTCCCCCCGGTCAAAAGGGCCATCTGAAAAAAGTGTAAAATCCAGAAAGGCAGGACAGGCCATGGAGAACTGGGAGCCTTGTTATGCTGATGGGCGGGATGTAAATTGCCAACAGACACTCGGGAGAAGTGTATGGTGTTTCCTGAAACATCTAAAAAACAAAGCAACAGAGCCTAGGGCACTTCCACTTATGGTCCTATAGCTTAGGGAAATTAAAATCAAAAAGACACAGCCACCCCAAAGTTTGGGACGCCTCTGTTTACAAGAACCTCGTTTACCGTACAAGTTCAATATCACAGAAAGTGAAAAACGGATAAAGAACTTGTGGTACTTACGTACAATGCAGTATCACTCAGCAATGAAATCTATGTCATCAGGCCCGTAGCAGCATAATGAGTGGATTCAGGTACGATGATTCTAACTGAAATAAGTCACACAGAAAAAGAAACATCATAAGATATCACTAATACATGGAATGTAAACTTGGCTACACAGGAACTGAATTACAGAACAGAAAAGGGTCTCAAATTTAGAAAACCAACTTATTCTTGCTTAAGGGGAAAGGTGAGTTGGGGTGATGCATAAAACCAGAGATTGAAATGAGGACAGATAAACTTCCTTAGGCCAAATATGGAATAGACAAGAGCTACTCCTTGCTCAACGAAATGGACTCAACACCCCATATTAAAAGCATAAGAATCTACCTAACTAGTAAGTATCTTAAAACCTATGGATTGCTATGTCTCCAAAAGACAATCAAGCATGTGTACAGGGGCATAAACGCAGCAGTGATAGGATTGGAGATGTTCGGTGACCAAATGAAGACCCTTTGAAGTCATATTGCATGGTACCCATTCCATGGGTCTCAACTCTCCAGGTTTAAGGTATTCTTCCTTCAGCTAAAACATGCATGTGGAACCCAGAGTATGATCAACCGTGTGAACGGGAGACGTGTTCAAATATGTCTCAGTTTTCCTCCCCTGGTACTCGGGTGCAACATTCCAGACGCTTTACTAACACTCTCCCGACTTGGAGAGTCAGTCCCTTTAACATCCTGTTTGGCAAAGTTTGCAATTTCTGCGGAAGATGAACAGGAATAGCGAGAACCAATGAGAGACTAGCTGGAGGTGTCTGGACGGGCAAATTTAACTCTCATTTCCCACCAGAAAGAGAAATTAACCAAAGGCTCAGCGTGCCGTGCCGGAACCAGATTAGGGCCTGAAACCATCCAGCGGTGTTGCGGCCATCTCACAAGAAAGTGAGTTGAAGAAAGGAGCTCAGGGGCACTGTAATTCACAAACCTGCAGAGTTATAAATGACAGCTATCGTCCAAAAATATACTGAAGTAAGGCTGCCAAGAGGACTTGAAAGCGGGGCAGAATTGCAGGAAACCGATTTCAGGAGGTAGACTGGAATTGCATTGAAAGCATAGGAAAAGAGGCAGAACGTCCACAATGATGCACTTGGCCAAAAAGGGCGTATGCGTTTTTTCCTGAATATATTCAGGAAAAAACGCATACGCCCTTTTTGGCCAACCAAGCAAGCTTGCAAAGGAAATCTGCACTACAATGAAGTCTCACTTCCCCCCGGTCAAACGGGCCATCTGAAAAAAGTGTAAAATCCAGAAAGGCAGGACAGGCCATGGAGAACTGGGAGCCTTGTTATGCTGATGGGCGGGATGTAAATTGCCAACAGACACTCGGGAGAAGTGTATGGTGTTTCCTGAAACATCTAAAAAACAAAGCAACAGAGCCTAGGGCACTTCCACTTATGGTCCTATAGCTTAGGGAAATTAAAATCAAAAAGACACAGCCACCCCAAAGTTTGGGACGCCTCTGTTTACAAGAACCTCGTTTACCGTACAAGTTCAATATCACAGAAAGTGAAAAACGGATAAAGAACTTGTGGTACTTACGTACAATGCAGTATCACTCAGCAATGAAATCTATGTCATCAGGCCCGTAGCAGCATAATGAGTGGATTCAGGTACGATGATTCTAACTGAAATAAGTCACACAGAAAAAGAAACATCATAAGATATCACTAATACATGGAATGTAAACTTGGCTACACAGGAACTGAATTACAGAACAGAAAAGGGTCTCAAATTTAGAAAACCAACTTATTCTTGCTTAAGGGGAAAGGTGAGTTGGGGTGCTGCATAAAACCAGAGATTGAAATGAGGACAGATAAACTTCCTTAGGCCAAATATGGAATAGACAAGAGCTACTCCTTGCTCAACGAAATGGACTCAACACCCCATATTAAAAGCATAAGAATCTACCTAACTAGTAAGTATCTTAAAACCTATGGATTGCTATGTCTCCAAAAGACAATCAAGCATGTGTACAGGGGCATAAACGCAGCAGTGATAGGATTGGAGATGTTCGGTGACCAAATGAAGACCCTTTGAAGTCATATTGCATGGTACCCATTCCATGGGTCTCAACTCTCCAGGTTTAAGGTATTCTTCCTTCAGCTAAAACATGCATGTGGAACCCAGAGTATGATCAACCGTGTGAACGGGAGACGTGTTCAAATATGTCTCAGTTTTCCTCCCCTGGTACTCGGGTGCAACATTCCAGACGCTTTACTAACACTCTCCCGACTTGGAGAGTCAGTCCCTTTAACATCCTGTTTGGCAAAGTTTGCAATTTCTGCGGAAGATGAACAGGAATAGCGAGAACCAATGAGAGACTAGCTGGAGGTGTCTGGACGGGCAAATTTAACTCTCATTTCCCACCAGAAAGAGAAATTAACCAAAGGCTCAGCGTGCCGTGCCGGAACCAGATTAGGGCCTGAAACCATCCAGCGGTGTTGCGGCCATCTCACAAGAAAGTGAGTTGAAGAAAGGAGCTCAGGGGCACTGTAATTCACAAACCTGCAGAGTTATAAATGACAGCTATCGTCCAAAAATATACTGAAGTAAGGCTGCCAAGAGGACTTGAAAGCGGGGCAGAATTGCAGGAAACCGATTTCAGGAGGTAGACTGGAATTGCATTGAAAGCATAGGAAAAGAGGCAGAACGTCCACAATGATGCACTTGGCCAAAAAGGGCGTATGCGTTTTTTCCTGAATATATTCAGGAAAAAACGCATACGCCCTTTTTGGCCAACCAAGCAAGCTTGCAAAGGAAATCTGCACTACAATGAAGTCTCACTTCCCCCCGGTCAAACGGGCCATCTGAAAAAAGTGTAAAATCCAGAAAGGCAGGACAGGCCATGGAGAACTGGGAGCCTTGTTATGCTGATGGGCAGGATGTAAATTGCCAACAGACACTCGGGAGAAGTGTATGGTGTTTCCTGAAACATCTAAAAAACAAAGCAACAGAGCCTAGGGCACTTCCACTTATGGTCCTATATCTTAGGGAAATTAAGATCAAAAAGACACAGCCACCCCAAAGTTTGGAATGGCTCTGTTTACAAGAACCTCGTTTACAGTACAAGTTCAACATCGCAGAAAGTGAAAAATGGATAAAGAAGTTGTGGTATTTACTTACAAAGCAATATCACTCAGCAATGAAATCTATATCATCAGGCCCTTAGCAGCAAAATGAGTGGATTCAGGTATGATGATTCTAAATGAAATAAGTCACACAGAAAAAGAAACATCATAAGATATCAGTAATACACGGAATGTAAACTTGGCTACACAGGAACTGAATTCCAAAACAGAACAGGGTCTCAAATTTAGAAAACCAACTTATGCTTGCTTAAGGGGAAAGGTGAGTTGGGGTGCTGCATAAAACCAGAGATTGAAGTGAGCACAGATAAAGTTCCTTAATCGAAATATGGAATAGACAAGAGCTACTCCTTGCTCAACGAAATGGACTCAACACCCCATATTAAACGCTTAAGAATGTACCTGACTAGTAAGTTTCTTAAAACCTATGGATTGCAATGTCTCCGAAAGAGAATCAAGCATGTGTACAGGGGCATAAACGCAGCAGTGATAGGATTGGAGAGGTTCGGTGAGCAAATGAAGACCCTTTGAAGTCATATTGCATGGTACCCATTCCACGGGTCTCAACTCTCCAGGTTTAAGGTATTCTTCCTTCAGCTAAAACATGCATGTGGAACCCAGAGTATGATCAACCGTGTGAACGGGAGACGTGTCCAAATATGTCTCAGTTTTCCTCCCCTGGTACTCGGGTGCAACATTCCAGACGCTTTACTAACACTCTCCCCACTTGGAGAGTCAGCGCCTTTAACCTCCTGTTTGGCCCAGTTTGCAATTTCTGCGGAAGATGAACAGGAATAGGGAGAACCAATGAGAGACTAGCTGGAGGTGTCTGGACGGGCAAATTTAAGTCTCATTTCCCACAAGGAAGTGGAAATAACCAAAGGCTCAGTGTGCCGTGCCGGAACCAGATTAGGGACTGAAGCCATCCTGCGGTGTTGCGGCCAGCTGAAAGAAAGCGAGTTGAAGAAAGGAGCTCAGGGGCACTGTAATTCACAAACCTGCAGAGTTATAAATGACAGCTATCGTCCAAAAATATACTGAAGTAAGGCTGCCAAGAGGACTTGAAAGCGGGGCAGAATTGCAGGAAACCGATTTCAGGAGGTAGACTGGAATTGCATTGAAAGCATAGGAAAAGAGGCAGAACGTCCACAATGATGCACTTGGCCAAAAAGGGCGTATGCGTTTTTTCCTGAATATATTCAGGAAAAAACGCATACGCCCTTTTTGGCCAACCAAGCAAACTTGCAAAGGAAATCTGCACTACAATGAAGTCTCACTTCCCCCCGGTCAAAAGAGCCATCTGAAAAAGTGTAAAATCCAGAAAGGCAGGACAGGCCATGGAGAACTGGGAGCCTTGTTATGCTGATGGGCGGGATGTAAATTGCCAACAGACACTCGGGAGAAGTGTATGGTGTTTCCTGAAACATCTAAAAAACAAAGCAACAGAGCCTAGGGCACTTCCACTTGTGGTCCTATAGCATAGGGAAATTAAAATCAAAAAGATACAGCCACCCCAAAGTTTGGGACGCCTCTGTTTACAAGAACCTCGTTTACCGTACAAGTTCAATATCACAGAAAGTGAAAAACGGATAAAGAACTTGTGGTACTTACGTATAATGCAGTATCACTCAGCAATGAAATCTATGTCATCAGGCCCTTAGCAGCACAATGAGTGGATTCAGGTATGATGATTCTAACTGAAATAAGTCACACAGAAAAAGAAACATCATAAGATATCACTAATACACGGAATGTAAACTTGGCTACACAGGAACTGAATTACAGAACAGAACAGGGTCTCAAATTTAGAAAACCAACTTATGCTTGCTTAAGGGGAAAGGTGAGTTGGGGTGCTGCATAAAACCAGAGATTGAAATGAGCACAGATAAAGTTCCTTAAGCCAAATATGGAATAGACAAGAGCTACTCCTTGCTCAACGAAATGGACTGAACACCGCATATTAAACGCCTAAGAATGTACCTGACTAGTAAGTATCTTAAAACCTATGGATTGCTATGTCTCCAAAAGAGAATCAAGCATGTGTACAGGGGCATAAACGCAGCAGTGATAGGATTGGAGAGGTTCGGTGAGCAAATGAAGACCCTTTGAAGTCATATTGCATGGTACCCATTCCACGGGTTTCAGCTACCCAGGTTTAAGGTATTCTTCCTTCAGCTAAAACATGCATGTGGAACCCAGAGTATGATCAACCGTGTGAACGGGAGACGTGTTCAAATATGTCTCAGTTTTCCTCCCCTGGTACTCGGGTGCAACATTCCAGATGCTTTACTAACACTCTCCCCACTTGGACAGTCAGCGTCTTTAACCTCCTGTTTGGCCCAGTTTGCAATTTCTGCGGAAGATGAACAGGAATAGGGAGAACCAATGAGAGACTAGCTGGAGGTGTCTGGACGGGCAAATTTAACTCTCATTTCCCACCAGGAAGAAAAATAACCAAAAGCTCAGTGTGCCATGCCGGAACCAGATTAGGGCCTGAAGCCATCCTGCGGTGTTGCGGCCAGCTCAAAAGAAAGCGAGTTGAAGAAAGGAGCTCAGGGGCACTGTAATTCACAAACCTGCAGAGTTATAAATGACAGCTATCGTCCAAAAATATACTGAAGTAAGGCTGCCAAGAGGACTTGAAAGCGGGGCAGAATTGCAGGAAACCGATTTCAGGAGGTAGACTGGAATTGCATTGAAAGCATAGGAAAAGAGGCAGAACGTCCACAATGATGCACTTGGCCAAAAAGGGTGTATGCATTTTTTCCTGAATATATTTAGGAAAAAACGCATATGCTCTTTTTGGCCAACCAAGCAAGCTTGCAAAGGAAATCTGCACTACAATGAAGTCTCACTTCCCCCCGGTCAAAAGGGCCATCTGAAAAAAGTGTAAAATCCAGAAAGGCAGGACAGGCCATGGAGAACTGGGAGCCTTGTTATGCTGATGGGCGGGATGTAAATTGCCAACAGACACTCGGGAGAAGTGTATGGTGTTTCCTGAAACATCTAAAAAACAAAGCAACAGAGCCTAGGGCACTTCCACTTATGGTCCTATAGCTTAGGGAAATTAAAATCAAAAAGACACAGCCACCCCAAAGTTTGGGACGCCTCTGTTTACAAGAACCTCGTTTACCGTACAAGTTCAATATCACAGAAAGTGAAAAACGGATAAAGAACTTGTGGTACTTACGTACAATGCAGTATCACTCAGCAATGAAATCTATGTCATCAGGCCCATAGCAGCATAATGAGTGGATTCAGGTACGATGATTCTAACTGAAATAAGTCACACAGAAAAAGAAACATCATAAGATATCACTAATACATGGAATGTAAACTTGGCTACACAGGAACTGAATTACAGAACAGAAAAGGGTCTCAAATTTAGAAAACCAACTTATTCTTGCTTAAGGGGAAAGGTGAGTTGGGGTGCTGCATAAAACCAGAGATTGAAATGAGGACAGATAAACTTCCTTAGGCCAAATATGGAATAGACAAGAGCTACTCCTTGCTCAACGAATTGGACTCAACACCCCATATTAAAAGCATAAGATTCTACCTAACTAGTAAGTATCTTAAAACCTATGGATTGCTATGTCTCCAAAAGACAATCAAGCATGTGTACAGGGGCATAAACGCAGCAGTGATAGGATTGGAGATGTTCGGTGACCAAATGAAGACCCTTTGAAGTCATATTGCATGGTACCCATTCCATGGGTCTCAACTCTCCAGGTTTAAGGTATTCTTCCTTCAGCTAAAACATGCATGTGGAACCCAGAGTATGATCAACCGTGTGAACGGGAGACGTGTTCAAATATGTCTCAGTTTTCCTCCCCTGGTACTCGGGTGCAACATTCCAGACGCTTTACTAACACTCTCCCCACTTGGAGAGTCAGCGCCTTTAACCTCCTGTTTGGCCCAGTTTGCAATTTCTGCGGAAGATGAACAGGAATAGGGAGAACCAATGAGAGACTAGCTGGAGGTGTCTGGACGGGCAAATTTAACTCTCATTTCCCACCAGGAAGAGGAAATAACCAAAGGCTCAGCGTGCCGTGCCGGAACCAGATTAGGGCCTGAAGCCATCCTGCGGTGTTGCGGCCAGCTGAAAAGAAAGCGAGTTGAAGAAAGGAGCTCAGGGGCACTGTAATTCACAAACATGCAGAGTTATAAATGACAGCTATCGTCCAAAAATATACTGAAGTAAGGCTGCCAAGAGGACTTGAAAGCGGGGCAGAATTGCAGGAAACCGATTTCAGGAGGTAGACTGGAATTGCATTGAAAGCATAGGAAAAGAGGCAGAACGTCCACAATGATGCACTTGGCCAAAAAGGGCGTATGCGTTTTTTCCTGAATATATTCAGGAAAAAACGCATACGCCCTTTTTGGCCAACCAAGCAAACTTGCAAAGGAAATCTGCACTACAATGAAGTCTCACTTCCCCCTGGTCAAAAGGGCCATCTGAAAAAAGTGTAAAATCCAGAAAGGCAGGACAGGCCATGGAGAACTGGGAGCCTTGTTATGCTGATGGGCGGGATGTAAATTGCCAACAGACACTCGGGAGAACTGTATGGTGTTTCCTGAAACATCTAAAAAACAAAGCAACAGAGCCTAGGGCACTTCCACTTATGGTCCTATAGCTTAGGGAAATTAAAATCAAAAAGACACAGCCACCCCAAAGTTTGGGACGCCTCTGTTTACAAGAACCTCGTTTACCGTACAAGTTCAATATCACAGAAAGTGAAAAATGGATAAAGAACTTGTGGTACTTACGTACAATGCAGTATCACTCAGCAATGAAATCTATGTCATCAGGCCCGTAGCAGCATAATGAGTGGATTCAGGTTCGATGATTCTAACTGAAATAAGTCACACAGAAAAAGAAACATCATAAGATATCACTAATACACGGAATGTAAACTTGGCTACACAGGAACTGAATTACAGAACAGAAAAGGGTCTCAAATTTAGAACACCAACTTATGCTTGCTTAAGGGGAAAGGTGAGTTGGGGTGCTGCATAAAACCAGAGATTGAAATGAGGACAGATAAACTTCCTTAAGCCAAATATGGAATAGACAAGAGCTACTCCTTGCTCAACGAAATGGACTCAACACCCCATATTAAAAGCATAAGAATGTACCTAACTAGTAAGTATCTTAAAACCTATGGATTGCTATGTCTCCAAAAGAGAATCAAGCATGTGTACAGGGGCATAAACGCAGCAGTGATAGGATTGGAGAGGTTCGGTGAGCAAATGAAGACCCTTTGAAGTCATATTGCATGGTACCCATTCCACGGGTCTCAACTCTCCAGGTTTAAGGCATTCTTCCTTCAGCTAAAACATGCATGTGGAACCCAGAGTATGATCAACCGTGTGAACGGGAGACGTGTTCAAATATGTCTCAGTTTTCCTCCCCTGGTACTCGGGTGCAACTTTCCAGACGCTTTACTAACACTCTCCCCACTTGGAGAGTCAGCGCCTTTAACCTCCTGTTTGGCCCAGTTTGCAATTTCTGCGGAAGATGAACAGGAATAGGGAGAACCAATGAGAGACTAGCTGGAGGTGTCTGGACGGGCAAATATAACTCTCATTTCCAACCAGGAAGAGGACATAACCAAAGGCTCAGCGTGCCGTGCCGGAACCAGATTAGGGCCTGAAGCCATCCTGCGGTGTTGCGGCCAGCTCAAAAGAAAGCGAGTTGAAGAAAGGAGCTCAGGGGCACTGTAATTCACAAACCTGCAGAGTTATAAATGACAGCTATCGTCCAAAAATATACTGAAGTAAGGCTGCCAAGAGGACTTGAAAGCGGGGCAGAATTGCAGGAAACCGATTTCAGGAGGTAGACTGGAATTGCATTGAAAGCATAGGAAAAGAGGCAGAACGTCCACAATGATGCAATTGGCCAAAAAGGGCGTATGCGTTTTTTCCTGAATATATTCAGGAAAAAACGCATACGCCCTTTTTGGCCAACCAAGCAAACTTGCAAAGGAAATCTGCACTACAATGAAGTCTCACTTCCCCCCGGTCAATAGGGCCATCTGCAAAAAGTGTAAAATCCAGAAAGGCAGGACAGGCCATGGAGAACTGGGAGCCTTGTTATGCTGATGGGCGGGATGTAAATTGCCAACAGACACTCGGGAGAAGTGTATGGTGTTTCCTGAAACATCTAAAAAACAAAGCAACAGAGCCTAGGGCACTTCCACTTATGGTCCTATAGCTTAGGGAAATTAAAATCAAAAAGACACAGCCACCCCAAAGTTTGGGACGCCTCTGTTTACAAGAACCTCGTTTACCGTACAAGTTCAATATCACAGAAAGTGAAAAATGGATAAAGAACTTGTGGTACTTACGTACAATGCAGTATCACTCAGCAATGAAATCTATGTCATCAGGCCCGTAGCAGCATAATGAGTGGATTCAGGTACGATGATTCTAACTGAAATAAGTCACACAGAAAAAGAAACATCATAAGATATCAGTAATACACGGAATGTAAACTTGGCTACACAGGAACTGAATTACAGAACAGAACAGGGTCTGAAATTTAGAAAACCAACTTATGCTTGCTTAAGGGGAAAGGTGAGTTGGGGTGCTGCATAAAACCAGAGATTGAAATGAGCACAGATAAAGTTCCTTAAGCCAAATATGGAATAGACAAGAGCTACTCCTTGCTCAACGAAATGGACTCAACACCCCATATTAAACGCCTAAGAATGTACCTGACTAGTAAGTATCTTAAAACCTATGGATTGCTATGTCTCCAAAAGAGAATCAAGCATGTGTACAGGGGCATAAATGCAGCAGTGATAGGATTGGAGAGGTTCGGTGAGCAAATGAAGACCCTTTGAAGTCATATTGCATGGTACCCATTCCACGGGTCTCAACTCTCCAGGTTTAAGGTATTCTTCCTTCAGCTAAAACATGCATGTGGAACCCAGAGTATGATCAACCGTGTGAACGGGAGACGTGTTCAAATATGTCTCAGTTTTCCTCCCCTGGTACTCGGGTGCAACATTCCAGACGCTTTACTAACACTCTCCCCACTTGGAGAGTCAGCGCCTTTAACCTCCTGTTTGGCCCAGTTTGCAATTTCTGCGGAAGATGAACAGGAATAGGGAGAACCAATGAGAGACTAGCTGGAGGTGTCTGGACGGGCAAATTTAACTCTCATTTCCAACCAGGAAGAGGACATAACCAAAGGCTCAGCGTGCCGTGCCGGAACCAGATTAGGGCCTGAAGCCATCCTGCGGTGTTGCGGCCAGCTGAAAAGAAAGCGAGTTGAAGAAAGGAGCTCAGGGGCACTGTAATTCACAAACCTGCAGAGTTATAAATGACAGCTATCGTCCAAAAATATACTGAAGTAAGGCTGCCAAGAGGACTTGAAAGCGGGGCAGAATTGCAGGAAACCGATTTCAGGAGGTAGACTGGAATTGCATTGAAAGCATAGGAAAAGAGGCAGAACGTCCACAATGATGCACTTGGCCAAAAAGGGCGTATGCGTTTTTTCCTGAATATATTCAGGAAAAAACGCATACGCCCTTTTTGGCCAAGCAAGCAAGCTTGCAAAGGAAATCTGCACTACAATGAAGTCTCACTTCCCCCCGGTCAAAAGGGCCATCTGAAAAAAGTGTAAAATCCAGAAAGGCAGGACAGGCCATGGAGAACTGGGAGCCTTGTTATGCTGATGGGCGGGATGTAAATTGCCAACAGACACTCGGGAGAACTGTATGGTGTTTCCTGAAACATCTAAAAAACAAAGCAACAGAGCCTAGGGCACTTCCACTTATGGTCCTATAGCTTAGGGAAATTAAAATCAAAAAGACACAGCCACCCCAAAGTTTGGGACGCCTCTGTTTACAAGAACCTCGTTTACCGTACAAGTTCAATATCACAGAAAGTGAAAAATGGATAAAGAACTTGTGGTACTTACGTACAATGCAGTATCACTCAGCAATGAAATCTATGTCATCAGGCCCGTAGCAGCATAATGAGTGGATTCAGGTACGATGATTCTAACTGAAATAAGTCACACAGAAAAAGAAACATCATAAGATATCAGTAATACACGGAATGTAAACTTGGCTACACAGGAACTGAATTACAGAACAGAACAGGGTCTGAAATTTAGAAAACCAACTTATGCTTGCTTAAGTGGAAAGGTGAGTTGGGGTGCTGCATAAAACCAGAGATTGAAATGAGCACAGATAAAGTTCCTTAAGCCAAATATGGAATAGACAAGAGCTACTCCTTGCTCAACGAAATGGACTCAACACCCCATATTAAACGCCTAAGAATGTACCTGACTAGTAAGTATCTTAAAACCTACGGATTGCTATGTCTCCAAAAGAGAATCAAGCATGTGTACAGGGGCATAAATGCAGCAGTGATAGGATTGGAGAGGTTCGGTGAGCAAATGAAGACCCTTTGAAGTCATATTGCATGGTACCCATTCCACGGGTCTCAACTCTCCAGGTTTAAGGTATTCTTCCTTCAGCTAAAACATGCATGTGGAACCCAGAGTATGATCAACCGTGTGAACGGGAGACGTGTTCAAATATGTCTCAGTTTTCCTCCCCTGGTACTCGGGTGCAACATTCCAGACGCTTTACTAACACTCTCCCCACTTGGAGAGTCAGCGCCTTTAACCTCCTGTTTGGCCCAGTTTGCAATTTCTGCGGAAGATGAACAGGAATAGGGAGAACCAATGAGAGACTAGCTGGAGGTGTCTGGACGGGCAAATTTAACTCTCATTTCCAACCAGGAAGAGGACATAACCAAAGGCTCAGCGTGCCGTGCCGGAACCAGATTAGGGCCTGAAGCCATCCTGCGGTGTTGCGGCCAGCTGAAAAGAAAGCGAGTTGAAGAAAGGAGCTCAGGGGCACTGTAATTCACAAACCTGCAGAGTTATAAATGACAGCTATCGTCCAAAAATATACTGAAGTAAGGCTGCCAAGAGGACTTGAAAGCGGGGCAGAATTGCAGGAAACCGATTTCAGGAGGTAGACTGGAATTGCATTGAAAGCATAGGAAAAGAGGCAGAACGTCCACAATGATGCACTTGGCCAAAAAGGGCGTATGCGTTTTTTCCTGAATATATTCAGGAAAAAACGCATACGCCCTTTTTGGCCAAGCAAGCAAGCTTGCAAAGGAAATCTGCACTACAATGAAGTCTCACTTCCCCCCGGTCAAAAGGGCCATCTGAAAAAAGTGTAAAATCCAGAAAGGCAGGACAGGCCATGGAGAACTGGGAGCCTTGTTATGCTGATGGGCGGGATGTAAATTGCCAACAGCCGCTCTGTAGAAGTGTATGGTGTTTCCTGAAACATCTAAAAAACAAAGCAACAGAGCCTAGGGCACTTCCAATTATGGTCCTATAGCTTAGGGAAATTAAAATCAAAAAGACACAGCCACCCCAAAGTTTGGGACGCCTCTGTTTACAAGAACCTCGTTTACCGTACAAGTTCAATATCACAGAAAGTGAAAAATGGATAAAGAACTTGTGGTACTTACGTACAATGCAGTATCACTCAGCAATGAAATCTATGTCATCAGGCCCGTAGCAGCATAATGAGTGGATTCAGGTACGATGATTCTAACTGAAATAAGTCACACAGAAAAAGAAACATCATAAGATATCACTAATACATGGAATGTAAACTTGGCTACACAGGAACTTAATTACAGAACAGAAAAGGGTCTTAAATTTAGAAAACCAACTTATTCTTGCTTAAGGGGAAAGGTGAGTTGGGGTGCTGCATAAAACCAGAGATTGAAATGAGCACAGATAAAGTTCCTTAAGCCAAATATGGAATAGACAAGAGCTACTCCTTGCTCAACGAAATGGACTCAACACCCCATATTAAACGCCTAAGAATGTACCTAACTAGTAAGTATCTTAAAACCTATGGATTGCTATGTCTCCAAAAGAGAATCAAGCATGTGTACAGGGGCATAAACGCAGCAGTGATAGGATTGGAGAGGTTCGGTGAGCAAATGAAGACCCTTTGAATTCATATTGCATGGTACCCATTCCACGGGTCTCAACTCTCCAGGTTTAAGGTATTCTTCCTTCAGCTAAAACATGCATGTGGAACCCAGAGTATGATCAACCGTGTGAACGGGAGACGTGTTCAAATATGTCTCAGTTTTCCTCCCCTGGTACTCGGGTGCAACATTCCAGACGCTTTACTAACACTCTCCCCACTTGGAGAGTCAGCGCCTTTAACCTCCTGTTTGGTCCAGTTTGCAATTTCTGCGGAAGATGAACAGGAATAGGGAGAACCAATGAGAGACTAGCTGGAGGTGTCTGGACGGGCAAATTTAACTCTCATTTCCCACCAGGAAGAGGACATAACCAAAGGCTCAGCGTGCCGTGCCGGAACCAGATTAGGGCCTGAAGCCATCCTGCGGTGTTGCGGCCAGCTCAAAAGAAAGCGAGTTGAAGAAAGGAGCTCAGGGGCACTGTAATTCACAAACCTGCAGAGTTATAAATGACAGCTATCGTCCAAAAATATACTGAAGTAAGGCTGCCAAGAGGACTTGAATGCGGGGCAGAATTGCAGGAAACCGATTTCAGGAGGTAGACTGGAATTGCATTGAAAGCATAGGAAAAGAGGCAGAACGTCCACAATGATGCACTTGGCCAAAAAGGGCGTATGCGTTTTTTCCTGAATATATTCAGGAAAAAACGCATACGCCCTTTTTGGCCAACCAAGCAAACTTGCAAAGGAAATCTGCACTACAATGAAGTCTCACTTCCCCCCGGTCAAAAGGGCCATCTAAAAAAGTGTAAAATCCAGAAAGGCAGGACAGGCCATGGAGAACTGGGAGCCTTGTTATGCTGATGGGCGGGATGTAAATTGCCAACAGACACTCGGGAGAAGTGTATGGTGTTTCCTGAAACATCTAAAAAACAAAGCAACAGAGCCTAGGGCACTTCCACTTATGGTCCTATAGCTTAGGGAAATTAAAATAAAAAAGACACAGCCACCCCAAAGTTTGGGACGCCTCTGTTTACAAGAACCTCATTTACCGTACAAGTTCAATATCACAGAAAGTGAAAAATGGATAAAGAACTTGTGGTACTTACGTACAATGCAGTATCACTCAGCAATGAAATCTATGTCATCAGGCCCGTAGCAGCATAATGAGTGGATTCAAGTACGATGATTCTAACTGAAATAAGTCACACAGAAAAAGAAACATCATAAGATATCACTAATACACGGAATGTAAACTTGGCTACACAGGAACTGAATTACAGAACAGAACAGGCTCTCAAATTTAGAAAACCAACTTATGCTTGCTTAAGGGGAAAGGTGAGTTGGGGTGCTGCATAAAACCAGAGATTGAAATGAGCACAGATAAAGTTCCTTAAGCCAAATATGGAATAGACAAGAGCTACTCCTTGCTCAACGAAATGGACTCAACACCCCATATTAAACGCCTAAGAATGTACCTGACTAGTAAGTATCTTAAAACCTATGGATTGTTATGTCTCCAAAAGAGAATCAAGCATGTGTACAGGGGCATAAACGCAGCAGTGATAGGATTGGAGAGGTTCGGTGAGCAAATGAAGACCCTTTGAAGTCATATTGCATGGTACCCATTCCACGGGTCTCAACTCTCCAGGTTTAAGGTATTCTTCCTTCAGCGAAAACATGCATGTGGAACCCAGAGTATGATCAACCGTGTGAACGGGAGACGTGTTCAAATATGTCTCAGTTTTCCTCCCCTGGTACTCGGGTGCAACATTCCAGACGCTTTACTAACACTCTCCCCACTTGGAGAGTCAGCGCCTTTAACCTCCTGTTTGGCCCAGTTTGCAATTTCTGCGGAAGATGAACAGGAATAGGGAGAACCAATGAGAGACTAGCTGGAGGTGTCTGGACGGGCAAATTTAACTCTCATTTCCCACCAGGAAGAGGACATAACCAAAGGCTCAGCGTGCCGTGCCGGAACCAGATTAGGGCCTGAAGCCATCCTGCGGTGTTGCGGCCAGCTCAAAAGAAAGCGAGTTGAAGAAAGGAGCTCAGGGGCACTGTAATTCACAAACCTGCAGAGTTATAAATGACAGCTATCGTCCAAAAATATACTGAAGTAAGGCTGCCAAGAGGACTTGAAAGCGGGGCAGAATTGCAGGAAACCGATTTCAGGAGGTAGACTGGAATTGCATTGAAAGCATAGGAAAAGAGGCAGAACGTCCACAATGATGCACTTGGCCAAAAAGGGCGTATGCGTTTTTTCCTGAATATATTCAGGAAAAAACGCATACGCCCTTTTTGGCCAACCAAGCAAACTTGCAAAGGAAATCTGCACTACAATGAAGTCTCACTTCCCCCCGGTCAAAAGAGCCATCTGAAAAAGTGTAAAATCCAGAAAGGCAGGACAGGCCATGGAGAACTGGGAGCCTTGTTATGCTGATGGGCGGGATGTAAATTGCCAACAGACACTCGGGAGAAGTGTATGGTGTTTCCTGAAACATCTAAAAAACAAAGCAACAGAGCCTAGGGCACTTCCACTTATGGTCCTATAGCTTAGGGAAATTAAAATCAAAAAGACACAGCCACCCCAAAGTTTGGGACGCCTCTGTTTACAAGAACCTCGTTTACCGTACAAGTTCAATATCACAGAAAGTGAAAAATGGATAAAGAACTTGTGGTACTTACGTACAATGCAGTATCACTCAGCAATGAAATCTATGTCATCACGCCCTTAGCAGCACAATGAGTGGATTCAGGTATGATGATTCTAACTGAAATAAGTCACACAGAAAAAGAAACATCATAAGATATCAGTAATACACGGAATGTAAACTTGGCTACACAGGAACTGAATTACAGAACAGAACAGGGTCTCAAATTTAGAAAACCAACTTATGCTTGCTTAAGGGGAAAGGTGAGTTGGGGTGCTGCATAAAACCAGAGATTGAAATGAGGACAGATAAACTTCCTTAAGCCAAATATGGAATAGACAAGAGCTACTCCTTGCTCAATGAAATGGACTCAACACCCCATATTAAACACCTAAGAATGTACCTAACTAGTAAGTATCTTAAAACCTATGGATTGCTATGTCTCCAAAAGAGAATCAAGCATGTGTACAGGGGCATAAACGCAGCAGTGATAGGATTGGAGAGGTTCGGTGAGCAAATGAAGACCCTTTGAAGTCATATTGCATGGTACCCATTCCACGGGTCTCAACTCTCCAGGTTTAAGGTATTCTTCCTTCAGCTAAAACATGCATGTGGAACCCAGAGTATGATCAACCGTGTGAACGGGAGACGTGTTCAAATATGTCTCAGTTTTCCTCCCCTGGTACTCGGGTGCAACATTCCAGACGCTTTACTAACACTCTCCCCACTTGGAGAGTCAGCGCCTTTAACCTCCTGTTTGGCCCAGTTTGCAATTTCTGCGGAAGATGAACAGGAATAGGGAGAACCAATGAGAGACTAGCTGGAGGTGTCTGGACGGGCAAATTTAACTCTCATTTCCCACCAGGAAGAGGAATTAACCAAAGGCTCAGCGTGCCGTGCCGGAACCAGATTAGGGCCTGAAGCCATCCTGCGGTGTTGCGGTCAGGTCACAAGAAAGCGAGTTGAAGAAAGGAGCTCAGAGGCACTGTAATTCACAAACCTGCAGAGTTATAAATGACAGCTATCGTCCAAAAATATACTGAAGTAAGGCTGCCAAGAGGACTTGAAAGCGGGGCAGAATTGCAGGAAACCGATTTCAGGAGGTAGACTGGAATTGCATTGAAAGCATAGGAAAAGAGGCAGAACGTCCACAATGATGCACTTGGCCAAAAAGGGCGTATGCGTTTTTTCCTGAATATATTCAGGAAAAAATGCATACGCCCTTTTTGGCCAAGCAAGCAAGCTTGCAAAGGAAATCTGCACTACAATGAAGTCTCACTTCCCCCCGGTCAAAAGGGCCATCTGAAAAAAGTGTAAAATCCAGAAAGGCAGGACAGGCCATGGAGAACTGGGAGCCTTGTTATTCTGATGGGCGGGATGTAAATTGCCAACAGACACTCGGGAGAAGTGTATGGTGTTTCCTGAAACATCTAAAAAACAAAGCAACAGAGCCTAGGGCACTTCCACTTATGGTCCTATAGCTTAGGGAAATTAAAATCAAAAAGACACAGCCACCCCAAAGTTTGGGACGCCTCTGTTTACAAGAACCTCGTTTACCGTACAAGTTCAATATCACAGAAAGTGAAAAATGGATAAAGAACTTGTGGTACTTACGTACAATGCAGTATCACTCAGCAATGAAATCTATGTCATCAGGCCCGAAGCAGCATAATGAGTGGATTCAGGTACGATGATTCTAACTGAAATAAGTCACACAGAAAAAGAAACATCATAAGATATCAGTAATACACGGAATGTAAACTTGGCTACACAGGAACTGAATTACAGAACAGAACAGGGTCTCAAATTTAGAAAACCAACTTATGCTTGCTTAAGGGGAAAGGTGAGTTGGGGTGCTGCATAAAACCAGAGATTGAAATGAGCACAGATAAAGTTCCTTAAGCCAAATATGGAATAGACAAGAGCTACTCCTTGCTCAACGAAATGGACTCAACACCCCATATTAAACGCCTAAGAATGTACCTGACTAGTAAGTATCTTAAAACCTATGGATTGCTATGTCTCCAAAAGAGAATCAAGCATGTGTACAGGGGCATAAATGCAGCAGTGATAGGATTGGAGAGGTTCGGTGAGCAAATGAAGACCCTTTGAAGTCATATTGCATGGTACCCATTCCACGGGTCTCAACTCTCCAGGTTTAAGGTATTCTTCCTTCAGCTAAAACATGCATGTGGAACCCAGAGTATGATCAACCGTGTGAACGGGAGACGTGTTCAAATATGTCTCAGTTTTCCTCCCCTGGTACTCGGGTGCAACATTCCAGACGCTTTACTAACACTCTCCCCACTTGGAGAGTCAGTGCCTTTAACCTCCTGTTTGGCCCAGTTTGCAATTTCTGCGGAAGATGAACAGGAATAGGGAGAACCAATGAGAGACTAGCTGGAGGTGTCTGGACGGGCAAATTTAACTCTCATTTCCAACCAGGAAGAGGACATAACCAAAGGCTCAGCGTGCCGTGCCGGAACCAGATTAGGGCCTGAAGCAATCCTGCGGTGTTGCGGTCAGCTGAAAAGAAAGCGAGTTGAAGAAAGGAGCTCAGGGGCACTGTAATTCACAAACCTGCAGAGTTATAAATGACAGCTATCGTCCAAAAATATACTGAAGTAAGGCTGCCAAGAGGACTTGAAAGCGGGGCAGAATTGCAGGAAACCGATTTCAGGAGGTAGACTGGAATTGCATTGAAAGCATAGGAAAAGAGGCAGAACGTCCACAATGATGCACTTGGCCAAAAAGGGCGTATGCGTTTTTTCCTGAATATATTCAGGAAAAAACGCATACGCCCTTTTTGGCCAACCAAGCAAGCTTGCAAAGGAAATCTGCACTACAATGAAGTCTCACTTCCCCCCGGTCAAAAGGGCCATCTGAAAAAAGTGTAAAATCCAGAAAGGCAGGACAGGCCATGGAGAACTGGGAGCCTTGTTATGCTGATGGGCGGGATGTAAATTGCCAACAGACACTCGGGAGTAGTGTATGGTGTTTCCTGAAACATCTAAAAAACAAAGCAACAGAGCCTAGGGCACTTCCACTTATGGTCCTATAGCTTAGGGAAATTAAAATCAAAAAGACACAGCCACCCCAAAGTTTGGGACGCCTCTGTTTACAAGAACCTCGTTTACCGTACAAGTTCAATATCACAGAAAGTGAAAAATGGATAAAGAACTTGTGGTACTTACGTACAATGCAGTATCACTCAGCAATGAAATCTATGTCATCAGGCCCGTAGCAGCATAATGAGTGGATTCAGGTACGATGATTCTAACTGAAATAAGTCACACAGAAAAAGAAACATCATAAGATATCACTAATACACGGAATGTAAACTTGGCTACACAGGAACTGAATTACAGAACAGAACAGGGTCTCAAATTTAGAAAACCAACTTATGCTTGCTTAAGGGGAAAGGTGAGTTGGGGTGCTGCATAAAACCAGAGATTGAAATGAGCACAGATAAAGTTCCTTAAGCCAAATATGGAATAGACAAGAGCTACTCCTTGCTCAACGAAATGGACTCAACACCCCATATTAAACGCCTAAGAATGTACCTGACTAGTAAGTATCTTAAAACCTATGGATTGCTATGTCTCCAAAAGAGAATCAAGCATGTGTACAGGGGCATAAACGCAGCAGTGATAGGATTGGAGAGGCTCGGTGAGCAAATGAAGACCCTTTGAAGTCATATTGCATGGTACCCATTCCACGGGTCTCAACTCTCCAGGTTTAAGGTATTCTTCCTTCAGCTAAAACATGCATGTGGAACCCAGAGTATGATCAACTGTGTGAACGGGAGACGTGTTCAAATATGTCTCAGTTTTCCTCCCCTGGTACTCGGGTGCAACATTCCAGACGCTTTACTAACACTCTCCCCACTTGGAGAGTCAGCGCCTTTAACCTCCTGTTTGGCCCAGTTTGCAATTTCTGCGGAAGATGAACAGGAATAGGGAGAACCAATGAGAGACTAGCTGGAGGTGTCTGGACGGGCAAATTTAACTCTCATTTCCAACCAGGAAGAGGACATAACCAAAGGCTCAGTGTGCCGTGCCGGAACCAGATTAGGGCCTGAAGCCATCCTGCGGTGTTGCGGCCAGCTGAAAAGAAAGCGAGTTGAAGAAAGGAGCTCAGGGGCACTGTAATTCACAAACCTGCAGAGTTATAAATGACAGCTATCGTCCAAAAATATACTGAAGTAAGGCTGCCAAGAGGACTTGAAAGCGGGGCAGAATTGCAGGAAACCGATTTCAGGAGGTAGACTGGAATTGCATTGAAAGCATAGGAAAAGAGGCAGAACGTCCACAATGATGCACTTGGCCAAAAAGGGCGTATGCGTTTTTTCCTGAATATATTCAGGAAAAAACGCATACGCCCTTTTTGGCCAACCAAGCAAGCTTGCAAAGGAAATCTGCACTACAATGAAGTCTCACTTCCCCCCGGTCAAAAGGGCCATCTGAAAAAAGTGTAAAATCCAGAAAGGCAGGACAGGCCATGGAGAACTGGGAGCCTTGTTATGCTGATGGGCGGGATGTAAATTGCCAACAGACACTCGGGAGAAGTGTATGGTGTTTCCTGAAACATCTAAAAAACAAAGCAACAGAGCCTAGGGCACTTCCACTTATGGTCCTATAGCTTAGGGAAATTAAAATCAAAAAGACACAGCCACCCCAAAGTTTGGGACGCCTCTGTTTACAAGAACCTCGTTTACCGTACAAGTTCAATATCACAGAAAGTGAAAAATGGATAAAGAACTTGTGGTACTTACGTACAATGCAGTATCACTCAGCAATGAAATCTATGTCATCAGGCCCGTAGCAGCATAATGAGTGGATTCAGGTACGATGATTCTAACTGAAATAAGTCACACAGAAAAAGAAACATCATAAGATATCAGTAATACACGGAATGTAAACTTGGCTACACAGGAACTGAATTACAGAACAGAACAGGGTCTCAAATTTAGAAAACCAACTTATGCTTGCTTAAGGGGAAAGGTGAGTTGGGGTGCTGCATAAAACCAGAGATTGAAATGAGCACAGATAAAGTTCCTTAAGCCAAATATGGAATAGACAAGAGCTACTCCTTGCTCAACGAAATGGACTCAACACCCCATATTAAACGCCTAAGAATGTACCTGACTAGTAAGTATCTTAAAACCTATGGATTGCTATGTCTCCAAAAGAGAATCAAGCATGTGTACAGGGGCATAAATGCAGCAGTGATAGGATTGGAGAGGTTCGGTGAGCAAATGAAGACCCTTTGAAGTCATATTGCATGGTACCCATTCCACGGGTCTCAACTCTCCAGGTTTAAGGTATTCTTCCTTCAGCTAAAACATGCATGTGGAACCCAGAGTATGATCAACCGTGTGAACGGGAGACGTGTTCAAATATGTCTCAGTTTTCCTCCCCTGGTACTCGGGTGCAACATTCCAGACGCTTTACTAACACTCTCCCCACTTGGAGAGTCAGTGCCTTTAACCTCCTGTTTGGCCCAGTTTGCAATTTCTGCGGAAGATGAACAGGAATAGGGAGAACCAATGAGAGACTAGCTGGAGGTGTCTGGACGGGCAAATTTAACTCTCATTTCCAACCAGGAAGAGGACATAACCAAAGGCTCAGCGTGCCGTGCCGGAACCAGATTAGGGCCTGAAGCAATCCTGCGGTGTTGCGGTCAGCTGAAAAGAAAGCGAGTTGAAGAAAGGAGCTCAGGGGCACTGTAATTCACAAACCTGCAGAGTTATAAATGACAGCTATCGTCCAAAAATATACTGAAGTAAGGCTGCCAAGAGGACTTGAAAGCGGGGCAGAATTGCAGGAAACCGATTTCAGGAGGTAGACTGGAATTGCATTGAAAGCATAGGAAAAGAGGCAGAACGTCCACAATGATGCACTTGGCCAAAAAGGGCGTATGCGTTTTTTCCTGAATATATTCAGGAAAAAACGCATACGCCCTTTTTGGCCAACCAAGCAAGCTTGCAAAGGAAATCTGCACTACAATGAAGTCTCACTTCCCCCCGGTCAAAAGGGCCATCTGAAAAAAGTGTAAAATCCAGAAAGGCAGGACAGGCCATGGAGAACTGGGAGCCTTGTTATGCTGATGGGCGGGATGTAAATTGCCAACAGACACTCGGGAGTAGTGTATGGTGTTTCCTGAAACATCTAAAAAACAAAGCAACAGAGCCTAGGGCACTTCCACTTATGGTCCTATAGCTTAGGGAAATTAAAATCAAAAAGACACAGCCACCCCAAAGTTTGGGACGCCTCTGTTTACAAGAACCTCGTTTACCGTACAAGTTCAATATCACAGAAAGTGAAAAATGGATAAAGAACTTGTGGTACTTACGTACAATGCAGTATCACTCAGCAATGAAATCTATGTCATCAGGCCCGTAGCAGCATAATGAGTGGATTCAGGTACGATGATTCTAACTGAAATAAGTCACACAGAAAAAGAAACATCATAAGATATCACTAATACACGGAATGTAAACTTGGCTACACAGGAACTGAATTACAGAACAGAACAGGGTCTCAAATTTAGAAAACCAACTTATGCTTGCTTAAGGGGAAAGGTGAGTTGGGGTGCTGCATAAAACCAGAGATTGAAATGAGCACAGATAAAGTTCCTTAAGCCAAATATGGAATAGACAAGAGCTACTCCTTGCTCAACGAAATGGACTCAACACCCCATATTAAACGCCTAAGAATGTACCTGACTAGTAAGTATCTTAAAACCTATGGATTGCTATGTCTCCAAAAGAGAATCAAGCATGTGTACAGGGGCATAAACGCAGCAGTGATAGGATTGGAGAGGCTCGGTGAGCAAATGAAGACCCTTTGAAGTCATATTGCATGGTACCCATTCCACGGGTCTCAACTCTCCAGGTTTAAGGTATTCTTCCTTCAGCTAAAACATGCATGTGGAACCCAGAGTATGATCAACCGTGTGAACGGGAGACGTGTTCAAATATGTCTCAGTTTTCCTCCCCTGGTACTCGGGTGCAACATTCCAGACGCTTTACTAACACTCTCCCCACTTGGAGAGTCAGCGCCTTTAACCTCCTGTTTGGCCCAGTTTGCAATTTCTGCGGAAGATGAACAGGAATAGGGAGAACCAATGAGAGACTAGCTGGAGGTGTCTGGACGGGCAAATTTAACTCTCATTTCCAACCAGGAAGAGGACATAACCAAAGGCTCAGTGTGCCGTGCCGGAACCAGATTAGGGCCTGAAGCCATCCTGCGGTGTTGCGGCCAGCTGAAAAGAAAGCGAGTTGAAGAAAGGAGCTCAGGGGCACTGTAATTCACAAACCTGCAGAGTTATAAATGACAGCTATCGTCCAAAAATATACTGAAGTAAGGCTGCCAAGAGGACTTGAAAGCGGGGCAGAATTGCAGGAAACCGATTTCAGGAGGTAGACTGGAATTGCATTGAAAGCATAGGAAAAGAGGCAGAACGTCCACAATGATGCACTTGGCCAAAAAGGGCGTATGCGTTTTTTCCTGAATATATTCAGGAAAAAACGCATACGCCCTTTTTGGCCAACCAAGCAAGCTTGCAAAGGAAATCTGCACTACAATGAAGTCTCACTTCCCCCCGGTCAAAAGGGCCATCTGAAAAAAGTGTAAAATCCAGAAAGGCAGGACAGGCCATGGAGAACTGGGAGCCTTGTTATGCTGATGGGCGGGATGTAAATTGCCAACAGACACTCGGGAGAAGTGTATGGTGTTTCCTGAAACATCTAAAAAACAAAGCAACAGAGCCTAGGGCACTTCCACTTATGGTCCTATAGCTTAGGGAAATTAAAATCAAAAAGACACAGCCACCCCAAAGTTTGGGACGCCTCTGTTTACAAGAACCTCGTTTACCGTACAAGTTCAATATCACAGAAAGTGAAAAATGGATAAAGAACTTGTGGTACTTACGTACAATGCAGTATCACTCAGCAATGAAATCTATGTCATCAGGCCCGTAGCAGCATAATGAGTGGATTCAGGTACGATGATTCTAACTGAAATAAGTCACACAGAAAAAGAAACATCATAAGATATCAGTAATACACGGAATGTAAACTTGGCTACACAGGAACTGAATTACAGAACAGAACAGGGTCTCAAATTTAGAAAACCAACTTATGCTTGCTTCAGGGGAAAGGTGAGTTGGGGTGCTGCATAAAACCAGAGATTGAAATGAGGACAGATAAACTTCCTTAAGCCAAATATGGAATAGACAAGAGCTACTCCTTGCTCAATGAAATGGACTCAACACCCCATATTAAACACCTAAGAATGTACCTAACTAGTAAGTATCTTAAAACCTATGGATTGCTATGTCTCCAAAAGAGAATCAAGCATGTGTACAGGGGCATAAACGCAGCAGTGATAGGATTGGAGAGGTTCGGTGAGCAAATGAAGACCCTTTGAAGTCATATTGCATGGTACCCATTCCACGGGTCTCAACTCTCCAGGTTTAAGGTATTCTTCCTTCAGCTAAAACATGCATGTGGAACCCAGAGTATGATCAACCGTGTGAACGGGAGACGTGTTCAAATATGTCTCAGTTTTCCTCCCCTGGTACTCGGGTGCAACATTCCAGACGCTTTACTAACACTCTCCCCACTTGGAGAGTCAGCGCCTTTAACCTCCTGTTTGGCCCAGTTTGCAATTTCTGCGGAAGATGAACAGGAATAGGGAGAACCAATGAGAGACTAGCTGGAGGTGTCTGGACGGGCAAATTTAACTCTCATTTCCAACCAGGAAGAGGACATAACCAAAGGCTCAGCGTGCCGTGCCGGAACCAGATTAGGGCCTGAAGCCATCCTGCGGTGTTGCGGTCAGGTCACAATAAAGCGAGTTGAAGAAAGGAGCTCAGAGGCACTGTAATTCACAAACCTGCAGAGTTATAAATGACAGCTATCGTCCAAAAATATACTGAAGTAAGGCTGCCAAGAGGACTTGAAAGCGGGGCAGAATTGCAGGAAACCGATTTCAGGAGGTAGACTGGAATTGCATTGAAAGCATAGGAAAAGAGGCAGAACGTCCACAATGATGCACTTGGCCAAAAAGGGCGTATGCGTTTTTTCCTGAATATATTCAGGAAAAAACGCATACGCCCTTTTTGGCCAACCAAGCAAGCTTGCAAAGGAAATCTGCACTACAATGAAGTCTCACTTCCCCCCGGTCAAAAGGGCCATCTGAAAAAAGTGTAAAATCCAGAAAGGCAGGACAGGCCATGGAGAACTGGGAGCCTTGTTATGCTGATGGGCGGGATGTAAATTGCCAACAGACACTCGGGAGTAGTGTATGGTGTTTCCTGAAACATCTAAAAAACAAAGCAACAGAGCCTAGGGCACTTCCACTTATGGTCCTATAGCTTAGGGAAATTAAAATCAAAAAGACACAGCCACCCCAAAGTTTGGGACGCCTCTGTTTACAAGAACCTCGTTTACCGTACAAGTTCAATATCACAGAAAGTGAAAAATGGATAAAGAACTTGTGGTACTTACGTACAATGCAGTATCACTCAGCAATGAAATCTATGTCATCAGGCCCGTAGCAGCATAATGAGTGGATTCAGGTACGATGATTCTAACTGAAATAAGTCACACAGAAAAAGAAACATCATAAGATATCACTAATACACGGAATGTAAACTTGGCTACACAGGAACTGAATTACAGAACAGAACAGGGTCTCAAATTTAGAAAACCAACTTATGCTTGCTTAAGGGGAAAGGTGAGTTGGGGTGCTGCATTAAACCAGAGATTGAAATGAGCACAGATAAAGTTCCTTAAGCCAAATATGGAATAGACAAGAGCTACTCCTTGCTCAACAAAATGGACTCAACACCCCATATTAAACGCCTAAGAATGTACCTGACTAGTAAGTATCTTAAAACCTATGGATTGCTATGTCTCCAAAAGAGAATCAAGCATGTGTACAGGGGCATAAATGCAGCAGTGATAGGATTGGAGAGGTTCGGTGAGCAAATGAAGACCCTTTGAAGTCATATTGCATGGTACCCATTCCACGGGTCTCAACTCTCCAGGTTTAAGGTATTCTTCCTTCAGCTAAAACATGCATGTGGAACCCAGAGTATGATCAACCGTGTGAACGGGAGACGTGTTTAAATATGTCTCAGTTTTCCTCCCCTGGTACTCGGGTGCAACATTCCAGACGCTTTACTAACACTCTCCCCACTTGGAGAGTCAGTGCCTTTAACCTCCTGTTTGGCCCAGTTTGCAATTTCTGCGGAAGATGAACAGGAATAGGGAGAACCAATGAGAGACTAGCTGGAGGTGTCTGGACGGGCAAATTTAACTCTCATTTCCAACCAGGAAGAGGACATAACCAAAGGCTCAGCGTGCCGTGCCGGAACCAGATTAGGGCCTGAAGCCATCCTGCGGTGTTGCGGCCAGCTGAAAAGAAAGCGAGTTGAAGAAAGGAGCTCAGGGGCACTGTAATTCACAAACCTGCAGAGTTATAAATGACAGCTATCGTCCAAAAATATACTGAAGTAAGGCTGCCAAGAGGACTTGAAAGCGGGGCAGAATTGCAGGAAACCGATTTCAGGAGGTAGACTGGAATTGCATTGAAAGCATAGGAAAAGAGGCAGAACGTCCACAATGATGCACTTGGCCAAAAAGGGCGTATGCGTTTTTTCCTGAATATATTCAGGAAAAAACGCATACGCCCTTTTTGGCCAACCAAGCAAACGTGCAAAGGAAATCTGCACTACAATGAAGTCTCACTTCCCCCTGGTCAAAAGGGCCATCTGAAAAAAGTGTAAAATCCAGAAAGGCAGGACAGGCCATGGAGAACTGGGAGCCTTGTTATGCTGATGGGCGGGATGTAAATTGCCAACAGACACTCGGGAGAAGTGTATGGTGTTTCCTGAAACATCTAAAAAACAAAGCAACAGAGCCTAGGGCACTTCCACTTATGGTCCTATAGCTTAGGGAAATTAAAATCAAAAAGACACAGCCACCCCAAAGTTTGGGACGCCTCTGTTTACAAGAACCTCGTTTACCGTACAAGTTCAATATCACAGAAAGTGAAAAACGGATAAAGAACTTGTGGTACTTACGTACAATGCAGTATCACTCAGCAATGAAATCTATGTCATCAGGCCCGTAGCAGCATAATGAGTGGATTCAGGTACGATGATTCTAACTGAAATAAGTCACACAGAAAAAGAAACATCATAAGATATCACTAATACATGGAATGTAAACTTGGCTACACAGGAACTGAATTACAGAACAGAAAAGGGTCTCAAATTTAGAAAACCAACTTATTCTTGCTTAAGGGGAAAGGTGAGTTGGGGTGCTGCATAAAACCAGAGATTGAAATGAGCACAGATAAAGTTCCTTAAGCCAAATATGGAATAGACAAGAGCTACTCCTTGCTCAACGAAATGGACTCAACACCCCATATTAAACGCCTAAGAATGTACCTAACTAGTAAGTATCTTAAAACCTATGGATTGCTATGTCTCCAAAAGAGAATCAAGCATGTGTACAGGGGCATAAACGCAGCAGTGATAGGATTGGAGAGGTTCGGTGAGCAAATGAAGACCCTTTGAAGTCATATTGCATGGTACCCATTCCACGGGTCTCAACTCTCCAGGTTTAAGGTATTCTTCCTTCAGCTAAAACATGCATGTGGAACCCAGAGTATGATCAACCGTGTGAACGGGAGACGTGTTAAAATATGTCTCAGTTTTCCTCCCCTGGTACTCGGGTGCAACATTCCAGACGCTTTACTAACACTCTCCCCACTTGGAGAGTCAGCGCCTTTAACCTCCAGTTTGGCCCAGTTTGCAATTTCTGCGGAAGATGAACAGGAATAGGGAGAACCAATGAGAGACTAGCTGGAGGTGTCTGGACGGGCAAATTTAACTCTCATTTCCCACCAGGAAGAGGACATAATCAAAGGCTCAGCGTGCCGTGCCGGAACCAGATTAGGGCCTGAAGCCATCCTGCGGTGTTGCGGCCAGCTCAAAAGAAAGCGAGTTGAAGAAAGGAGCTCAGGGGCACTGTAATTCACAAACCTGCAGAGTTATAAATGACAGCTATCGTCCAAAAATATACTGAAGTAAGGCTGCCAAGAGGACTTGAAAGCGGGGCAGAATTGCAGGAAACCGATTTCAGGAGGTAGACTGGAATTGCATTGAAAGCATAGGAAAAGAGGCAGAACGTCCACAATGATGCACTTGGCCAAAAAGGGCGTATGCGTTTTTTCCTGAATATATTCAGGAAAAAACGCATACGCCCTTTTTGGCCAACCAAGCAAACTTGCAAAGGAAATCATCACTACAATGAAGTCTCACTTCCCCCCGGTCAAAAGGGCCATCTGAAAAATGTGTAAAATCCAGAAAGGCAGGACAGGCCATGGAGAACTGGGAGCCTTGTTATGCTGATGGGCGGGATGTAAATTGCCAACAGACACTCGGGAGAAGTGTATGGTGTTTCCTGAAACATCTAAAAAACAAAGCAACAGAGCCTAGGGCACTTCCACTTATGGTCCTATAGCTTAGGGAAATTAAAATCAAAAAGACACAGCCACCCCAAAGTTTGGGACGCCTCTGTTTACAAGAACCTCGTTTACCGTACAAGTTCAATATCACAGAAAGTGAAAAATGTATAAAGAAATTGTGGTACTTACATACAATGCAGTATCACTCAGCAATGAAATCTATGTCATCAGGCCCGTAGCAGCATAATGAGTGGATTCAGGTACGATGATTCTAACTGAAATAAGTCACACAGAAAAAGAAACATCATAAGATATCACTAATACATGGAATGTAAACTTGGCTACACAGGAACTGAATTACAGAACAGAAAAGGGTCTCAAATTTAGAAAACCAACTTATTCTTGCTTAAGGGGAAAGGTGAGTTGGGGTGCTGCATAAAACCAGAGATTGAAATGAGCACAGATAAAGTTCCTTAAGCCAAATATGGAATAGACAAAGCTACTCCTTGCTCAACGAAATAGACTCAACACCCCATATTAAACGCCTAAGAATGTACCTAACTAGTAAGTATCTTAAAACCTATGGATTGCTATGTCTCCAAAAGAGAATCAAGCATGTGTACAGGGGCATAAACGCAGCAGTGATAGGATTGGAGAGGTTTGGTGAGCAAATGAAGACCCTTTGAAGTCATATTGCATGGTACCCATTCCACGGGTCTCAACTCTCCAGGTTTATGGTATTCTTCCTTCAGCTAAAACATGCATGTGGAACCCAGAGTATGATCAACCGTGTGAACGGGAGACGTGTTCAAATATGTCTCAGTTTTCCTCCCCTGGTACTCGGGTGCAACATTCCAGACGCTTTACTAACACTCTCCCCACTTGGAGAGTCAGCGCCTTTAACCTCCTGTTTGGCCCAGTTTGCAATTTCTGCGGAAGATGAACAGGAATAGGGAGAACCAATGAGAGACTAGCTGGAGGTGTCTGGACGGGCAAATTTAACTCTCATTTCCAACCAGGAAGAGGACATAACCAAAGGCTCAGCGTGCCGTGCCGGAACCAGATTAGGGCCTGAAGCCATCCTGCGGTGTTGCGGCCAGCTCAAAAGAAAGCGAGTTGAAGAAAGGAGCTCAGGGGCACTGTAATTCACAAACCTGCAGAGTTATAAATGACAGCTATCGTCCAAAAATATACTGAAGTAAGGCTGCCAAGAGGACTTGAAAGCGGGGCAGAATTGCAGGAAACCGATTTCAGGAGGTAGACTGGAATTGCATTGAAAGCATAGGAAAAGAGGCAGAACGTCCACAATGATGCACTTGGCCAAAAAGGGCGTATGCGTTTTTTCCTGAATATATTCAGGAAAAAACGCATACGCCCTTTTTGGCCAACCAAGCAAACTTGCAAAGGAAATCTGCACTACAATGAAGTCTCACTTCCCCCCGGTCAAAAGGGCCATCTGAAAAAAGTGTAAAATCCAGAAAGGCAGGACAGGCCATGGAGAACTGGGAGCCTTGTTATGCTGATGGGAGGGATGTAAATTGCCAACAGACACTCGGGAGAAGTGTATGGTGTTTCCTGAAACATCTAAAAAACAAAGCAACAGAGCCTAGGGCACTTCCACTTATGGTCCTATAGCTTAGGGAAATTAAAATCAAAAAGACACAGCCACCCCAAAGTTTGGGACGCCTCTGTTTACAAAAACCTCGTTTACCGTACAAGTTCAACATCGCAGAAAGTGAAAAATGGATAAAGAAGTTGTGGTATTTACTTACAAAGCAATATCACTCAGCAATGAAATCTATGTCATCAGGCCCTTAGCATCATAATGAGTGGATTCAGGTACGATGATTCTAACTGAAATAAGTCACACAGAAAAAGAAACATCATAAGATATCACTAATACACGGAATGTAAACTTGGCTACACAGGAACTGAATTCCAAAACAGAACAGGGTCTCAAATTTAGAAAACCAACTTATGCTTGCTTAAGGGGAAAGGTGAGTTGGGGTGCTGCATAAAACCAGAGATTGAAATGAGCACAGATAAAGTTCCTTAAGCCAAATATGGAATAGACAAGAGCTACTCCTTGCTCAACGAAATGGACTCAACACCGCATATTAAACGCCTAAGAATGTACCTGACTAGTAAGTATCTTAAAACCTATGGATTGCTATGTCTCCGAAAGAGAATCAAGCATGTGTACAGGGGCATAAACGCAGCAGTGATAGGATTGGAGAGGTTCGGTGAGCAAATGAAGACCCTTTGAAGTCATATTACATGGTACCCATTCCACGTGTCTCAACTCTACAGGTTTAAGGTATTCTTCCTTCAGCTAAAACATGCATGTGGAACCCAGAGTATGATCAACCATTTGAATGGGAGACGTGTTCAAATATGTCTCAGTTTTTCTCCCCTGGTACTCGGGTGCAACATTCCACACGCTTTACTAACACTCTCCCCACTTGGAGAGTCAGCGCATTTAACCTCCTGGTTGGCCCAGTTTGCAATTTCTGTGGAAGATGAACAGGAATAGGGAGAACCAATGAGACACTAGCTGGAGGTGTCTGGACGGGCAAATTTAACTCTCATTTCCCACCAGGAAGAGGACATAACCAAAGGCTCAGCGTGCCGTGCCGGAACCAGATTAGGGCCTGAAACCATCCTGCGGTGTTGTGACCAGCTTAAAAGAAAGCGAGTTGAAAAAGGAGCTCAGGGGCACTGTAATTCACAAACCTGCAGAGTTATAAATGACAGCTATCGTCCAAAAATATACTGAAGTAAGGCTGCCAAGAGGACTTGAAAGCGGGGCAGAATTGCAGGAAACCAATTTCAGGAGGTAGACTGGAATTGCATTGAAAGCATAGGAAAAGAGGCAGAACGTCCACAATGATGCACTTGGCCAAAAAGGGCGTATGCCTTTTTTCCTGAATATATTCAGGAAAAAAGGCATACGCCCTTTTCGGCCAACCAAGCAAGCTTGCAAAGGAAATCTGCACTACAACGAAGTCTCACTTCCCCCCGGTCAAAAGGGCCATCTGAAAAAAGTGTAAAATCCAGAAAGGCAGGACAGGCCATGGAGAACTGGGAGCCTTGTTATGCTGATGGGCGGGATGTAAATTGCCAACAGACACTCGGGAGAAGTGTATGGTGTTTCCTGAAACATCTAAAAAACAAAGCAACAGAGCCTAGGGCACTTCCACTTATGGTCCTATAGCTTAGGGAAATTAAAATCAAAAAGACACAGCCACGCCAAAGTTTGGGACGCCTCTGTTTACAAGAACCTCGTTTACCGTACAAGTTGAACATCACAGAAAGTGAAAAATGGATAAAGAAGTTGTGGTATTTACTTACAAAGCAATATCACTCAGCAATGAAATCTATGTCATCAGGCCCTTAGCAGCACAATGAGTGGATTCAGGTATGATGATTCTAACTGAAATAAGTCACACAGAAAAAGAAACATCATAAGATATCAGTAATACACGGAATGTAAACTTGGCAACACAGGAACTGAATTACAGAACAGAACATGGTCTCAAATTTAGAAAACCAACTTATGCTTGCTTAAGGGGAAAGGTGAGTTGGGGTGTTGCATAAAACCAGAGATTGAAATGAGCACAGATAAAGTTCCTTAAGCCAAATATGGAATAGACAAGAGCTACTCCTTGCTCAACGAAATGGACTCAACACCGCATATTAAACGCGTAAGAATGTACCTGACTAGTAAGTATCTTAAAACCTATGGATTGCTATGTCTCCGAAAGAGAATCAAGCATGTGTACAGGGGCATAAACGCAGCAGTGATAGGATTGGAGAGGTTCGGTGAGCAAATGAAGACCCTTTGAAGTCATATTGCATGGTACCCATTCCACGGGTCTCAACTCTCCAGGTTTAAGGTATTCTTCCTTCAGCTAAAACATGCATGTGGAACCCAGAGTATGATCAACCGTGTGAATGGGAGACGTGTTCAAATATGTCTCAGTTTTCCTCCCCTGGTACTCGGGTGCAACATTCCAGACGCTTTACTAACACTCTCCCCACTTGGAGAGTCAGCGCCTTTAACCTCCTGTTTGGCCCAGTTTGCAATTTCTGCGGAAGATGAACAGGAATAGGGAGAACCAATGAGAGACTAGCTGGAGGTGTCTGGACGGGCAAATTTAACTCTCATTTCCCACCAGGAAGAGGAAATAACCAAAGGCTCAGCGTGCCGTGCCGGTACCAGATTAGGGCCTGAAGCCATCCTGCGGTGTTGCGGCCAGCTTAAAAGAAAGCGAGTTGAAGAAAGGAGCTCAGGGGCACTGTAATTCACAAATCTGCAGAGTTATAAATGACAGCTATCGTCCCAAAATATACTGAAGTAAGGCTGCCAAGAGGACTTGAAAGTGGGGCAGAATTGCAGGAAACCGATTTCAGGAGGTAGACTGGAATTGCATTGAAAGCATAGGAAAAGAGGCAGAACGTCCACAATGATGCACTTGGCCAAAAAGGGCGTATGCGTTTTTTCCTGAATATATTCAGGAAAAAACGCATACGCCCTTTTTGGCCAAGCAAGCAAGCTTGCAAAGGAAATCTGCACTACAATGAAGTCTCACTTCCCCCCGGTCAATAGGGCCATCTGAAAAAAGTGTAAAATCCAGAAAGGCAGGACAGGCCATGGAGAACTGGGAGCCTTGTTATGCTGATGGGCGGGATGTAAATTGCCAACAGACACTCGGGAGAAGTGTATGGTGTTTCCTGAAACATCTAAAAAACAAAGCAACAGAGCCTAGGGCACTTCCACTTATGGTCCTATAGCTTAGGGAAATTAAAATCAAAAAGACACAGCCACCCCAAAGTTTGGGACGCCTCTGTTTACAAGAACCTCGTTTACAGTACAAGTTCAACATCGCAGAAAGTGAAAAATGGATAAAGAAGTTGTGGTATTTACTTACAAAGCAATATCACTCAGCAATGAAATCTATGTCATCAGGCCCTTAGCAGCACAATGAGTGGATTCAGGTATGATGATTCTAACTGAAATAAGTCACACAGAAAAAGAAACATCATAAGATATCAGTAATACACGGAATGTAAACTTGGCTACACAGGAACTGAATTACAGAACAGAACAGGGTCTCAAATTTAGAAAACCAACTTATGCTTGCTTAAGGGGAAAGGTGAGTTGGGGTGCTGCATAAAACCAGAGATTGAAATGAGCACAGATAAAGTTCCTTAAGCCAAATATGGAATAGACAAGAGCTACTCCTTGCTCAACGAAATGGACTCAACACCGCATATTAAACGCCTAAGAATGTACCTGATTAGTAAGTATCTTAAAACCTATGGATTGCTATGTCTCCGAAAGAGAATCAAGCATGTGTACAGGGGCATAAACGCAGCAGTGATAGGATTGGAGAGGTTCGGTGAGCAAATGAAGACCCTTTGAAGTCATATTGCATGGTACCCATTCCACGGGTTTCAACTACCCAGGTTTAAGGTATTCTTCCTTCAGCTAAAACATGCATGTGGAACCTAGAGTATGATCAACCGTGTGATCGGGAGACGTGTTCCAATATGTCTCAGTTCTCGTCCCCTGGTACTCGGGTGCAACATTCCAGACGCTTTACCAACACTCTCCCGACTTGGAGAGTCAGTGCCTTTAACCTCCTGTTTGGCCCAGTTTGCAATTTCTGCGGAAGATGAACAGGAATAGCGAGAACAAATGAGAGACTAGCTGGAGGTGTCTGGACGGGCAAATTTAACTCTCATTTCCCACCAGGAAGAGGAATTAACCAAAGGCTCAGCGTGCCGTGCCGGAACCAGATTAGGGCCTGAAGCCATCCTGCGGTGTTGCGGCCAGCTCACAAGAAAGCGAGTTGAAGAAAGGAGCTCAGGGGCACTGTAATTCACAAACCTGCAGAGTTATAAATGACAGCTATCGTCCAAAAATATACTGAAGTAAGGCTGCCAAGAGGACTTGAAAGTGGGGCAGAATTGCAGGAAACCGATTTCAGGAGGTAGACTGGAATTGCATTGAAAGCATAGGAAAAGAGGCAGAACGTCCACAATGATGCACTTGGCCAAAAAGTACGTATGCGTTTTTTCCTGAATATATTCAGGAAAAAACGCATACGCCCTTTTTGGCCAACCAAGCAAGCTTGCAAAGGAAATCTGCACTACAATGAAGTCTCACTTCCCCCCGGTCAAAAGGGCCATCTGAAAAAAGTGTAAAATCCAGAAAGGCAGGACAGGCCATGGAGAACTGGGAGCCTTGTTATTCTGATGGGCGGGATGTAAATTGCCAACAGCCGCTCTGTAGAAGTGTATGGTGTTTCCTGAAACATCTAAAAAACAAAGCAACAGAGCCTAGGGCACTTCCACTTATGGTCCTATAGCTTAGGGAAATTAAAATCAAAAAGACACAGCCACCCCAAAATTTGGGACGGCTCTTTTTACAGGAATCTCTTCTGCGGCACAAGTTAAATATCCCAGAGAGCAAATAATGGATAAAGAAGTTGCGGTACTTATGTACAACAGAATACCACTCGGCAATGAAATCTATGTCACCAGGCCCGTACCAGCATAATGAGTGGATTGAGGCACGATGATTCTAAGTGAAATAAGTCACACAGAAAAAGAAACATCCTAAGGTATCACTAATACACGGAATGTGAACTTGGCTACACATGAACTGAATTCCAAAACAGAACAGGGTCTCAAATTTAGAAAACCAACTTATGCTTGCTTAAGGGGGAAGGTGAGTTGGGGTGCTGCATGAAAGCAGAGTTTGAAATTAGCACAGATACCGTTCCATAAGCCAAATATGTAATAGACAAGACCTACCCCTTGCTCAACGAAATGGATTCAACAATGAGGTATCACCTCACACCTGGTAGAATAGGCATCATAGAAAATCTACAAACAAAAAATGCTGGAAAGGGTGTGGAGAAAAGGAACCCTCTTCCACTATTGTTGGGAATATAAATTGATACAGTCATTATGGAGAACAATATGGAATTTCTTAAGAAACTAACAATAGAATTACCATATGATACAGCAATCCCAGTACTGGACATATACCCAGACAAAACCATAAATCAAAAAGAGTCATTCACCGCAATGTTCATTGCATCACTATTTACAATATCGAGGTAATGGAAGCAACCTAAATGCCTACAGACAGACGAATGCATAAAGCTGTGGTACATATATAAAATGGAATATTACTAAGCCATGAAAAGGAATGAAATTGGGTCATTTGTAGAGACGTCGATGGATCTAGAGACTGTCATACAGAGTGAAGTAAGTCAGAAAGAGAAAAACAAATCTTGTATATTCATGCATATATGTGGAACCTAGAAAAACTGTACAGATTAACCATTTTGCAAGGCATAAATAGAGCAACAGATGTAGACAACAAACGTATGGACAACAAGGGGGGAAAGCTGTTGGGGGGGTGGTGGTGGGAGGAGTTGAGAGACTGGGATTGGCATGTATACATTTATATGTATAAAATAGATAACCAATAAGAACTTGCTGTATAAAAATATAAAATAAAATTCAAAATTAAAAAGAAATAAAATTAAAAAAATAAAACAGAAAAAAAAATTATTCCCTGCCCATACATGTATTCATATGAATAAATTATTTCCATGCTTATATCTGTAAATACAAAAAAGAGGAATAAAATCTACCTTGAACCAAAAATGAAAAAGAGAAAAAAACACAGAACCCACCAGTTACACAGAGGAAAACCGTATCAGGGCACTTGCTCCAGTTGTAAACAATTCTGAAGTTGGTCAGTGGTGGGGAATCGTCTCCCATTCAGCCAGCAGCCCCCACGCAACAAGCGTCCTCATTGCAAAGCTGGGGCACCGTGCCGAGGCATCTGTGAGTAAACGTGAGCTGAGCCCCAGGCCAGTTGCTGCTGAACTATTCCCACCCGTCCCAGGTAAAACACCTGAATATATACAAGGACTTGAAAGCCTAGAGGAAGGGCCATAGAGCCACACGAGTGACAGCATGCCGGCCGACTTGGTGCCTGCAGGCCAGCCAGGATGGTCCTGGCCCTGGGTGCTCTTCTGGAAGATTTCCATTTCCCTGCCTGAGATACCCGTCCTGTCCCTGCCCCCACTGCTTTTTTCCTTCCTCACCTCTGCCCAGGGAGAAATTCCAGCAGCAGGTATGGGTGACACATCCTCTTCTTTAGCAGGTGGCAGCCTGGCAACTGCTGCAGAAAGTCCAGCAGAGCCCCACTCACACTGGGCCACCCACAAAGCCGTGGCCTCTCACTCCCTCCCACCAGCCCAGCCCCGAGACTGCTGACAGGGCAGAGAAAATGGCGTCAGGCACGGCTGCAGGGGCTCTTGCTGCCTGGAGTGGTATTTATATTGATCTCAACCCAGGCACACCTGGGGAGGGCTGGCCGGCACGGTAAGGCTGCCCAGGTCAGCCAATCTTCACCCCTCAGGGGCTCACAGTTGCAGAAAATGGAACTTGCTGAACCGGCCAGGTCCAAGGAACAGGTGTGGGCTCCTGAGAGTCAGGATAGACAAGGGGCTGCAGCTTTGGCTTGTTTTCTAATCATTTTATCTGGCCCATGAGTGGGAGACAACTTCAAGAAAACCCTCTCCTAATGAGAGGAACCCAGGAGTCAGGGAGAGGAGGGGTGGGTGGTGGTTGGAGACAGAGGCCTGGTGCCCCGGATGCAGTGGAAGTCTCTGGAAGACCAGTTGGAGGGAGGCCACACAGAGTGATGCCCAGGGTCACAGACCTGTCGCAGCTGCTGTTTGTTAGTTCAAGTCCTGCTCTGAGGTGCTCTGTGTCAGCTCTGAGCGACAGGTGAGCTGGGGGTGCTCTGCAATGAGGGCTATGTGCACGGTTCCTGTGTGCCCAGCCCTGCCACGGTACCTGCAAGGGTAGCTCTGTATCCTGGGAGGGGCCTGACCACGAGAGCCCCGTGGGCTGGGGTGGGGGTGGGGTACCTGCCCAGGTGAGCTCCATATTCTGCGATTGGTCTGACCACGAGAGCCCCATGGGCTGCTGGGGACCTGGTAAAGGATGTCAGGACAGTCAGTGAAGCCACCGAGGATATACCTCCAGTTGCTCCTAATTCCTACACCCTGCTGGTCATTCTACCAACCACCAGGACATGGTATTCTGTATTAGTCTTCAATGATGCCTTCTTTTGTATTCCATTAGTCCCAGAGTCACAAGAAATTTTGGCTTGTGAGTGGCAGGACTCAACATACAACTAAAACAATACTTCCGGGCCGTCTGGCCCCAAGGGTGCAAAAATTCCCACACCATCTTTGGGGAAAGCTTAGCTAAAGACCTAAAAGTTCTGCCTCTGGAAAAGGAAACCCTCCTTCAATATGCAGACGACATTCTGATCGCCAGCCCTACTAAGGAGGCCTCTGAACTACCAAGCCAATAAAGGATAGAAGTTGTCCAAGAAAAAGCTCAAATATCACAGACTGCAGTGACCTGCCTGGGCTTCATTCTCACAGAAGGTCGGAGAAGCCCATCCCAGGAAAGGGAAGAAACCGTTTTCAGCCTTACCCCTTTCTAAAACTAGAAGACAGCTTTGGGGTTCCTGGGGAGGCCAGGGTTTGCTGCTTCTGGATCCCTAACTACAGTCTACTAGCTGGGCCTCTATATGAAACACTGAAAGGAAAAGATGATGATCCTTTTGAATAGAATCCAGAAGTGGCCTTTCAAGAATGGAAAGAGCAGTCAATTCAGACCCTTGCCCTGGAACTCCCTAATTTAGCTAAACCCTTTGACCTTTACATTCCCGGTGAAAGGTGAATCGCCATTGGAGAATTAGTGCAAAAACTGGGACCACTTGAAATGGAACAATGCAAGAATGCCATCCAGGTAGGATAAACTACGGTCACCAAGGGGCTTGGCCCACTGCCACATCTGGCCAAGATACTGGCGGTATCTAAAAACCTGGAAATCAGCAGCCCAAAAGGCCACCTCCCTCCTAAGGGAAAAGGACCCCACGTGGTGATCCTAACCACCAACCATGCCCTGAAGTTGCAGGGTTCGCTCCGTGGGCACACCGACCTCGAGTGAGGAGGCCCTCTAACTCCAACATCCAGAGAGATAACCAGGGGCAACAGGGCACCATGACGACTCATGTGAACATCACTTGACCTGGAGTTTCTCTCATAAAACAACAAGAGTGTGTCCCAAAAGAGTAGACTACTGCTTGCAGGACTTACTGCACCAAGAGGGGAGCTAATAATCTTGGCGGGGGAACCGTATATCACACTGTCACCATAGAAAAGCCTACAGACACCGTGCTGATGGTGGCCAATAAGACCGGCTGGACTCCTGTTTACTTCAAAAGGCTGTTGACTCAGTGGCCATCATGGTCCTTGATCACAACTGACCCTGGACTGTCTGGGAGTTGAGCGGGCAGGGCTCTGACACCTGGTGCTGTTTGTACGTTAATTCAGGGGCCTAATTGAAGAAAGCGCAGACTACTGGTCAGAGCATCTAGGCTGGCAGAAACGGTCAGCCTAAGGTGGCCGAACAAATGTGGGGCGGGGTGAAACCGGCCCCCACAGCGTCTCTGCACATCTCTTTCCTGGACCCTTAAAGGTCATTAGAATCTATAACACTTCCAATGCTGGTGCTCAGGTGGACGAGCAGGGAGGCAGGGGGCCTGGGGACAATCAACGTCACCGGGAGGCTGCTGGGGAGAAGCTCTGACCCTCGCCCCAGGGTATGAGGACTCCCAACTCAGCACTCAGCAGTTACAGAAGAAGGGTCTGCACCCTCAGCACTCCAAGAATGAGGAACGGGACAAAAGGCAGAGGAGGGGTTTGTCCCCAGCAAAGCCCATTAAAAATCCCTGGGAGATAAAAATAGAATCTGGGCAATAAAGTCAAGTCTAACCTTTTTTATCCTTTGTGCTTCGTCTAATTTCATGTGCTCCTAGGGTCCCGCATGCAGAGGTTCCACACGCGGCACTTCAGACCAGATTTCCTAGTGCAGAATGGCTGGGACGACACCTCAGCTCCTGGGGCCCAGTGCAGACTCCGCGATATAGAGCCTGAGCTGCAGCCAACCCGGCCCTCGAGAGCTCCGCCCCCTCCCTCCCACTGACTCTGACAGGATCTCTACACAGCTGCCCAGCCCACAGCCCACGGGGTAGTGCATGCTCTCACCTCTCCATTCTCTGATCAAAATATAAAGTTTCCTTTGCTTGTGAACCAAACTCAGTCTCGATCTGTTGGCCCCAATGACACTGGGCAGGGGGACACTTGTTGGGGTCCACTCTGGAGGATCAGTAACAGAAATTGAGACTATTGTAACCTCAATGAACAGATGTGTGAGCCAAACTGTAGTTAACATAGAACAGTGTATAAGGCTCGGGTAAAATAAGATGTTTCTAACACTTCCATTTGATATTTCCATCACTTTATTATAAGCAAGTTCAGTGAAAGGGTTTGTCTTATTTGTCAGGTCAATATTAGAGAAACGAAGTGATTTCTTTCCAAGGATGTACATCTAATAATCTTGGTTAAACCTTCAATCTTGTTTTAAATGCTTTTCCATTGAAAATGATACCTCTCTTTCAGCTCCCCCATTTCTGAGAAGTATAAAATCTTATAATTTATTATTACCAAAGGGGAAATGTGGGAGGAGGGATAAATTAACAGTTTGGGATTAACACATACACACTGCTATGTATAAAATAGATCATCAACAAGGAACTACTGTATAGCACAGGGGACTACACTCAACATTTTGCAATAACCTATAAGGGGAAATAATCTGAAAAAGAATAGATATTTTTATTGACATCATCTATCAATGACAGTTAAAGTGTAACCTAAGGGAAGCTGGTGGTGAGTGCTTCTGACCCTGAAGACTTCAATCATCTAAAGTTTGGACTCTGCCTACTTCCCAAGGCCCTTAATGAACATATGTGTAGCCGTAGCTTAAAAACTTCCCCAGTTTGGGTTTCGGGGAGACACTGATTTTGAAAAAGCCCTGGTGTTCTCCTTACATGAATGGGACTCTTCCTACTGCTAAAACATGTCTGTCACACCCAGAGGATGGTATACCGTCTGATCGGGAAGAGTTTGGAAAAGGCATCTCATCTCCTCATCTTCTGGTGCTCGGGTTCACCCCTCCAGCGTCTTTACTAACAGTCTCCCCACTTGGAGATGTCAACACTGTCAACATCCTGTTGCGTACAGTTTGGAATTTGTCCAGAGGATGAAGCGGAAGGATGAGGAACAATGAGAGACAAGTCCTAGGTGTTCAGACAGGCACATGCTACGCTAATTTCCAATCAGGAAGACGAATTGACCAAAGGCTAGGGTTGCCCATGGAAACAGTATAGGGCTTGAGGAAATCCTGCTGCTTTGTGGCCAGTTCCCATAAACACAAGTTGAACAATGGAACTCAGGGGCAGTAAAATTCACGAAACTGCAGAGTTGAAAATATCCATCACTGAAAAATGTCTTGAGGAAAGTCAGAGAAAAGGACTTGTAAGCAAGGGAGAATGGCAGGAAAGGGATTTGAGGAGGTAGAAAGGACTCGCCATTAAGCACAAGAAAAGGAGCTGAACATTGCCAACATTGCAGTTGGCCAAAAAGGGTGTATGCGTTTTCTTCTGTATATATTCAAGAAAAGGGCATACACTTTTTTAGCCAACCAAACAGGTGGGCACTGGAAGTCAATACTACAAAAGATATCACTTCGCATCAGTCAGAAGAGCCATCCTCATAAAGCGTAAACAACAGAAATGCAGGACAGGGCAAGGAGAAGAGGGAGCCCTGTGAGACTTATAGTGGAAATGTATATTGCCAACGGCCATTCTGGAGAAGTGTATTGTGTTTACTAAAGCATCTAAAAAATGAGCTACAGAGCATAGGGCACTTGCACTCATGGGCGTATATCTTGGGAAAAACAAAAATCGAGAGGACACAGGCACCCCAATGTTTACCCCCTCTCTGTTTAAAAGATCCTCGACTAGGATATAACTTAAATGTCTCTGGAGGGAAAAAATGGATAGAGATGTGGTACTTAGGTAGAGTGGAATATTATTCAGCCTGGAAATCAATGAAATATGGCCAGTTGTAACAACTCCCGAGGAGTTACGTATGATCATTCTAAGTGACAGAATTCAAAAAGAAAAAGACACATATCATAAGATATCACTTAAAGGTGGAATCCAAAATGGCTACACATGAAATAAATTACAAAACAAAAACATAGTCACATATGTAGAAAACACGCATAAGGCTGCTAAACGGGAAAGGTGGGGAGGGGTGAGGCATCATCCAGGAGGTTGAAATTAGCAAAGATACCATTCCAAATACCAAACTGATAATCAACAAGGCCTACACGGTAGCTAAAAGAACTGCACTCAGCACACTCAAGTCACCGGAAAAGAATATATACGACTGGTAAGAATCTGAAAAAGAATTTACTGATGTCTCTCTGTACGTGAATCAAGTGGATGTACAGCAGCAAGAAACAGAGTTTTGAAAATCAGCTGTAACCAATATAGTAATAAATTGAAAAAAATAAACGACAGAGAGACAGAGAAAACCTCTTACAACTTTTCCTCAGGGACGGTGATGCAACATGGATTGAACACATCTAGACCCACAGCAGGACGAGACATAAGGCTGGAAACTGTTTGCGCTAAGAGAAATGTGAGGTTGGGTGAGGAAATGCACACCCTTTAAAGTAATACTACCTGGTACCCATTCAATGGGTCCCAAATCTGCAGGTTCAAGGGATCTTCCTACAGCTAAAACATGCATGGAAAACCCAGAGGACTGTACACCATGTGATCGGGAGATGTGTCTAAAATGCACCTCATTTATCCTCTCCTGGTGCTCCTGTTCACCATTCCAGCCACGTTACTTAGAATCTCCCCACTTGGAGAATCAGCACATTTCAACTTCTGTTTCACACATTTTGCAAATTGTGAGGAGGATGAACGAGAAGAGGGGGAACCAATGAGAGAATAGTTGTAGGGGTTTGGACGGGCACATATCACTCTAATTTCCCATTAAGAATAAGAATTAAAGAAAGGCTCAGCCTGCCTCGCCGGAGCCAAAATAGGGCCTGAAGCAATCCTGCGGGTTTGAGGCCAGCTCACAAAAGAGCAACTCAAAAAATGGAGCTCAGGGTCACTGCAATTCACAAACCTGCAGAGTTATAAATGAAAACTAACGTCCAAAAATATGTTGAGGTAAGGCAAAGAAGAGGATCTGAATGCAAGACAGAATTGCAAGAAACAGATTTCAAGAGATAGATTGGACTCGTCTTTCACGCACATGAAAAGCGGCAGAATTTCGACAATGATGCAGTTGGCCCAAAAGGGCGTATGCGTTTTTTCCTGATTATATCCAGGAAAAAACGCATACGCACTTTATGGGCAACGAAGCAAGCAAGCAATGCAAATGTGCACAACAAAGAAGTCTCACTTCCCACCGGTCAAAAGGGCCATCCTAAAAAATTGTAAAAACCAGAAATGCAGGACAGGCCATGGAGAACAGGGAGCCTTTATACGCTGATGGGCAGTGTGTGAACTGCCGAGAGCCACTCTGGAGAAGTGTATGGTGGTTCCTAAATCATCTAAAAAAACAGAGCTACAGAGTATAGGACACTTCCAATCATGGGAGTATATCTAGGGAAGTCTAAAAATCAACAAGACACAAGCACACCACAGTTTAGGGCTACTCTGTTTACAAGAACCTCAACTTCAGTACACCTTAAATATCCCAGGAAAGAGAACAATGGATAAAGAAGATGTGGTACTTATGTACAATGGAATATCTCGTCACCATGAAATCAATGTAATAAGGCTAGTAGAAGGATAAAGAGTGGATTTAGGTCCGATAATACTACTTGAAATAAGTCAAACAGAAAAAGAAACATATCATAAGATATCACTTATAGAGGGAGGGTAAATATGGCTGCACAAGAAATGAATTACAGAACAGAACAGTGTCTCACATTTAGAAAACACACTTATGTCAGCTTAAGGGGAAAGGAGAGGTGGGGTGATGCATAAAACCAGAGTTTGAAATTAGCACAGATACCGTTCAATAAACCAAATAGGTATTAGACAAGATCTACACCTTGCTCAATGAACTGGCCTCAACACACCCTATACACCGCAGAGAAATATATCTGAGTAATAAGAATCTTAAAACCCATGTATTGATATATCTCCATAAGGGAATCAAGTGTGTGCAGAGCGGCACAAACACAGCAGTGAAAATGAGCTAAACCCCATTACAGAAATAAATTTTAAAAACAAAACGCTGAAACAATGAAAGAGAGAAAAATTCTTACAAAATTCGCTCAGGGGCTGTGATGCAACCTGGATTGACCACATATAAACCCACAGCTGGATAAGACATAAGGCTGGACACTTGGGGCTGAGAGGATTGGTGAGCTTTGGTGAGCAACTGCCGAAAGTTTAATGCAATACTTCATGCTACTCATTCCAAGGGTCCCAACACTCCAGGTTGAAGGGAATCTTCCTACAGCTAAACCATGCTTGGGAAACCCAGCGACTGGTATACCATATGATCGGGAAAGGTTTCTAAAACACACCTCATTTTTCCTCTCCTGGGGCTCCGGATCGACATTCCAGCCACTTTACTAACAACATCCCCACATGGAGAGTCAATGCCTTTAAGTTCTGGTATCGCACAGTCTGCAGTTAGTGCGGAGGATGAATGGGAATAGGGGGAACCAGTGAGAAACTAGCTGTAGCGGTTTCAATGGGCACATGTCACTCTAATTTCACATCAGTAAGAAGAATTAACCAAAGGCACAGCAAGGTGCCCCAGAAGAAGAATAGAGCTTCAAGGAATCCTGTGGTTATGGGGCAAGATCACAAAAATAAGAGCTGAAAAATGGAGCTAAGGGCCACTGCAATTCAAAAACCTGCAGAGTTATAAAGGCCAACTATTTTCAAAAAATATATTGAGGTAAGGCTATGAAGAAGCATTGAAAGCAAGGCAGAATTGCAGGAAACCGATTTCAGGAGGTACACTGGAATTGCATTGAAAACATATGAAGAGAGTCAGAACCTCGACAATGATGCACTTGGCCAAAAAGGGCGTATGTGGTTTTTCCTGAATATAGTCAGGAAAAAACGCATACACACTTTTTGGCCAACCAAGCAAGCTTGCAAAGGAAATCTGCACTACAATGAAGTCTCACTTTCCCCTGGTCAAAAGGGCCATCTGAAAAATGTGTAAAATCCATAAAGGCACGACAGGCCATGGAGAACTGGGAGCCTTCTTATGCTGATGGGCGGGATGTAAATTGCCAACAGCCACTCTGGAGAAGTGTATGGTGTTTCCTGAAACATCTAAAAAACAAAGCAACAGAGCCTAGGGCACTTCCACTTATGGTCCTATAGTTTAGGGAAATTAAAATCAAAAAGACACAGCCACCCCAAAGTTTGGGACGGCTCTGTTTACAAGAACCTCATATACGGTACAAGTTCAATATCGCAGAAAGTGAAAAATGGATAAAGAAGTTGTGGTACTTAGGTACAATGCAATATCACTCAGCAATGAAATCTATGTCATCAGGCCCGTAGCAGCATAATGAGTGGATTAAGTACGATGAATCTAACTGAAATAAGTCACACAGCGAAAGAGACATCATAAGATATCACTAATATACGGAATGTAAACTTGGCTACACAGGAACTGAATTCCAAAACAGAACAGGGTCTCAAATTTAGAAAACCAACTTATGCTTGCTTAAGGGGAAAGGTGAGTTGGGGTGCTGCATAAAACCAGAGATTGAAATGAGCACAGATAAATTTCTATAAGCCAAATATGGAATAGACAAGAGCTACTCCTTGCTCAACGAAATGGACTCAACACCCCATATTCAACGCCTAGGAATATACCTGACTAGTAAGAATCATAAAAGCTATGGATTTATATATCTCTGTAAGAGAATCAAGAGTGTGTACTGCGGCATTAAAGCAGTGAAAATCAGCTAAATCCCATATTAAAAATAAATTTCTTAAACAAAACACAATGACAGTGAAATAGAGAGCAATACTTAAGTAATTCATTCAAGGCTTCTGAGGCAACCTGCATTACCATATCTACACCCAGAGCTGGGTGACACATAAGGCTGGACACTTGGGGCTCATAAGATTGGTGAGGTTCGGTGAGCAAATGCAGACCCTTTGAAGTCATATTGCATGGTACCCATTCCATGGGTCTCAACTCTCCAGGTTTAAGGGATTCTTCCTTCAGCTAAAACATGCATGTGGAACCCAGAGTATGATCCACCGTGTGATCGAGAAACGTGTTCAAATGTGTCTCACTTTTCGTTCCCTGGTACTCGGGTGCAACATTCCAGACGCTTTACTAACACTCTCCTCACTTGGAGAGTGAGTGCCTTTAACCTCCTGTTTGGCCCAGTTTGCAATTTCTGCGGAAGATGAACAGGAATAGGGAGAACCAATGAGAGACTAGCTGGAGGTGTCTGGACGGGCAAATTTAACTCTCATTTCCCACAGGGAAGAGGAATAAACCAAAGGCTCAGCGTGCCGTGCCGGAACCAGATTAGGGCCTGAAGCCATCCTGCGGTGTTGCGGCCAGCTCACAAGAAAGCGAGTTGAAGAAAGGAGCTCAGGGGCACTGTAATTCACAAACCTGCAGATTTATAAATGACAGCTATTGTCCGAAAATATACTGAAGTAGGGCTGCCAAGAGGACTTGAATGCGGGGCAGAATTGCAGGAAACCGATTTCAGGAGGAATCGGAATTGGATTGCATTTAAAACACAGGAAAAGAGGCAGAACGTCGACAATGATGCACTTGGCCAAAAAGGGCGTAGGCGTTTTTTCCTGAATATATTCAGGAAAAAACGCCTACGCCCTTTTTGGCCAACCAAGCAAGCTTGCAAAGGAAATCTGCACTACAATGAAGTCTCACTTCCCCCCCGGTCAAAAGGGCCATCTGAAAAAAGTGTAAAATCCAGAAAGGCAGGACAGGCCATGGAGAACTGGGAGCCTTGTTTTGCTGATGGGCAGGATGTAAATTGCCAACAGCCGCTCTGTAGAAGTGTATGGTGTTTCCTGAAACATCTAAAAAACAAAGCAACAGAGCCTAGGGCACTTCCACTTATGGTCCTATAGCTTAGGGAAATTAAAATCAAAAAGACACAGCCACCCCAAAATTTGGGACGGCTCTTTTTACAGGAATCTCTTCTGCGGCAGAAGTTAAATATCCCAGAGAGCAAATAATGGATAAAGAAGTTGCGGTACTTATGTACAACAGAATACCACTCGGCAATGAAATCTATGTCACCAAGCCCGTACCAGCATAATGAGTGGATTGAGGCACGATGATTCTATGTGAAATAAGTCACACAGAAAAAGAAACATCCTAAGGTATCACTAATACACGGAATGTGAACTTGGCTACACATGAACTGAATTCCAAAACAGAACAGGGTCTCAAATTTAGAAAACCAACTTATGCTTGCTTAAGGGGGAAGGTGAGTTGGGGTGCTGCATTAAAGCAGAGTTTGAAATTAGCACAGATACCGTTCCATAAGCCAAATATGTAATAGACAAGACCTACCCCTTGCTCAACGAAATGGATTCAACAATGAGGTATCACCTCACACCTGGTAGAATAGGCATCATTGAAAATCTACAAACAAAAAATGCTGGAAAGGGTGTGGAGAAAAGGAACCCTCTTCCACTATTGTTGGGAATATAAATTGATACAGTCATTATGGAGAACAATATGGAATTTCTTAAGAAACTAACAATAGAATTACCATATGATACAGCAATCCCAGTACTGGACATATACCCAGACAAAACCATAAATCAAAAAGAGTCATTCACCGCAATGTTCATTGCATCACTATTTACAATATCGAGGTAATGGAAGCAACCTAAATGCCCACAGACAGACGAATGCATAAAGCCGTGGTACATATATAAAATGGAATATTACTAAGCCATGAAAAGGAATGAAATTGGGTCATTTGTAGAGACGTCGATGGATCTAGATACTGTCATACAGAGTGAAGTAAGTCAGAAAGAGAAAAACAAATCTTGTATATTCATGCATATATGTGGAACCTAGAAAAACTGTACAGGTTAACCATTTTGCAAGGCATAAATAGAGCAACAGATGTAGACAACAAACGTATGGACAACAATGGGGGAAAGCTGTTGAGGGGGTGGTGGTGGGAGGAGTTGAGAGACTGGGATTGGCATGTATACATTTATATGTATAAAATAGATAACCAATAAGAACCTGCTGTATAAAAATATAAAATAAAATTCAAAATTAAAAAGAAATAAAATTTAAAAAATAAAACAGAAAAAACAATTATTCCCTTCACATACATGTATTTATATGAATAAATTATTTCCATGCTTATATCTGTAAATACAAAAAAGAGGAATAAAATCTACCTTGAACCAAAAACGAAAAAGAGAAAAAAAACACAGAACCCACCAGTTCCACAGAGGAAAACCGTATCAGGGCACTTGCTCCAGTTGTAAACAATTCTGAAGTTGGTCAGTGATGGGGAATCATCTCCCATTCAGCCAGCAGCCCCCACGCAACAAGCGTCCTCATTGCAAAGCTGGGGCACCGTGCCGAGGCATCTGTGAGTAAACGTGAGCTGAGCCCCAGGCCAGTTGCTGCTGAACTATTCCCACCCGTCCCAGGTAAAACACCTGAATATATACAAGGACTTGAAAGCCTAGAGGAAGGGCCATAGAGCCACACGAGTGACAGCATGCCGGCCGACTTGGTGCCTGCAGGCCAGCCAGGATGGTCCTGGCCCTGGGTGCTCTTCTGGAAGATTTCCATTTCCCTGCCTGAGATACCCGTCCTGTCCCTGCCCCCACTGCTTTTTTCCTTCCTCACCTCTGCCCAGGGAGAAATTCCAGCAGCAGGTATGGGTGACACATCCTCTTCTTTAGCAGGTGGCAGCCTGGCAACTGCTGCAGAAAGTCCAGCAGAGCCCCACTCACACTGGGCCACCCACAAAGCCGTGGCCTCTCACTCCCTCCCACCAGCCCAGTCCCGAGACTGCTGACAGGGCAGAGAAAATGGCGTCAGGCACGGCTGCAGGGGCTCTTGCTGCCTGGAGTGGTATTTATATTGATCTCAACCCAGGCACACCTGGGGAGGGCTGGCCGGCACGGTAAGGCTGCCCAGGTCAGCCAATCTTCACCCCTCAGGGGCTCACAGTTGCAGAAAATGGAACTTGCTGAACCGGCCAGGTCCAAGGAACAGGTGTGGGCTCCTGAGAGTCAGGATAGACAAGGGGCTGCAGCTTTGGCTTGTTTTCTAATCATTTTATCTGGCCCATGAGTGGGAGACAACTTCAAGAAAACCCTCTCCTAATGAGAGGAACCCAGGAGTCAGGGAGAGGAGGGGTGGGTGGTGGTTGGAGACAGAGGCCTGGTGCCCCGGATGCAGTGGAAGTCTCTGGAAGACCAGGTGGAGGGAGGCCACACAGAGTGATGCCCAGGGTCACAGACCTGTCGCAGCTGCTGTTTGTTAGTTCAAGTCCTGCTCTGAGGTGCTCTGTGTCAGCTCTGAGCGACAGGTGAGCTGGGGGTGCTCTGCAATGAGGGCTATGTGCACGGTTCCTGTGTGCCCAGCCCTGCCACGGTACCTGCAAGGGTAGCTCTGTATCCTGGGAGGGGCCTGACCACGAGAGCCCCGTGGGCTGGGGTGGGGGTGGGGTACCTGCCCAGGTGAGCTCCATATTCTGCGATTGGTCTGACCACAAGAGCCCCATGGGCTGCTGGGGACCTGGTAAAGGATGTCAGGACAGTCAGTGAAGCCACCGAGGATATACCTCCAGTTGCTCCTAATTCCTACACCCTGCTGGTCATTCTACCAACCACCAGGACATGGTATTCTGTATTAGTCTTCAATGATGCCTTCTTTTGTATTCCATTAGTCCCAGAGTCACAAGAAATTTTGGCTTGTGAGTGGCAGGACTCAACATACAACTAAAACAATACTTCCGGGCCGTCTGGCCCCAAGGGTGCAAAAATTCCCACACCATCTTTGGGGAAAGCTTAGCTAAAGACCTAAAAGTTCTGCCTCTGGAAAAGGAAACCCTCCTTCAATATGCAGACGACATTCTGATCGCCAGCCCTACTAAGGAGGCCTCTGAACTACCAAGCCAATAAAGGATAGAAGTTGTCCAAGAAAAAGCTCAAATATCACAGACTGCAGTGACCTGCCTGGGCTTCATTCTCACAGAAGGTCGGAGAAGCCCATCCCAGGAAAGGGAAGAAACCGTTTTCAGCCTTACCCCTTTCTAAAACTAGAAGACAGCTTTGGGGTTCCTGGGGAGGCCAGGGTTTGCTGCTTCTGGATCCCTAACTACAGTCTACTAGCTGGGCCTCTATATGAAACACTGAAAGGAAAAGATGATGATCCTTTTGAATAGAATCCAGAAGTGGCCTTTCAAGAATGGAAAGAGCAGTCAATTCAGACCCTTGCCCTGGAACTCCCTAATTTAGCTAAACCCTTTGACCTTTACATTCCCGGTGAAAGGTGAATCGCCATTGGAGAATTAGTGCAAAAACTGGGACCACTTGAAATGGAACAATGCAAGAATGCCATCCAGGTAGGATAAACTACGGTCACCAAGGGGCTTGGCCCACTGCCACATCTGGCCAAGATACTGGCGGTATCTAAAAACCTGGAAATCAGCAGCCCAAAAGGCCACCTCCCTCCTAAGGGAAAAGGACCCCACGTGGTGATCCTAACCACCAACCATGCCCTGAAGTTGCAGGGTTCGCTCCGTGGGCACACCGACCTCGAGTGAGGAGGCCCTCCAACTCCAACATCCAGAGAGATAACCAGGGGCAACAGGGCACCATGACGACTCATGTGAACATCACTTGACCTGGAGTTTCTCTCATAAAACAACAAGAGTGTGTCCCAAAAGAGTAGACTACTGCTTGCAGGACTTACTGCACCAAGAGGGGAGCTAATAATCTTGGCGGGGGAACCGTATATCACACTGTCACCATAGAAAAGCCTACAGACACCGTGCTGATGGTGGCCAATAAGACCGGCTGGACTCCTGTTTACTTCAAAAGGCTGTTGACTCAGTGGCCATCATGGTCCTTGATCACAACTGACCCTGGACTGTCTGGGAGTTGAGCGGGCAGGGCTCTGACACCTGGTGCTGTTTGTACGTTAATTCAGGGGCCTAATTGAAGAAAGCGCAGACTACTGGTCAGAGCATCTAGGCTGGCAGAAACGGTCAGCCTAAGGTGGCCGAACAAATGTGGGGCGGGGTGAAACCGGCCCCCACAGCGTCTCTGCACATCTCTTTCCTGGACCCTTAAAGGTCATTAGAATCTATAACACTTCCAATGCTGGTGCTCAGGTGGACGAGCAGGGAGGCAGGGGGCCTGGGGACAATCAACGTCACCGGGAGGCTGCTGGGGAGAAGCTCTGACCCTCGCCCCAGGGTATGAGGACTCCCAACTCAGCACTCAGCAGTTACAGAAGAAGGGTCTGCACCCTCAGCACTCCAAGAATGAGGAACGGGACAAAAGGCAGAGGAGGGGTTTGTCCCCAGCAAAGCCCATTAAAAATCCCTGGGAGATAAAAATAGAATCTGGGCAATAAAGTCAAGTCTAACCTTTTTTATCCTTTGTGCTTCGTCTAATTTCATGTGCTCCTAGGGTCCCGCATGCAGAGGTTCCACACGCGGCACTTCAGACCAGATTTCCTAGTGCAGAATGGCTGGGACGACACCTCAGCTCCTGGGGCCCAGTGCAGACTCCGCGATATAGAGCCTGAGCTGCAGCCAACCCGGCCCTCGAGAGCTCCGCCCCCTCCCTCCCACTGACTCTGACAGGATCTCTACACAGCTGCCCAGCCCACAGCCCACGGGGTAGTGCATGCTCTCACCTCTCCATTCTCTGATCAAAATATAAAGTTTCCTTTGCTTGTGAACCAAACTCAGTCTCGATCTGTTGGCCCCAATGACACTGGGCAGGGGGACACTTGTTGGGGTCCACTCTGGAGGATCAGTAACAGAAATTGAGACTATTGTAACCTCAATGAACAGATGTGTGAGCCAAACTGTAGTTAACATAGAACAGTGTATAAGGCTCGGGTAAAATAAGATGTTTCTAACACTTCCATTTGATATTTCCATCACTTTATTATAAGCAAGTTCAGTGAAAGGGTTTGTCTTATTTGTCAGGTCAATATTAGAGAAACGAAGTGATTTCTTTCCAAGGATGTACATCTAATAATCTTGGTTAAACCTTCAATCTTGTTTTAAATGCTTTTCCATTGAAAATGATACCTCTCTTTCAGCTCCCCCATTTCTGAGAAGTATAAAATCTTATAATTTATTATTACCAAAGGGGAAATGTGGGAGGAGGGATAAATTAACAGTTTGGGATTAACACATACACACTGCTATGTATAAAATAGATCATCAACAAGGAACTACTGTATAGCACAGGGAACTACACTCAACATTTTGCAATAACCTATAAGGGGAAATAATCTGAAAAAGAATAGATATTTTTATTGACATCATCTATCAATGACAGTTAAAGTGTAACCTAAGGGAAGCTGGTGGTGAGTGCTTCTGACCCTGAAGACTTCAATCATCTAAAGTTTGGACTCTGCCTACTTCCCAAGGCCCTTAATGAACATATGTGTAGCCGTAGCTTAAAAAATTCCCCAGTTTGGGTTTCGGGGAGACACTGATTTTGAAAAAGCCCTGGTGTTCTCCTTACATGAATGGGACTCTTCCTACTGCTAAAACATGTCTGTCACACCCAGAGGATGGTATACCGTCTGATCGGGAAGAGTTTGGAAAAGGCATCTCATCTCCTCATCTTCTGGTGCTCGGGTTCACCACTCCAGCGTCTTTACTAACAGTCTCCCCACTTGGAGATGTCAACACTGTCAACATCCTGTTGCGTACAGTTTGGAATTTGTCCAGAGGATGAAGCGGAAGGATGAGGAACAATGAGAGACAAGTCCTAGGTGTTCAGACAGGCACATGCTACGCTAATTTCCAATCAGGAAGACGAATTGACCAAAGGCTAGGGTTGCTCATGGAAACAGTATAGGGCTTGAGGAAATCCTGCTGCTTTGTGGCCAGTTCCCATAAACACAAGTTGAACAATGGAACTCAGGGGCAGTAAAATTCACGAAACTGCAGAGTTGAAAATATCCATCACTGAAAAATGTCTTGAGGAAAGTCAGAGAAAAGGACTTGTAAGCAAGGGAGAATGGCAGGAAAGGGATTTGAGGAGGTAGAAAGGACTCGCCATTAAGCACAAGAAAAGGAGCTGAACATTGCCAACATTGCAGTTGGCCAAAAAGGGTGTATGCGTTTTCTTCTGTATATATTCAAGAAAAGGGCATACACTTTTTTAGCCAACCAAACAGGTGGGCACTGGAAGTCAATACTACAAAAGATATCACTTCGCATCAGTCAGAAGAGCCATCCTCATAAAGCGTAAACAACAGAAATGCAGGACAGGGCAAGGAGAAGAGGGAGCCCTGTGAGACTTATAGTGGAAATGTATATTGCCAACGGCCATTCTGGAGAAGTGTATTGTGTTTACTAAAGCATCTAAAAAATGAGCTACAGAGCATAGGGCACTTGCACTCATGGGCGTATATCTTGGGAAAAACAAAAATCGAGAGGACACAGGCACCCCAATGTTTACCCCCTCTCTGTTTAAAAGATCCTCGACTAGGATATAACTTAAATGTCTCTGGAGGGAAAAAATGGATAGAGATGTGGTACTTAGGTAGAGTGGAATATTATTCAGCCTGGAAATCAATGAAATATGGCCAGTTGTAACAACTCCCGAGGAGTTACGTATGATCATTCTAAGTGACAGAATTCAAAAAGAAAAAGACACATATCATAAGATATCACTTAAAGGTGGAATCCAAAATGGCTACACATGAAATAAATTACAAAACAAAAACATAGTCACATATGTAGAAAACACGCATAAGGCTGCTAAACGGGAAAGGTGGGGAGGGGTGAGGCATCATCCAGGAGGTTGAAATTAGCAAAGATACCATTCCAAATACCAAACTGATAATCAACAAGGCCTACACGGTAGCTAAAAGAACTGCACTCAGCACACTCAAGTCACCGGAAAAGAATATATACGACTGGTAAGAATCTGAAAAAGAATTTACTGATGTCTCTCTGTACGTGAATCAAGTGGATGTACAGCAGCAAGAAACAGAGTTTTGAAAATCAGCTGTAACCAATATAGTAATAAATTGAAAAAAATAAACGACAGAGAGACAGAGAAAACCTCTTACAACTTTTCCTCAGGGACGGTGATGCAACATGGATTGAACACATCTAGACCCACAGCAGGACGAGACATAAGGCTGGAAACTGTTTGCGCTAAGAGAAATGTGAGGTTGGGTGAGGAAATGCACACCCTTTAAAGTAATACTACCTGGTACCCATTCAATGGGTCCCAAATCTGCAGGTTCAAGGGATCTTCCTACAGCTAAAACATGCATGGAAAACCCAGAGGACTGTACACCATGTGATCGGGAGATGTGTCTAAAATGCACCTCATTTATCCTCTCCTGGTGCTCCTGTTCACCATTCCAGCCACGTTACTTAGAATCTCCCCACTTGGAGAATCAGCACATTTCAACTTCTGTTTCACACATTTTGCAAATTGTGAGGAGGATGAACGAGAAGAGGGGGAACCAATGAGAGAATAGTTGTAGGGGTTTGGACGGGCACATATCACTCTAATTTCCCATTAAGAATAAGAATTAAAGAAAGGCTCAGCCTGCCTCGCCGGAGCCAAAATAGGGCCTGAAGCAATCCTGCGGGTTTGAGGCCAGCTCACAAAAGAGCAACTCAAAAAATGGAGCTCAGGGTCACTGCAATTCACAAACCTGCAGAGTTATAAATGAAAACTAACGTCCAAAAATATGTTGAGGTAAGGCAAAGAAGAGGATCTGAATGCAAGACAGAATTGCAAGAAACAGATTTCAAGAGATAGATTGGACTCGTCTTTCACGCACATGAAAAGCGGCAGAATTTCGACAATGATGCAGTTGGCCCAAAAGGGCGTATGCGTTTTTTCCTGATTATATCCAGGAAAAAACGCATACGCACTTTATGGGCAACGAAGCAAGCAAGCAATGCAAATGTGCACAACAAAGAAGTCTCACTTCCCACCGGTCAAAAGGGCCATCCTAAAAAATTGTAAAAACCAGAAATGCAGGACAGGCCATGGAGAACAGGGAGCCTTTATACGCTGATGGGCAGTGTGTGAACTGCCGAGAGCCACTCTGGAGAAGTGTATGGTGGTTCCTAAATCATCTAAAAAAACAGAGCTACAGAGTATAGGACACTTCCAATCATGGGAGTATATCTAGGGAAGTCTAAAAATCAACAAGACACAAGCACACCACAGTTTAGGGCTACTCTGTTTACAAGAACCTCAACTTCAGTACACCTTAAATATCCCAGGAAAGAGAACAATGGATAAAGAAGATGTGGTACTTATGTACAATGGAATATCTCTTCACCATGAAATCAATGTAATAAGGCTAGTAGAAGGATAAAGAGTGGATTTAGATCCGATAATACTACTTGAAATAAGTCAAACAGAAAAAGAAACATATCATAAGATATCACTTATAGAGGGAGGGTAAATATGGCTGCACAAGAAATGAATTACAGAACAGAACAGTGTCTCACATTTAGAAAACACACTTATGTCAGCTTAAGGGGAAAGGAGAGGTGGGGTGATGCATAAAACCAGAGTTTGAAATTAGCACAGATACCGTTCAATAAACCAAATAGGTATTAGACAAGATCTACACCTTGCTCAATGAACTGGCCTCAACACACCCTATACACCGCAGAGAAATATATCTGAGTAATAAGAATCTTAAAACCCATGTATTGATATATCTCCATAAGGGAATCAAGTGTGTGCAGAGCGGCACAAACACAGCAGTGAAAATGAGCTAAACCCCATTACAGAAATAAATTTTAAAAACAAAACGCTGAAACAATGAAAGAGAGAAAAATTCTTACAAAATTCGCTCAGGGGCTGTGATGCAACCTGGATTGACCACATATAAACCCACAGCTGGATAAGACATAAGGCTGGACACTTGGGGCTGAGAGGATTGGTGAGCTTTGGTGAGCAACTGCCGAAAGTTTAATGCAATACTTCATGCTACTCATTCCAAGGGTCCCAACACTCCAGGTTGAAGGGAATCTTCCTACAGCTAAACCATGCTTGGGAAACCCAGCGACTGGTATACCATATGATCGGGAAAGGTTTCTAAAACACACCTCATTTTTCCTCTCCTGGGGCTCCGGATCGACATTCCAGCCACTTTACTAACAACATCCCCACATGGAGAGTCAATGCCTTTAAGTTCTGGTATCGCACAGTCTGCAGTTAGTGCGGAGGATGAATGGGAATAGGGGGAACCAGTGAGAAACTAGCTGTAGCGGTTTCAATGGGCACATGTCACTCTAATTTCACATCAGTAAGAAGAATTAACCAAAGGCACAGCAAGGTGCCCCAGAAGAAGAATAGAGCTTCAAGGAATCCTGTGGTTATGGGGCAAGATCACAAAAATAAGAGCTGAAAAATGGAGCTAAGGGCCACTGCAATTCAAAAACCTGCAGAGTTATAAAGGCCAACTATTTTCAAAAAATATATTGAGGTAAGGCTATGAAGAAGCATTGAAAGCAAGGCAGAATTGCAGGAAACCGATTTCAGGAGGTACACTGGAATTGCATTGAAAACATATGAAGAGAGTCAGAACCTCGACAATGATGCACTTGGCCAAAAAGGGCGTATGTGGTTTTTCCTGAATATAGTCAGGAAAAAACGCATACACACTTTTTGGCCAACCAAGCAAGCTTGCAAAGGAAATCTGCACTACAATGAAGTCTCACTTTCCCCTGGTCAAAAGGGCCATCTGAAAAATGTGTAAAATCCATACAGGCACGACAGGCCATGGAGAACTGGGAGCCTTCTTATGCTGATGGGCGGGATGTAAATTGCCAACAGCCACTCTGGAGAAGTGTATGGTGTTTCCTGAAACATCTAAAAAACAAAGCAACAGAGCCTAGGGCACTTCCACTTATGGTCCTATAGTTTAGGGAAATTAAAATCAAAAAGATACAGCCACCCCAAAGTTTGGGACGGCTCTGTTTACAAGAACCTCATATACGGTACAAGTTCAATATCGCAGAAAGTGAAAAATGGATAAAGAAGTTGTGGTACTTAGGTACAATGCAATATCACTCAGCAATGAAATCTATGTCATCAGGCCCGTAGCAGCATAATGAGTGGATTAAGTACGATGAATCTAACTGAAATAAGTCACACAGCGAAAGAAACATCATAAGATATCACTAATACACAGAATGTAAACTTGGCTACACAGGAACTGAATTCCAAAACAGAACAGGGTCTCAAATTTAGAAAACCAACTTATGCTTGCTTAAGGGGAAAGGTGAGTTGGGGTGCTGCATAAATCCAGAGATTGAAATGAGCACAGATAAATTTCTATAAGCCAAATATGGAATAGACAAGAGCTACTCCTTGCTCAACGAAATGGACTCAACACCCCATATTCAACGCCTAGGAATATACCTGACTAGTAAGAATCATAAAAGCTATGGATTTATATATCTCTGTAAGAGAATCAAGAGTGTGTACTGCGGCATTAAAGCAGTGAAAATCAGCTAAATCCCATATTAAAAATAAATTTCTTAAACAAAACACAATGACAGTGAAATAGAGAGCAATACTTAAGTAATTCATTCAAGGCTTCTGAGGCAACCTGCATTACCATATCTACACCCAGAGCTGGGTGACACATAAGGCTGGACACTTGGGGCTCATAAGATTGGTGAGGTTCGGTGAGCAAATGCAGACCCTTTGAAGTCATATTGCATGGTACCCATTCCATGGGTCTCAACTCTCCAGGTTTAAGGGATTCTTCCTTCAGCTAAAACATGCATGTGGAACCCAGAGTATGATCCACCGTGTGATCGAGAAACGTGTTCAAATGTGTCTCACTTTTCGTTCCCTGGTACTCGGGTGCAACATTCCAGACGCTTTACTAACACTCTCCTCACTTGGAGAGTGAGTGCCTTTAACCTCCTGTTTGGCCCAGTTTGCAATTTCTGCGGAAGATGAACAGGAATAGGGAGAACCAATGAGAGACTAGCTGGAGGTGTCTGGACGGGCAAATTTAACTCTCATTTCCCACAGGGAAGAGGAATAAACCAAAGGCTCAGCATGCCGTGCCGGAACCAGATTAGGGCCTGAAGCCATCCTGCGGTGTTGCGGCCAGGTCACAAGAAAGCGAGTTGAAGAAAGGAGCTCAGGGGCACTGTAATTCACAAACCTGCAGATTTATAAATGACAGCTATTGTCCGAAAATATACTGAAGTAGGGCTGCCAAGAGGACTTGAATGCGGGGCAGAATTGCAGGAAACCGATTTCAGGAGGAATCGGAATTGGATTGCATTTAAAACACAGGAAAAGAGGCAGAACGTCGACAATGATGCACTTGGCCAAAAAGGGCGTATGCATTTTTTCCTGAATATATTCAGGAAAAAACGCATACGCCCTTTTTGGCCAACCAAGCAAGCTTGCAAAGGAAATCTGCACTACAATGAAGTCTCACTTCCCCCCGGTCAAAAGGGCCATCTGAAAAAAGTGTAAAATCCAGAAAGGCAGGACAGGCCATGGAGAACTGGGAGCCTTGTTATGCTGATGGGCAGGATGTAAATTGCCAACAGCCGCTCTGTAGAAGTGTATGGTGTTTCCTGAAACATCTAAAAAACAAAGCAACAGAGCCTAGGGCACTTCCACTTATGGTCCTATAGCTTAGGGAAATTAAAATCAAAAAGACACAGCCACCCCAAAATTTGGGACGGCTCTTTTTACAGGAATCTCTTCTGCGGCACAAGTTAAATATCCCAGAGAGCAAATAATGGATAAAGAAGTTGCGGTACTTATGTACAACAGAATACCACTCGGCAATGAAATCTATGTCACCAGGCCCGTACCAGCATAATGAGTGGATTGAGGCACGATGATTCTAAGTGAAATAAGTCACACAGAAAAAGAAACATCCTAAGGTATCACTAATACACGGAATGTGAACTTGGCTACACATGAACTGAATTCCAAAACAGAACAGGGTCTCAAATTTAGAAAACCAACTTATGCTTGCTTAAGGGGGAAGGTGAGTTGGGGTGCTGCATTAAAGCAGAGTTTGAAATTAGCACAGATACCGTTCCATAAGCCAAATATGTAATAGACAAGACCTACTCCTTGCTCAACGAAATGGATTCAACAATGAGGTATCACCTCACACCTGGTAGAATAGGCATCATTGAAAATCTACAAACAAAAAATGCTGGAAAGGGTGTGGAGAAAAGGAACCCTCTTCCACTATTGTTGGGAATATAAATTGATACAGTCATTATGGAGAACAATATGGAATTTCTTAAGAAACTAACAATAGAATTACCATATGATACAGCAATCCCAGTACTGGACATATACCCAGACAAAACCATAAATCAAAAAGAGTCATTCACCGCAATGTTCATTGCATCACTATTTACAATATCGAGGTAATGGAAGCAACCTAAATGCCCACAGACAGACGAATGCATAAAGCCGTGGTACATATATAAAATGGAATATTACTAAGCCATGAAAAGGAATGAAATTGGGTCATTTGTAGAGACGTCGATGGATCTAGAGACTGTCATACAGAGTGAAGTAAGTCAGAAAGAGAAAAACAAATCTTGTATATTCATGCATATATGTGGAACCTAGAAAAACTGTACAGGTTAACCATTTTGCAAGGCATAAATAGAGCAACAGATGTAGACAACAAACGTATGGACAACAAGGGGGAAAAGCTGTTGAGGGGGTGGTGGTGGGAGGAGTTGAGAGACTGGGATTGGCATGTATACATTTATATGTATAAAATAGATAACCAATAAGAACCTGCTGTATAAAAATATAAAATAAAATTCAAAATTAAAAAGAAATAAAATTTAAAAAATAAAACAGAAAAAACAATTATTCCCTTCACATACATGTATTTATATGAATAAATTATTTCCATGCTTATATCTGTAAATACAAAAAAGAGGAATAAAATCTACCTTGAACCAAAAACGAAAAAGAGAAAAAAAACACAGAACCCACCAGTTCCACAGAGGAAAACCGTATCAGGGCACTTGCTCCAGTTGTAAACAATTCTGAAGTTGGTCAGTGGTGGGGAATCGTCTCCCATTCAGCCAGCAGCCCCCACGCAACAAGCGTCCTCATTGCAAAGCTGGGGCACCGTGCCGAGGCATCTGTGAGTAAACGTGAGCTGAGCCCCAGGCCAGTTGCTGCTGAACTATTCCCACCCGTCCCAGGTAAAACACCTGAATATATACAAGGACTTGAAAGCCTAGAGGAAGGGCCATAGAGCCACACGAGTGACAGCATGCCGGCCGACTTGGTGCCTGCAGGCCAGCCAGGATGGTCCTGGCCCTGGGTGCTCTTCTGGAAGATTTCCATTTCCCTGCCTGAGATACCCGTCCTGTCCCTGCCCCCACTGCTTTTTTCCTTCCTCACCTCTGCCCAGGGAGAAATTCCAGCAGCAGGTATGGGTGACACATCCTCTTCTTTAGCAGGTGGCAGCCTGGCAACTGCTGCAGAAAGTCCAGCAGAGCCCCACTCACACTGGGCCACCCACAAAACCGTGGCCTCTCACTCCCTCCCACCAGCCCAGTCCCGAGACTGCTGACAGGGCAGAGAAAATGGCGTCAGGCACGGCTGCAGGGGCTCTTGCTGCCTGGAGTGGTATTTATATTGATCTCAACCCAGGCACACCTGGGGAGGGCTGGCCGGCACGGTAAGGCTGCCCAGGTCAGCCAATCATCACCCCTCAGGTGCTCAAAGTTGCAGAAAATGGAACTTGCTGAACCGGCCAGGTCCAAGGAACAGGTGTGGGCTCCTGAGAGTCAGGATAGACAAGGGGCTGCAGCTTTGGCTTGTTTTCTAATCATTTTATCTGGCCCATGAGTGGGAGACAACTTCAAGAAAACCCTCTCCTAATGAGAGGAACCCAGGAGTCAGGGAGAGGAGGGGTGGGTGGTGGTTGGAGACAGAGGCCTGGTGCCCCGGATGCAGTGGAAGTCTCTGGAAGACCAGTTGGAGGGAGGCCACACAGAGTGATGCCCAGGGTCACAGACCTGTCGCAGCTGCTGTTTGTTAGTTCAAGTCCTGCTCTGAGGTGCTCTGTGTCAGCTCTGAGCGACAGGTGAGCTGGGGGTGCTCTGCAATGAGGGCTATGTGCACGGTTCCTGTGTGCCCAGCCCTGCCACGGTACCTGCAAGGGTAGCTCTGTATCCTGGGAGGGGCCTGACCACGAGAGCCCCGTGGGCTGGGGTGGGGGTGGGGTACCTGCCCAGGTGAGCTCCATATTCTGCGATTGGTCTGACCACGAGAGCCCCATGGGCTGCTGGGGACCTGGTAAAGGATGTCAGGACAGTCAGTGAAGCCACCGAGGATATACCTCCAGTTGCTCCTAATTCCTACACCCTGCTGGTCATTCTACCAACCACCAGGACATGGTATTCTGTATTAGTCTTCAATGATGCCTTCTTTTGTATTCCATTAGTCCCAGAGTCACAAGAAATTTTGGCTTGTGAGTGGCAGGACTCAACATACAACTAAAACAATACTTCCGGGCCGTCTGGCCCCAAGGGTGCAAAAATTCCCACACCATCTTTGGGGAAAGCTTAGCTAAAGACCTAAAAGTTCTGCCTCTGGAAAAGGAAACCCTCCTTCAATATGCAGACGACATTCTGATCGCCAGCCCTACTAAGGAGGCCTCTGAACTACCAAGCCAATAAAGGATAGAAGTTGTCCAAGAAAAAGCTCAAATATCACAGACTGCAGTGACCTGCCTGGGCTTCATTCTCACAGAAGGTCGGAGAAGCCCATCCCAGGAAAGGGAAGAAACCGTTTTCAGCCTTACCCCTTTCTAAAACTAGAAGACAGCTTTGGGGTTCCTGGGGAGGCCAGGGTTTGCTGCTTCTGGATCCCTAACTACAGTCTACTAGCTGGGCCTCTATATGAAACACTGAAAGGAAAAGATGATGATCCTTTTGAATAGAATCCAGAAGTGGCCTTTCAAGAATGGAAAGAGCAGTCAATTCAGACCCTTGCCCTGGAACTCCCTAATTTAGCTAAACCCTTTGACCTTTACATTCCCGGTGAAAGGTGAATCGCCATTGGAGAATTAGTGCAAAAACTGGGACCACTTGAAATGGAACAATGCAAGAATGCCATCCAGGTAGGATAAACTACGGTCACCAAGGGGCTTGGCCCACTGCCACATCTGGCCAAGATACTGGCGGTATCTAAAAACCTGGAAATCAGCAGCCCAAAAGGCCACCTCCCTCCTAAGGGAAAAGGACCCCACGTGGTGATCCTAACCACCAACCATGCCCTGAAGTTGCAGGGTTCGCTCCGTGGGCACACCGACCTCGAGTGAGGAGGCCCTCCAACTCCAACATCCAGAGAGATAACCAGGGGCAACAGGGCACCATGACGACTCATGTGAACATCACTTGACCTGGAGTTTCTCTCATAAAACAACAAGAGTGTGTCCCAAAAGAGTAGACTACTGCTTGCAGGACTTACTGCACCAAGAGGGGAGCTAATAATCTTGGCGGGGGAACCGTATATCACACTGTCACCATAGAAAAGCCTACAGACACCGTGCTGATGGTGGCCAATAAGACCGGCTGGACTCCTGTTTACTTCAAAAGGCTGTTGACTCAGTGGCCATCATGGTCCTTGATCACAACTGACCCTGGACTGTCTGGGAGTTGAGCGGGCAGGGCTCTGACACCTGGTGCTGTTTGTACGTTAATTCAGGGGCCTAATTGAAGAAAGCGCAGACTACTGGTCAGAGCATCTAGGCTGGCAGAAACGGTCAGCCTAAGGTGGCCGAACAAATGTGGGGCGGGGTGAAACCGGCCCCCACAGCGTCTCTGCACATCTCTTTCCTGGACCCTTAAAGGTCATTAGAATCTATAACACTTCCAATGCTGGTGCTCAGGTGGACGAGCAGGGAGGCAGGGGGCATGGGGACAATCAACGTCACCGGGAGGCTGCTGGGGAGAAGCTCTGACCCTCGCCCCAGGGTATGAGGACTCCCAACTCAGCACTCAGCAGTTACAGAAGAAGGGTCTGCACCCTCAGCACTCCAAGAATGAGGAACGGGACAAAAGGCAGAGGAGGGGTTTGTCCCCAGCAAAGCCCATTAAAAATCCCTGGGAGATAAAAATAGAATCTGGGCAATAAAGTCAAGTCTAACCTTTTTTATCCTTTGTGCTTTGTCTAATTTCACGTGCTCCTAGGGTCCCGCATGCAGAGGTTCCACACCCGGCACTTCAGACCAGATTTCCTAGTGCAGAATGGCTGGGTCGACACCTCAGCTCCTGGGGCCCAGTGTAGACTCCACGATATAGAGCCTGAGCTACAGCCAACCCGGCCCTCGAGAGCTCCGCCGCCTCCCTCCCTCCCACTGACTCTGACAGGATCTCTACACAGCAGCCCAGCCCACAGCCCACGGGGTAGTGCATGCTCTCACCTCTCCATTCTCTGATCAAAATATAAAGTTTCCTTTGCTTGTGAACCAAACTCAGTCTCGATCTGTTGGCCCCAATGACACTGGGCAGGGGGACACTTGTTGGGGTCCACTCTGGAGGATCAGTAACAGAAATTGAGACTATTGTAACCTCAATGAACAGATGTGTGAGCCAAACTGTAGTTAACATAGAACAGTGTATAAGGCTCGGGTAAAATAAGATGTTTTTAACACTTCCATTTGATATTTCCATCACTTTTTATAAGCAAGTTCAGTGAAAAGGTTTGTCTTATTTGTCAGGTCAATATTAGAGAAACGAAGTGATTTCTTTCCAAGGATGTACATCTAATAATCTTGGTTAAACCTTCAATCTTGTTTTAAATGCTTTTCCATTGAAAATGATACCTCTCTTTCAGCTCCCCCATTTCTGAGAAGTATAAAATCTTATAATTTATTATTACCAAAGGGGAAAGGTGGGAGGAGGGATAAATTAACAGTTTGGAATTAACACATACACACTGCTATGTATAAAATAGATCATCAACAAGGAACTACTGTATAGCACAGGGAACTACACTCAACATTTTGCAATAACCTATAAGGGGAAATAATCTGAAAAAGAATAGATATTTTTATTGACATCATCTATCAATGACAGTTAAAGTGTAGCCTAAGGGAAGCTGGTGGTGAGTGCTTCTGACCCTGAAGACTTCAATCATCTAAAGTTTGGACTCTGCCTACTTCCCAAGGCCCTTAATGAACATATGTGTAGCCGTAGCTTAAAAACTTCCCCAGTTTGGGTTTCGGGGAGACACTGATTTTGAAAAAGCCCTGGTGTTCTCCTTACATGAATGGGACTCTTCCTACTGCTAAAACATGTCTGTCACACCCAGAGGATGGTATACCGTCTGATCGGGAAGAGTTTGGAAAAGGCATCTCATCTCCTCATCTCCTGGTGCTCGGGTTCACCCCTCCAGCGTCTTTACTAACAGTCTCCCCACTTGGAGATGTCAGCACTGTCAACATCCTGTTGCGTACAGTTTGGAATTTGTCCAGAGGATGAAGCGGAAGGATGAGGAACAATGAGAGACAAGTCCTAGGTGTTCAGACAGACACATGTCACTCTAATTTCCAATCAGGAAGACGAATTGACCAAAGGCTAGGGTTGCCCATGGAAACAGTATAGGGCTTGAGGAAATCCCGCTGCTTTGTGGCCAGTTCCCATAAACACAAGTTGAACAATGGAACTCAGGGGCAGTAAAATTCACAAAACTGCAGAGTTGAAAATATCCATCACTGAAAAATGTCTTGAGGAAAGTCAGAGAAAAGGACTTGTAAGCAAGGGAGAATGGCAGGAAAGGGATTTGAGGAGGTAGAAAGGACTCGCCATTAAGCACAAGAAAAGGAGCTGAACATTGCCAACATTGCAGTTGGCCAAAAAGGGTGTATGCGTTTTCTTCTGTATATATTCAAGAAAAGGGCATACACTTTTTTAGCCAACCAAACAGGTGGGCACTGGAAGTCAATACTACAAAAGATATCACTTCGCATCAGTCAGAAGAGCCATCCTCATAAAGCGTAAACAACAGAAATGCAGGACAGGGCAAGGAGAAGAGGGAGCCCTGTGAGACTTATAGTGGAAATGTATATTGCCAACGGCCATTCTGGAGAAGTGTATTGTGTTTACTAAAGCATCTAAAAAATGAGCTACAGAGCATAGGGCACTTGCACTCATGGGCGTATATCTTGGGAAAAACAAAAATCGAGAGGACACAGGCACCCCAATGTTTACCCCCTCTCTGTTTAAAAGATCCTCGACTAGGATATAACTTAAATGTCTCTGGAGGGAAAAAATGGATAGAGATGTGGTACTTAGGTAGAGTGGAATATTATTCAGCCTGGAAATCAATGAAATATGGCCAGTTGTAACAACTCCAGAGGAGTTACGTATGATCATTCTAAGTGACAGAATTCAAAAAGAAAAAGACACATATCATAAGATATCACTTAAAGGTGGAATCCAAAATGGCTACACATGAAATAAATTACAAAACAAAAACATAGTCAAATATGTAGAAAACACGCATAAGGCTGCTAAACGGGAAAGGTGGGGAGGGGTGAGGCATCATCCAGGAGGTTGAAATTAGCAAAGATACCATTCCAAATACCAAACTGATAATCAACAAGGCCTACACGGTAGCTAAAAGAACTGCACTCAGCACACTCAAGTCACCAGAAAAGAATATATACGACTGGTAAGAATCTGAAAAAGAATTTACTGATGTCTCTCTGTACGTGAATCAAGTGGATGTACAGCAGCAAGAAACAGAGCTTTGAAAATCAGCTGTAACCAATATAGTAATAAATTGAAAAAAATAAACGACAGAGAGACAGAGAAAACCTCTTACAACTTTTCCTCAGGGACGGTGATGTAACATGGATTGAACACATCTAGACCCACAGCAGGATGAGACATAAGGCTGGAAACTGTTTGCGCTAAGAGAAATGTGAGGTTGGGTGAGGAAATGCACACCCTTTAAAGTAATACTACCTGGTACCCATTCAATGGGTCCCAAATCTGCAGGTTCAAGGGATCTTCCTACAGCTAAAACATGCATGGAAAACCCAGAGGACTGTACACCATGTGATCGGGAGATGTGTCTAAAATGCACCTCATTTATCCTCTCCTGGTGCTCCTGTTCACCATTCCAGCCACGTTACTTAGAATCTCCCCACTTGGAGAATCAGCACATTTCAACTTCTGTTTCACACATTTTGCAAATTGTGAGGAGGATGAACGGGAAGAGGGGGAACCAATGAGAGAATAGTTGTAGGGGTTTGGACGGGCACATATCACTCTAATTTCCCATTAAGAATAAGAATTAAAGAAAGGCTCAGCCTGCCTCACCGGAGCCAAAATAGGGCCTGAAGCAATCCTGCGGGTTTGAGGCCAGCTCACAAAAGAGCAACTCAAAAAATGGAGCTCAGGGTCACTGCAATTCACAAACCTGCAGAGTTATAAATGAAAACTAACGTCCAAAAATATGTTGAGGTAAGGCAAAGAAGAGGATCTGAATGCAAGACAGAATTGCAAGAAACAGATTTCAAGAGATAGATTGGACTCGTCTTTCACGCACATGAAAAGCGGCAGAATTTCGACAATGATGCAGTTGGCCCAAAAGGGCGTATGCGTTTTTTCCTGATTATATCCAGGAAAAAACGCATACGCACTTTATGGGCAACGAAGCAAGCAAGCAATGCAAATGTGCACAACAAAGAAGTCTCACTTCCCACCGGTCAAAAGGGCCATCCTAAAAAATTGTAAAAACCAGAAATGCAGGACAGGCCATGGAGAACAGGGAGCCTTTATACGCTGATGGGCAGTGTGTGAACTGCCGAGAGCCACTCTGGAGAAGTGTATGGTGGTTCCTAAATCATCTAAAAAAACAGAGCTACAGAGTATAGGACACTTCCAATCATGGGAGTATATCTAGGGAAGTCTAAAAATCAACAAGACACAAGCACACCACAGTTTAAGGCTACTCTGTTTACAAGAACCTCAACTTCAGTACACCTTAAATATCCCAGGAAAGAGAACAATGGATAAAGAAGATGTGGTACTTATGTACAATGGAATATCTCTTCACCATGAAATCAATGTAATAAGGCTAGTAGAAGGATAAAGAGTGGATTTAGATCCGATAATACTACTTGAAATAAGTCAAACAGAAAAAGAAACATATCATAAGATATCACTTATAGAGGGAGGGTAAATATGGCTGCACAAGAAATGAATTACAGAACAGAACAGTGTCTCACATTTAGAAAACACACTTATGTCAGCTTAAGGGGAAAGGAGAGGTGGGGTGATGCATAAAACCAGAGTTTGAAATTAGCACAGATACCGTTCAATAAACCAAATAGGTATTAGACAAGATCTACACCTTGCTCAATGAACTGGCCTCAACACACCCTATACACCGCAGAGAAATATATCTGAGTAATAAGAATCTTAAAACCCATGTATTGATATATCTCCATAAGGGAATCAAGTGTGTGCAGAGCGGCACAAACACAGCAGTGAAAATGAGCTAAACCCCATTACAGAAATAAATTTTAAAAACAAAACGCTGAAACAATGAAAGAGAGAAAAATTCTTACAAAATTCGCTCAGGGGCTGTGATGCAACCTGGATTGACCACATATAAACCCACAGCTGGATAAGACATAAGGCTGGACACTTGGGGCTGAGAGGATTGGTGAGCTTTGGTGAGCAACTGCCGAAAGTTTAATGCAATACTTCATGCTACTCATTCCAAGGGTCCCAACACTCCAGGTTGAAGGGAATCTTCCTACAGCTAAACCATGCTTGGGAAACCCAGCGACTGGTATACCATATGATCGGGAAAGGTTTCTAAAACACACCTCATTTTTCCTCTCCTGGGGCTCCGGATCGACATTCCAGCCACTTTACTAACAACATCCCCACATGGAGAGTCAATGTCTTTAAGTTCTGGTATCGCACAGTCTGCAGTTAGTGCGGAGGATGAATGGGAATAGGGGGAACCAGTGAGAAACTAGCTGTAGCGGTTTCAATGGGCACATGTCACTCTAATTTCACATCAGTAAGAAGAATTAACCAAAGGCACAGCAAGGTGCCCCAGAAGAAGAATAGAGCTTCAAGGAATCCTGTGGTTATGGGGCAAGATCACAAAAATAAGAGCTGAAAAATGGAGCTAAGGGCCACTGCAATTCAAAAACCTGCAGAGTTATAAAGGCCAACTATTTTCAAAAAATATATTGAGGTAAGGCTATGAAGAAGCATTGAAAGCAAGGCAGAATTGCAGGAAACCGATTTCAGGAGGTACACTGGAATTGCATTGAAAACATATGAAGAGAGTCAGAACCTCGACAATGATGCACTTGGCCAAAAAGGGCGTATGTGGTTTTTCCTGAATATAGTCAGGAAAAAACGCATACACACTTTTTGGCCAACCAAGCAAGCTTGCAAAGGAAATCTGCACTACAATGAAGTCTCACTTTCCCCTGGTCAAAAGGGCCATCTGAAAAAAGTGTAAAATCCATAAAGGCACGACAGGCCATGGAGAACTGGGAGCCTTCTTATGCTGATGGGCGGGATGTAAATTGCCAACAGCCACTCTGGAGAAGTGTATGGTGTTTCCTGAAACATCTAAAAAACAAAGCAACAGAGCCTAGGGCACTTCCACTTATGGTCCTATAGTTTAGGGAAATTAAAATCAAAAAGACACAGCCACCCCAAAGTTTGGGACGGCTCTGTTTACAAGAACCTCATATACGGTACAAGTTCAATATCGCAGATAGTGAAAAATGGATAAAGAAGTTGTGGTACTTAGGTACAATGCAATATCACTCAGCAATGAAATCTATGTCATCAGGCCCGTAGCAGCATAATGAGTGGATTAAGTATGATGAATCTAACTGAAATAAGTCACACAGCGAAAGAAACATCATAAGATATCACTAATACACGGAATGTAAACTTGGCTACACAGGAACTGAATTCCAAAACAGAACAGGGTCTCAAATTTAGAAAACCAACTTATGCTTGCTTAAGGGGAAAGGTGAGTTGGGGTGCTGCATAAAACCAGAGATTGAAATGAGCACAGATAAATTTCTATAAGCCAAATATGGAATAGACAAGAGCTACTCCTTGCTCAACGAAATGGACTCAACACCCCATATTCAACGCCTAGGAATATACCTGACTAGTAAGAATCATAAAAGCTATGGATTTATATATCTCTGTAAGAGAATCAAGAGTGTGTACTGCGGCATTAAAGCAGTGAAAATCAGCTAAATCCCATATTAAAAATAAATTTCTTAAACAAAACACAATGACAGTGAAATAGAGAGCAATACTTAAGTAATTCATTCAAGGCTTCTGAGGCAACCTGCATTACCATATCTACACCCAGAGCTGGGTGACACATAAGGCTGGACACTTGGGGCTCATAAGATTGGTGAGGTTCGGTGAGCAAATGCAGACCCTTTGAAGTCATATTGCATGGTACCCATTCCATGGGTCTCAACTCTCCAGGTTTAAGGGATTCTTCCTTCAGCTAAAACATGCATGTGGAACCCAGAGTATGATCCACCGTGTGATCGAGAAACGTGTTCAAATGTGTCTCACTTTTCATTCCCTGGTACTCGGGTGCAACATTCCAGACGCTTTACTAACACTCTCCTCACTTGGAGAGTGAGTGCCTTTAACCTCCTGTTTGGCCCAGTTTGCAATTTCTGCGGAAGATGAACAGGAATAGCGAGAACCAATGAGAGACTAGCTGGAGGTGTCTGGACGGGCAAATTTAACTCTCATTTCCCACAGGGAAGAGGAATAAACCAAAGGCTCAGCATGCCGTGCCGGAACCAGATTAGGGCCTGAAGCCATCCTGCGGTGTTGCGGCCAGGTCACAAGAAAGCGAGTTGAAGAAAGGAGCTCAGGGGCACTGTAATTCACAAACCTGCAGATTTATAAATGACAGCTATTGTCCGAAAATATACTGAAGTAGGGCTGCCAAGAGGACTTGAATGCGGGGCAGAATTGCAGGAAACCGATTTCAGGAGGAATCGGAATTGGATTGCATTTAAAACACAGGAAAAGAGGCAGAACGTCGACAATGATGCACTTGGCCAAAAAGGGCGTATGCGTTTTTTCCTGAATATATTCAGGAAAAAACGCATACGCCCTTTTTGGCCAACCAAGCAAGCTTGCAAAGGAAATCTGCACTACAATGAAGTCTCACTTCCCCCCGGTCAAAAGGGCCATCTGAAAAAAGTGTAAAATCCAGAAAGGCAGGACAGGCCATGGAGAACTGGGAGCCTTGTTATGCTGATGGGCAGGATGTAAATTGCCAACAGCCGCTCTGTAGAAGTGTATGGTGTTTCCTGAAACATCTAAAAAACAAAGCAACAGAGCCTAGGGCACTTCCACTTATGGTCCTATAGCTTAGGGAAATTAAAATCAAAAAGACACAGCCACCCCAAAATTTGGGAAGGCTCTTTTTACAGGAATCTCTTCTGCGGCACAAGTTAAATATCCCAGAGAGCAAATAATGGATAAAGAAGTTGCGGTACTTATGTACAACAGAATACCACTCGGCAATGAAATCTATGTCACCAGGCCCGTACCAGCATAATGAGTGGATTGAGGCACGATGATTCTAAGTGAAATAAGTCACACAGAAAAAGAAACATCCTAAGGTATCACTAATACACGGAATGTGAACTTGGCTACACATGAACTGAATTCCAAAACAGAACAGGGTCTCAAATTTAGAAAACCAACTTATGCTTGCTTAAGGGGGAAGGTGAGTTGGGGTGCTGCATAAAAGCAGAGTTTGAAATTAGCACAGATACCGTTCCATAAGCCAAATATGTAATAGACAAGACCTACCCCTTGCTCAACGAAATGGATTCAACAATGAGGTATCACCTCACACCTGGTAGAATAGGCATCATTGAAAATCTACAAACAAAAAATGCTGGAAAGGGTGTGGAGAAAAGGAACCCTCTTCCACTATTGTTGGGAATATAAATTGATACAGTCATTATGGAGAACAATATGGAATTTCTTAAGAAACTAACAATAGAATTACCATATGATACAGCAATCCCAGTACTGGACATATACCCAGACAAAACCATAAATCAAAAAGAGTCATTCACCGCAATGTTCATTGCATCACTATTTACAATATCGAGGTAATGGAAGCAACCTAAATGCCCACAGACAGACGAATGCATAAAGCCGTGGTACATATATAAAATGGAATATTACTAAGCCATGAAAAGGAATGAAATTGGGTCATTTGTAGAGACGTCGATGGATCTAGAGACTGTCATACAGAGTGAAGTAAGTCAGAAAGAGAAAAACAAATCTTGTATATTCATGCATATATGTGGAACCTAGAAAAACTGTACAGGTTAACCATTTTGCAAGGCATAAATAGAGCAACAGATGTAGACAACAAACGTATGGACAACAATGGGGGAAAGCTGTTGAGGGGGTGGTGGTGGGAGGAGTTGAGAGACTGGGATTGGCATGTATACATTTATATGTATAAAATAGATAACCAATAAGAACCTGCTGTATAAAAATATAAAATAAAATTCAAAATTAAAAAGAAATAAAATTTAAAAAATAAAACAGAAAAAACAATTATTCCCTTCACATACATGTATTTATATGAATAAATTATTTCCATGCTTATATCTGTAAATACAAAAAAGAGGAATAAAATCTACCTTGAACCAAAAACGAAAAAGAGAAAAAAAACACAGAACCCACCAGTTCCACAGAGGAAAACCGTATCAGGGCACTTGCTCCAGTTGTAAACAATTCTGAAGTTGGTCAGTGGTGGGGAATCGTCTCCCATTCAGCCAGCAGCCCCCACGCAACAAGCGTCCTCATTGCAAAGCTGGGGCTCCGTGCCGAGGCATCTGTGAGTAAACGTGAGCTGAGCCCCAGGCCAGTTGCTGCTGAACTATTCCCACCCGTCCCAGGTAAAACACCTGAATATATACAAGGACTTGAAAGCCTAGAGGAAGGGCCATAGAGCCACACGAGTGACAGCATGCCGGCCGACTTGGTGCCTGCAGGCCAGCCAGGATGGTCCTGGCCCTGGGTGCTCTTCTGGAAGATTTCCATTTCCCTGCCTGAGATACCCGTCCTGTCCCTGCCCCCACTGCTTTTTTCCTTCCTCACCTCTGCCCAGGGAGAAATTCCAGCAGCAGGTATGGGTGACACATCCTCTTCTTTAGCAGGTGGCAGCCTGGCAACTGCTGCAGAAAGTCCAGCAGAGCCCCACTCACACTGGGCCACCCACAAAGCCGTGGCCTCTCACTCCCTCCCACCAGCCCAGCCCCGAGACTGCTGACAGGGCAGAGAAAATGGCGTCAGGCATGGCTGCAGGGGCTCTTGCTGCCTGGAGTGGTATTTATATTGATCTCAACCCAGGCACACCTGGGGAGGGCTGGCCGGCACGGTAAGGCTGCCCAGGTCAGCCAATCATCACCCCTCAGGTGCTCAAAGTTGCAGAAAATGGAACTTGCTGAACCGGCCAGGTCCAAGGAACAGGTGTGGGCTCCTGAGAGTCAGGATAGACAAGGGGCTGCAGCTTTGGCTTGTTTTCTAATCATTTTATCTGGCCCATGAGTGGGAGACAACTTCAAGAAAACCCTCTCCTAATGAGAGGAACCCAGGAGTCAGGGAGAGGAGGGGTGGGTGGTGGTTGGAGACAGAGGCCTGGTGCCCCGGATGCAGTGGAAGTCTCTGGAAGACCAGTTGGAGGGAGGCCACACAGAGTGATGCCCAGGGTCACAGACCTGTCGCAGCTGCTGTTTGTTAGTTCAAGTCCTGCTCTGAGGTGCTCTGTGTCAGCTCTGAGCGACAGGTGAGCTGGGGGTGCTCTGCAATGAGGGCTATGTGCACGGTTCCTGTGTGCCCAGCCCTGCCACGGTACCTGCAAGGGTAGCTCTGTATCCTGGGAGGGGCCTGACCACGAGAGCCCCGTGGGCTGGGGTGGGGGTGGGGTACCTGCCCAGGTGAGCTCCATATTCTGCGATTGGTCTGACCACGAGAGCCCCATGGGCTGCTGGGGACCTGGTAAAGGATGTCAGGACAGTCAGTGAAGCCACCAAGGATATACCTCCAGTTGCTCCTAATTCCTACACCCTGCTGGTCATTCTACCAACCACCAGGACATGGTATTCTGTATTAGTCTTCAATGATGCCTTCTTTTGTATTCCATTAGTCCCAGAGTCACAAGAAATTTTGGCTTGTGAGTGGCAGGACTCAACATACAACTAAAACAATACTTCCGGGCCGTTCGGCCCCAAGGGTGCAAAAATTCCCACACCATCTTTGGGGAAAGCTTAGCTAAAGACCTAAAAGTTCTGCCTCTGGAAAAGGAAACCCTCCTTCAATATGCAGACGACATTCTGATCGCCAGCCCTACTAAGGAGGCCTCTAAACTACCAAGCCAATAAAGGATAGAAGTTGTCCAAGAAAAAGCTCAAATATCACAGACTACAGTGACCTGCCTGGGCTTCATTCTCACAGAAGGTCGGAGAAGCCCATCCCAGGAAAGGGAAGAAACCGTTTTCAGCCTTACCCATTTCTAAAACTAGAAGACAGCTTTGGGGTTCCTGGGGAGGCCAGGGTTTGCTGCTTCTGGATCCCTAACTACAGTCTACTAGCTGGGCCTCTATATGAAACACTGAAAGGAAAAGATGATGATCCTTTTGAATAGAATCCAGAAGTGGCCTTTCAAGAATGGAAAGAGCAGTCAATTCAGACCCTTGCCCTGGAACTCCCTAATTTAGCTAAACCCTTTGACCTTTACATTCCTGGTGAAAGGTGAATCGCCATTGGAGAATTAGTGCAAAAACTGGGACCACTTGAAATGGAACAATGCAAGAATGCCATCCAGGTAGGATAAACTACAGTCACCAAGGGGCTTGGCCCACTGCCACATCTGGCCAAGATACTGGCGGTATCTAAAAACCTGGAAATCAGCAGCCCAAAAGGCCACCTCCCTCCTAAGGGAAAAGGACCCCACGTGGTGATCCTAACCACCAACCATGCCCTGAAGTTGCAGGGTTCGCTCCGTGGGCACACCGACCTCGAGTGAGGAGGCCCTTCAACTCCAACATCCAGAGAGATAACCGGGGGCAACAGGGCACCATGACGACTCGTGTGAACATCACTTGACCTGGAGTTTCTCTCATAAAACAACAAGAGTGTGTCCCAAAAGAGTAGACTACTGCTTGCAGGACTTACTGCACCCAGAGGGGAGCTAATAATCTTGGCGGGGGAACAGTATACCACACTGTCACCATAGAAAAGCCTACAGACACCGTGCTGATGGTGGCCAATAAGACCGGCTGGACTCCTGTTTACTTCAAAAGGCTGTTGACTCAGTGGCCATCATGGTCCTTGATCACCACTGACCCTGGACTGTCTGGGAGTTGAGCGGGCAGGGCTCTGACACCTGGTGCTGTTTGTACGTTAATTCAGGGGCCTAATTGAAGAAAGCGCAGACTACTGGTCAGAGCATCTAGGCTGGCAGAAACGGTCAGCCTAAGGTGGCCGAACAAATGTGGGGCGGGGTGAAACCGGCCCCCACAGTGTCTCTGCACATCTCTTTCCTGGACCCTTAAAGGTCATTAGAATCTATAACACTTCCAATGTTGGTGCTCAGGCGGACGACCAGGGAGACAGGGGTCCTGGGGACAATCAACGTCACCGGGAGGCTGCTGGGGAGAAGCTCTGACCCTCGCCCCAGGGTATGAGGGCTCCCAACTCAGCACTCAGCAGTTACAGAAGAAGGGTCTGCACCCTCAGCACTCCAAGAATGAGGAACGGGACAAAAGGCAGAGGAGGGGTTTGTCCCCAGCAAAGCCCATTAAAAATCCCTGGGAGATAAAAATAGAATCTGGGCAATAAAGTCAAGTCTAACCTTTTTTATCCTTTGTGCTTTGTCTAATTTCACGTGCTCCTAGGGTCCCGCATGCAGAGGTTCCACACCCGGCACTTCAGACCAGATTTCCTAGTGCAGAATGGCTGGGTCGACACCTCAGCTCCTGGGGCCCAGTGTAGACTCCACGATATAGAGCCTGAGCTACAGCCAACCCGGCCCTCGAGAGCTCCGCCACCTCCCTCCCTCCCACTGACTCTGACAGGATCTCTACACAGCAGCCCAGCCCACAGCCCACGGGGTAGTGCATGCTCTCACCTCTCCATTCTCTGATCAAAATATAAAGTTTCCTTTGCTTGTGAACCAAACTCAGTCTCGATCTGTTGGCCCCAATGACACTGGGCAGGGGGACACTTGTTGGGGTCCACTCTGGAGGATCAGTAACAGAAATTGAGACTATTGTAACCTCAATGAACAGATGTGTGAGCCAAACTGTAGTTAACATAGAACAGTGTATAAGGCTCGGGTAAAATAAGATGTTTTTAACACTTCCATTTGATATTTCCATCACTTTTTATAAGCAAGTTCAGTGAAAAGGTTTGTCTTATTTGTCAGGTCAATATTAGAGAAACGAAGTGATTTCTTTCCAAGGATGTACATCTAATAATCTTGGTTAAACCTTCAATCTTGTTTTAAATGCTTTTCCATTGAAAATGATACCTCTCTTTCAGCTCCCCCATTTCTGAGAAGTATAAAATCTTATAATTTATTATTACCAAAGGGGAAAGGTGGGAGGAGGGATAAATTAACAGTTTGGAATTAACACATACACACTGCTATGTATAAAATAGATCATCAACAAGGAACTACTGTATAGCACAGGGAACTACACTCAACATTTTGCAATAACCTATAAGGGGAAATAATCTGAAAAAGAATAGATATTTTTATTGACATCATCTATCAATGACAGTTAAAGTGTAGCCTAAGGGAAGCTGGTGGTGAGTGCTTCTGACCCTGAAGACTTCAATCATCTAAAGTTTGGACTCTGCCTACTTCCCAAGGCCCTTAATGAACATATGTGTAGCCGTAGCTTAAAAACTTCCCCAGTTTGGGTTTCGGGGAGACACTGATTTTGAAAAAGCCCTGGTGTTCTCCTTACATGAATGGGACTCTTCCTACTGCTAAAACATGTCTGTCACACCCAGAGGATGGTATACCGTCTGATCGGGAAGAGTTTGGAAAAGGCATCTCATCTCCTCATCTCCTGGTGCTCGGGTTCACCCCTCCAGCGTCTTTACTAACAGTCTCCCCACTTGGAGATGTCAGCACTGTCAACATCCTGTTGCGTACAGTTTGGAATTTGTCCAGAGGATGAAGCGGAAGGATGAGGAACAATGAGAGACAAGTCCTAGGTGTTCAGACAGACACATGTCACTCTAATTTCCAATCAGGAAGACGAATTGACCAAAGGCTAGGGTTGCCCATGGAAACAGTATAGGGCTTGAGGAAATCCCGCTGCTTTGTGGCCAGTTCCCATAAACACAAGTTGAACAATGGAACTCAGGGGCAGTAAAATTCACAAAACTGCAGAGTTGAAAATATCCATCACTGAAAAATGTCTTGAGGAAAGTCAGAGAAAAGGACTTGTAAGCAAGGGAGAATGGCAGGAAAGGGATTTGAGGAGGTAGAAAGGACTCGCCATTAAGCACAAGAAAAGGAGCTGAACATTGCCAACATTGCAGTTGGCCAAAAAGGGTGTATGCGTTTTCTTCTGTATATATTCAAGAAAAGGGCATACACTTTTTTAGCCAACCAAACAGGTGGGCACTGGAAGTCAATACTACAAAAGATATCACTTCGCATCAGTCAGAAGAGCCATCCTCATAAAGCGTAAACAACAGAAATGCAGGACAGGGCAAGGAGAAGAGGGAGCCCTGTGAGACTTATAGTGGAAATGTATATTGCCAACGGCCATTCTGGAGAAGTGTATTGTGTTTACTAAAGCATCTAAAAAATGAGCTACAGAGCATAGGGCACTTGCACTCATGGGCGTATATCTTGGGAAAAACAAAAATCGAGAGGACACAGGCACCCCAATGTTTACCCCCTCTCTGTTTAAAAGATCCTCGACTAGGATATAACTTAAATGTCTCTGGAGGGAAAAAATGGATAGAGATGTGGTACTTAGGTAGAGTGGAATATTATTCAGCCTGGAAATCAATGAAATATGGCCAGTTGTAACAACTCCAGAGGAGTTACGTATGATCATTCTAAGTGACAGAATTCAAAAAGAAAAAGACACATATCATAAGATATCACTTAAAGGTGGAATCCAAAATGGCTACACATGAAATAAATTACAAAACAAAAACATAGTCAAATATGTAGAAAACACGCATAAGGCTGCTAAACGGGAAAGGTGGGGAGGGGTGAGGCATCATCCAGGAGGTTGAAATTAGCAAAGATACCATTCCAAATACCAAACTGATAATCAACAAGGCCTACACGGTAGCTAAAAGAACTGCACTCAGCACACTCAAGTCACCGGAAAAGAATATATACGACTGGTAAGAATCTGAAAAAGAATTTACTGATGTCTCTCTGTACGTGAATCAAGTGGATGTACAGCAGCAAGAAACAGAGCTTTGAAAATCAGCTGTAACCAATATAGTAATAAATTGAAAAAAATAAACGACAGAGAGACAGAGAAAACCTCTTACAACTTTTCCTCAGGGACGGTGATGCAACATGGATTGAACACATCTAGACCCACAGCAGGATGAGACATAAGGCTGGAAACTGTTTGCGCTAAGAGAAATGTGAGGTTGGGTGAGGAAATGCACACCCTTTAAAGTAATACTACCTGGTACCCATTCAATGGGTCCCAAATCTGCAGGTTCAAGGGATCTTCCTACAGCTAAAACATGCATGGAAAACCCAGAGGACTGTACACCATGTGATCGGGAGATGTGTCTAAAATGCACCTCATTTATCCTCTCCTGGTGCTCCTGTTCACCATTCCAGCCACGTTACTTAGAATCTCCCCACTTGGAGAATCAGCACATTTCAACTTCTGTTTCACACATTTTGCAAATTGTGAGGAGGATGAACGGGAAGAGGGGGAACCAATGAGAGAATAGTTGTAGGGGTTTGGACGGGCACATATCACTCTAATTTCCCATTAAGAATAAGAATTAAAGAAAGGCTCAGCCTGCCTCGCCGGAGCCAAAATAGGGCCTGAAGCAATCCTGCGGGTTTGAGGCCAGCTCACAAAAGAGCAACTCAAAAAATGGAGCTCAGGGTCACTGCAATTCACAAACCTGCAGAGTTATAAATGAAAACTAACGTCCAAAAATATGTTGAGGTAAGGCAAAGAAGAGGATCTGAATGCAAGACAGAATTGCAAGAAACAGATTTCAAGAGATAGATTGGACTCGTCTTTCACGCACATGAAAAGCGGCAGAATTTCGACAATGATGCAGTTGGCCCAAAAGGGCGTATGCATTTTTTCCTGATTATATCCAGGAAAAAACGCATACGCACTTTATGGGCAACGAAGCAAGCAAGCAATGCAAATGTGCACAACAAAGAAGTCTCACTTCCCACCGGTCAAAAGGGCCATCCTAAAAAATTGTAAAAACCAGAAATGCAGGACAGGCCATGGAGAACAGGGAGCCTTTATACGCTGATGGGCAGTGTGTGAACTGCCGAGAGCCACTCTGGAGAAGTGTATGGTGGTTCCTAAATCATCTAAAAAAACAGAGCTACAGAGTATAGGACACTTCCAATCATGGGAGTATATCTAGGGAAGTCTAAAAATCAACAAGACACAAGCACACCACAGTTTAGGGCTACTCTGTTTACAAGAACCTCAACTTCAGTACACCTTAAATATCCCAGGAAAGAGAACAATGGATAAAGAAGATGTGGTACTTATGTACAATGGAATATCTCTTCACCATGAAATCAATGTAATAAGGCTAGTAGAAGGATAAAGAGTGGATTTAGGTCCGATAATACTACTTGAAATAAGTCAAACAGAAAAAGAAACATATCATAAGATATCACTTATAGAGGGAGGGTAAATATGGCTGCACAAGAAATGAATTACAGAACAGAACAGTGTCTCACATTTAGAAAACACACTTATGTCAGCTTAAGGGGAAAGGAGAGGTGGGGTGATGCATAAAACCAGAGTTTGAAATTAGCACAGATACCGTTCAATAAACCAAATAGGTATTAGACAAGATCTACACCTTGCTCAATGAACTGGCCTCAACACACCCTATACACCGCAGAGAAATATATCTGAGTAATAAGAATCTTAAAACCCATGTATTGATATATCTCCATAAGGGAATCAAGTGTGTGCAGAGCGGCACAAACACAGCAGTGAAAATGAGCTAAACCCCATTATAGAAATAAATTTTAAAAACAAAACGCTGAAACAATGAAAGAGAGAAAAATTCTTACAAAATTCGCTCAGGGGCTGTGATGCAACCTGGATTGACCACATATAAACCCACAGCTGGATAAGACATAAGGCTGGACACTTGGGGCTGAGAGGATTGGTGAGCTTTGGTGAGCAACTGCCGAAAGTTTAATGCAATACTTCATGCTACTCATTCCAAGGGTCCCAACACTCCAGGTTGAAGGGAATCTTCCTACAGCTAAACCATGCTTGGGAAACCCAGCGACTGGTATACCATATGATCGGGAAAGGTTTCTAAAACACACCTCATTTTTCCTCTCCTGGGGCTCCGGATCGACATTCCAGCCACTTTACTAACAACATCCCCACATGGAGAGTCAATGCCTTTAAGTTCTGGTATCGCACAGTCTGCAGTTAGTGCGGAGGATGAATGGGAATAGGGGGAACCAGTGAGAAACTAGCTGTAGCGGTTTCAATGGGCACATGTCACTCTAATTTCACATCAGTAAGAAGAATTAACCAAAGGCACAGCAAGGTGCCCCAGAAGAAGAATAGAGCTTCAAGGAATCCTGTGGTTATGGGGCAAGATCACAAAAATAAGAGCTGAAAAATGGAGCTAAGGGCCACTGCAATTCAAAAACCTGCAGAGTTATAAAGGCCAACTATTTTCAAAAAATATATTGAGGTAAGGCTATGAAGAAGCATTGAAAGCAAGGCAGAATTGCAGGAAACCGATTTCAGGAGGTACACTGGAATTGCATTGAAAACATATGAAGAGAGTCAGAACCTCGACAATGATGCACTTGGCCAAAAAGGGCGTATGTGGTTTTTCCTGAATATAGTCAGGAAAAAACGCATACACACTTTTTGGCCAACCAAGCAAGCTTGCAAAGGAAATCTGCACTACAATGAAGTCTCACTTTCCACTGGTCAAAAGGGCCATCTGAAAAAAGTGTAAAATCCATAAAGGCACGACAGGCCATGGAGAACTGGGAGCCTTGTTATGCTGATGGGCGGGATGTAAATTGCCAACAGCCACTCTGGAGAAGTGTATGGTGTTTCCTGACACATCTAAAAAACAAAGCAACAGAGCCTAGGGCACTTCCACTTATGGTCCTATAGTTTAGGGAAATTAAAACAAAAAGACACAGCCACCCCAAGTTTGGAACCGCTCTGTTTACAAGAACCTCATATACGGTACAAGTTCAATATCGCAGAAATAGAATAATGGATAAAGAAGTGGTGGTACTTACGTACAATGCAATATCACTCAGCAATGAAATCTATGTCATCAGGCCCATAGCAGAATAATGAGTGAATTCAGGTACGATGATTCTAACTGAAATAAGTCACACAGAAAAAGAAACATCATAAGATATCACTAATACACAGAATGTAAACTTGGCTACACAGGAACTGGATTACAAAACAGAACAGGGTCTCAAATTTAGAAAACCAACTTATGCTTGCTTAAGGGGAAAGGTGAGTTGGGGTGCTGCATAAATCCAGAGATTGAAATGAGGACAGATAAAGTTCCTTAAGCCAAATATGGAATAGACAAGAGCTACTCCTTGCTCAACGAAATGGACTCAACACCCCATACTAAACGCCTAAGAATGTACCTGACTAGTAGGTATCTGAAAACCTATGGATTGCTATGTCTCCGAAAGAGAATCAAGCATGTGTACAGGGGCATAAACGCAGCAGTGATAGGATTGGAGAGGTTCGGTGAGCAAATGAAGACCCTTTGAAGTCACATTGCATGGTACCCATTCCACGGGTCTCAACTCTCCAGGTTTAAGGGATTCTTCCTTCAGCTAAAACATGCATGTGGAACCCAGAGTATGATCAACCGTGTGATCGTGAGACGTGTTCCAATATGTCTCAGTTCTCGTCCCCTGGTACTCGGGTGCAACATTCCAGACGCTTTACCAACACTCTCCCGACTTGGAGAGTCAGTGCCTTTAACCTCCTGTTTGGCCCAGTTTGCAATTTCTGCGGAAGATGAACAGGAATAGCGAGAACCAATGAAAGACTAGCTGGAGGTGTCTGGACGGGCAAATTTAACTCTCATTTCCCACCAGGAAGAGGAATTAACCAAAGGCTCAGCGTGCCGTGCCGGAACCAGATTAGGGCCTGAAGCAATCCTGCGTTGTTGCGGCCAGCTCACAAGAAAACGAGTTGAAGAAAGGAGCTCAGGGGCACTGTAATTCACAAACCTGCAGAGTTATAAATGACAGCTATCGTCCAAAAATATACTGAAGTAAGGCTGCCAAGAGGACTTGAAAGTGGGGCAGAATTGCAGGAAACCGATTTCAGGAGGTCGACTGGAATTGCATTTAAAGCATAGGAAAAGAGGCAGAACGTCGACAATGATGCACTTGGCCAAAAAGGGCATATGCGTTTTTTCCTGAATATATTCAGGAAAAAACGCATACGCCCTTTTTGGCCAACCAAGCAAGCTTGCAAAGGAAATCTGCACTACAATGAAGTCTCACATCCCCCCCGGTCAAAAGGGCCATCTGAAAAAAGTGTAAAATCCAGAAAGGCAGGACAGGCCATGGAGAACTGGGAGCCTTGTTATGCTGATGGGCGGGATGTAAATTGCCAACAGCCACTCGGGAGAAGTGTATGGTGTTTCCTGAAACATCTAAAAAACAAAGCAACAGAGCCTAGGGCACTTCCACTTATGGTCCTATAGCTTAGGGAAATTAAAACAAAAAGACACAGCCACCCCAAGTTTGGGACAGCTCTGTTTACAAGAACCTCGTTTACAGTACAAGTTCAATATCGCAGAAATAGAATAATGGATAAAGAATTTGTGGTACTTACGTACAATGCAATATCACTCAGCAATGAAATCTATGTCATCAGGCCCATAGCAGAATAATGAGTGGATTCATGTATGATGATTCTAACTGAAATAAGTCACACAGAAAAAGAAACATAAGATATCACTAATACACGGAATGTAAACTTGGCTACAGAGGAACTGGATTACAAAACAGAACAGGGTCTCAAATTTAGAAAACCAACTTATGCTTGCTTAAGAGGAAAGGTGAGTTGGGGTGCTGCATAAATCCAGAGATTGAAATGAGCACAGATAAAGTTCCTTAAGCCAAATATGGAATAGACAAGAGCTACTCCTTGCTCAACGAAATGGACTCAACACCACATATTAAACGCCTAAGAATGTACCTGACTTGTAGGTATCTGAAAACCTATGGATTGCTATGTCTCCGAAAGAGAATGAAGCGTGTGTACAGGGGCATAAACGCAGCAGTGATAGGATTGGAGAGTTTCGGTGAGCAAATGAAGACCCTTTGAAGTCATATTGCATGGTACCCATTCCACGGGTCTCAACTCTCCAGGTTTAAGGGATTCTTCCTTCAGCTAAAACATGCATGTGGAACCCAGAGTATGATCAACCGTGTGATTGGGAGACGTGTTCCAATATGTCTCAGTTTTCGTCCCCTGGTACTCGGGTGCAACATTCCAGACGCTTTACTAACACTCTCCCCACTTGGAGAGTCAGTGCCTTTAACCTCCTGTTTGGCCCAGTTTGCAATTTCTGCAGAAGATGAACAGGATTAGGGAGAATCAATGAGAGATTAGCTGGAGGTGTCTGCACGGGCAAATTTAACTCTCATTTCCCACCAGGAAGAGGAGTTAACCAAAGGCTCAGCGTGCCGTGCCGGAACCAGATTAGGGCCTGAAGCAATCCTGCGGTGTTGCGGCCAGCTCACAAGAAAGCGAGTTGATGAAAGAAGTTCAGGGGCACTGTAATTCACAAACCTGCAGAGTTATAAATGACAGCTATCGTCCAAAAATATACTGAAGTAAGGCTGCCAAGAGGACTTGAAAGTGGGGCAGAATTGCAGGAAACCGATTTCAGGAGGTAGACTGGAATTGCATTGAAAGCATAGGAAAAGAGGCAGAACGTCGACAATGATGCACTTGGCCATAAAGGGTGTATGCGTTTTTTCCTGAATATATTCAGAAAAAATGCATACGCCCTTTTTGGCCAACCAAGCAAGCTTGCAAAGGAAATCTGCACTACAATGAAGTCTCACTTCCCCCCGGTCAAAAGGGCCATCTGAAAAAAGTGTAAAATCCAGAAAGGCAGGACAGGCCATGGAGAACTGGGAGCCTTGTTATGCTGATGGGCGGGATGTAAATTGCCAACAGACACTCGGGAGAAGTGTATGGTGTTTCCTGAAACATCTAAAAAACAAAGCAACAGAGCCTAGGGCACTTCCACTTACTGTCCTATAGCTTAGGGAAATTAAAATCAAAAAGACACAGCCACCCCAAAGTTTGGGACGCCTCTGTTTACAAGAACCTCGTTTACCGTACAAGTTCAATATCACAGAAAGTGAAAAATGGATAAAGAACTTGTGGTACTTACGTACAATGCAGTATCACTCAGCAATGAAATCTATGTCATCAGGCCCGTAGCAGCATAATGAGTGGATTCAGGTACGATGATTCTAACTGAAATAAGTCACACAGAAAAAGAAACATCATAAGATATCAGTAATACACGGAATGTAAACTTGGCTACAGAGGAACTGGATTACAAAACAGAACAGGGTCTCAAATTTAGAAAATCAACTTATGCTTGCTTAAGGGGCAAGGTGAGTTGGGGTGCTGCATAAAACCAGAGATTGAAATGAGCACAGATAAAGTTCCTTAAGCCAAATATGGAATAGACAAGAGCTACTCCATGCTCAACGAAATGGACTCAACACCCCATATTAAACGCCTAAGAATGTAACTGACTAGTAAGTATCTTAAAACCTATGGATTGCTATGTCTCCGAAAGAGAATCAGACGTGTGTACAGGGGCATAAACGCAGCAGTAATAGGATTGGAGAGGTTCGGTGAGCAAATGAAGACCCTTTGAAGTCATATTGCATGGTACCCATTCCACGGGTCTCAACTCTCCAGGTTTAAGGGATTCTTCCTTCAGCTAAAACATGCATGTGGAACCCAGAGTATGATCCACCCTAACCCTTCCCCGAAGCCTTACCCTAACCCATTCCCAAGTCCTAAACCGTACGCTAACACTAACCCATGCCCTCACACGTACGCTCATCTTAAACCGTTTTTGTACCCTCACCTGGACCCTAAACCGTACTGAAATCCTAACCCTAACCCTAGCCCGAACCCTAACCCTAACACTTCCCCGGAGCCTTCCCCTCACCCGTCACCTAATCCTAACCCGTATGCTAAAACTAAACCGTGCCCTCACACGTACGCTCCCCGTGAACCGTTGTCGTACCCTCACCTGGACCCTAAACCGTCCCCGTCCCCTAACCCTAACCCTAGGCCGAACCCTAAACATAACCCTTCCCCGAATCCTTCCCCTCACCCGTCGCATAATTCTAACCCGTACGCTAACACTAACCCGTGCCCTCACACGTACGCTCCCCGTGAAACGTTGTCGTACCCTCACCTGGACCCTAAAACGTCCCCGTCCCCTAACTCTAACTGTAGCCCGAACCCTAACACTAAACCTTCCCCGAAGCCTTCCCCTCACCCGTCCCCTATTCCTAAGCCGTACGCTAACACTAACCCGTGCCCTCACACGTACGCTCCCCCTAAACCGTTGTCATACCCTCACCTGGACCCTAAACCGTCCCCATCCCCTAACCCTAACCCTAGCCGGAACCCTAACCCTAACCCTTCCCAGGAGCCTTCCACTCACCCGTCCCCTAATCCTAACCCGTACGCTAACATAAACCGTGCCCTCACACGTACGCTCCCCCTAAACAGTTGTCCTACCCTCACATGGACCCTAAACCGTCCCCGTCCCCTACACCTAACCCTAGACTGAACCCTAACCCTAACCCTTCCCGGAAGACTTCCCCTCACACGTCCCCTAATCCTAAACTCTACGCGGACACTAACTTGTGCCCTCACACGTACGCTCCCCCTAAACCGTTGTCGTACCTTCACCTGGACCCTAAACCATCCCTGTCCCCTAACCGTAACCCTAGCCCGAACCCTAACCCTAACCCTTCCCCGAAGCCTGACCCTCATCCGTCCCCTAATCCTAACCCGTACGCTAACACAAACCCGTGCCCTCATACGTACGCTCACCTAAACCGTTGTCGTAACCTCACCTGGACCCTAAACCGTCCCCGTCCCCTAACCCTAACCCTAGCCCGAACCCTAAACCTACCACTTCCCCGAAGACTTCCCCTCACCCGTCCCTTAATCCTAACCCGTACGCTAACACTAAAATGTGCCCTCACATGTACGCTCCCCCTAAACCGTTGTCGTACCCTCACCTGGACCCTAAACCGTCCCCGTCCCCTAACCCTAACCCTAACCCGAACCCTAACCCTAACACTTCCCCGAAGCTTTCCCCTCACCCGTCCCCATCCTAACCCGTACTCTAACACTAACCCGTGCCCTCACATGTACGCACCCCCTAAAACACTGTCATACCCTCACCTGGACCCTAAACCGTCCCCGTCCCCCAACCCTAACCCTAGCCCGAACCATAACCCTAACCCTACCCCGAAGATTTCCCCTCACCCGTCCCCTAATCCTAACCCGTACGCTAACACTAACCCGTGCCCTCACACGTACGCGCCCCCTAAACCGTTGTCATACCCTCCCCTGGACCCTAAACCATCCCAGTCCCCTAACCCTAACCCTAGCCCGAACCCTAACCCTAACCCTTCCCAGAAACCTGACCCTCACCCGTCCCCTAATCCTAACCCGTACGCTAACACTAACCCGTGCCCTCACACGTACGCACCCCCTAAACCGTTGTCGTTCCCTCACCTGGACCCTAAACCGTCCCGGTCTCCAAACCCTAACCCTAGCCCGAACCCTAACCCTAACCCTTCCCCGAAGCCTGACCCTCACCCGTCCCCTAATCCTAACACGTACGCTAACACTAACCGGCGCCCTCACACGTACGCTACCCCTAAAGTGTTGTCGTACCATCCTCTGGACCCTAAACCGTCCCCGTCCCCTAACCCTAGCCCTAGCCCGAACCCTAACCCTAACACTTCCCCGAAACCTGACCCTCACCCGTCCCCTAATCCTAACCCGTACGCTAACACTAACCCGCGCCCTCACACGTACGCTCCCCCTAAAGCGTTGTCGTACCCTCCCCTGGACCCTAAACCGTCCCCGTCTCCTATCCCTAAACCTAGCCCGAACCCTAACCCTAACCCTTCCCCGAAGCCTGACCCTCACCCGTCCCCTAATCCTAACCCGTACGCTAACAGTAAAATGTGCCCTCACATGTACGCTCCGCCTAAATCGTTGTCGTACCCTCACCTGGACACTAAACCGTCCCCGTTCCCTAACCCTAAACTTAGCCCGAACCCTAACCCTAACCCTTCCCCGGAGCCTTCCCTTCACCCGTCCCCTAATCCTAACCCGTACGCTAACACTAACCCGTGCCCTCACATGTACGCTCCATCTAAACCGTTGTCGTACCTTCACCTGTACCTTAAACCGTCCCCGTCCCCTAACCCTAACTCTAGCCCGCTCCCTAACCCTAACACTTCCCCGAAGCCTTCTCCTCACCCGTCCCCTAATCCTAAGCCGTACGCTAACATTTACCCATGCCCTCACACGTACACTCCCCCTAAACCGTTGTCTTACCCTCACCTGGACCCTAAACCGTCCCCGTCCCCTAACGCTAACCCTAGCCCGAACCCTAACCCTAACCCTTCCCCGAAGTCTTCCCCTCAAAGGTCCCCTAATCCTAACCCGTACGCTAACACTAACCTGTGCCCTCACACGTACCCTCCCTCTAAACCGTTGTCGTACCCTCACCTGGACCCTAAACCGTCCCCATCCCCTAACCCTAACCCTAGCCCGAACCCTAACCCTAACCCTTCCCTGAAGCCTTTCCCTCACACGTCCCATGATCCTACCCCGTATGCTAACACTAACCCGTGCCCTCACACGTACGCTCCCCCTAAACCGTTGTCATACCCTCACCTGGACCCTAAACCGTCCCCGTCCCCTAACCCTAACCCTAGCCCAAACCCTAACCCTAACCCTTCCAGGAAGCCTTCCCCTCACCCTTCCCCTATTCATAAGCTGTACGCTAACACTAACCCGTGCCCTCACACGTACGCTCCCCCTGAACCGTTGTCGTACTGTCACCTGGACCCTAAACCGTACTCTAACCCTAACCCTAACCCTAGCCCGAACCCTAACCCTAACACTTCCCCGGAGCCTTCCCCTCACCAGTCACCTAATCCTAACCCATACGCTAACACTAAACCGTGCCCTCACACGTACGCTCCCCCTAAACCGTTGTGGTACCCTCACCTGGACCCTAAACCGTCCCCGTCCCCTACCCCTAACCCTTGACCGAACCCTAAGTCTAACCCTTCCCCGAAGCCTTCCCCTCACACGTCCCCTAATCCTAACCCTTAAGCTAACACTAACCCATGCCCTCACACGTACGCTCCCCCTAAACCGTTGTCGTACCCTCAACTGGACCCTAAACTGTCCCCGTCCCCTAACCCTAACCCTAGCCTGAACCCTAACCCTAACACTTCCCCGAACCATTCCCCTCACCCATCCCCTAATGCTAACCCGTATGGTAACACTAAACATTGCCCTCACACGTTCGCTCCCCCTAAATCGTTGTCGTACCCTCACCTGGACCTGAAACCGTCCCCGGCCCCTAACCCTAACTCTAGCCCGTTCCCTAACCCTAACCCTTCCCCGAAGCCTTCCCCTCACACTTCCCCTAATCTTAAGCCGTACGCTAACATTAAACAGTGCCCTCACAAGTACGCTCCCCCTAAACCGTTGTCGTACCCTCACCTGGACCCTATACCGTCCCCGTCCCCTAATCCTAAACCTAGGCCGAATCCTAACCCTAACCCTTCCCCGAAGACTTCCCCTCACCCGTCCCCCAATACTAAGCCGTATGCCAACACTAACCCGTGCCCTCACATGTACTCTCCATCGAAACCGTTGTCGTACCCTCACCTGGACCCTAAACCTTCCCCGTCCCCTAACTCTAACCCTAGCCCGAACCCTAACACTAAAACTTCCCCGAAAACTACCCCTCACCCATCCCCTATTCCTAAGCCGTACGCTAACACTAACCCTTGCCCTCACATGTACGCTCCCCCTAAACCGTTGTCGTACCCTCACCTGGACCCTAAACCGTCCCCGTCCCCTAACATTAAACCTAGCCCGAACCCTAATCCTAACCCATCTCCGAAGCCTTCCCCTCACCCGTCCCCTAATACTAACATGTACGCTAACATTAACCTGTGCCCTTACACGTACGCTCCCCCTAAACCGTTGTCGCAACCTCAGGTGGAAACTAAACCATCCCTGTCCCCTAACCCTAACCCTAGCCCGAACCATAACCCTAACCCTACCCCGAAGATTTCCCCTCACCCGTCCCCTAATCCTAACCCGTACGCTAACACTTACCCATGCCCTCACACGTACGCGCCCCCTAAACCGTTGTCATACCCTCCCCTGGACCCTAAACCATCCCAGTCCCCTAACCCTAACCCTAGCCCGAACCCTAACCCTAACCCTTCCCAGAAACCTGACCCTCACCCGTCCCCTAATCCTAACCCGTACGCTAACACTAACCCGTGCCCTCACACGTACGCACCCCCTAAACCGTTGTCGTTCCCTCACCTGGACCCTAAACCGTCCCCGTCTCCAAACCCTAACCCTAGCCCGAACCCTAACCCTAACCCTTCCCCGAAGCCTGACCCTCACCCGTCCCCTAATCCTAACACGTACGCTAACACTAACCCGCGCCCTCACACGTACGCTACCCCTAAAGTGTTGTCGTACCATCCCCTGGACCCTAAACCGTCCCCGTCCCCTAACCCTAACCCTAGCCCGAACCCTAACCCTAACACTTCCCCGAAGCCTGACCCTCACCCGTCCCCTAATCCTAACCCGTACGCTAACACTAACCCGCGCCCTCACACGTACGCTCCCCCTAAAGCGTTGTCGTACCCTCCCCTGGACCCTAAACCGTCCCCGTCTCCTATCCCTAAACCTAGCCCGAACCCTAACCCTAACCCTTCCCCGAAGCCTAACCCTCACCCGTCCCCTAATCCTAACCCGTACGCTAACACTAACCCACGCTCTCACACGTACGCTCCCCCTAAAGCGTTGTCGTACCCTCCCCTGGACCCTAAACCGTCCCCGTCCCCTAACCCTAACCCTAGCCCGAACCCTAACCCTAACCCTTCCCCGAAGCCTGACCCTCAGCCGTCCCCTAATCCTAACCCGTACGCTAACACTAACCCGCGCCCTCACACGTACGCTCCCCCTAAAGCGTTGTCGTACCCTCCCCTGGATCCTAAACCGTCCCTGTCCCCTAACCCTAACCCTAGGCCGAACCCTAACCCTAACCCTTCCCCGAAGCCTGACCGTAACACGTCCCTTAATCCTAACCCGTACGCTAACACTAACCCGTGCCCTCACAGTTACGCTCCCCCTAAAGCGTTGTCGTACCCTCCCCTGGACCCTAAACCGTCCCCGTCCCCTAACCCTAACCCTAGCCCGAACCCTAACCCTAACCCTTCCCGAAGCCTGACCCTTATTCGTCCCCTAATCCTAAACCGTACACTAACACTAACCAGCGCCCTCACACGTACGCTCCCCCTAAAGCGTTGTCGTACCCTCCCCTGGACCCTAAACCGTCCCAGTCCCCTAACCCTTACCGTAGCCTGAAACCTAACCCTAACCCTTCCCCGAAGCCTGACCCTCAACCGTCCCCTAACCCTAACCCGTACGCTAACACTAACCCGCGCCCTCACACGTACGCTCCCCCTAAAGCGTTGTCGTACCCTCCCCTGGACCCTAAACCGTTCCCGTCCCCTAACCCTAACCCTAGCCCGAACCCTAACCCTAACCCTTCCCCGAAGCCTGACCCTCACCCGTCCCCTAACCCTAACCCGTACGCTAACACTAGCCCGCGCCCTCACACGTACGCTCCACCTAAAGCGTTGTCGTACTCTCCCCTGGACCCTAAACCGTCCCCGTCCCCTAACCCTAACCCTAGCCCGAACCCTAACCCTAACCCTTCCCCGAAGCCTGACCCTCACCCGTCCCCTAATCCTAACCCGTACGCTAACACTAACCCACGCCCTCACACGTACGCTCCCCCTAAAGCGTTGTCGTACCCTCCCCTGGACTCTAAACCGTCCCCGTCCCCTAACCCTAACTCTAGCCCGAACCCTAACCCTAAACCTTCCCCGAAACATGACCCTCACCCGTCCCCTAATCCTAACCCGTACGCTAACACTAACCCGCGCCCTCACACCTACACTCCCCCTAAAGCGTTGTCGTACCCTCACCTGGACCCTAAAACGTCCTCGTGCCCTAACCTTAACCCTAGCCCGAACCGTAACACTAACACTTCCCCGAAACCTGACCCTCACCCGTCCCCTAATCCTAACCCGTACGCTAACATTAACCCGCGCCCTCACACGTACGCTCCCCCTAAAGCGTTGTCGTACCCTCACCTGGACCCTAAACCGTCCCCGTGCCCTAACCCTAACCCTAGCCCGAACCCTAACCCTAACCCTTCCCCGAAGCCTGACCCTCACCCGTCCCCTAATCCTAACCCGTACGCTAACACTAACCCGCGCCCTCACATGTACGCTCCCCCTAAAGCGTTGTCGTACCCTCCCCTGGACCCTAAACCGTCCCCGTCCCCTAACCCTAAACCTAGCCCGAACCCTAACCCTAACCCTTCCCCGAAGCCTGACCCTCACCCGTCCCCTAATCCTAACCCGTACGCTAACACTAACCTGCGCCCTCACGCGTACGCTCCCCCTAAAGCGTTGTCGTACCCTCCCCTGGACCCTAAACCGTCCCCGTCTCCTAACCCTAACCCTAGCCCTAACCCTAAGTCTAACCCTTCCCCGAAACCTGACCCTCACATGTCCCCTAATCCTAACACGTACGCTAACACTAACCCGCGCCCTCACACGTACGCTCCCCCTAAAGCGTTGTCGTACCCTCCCCTGAAACTTAAACCGTACCCGTCCCCTAACCCTAAACCTAGCACGAACCCTAACCCTAACGCTTCCCCGAAGCCTGACCCTCACCCGTCCCCTAATCCTAACCCGTACGCTAACACTAACCTGCGCCCTCACGCGTACGCTCCCCCTAAAGCGTTGTCGTACCCTCCCCTGGACACTAAACCGTCCCCGTCCCCTAACCCTAACACTAGCCCGAACCCTAAGCCTAACACTTCCCCGAAGCCTGACCCTCACCCGTCCCCTAATCCTAACACGTACGCTAACACTAACCCGCGCCCTCACACGTACGCTCTCCCTAAAGCGTTGTCGTACCCTCTCCTGGACCCTAAGCCGTCCCCGTCCCCTAAACCTAACCCTAGCCCGAACCCTAACCCTAACACTTCCCCGAAGCCTGACCCTCACCCGTCCCCTAATCCTAACCCGTACGCTAACACTAACCCTCGCCCTCACGCGTACGCTCCCCATAAAGCGTTGTCGTGCCCTCCCCTGGACCCTAAACCGTCCCCGTCCCCTAACCCTAACCCTAGGCCGAACCCTAACCCTAACCCTTCCCCGAAGCCTGACCCTCACCCGTCCCCTAATCCTAACCCGTACGCTAACACTAACCCGCGCCCTCACATGTACGCTCCCCATAAAGGGCTGTCGTACCCTCCCCTGGACCCTAAACCGTCCCCATCCCCTAACCCTAACCCTAGCCCGAATCCTAACCCTAACGCTTCCCCGAAGCCTGACCCTCACCCGTCCCCTAACCCTAACCCGTACGCTAACAATAACCCGCGCCCTCACACGTACGCTCCCCCTAAAGCATTGTCTTACCCTCCCCTGGACCCTAAACCGTCCCAGTCCCCTAACACTTACCGTAGCCCGAAACCTAACCCTAACCCTTCCCCGAAGCCTGACACTCACCCGTCCCCTAATCCTAACCCGTACGCTAACACTAACCCGCGCCCTCACACGTACGCTCCCCCTAAAGCGTTGTCCTACCCTCCCCTGGACCCTAAACCGTCCCCGTCCCCTAACCCTAACACGAACACGAACCCTAACCCTAACCCTTCCCGAAGCCTGACCCTCATTCGTCCCCTAATCCTAAACCGTACGCTAACACTAACCAGCGCCCTCACACGTATGCTACCCCTAAAGCGTTGTCGTACCCTCTCCTGGACCCTAAACCGTCCCAGTCCCCTAACCCTTACCGTAGCCCGAAACCTAACCCTAACCCTTCCCCGAAGCCTGACCCTCACCCGTCCCCTAATCCTAACCCGTACGCTAACACTAACCCGCGCCCTCACACGTACGCTCCCCCTAACGCGTTGTCGTACCCTCCCCTGGACCCTAAACCGTCCCCGTCCCCTAACCCTAACCCTAGCCCGAACCCTAACCCTAACCCTTCCCTGAAGCCTGACCCTCACCCGTCCCCTAACCCTAACCCGTACGCTAACACTAGCCCGCGCCCTGACACGTTCGCTCCCCCTAAAGCGTTGTCGTACCCTCCCCTGGACCCTAAGCCGTCCCCGTCCCCTAACCCTAACCCTAGCCCGAACCCTAACCCTAACCCTTCCCCGAAGCCTGACCCTCACCCGTCCCCTAAACCTAACCCGTACGCTAACACTGACCCGCGCCCTCACACGTACGCTCCCCCTAAAGCTTTGTCGTACCTCCCCTGGACCCTAAACCGTCCCCGTCCCCTAACCCTAACCCTAGCCCGAACCCTATCCCTAACACTTCCCCGAAGCCTGACCCTCACCCGTCCCCTAATCCTAACCCGTACGCTAACACTAAACCTCGCCCTCACACGTACGCTCCCCATAAAGCGTTGTCGTGCCCTCCCCTGGACCCTAAACCGTCCCCGTCCCCTAACCCTAACCCTAGGCCGAACCCTAACCCTAACCCTTCCCCGAAGCCTGACCCTCACCCGTCCCCTAATCCTAACCCGTACGCTAACACTAACCCGCGCCCTCACATGTACGCTCCCCATAAAGCGTTGTCGTACCCTCCCCTGGACCCTAAACCGTCCCCGTCCCCTAACCCTAACCCTAGCCCGAACCCTAACACTAACCCTTCCCCGAAGCCTGACCCTCACCCGTCCCCTAACCCTAACACGTACGCTAACAATAACCCGCGCCCTCACACGTACGCTCCCCCTAAAGCATTGTCTTACCCTCCCCTGGACCCTAAACCGTCCCCGTCCCCTAACCCTAACCCTAGCCCGAACCCTAACCCTAACCCTTCCCCGAAGCCTGACCCTCACCCGTCCCCTAACCCTAACCCGTACGCTAACACTAACCCACGCCCTCACACGTACGCTCCCCCTAAAGCGTTGTCGTACCCTCACCTGTACCCTAAACCGTCCCCGTGCCCTAACCCTAACCCTAGCCCAAACCCTAGCCCTAACCCTTCCCCGAAGCCTGACCCTCACCCGTCCCCTAATCCTAACCCGTACGCTAACACTAACCCGCGCCCTCACATGTACGCTCCCCCTAAAGCGTTGTCGTACCCTCCCCTGGACCCTAAACCGTCCCCGTCCCCTAACCCTAAACCTAGCCTGAACCCTAACCCTAACCCTTCCCCGAAGCCTGACCCTCACCCGTCCCCTAATCCTAACCCGTACGCTAACACTAACCTGCGCCCTCACGCGTACGCTCCCCCTAAAGCGTTGTCGTACCCTCCCCTGGACCCTAAACCGTCCCCGTCTCCTAACCCTAACCCTAGCCCTAACCCTAAGCATAACCCTTCCCCGAAACCTGACCCTCACATGTCCCCTAATCCTAACCCGTACGCTAACACTAACCCGCGCCCTCACACGTACGCTCCCCCTAAAGCGTTGTCGTACCCTCCCCTGGACCCTAAACCGTCCCCGTCCCCTAACCGTAACCCTAGCCCGAACCCTAACCCTAACCCTTCCCCGAACCTTGACCCTCACACGTCCCCTAATCCTAACCCGTACGCTAACACTAACCCACGCCCTCACACGTACGCTCCCCCTAAAGCGTTGTCGTACCCTCCCCTGGACCCTAAACCGTCCCCGTCCCCTAACCCTAACTCTAGCCCGAACCCTAACCCTAAACCTTCCCCGAAACATGACCCTCACCCGTCCCCTAATCCTAACCCGTAGGCTAACACTAACCCGTGCCCTCACACGTACGCTCCCCCTAAAGCGTTGTCGTACCCTCCCCTGGAACCTGAACCGTCCCCGTCCCCTAACCCTAACCCTAGGCCGAACCCTAACCCTAAACCTTCCCCGAAGCCTGACCCTCACCCGTCCCCTAATCCTAACCCGTACGCTAACACTAACCCGCGCCCTCACGCGTACGCTCCCCATAAAGCGTTGTCGTACCCTCCCCTGGACCCTAAACCGTCCCCGTCCCCTAACACTAAACCTAGCCCGAACCCTAACCCTAACCCTTCCCCGAAGCCTGACCCTCACCCATCCCTTAATCCTAACCCGTACGCTAACACTAACCCGCGCCCTCACACGTACGCTCCCCCTAAACCGTTGTCGTACCCTCCCCTGGACCTAAACCGTCCCCGTCCCCTCACCCTAACCCTAGCCCGAACCCTAACCCTAACCCTTCCCCGAAGCCTGACCCTCACCCGTCCCCTAACCCTAACCCGTACGCTAACACTAACCCGCGCCCTCACACGTACGCTCTCCCTAAAGCGTTGTCGTACCCTCCCTTGGACCCTAAACCGTCCCCGTCCCGTAACACTAACCCTAGCCCGAACCCTAACCCTAACACTTCCCCGAAGCCTGACACTCACCCGTCCCATAATCCTAACCCGTACGCTAACACTAACCCGCGCCCTCACACGTACGCTCCCCCTAAAGCATTGTCCTACCCTCCCCTGGACCATAAACCGTCCCCGTCCCCTAACCCTAACCCTAACCAGAACCCTAACCCTAACCCTTCCCGAAGCTTGTCCCTCACCCGTCCCCTAATCCTAACCCGTACGCCAACAATAACCCGCGCCCTCACACGTACGCTCCCCCTAAAGCGTTGTCGTACACTCCCCTGGACCCTAAACCGTCCCCGTCCCCTAACCCTAACCCTAGCCCGAACCCTAATCCTAACCCTTCCCCGAAGCTTGACCCTCACCCGTCCCCTAATCCTAACCCGTACGCTAACACGAACCCGCGCCCTCACATGTACGCTCCCCCTAAAGCGTTGTCGTACCCTCCCCTGGATCCTAAACCGTCCCTGTCCCCTAACCCTAACCCTAGGCCGAAACCTAACCCTAACCCTTCCCCGAAGCCTGACCGTCACACGTCCCCTAATCCTAACCCGTACGCTAACACTAACCCGTTCCCTCACAGTTACGCTCCCCCTAAAGCGTTGTCGTACCCTCCCCTGGACCCTAAACCGTCCCCGTGCCCTCACCCTAACCCTAGTCCGAACCCTAACCCTAACCCTTCCCCAAAGCCTGACCCTCACCCGTCCCCTAATCCTAACCCGTACGCTAACACTAACCCGCGCCCTCACACGTACGCTCCCCCTAAAGCGTTGTCCTACCCTCGCCTGGACCCTAAACCGTCCCCGTCCCCTAACCCTAACCCAAAACCGAACCCTAACCCTAACCCTTCCCGAAACCTGACCCTCATTCGTCCCCTAATCCTAAACCATACGCTAACACTAACCAGCGCCCTCACACGTACGCTACCCCTAAAGCGTTGTCGTATCCTCCCCTGGACCCTAAACCATCCCAGTCCCCTAACCCTTACCGTAGCCCGAAACCTAACCCTAACCCTTCCCCGAAGCCTGACCCTCACCCGTCCCCTAATCCTAACCCGTACGCTAACACTAACCCGCGCCCTCACATGTACGCTCCCCCTAAAGCGTTGTCGTACCCTCCCCTGGACCCTAAACCGTCCCCGTCCCCTAACCCTAACCCTAGCCCGAACCCTAACCCTAACCCTTCCCCGAAGCCTGACCCTCACCCGTCCCCTAACCCTAACCCGTACGCTAACACTAGCCCGCGCCCTGACACGTATGCTCCCCCTAAAGCGTTGTCGTACCCTCCCCTGGACCCTAAGCCGTCCCTGTCCCCTAACCCTAACCCTAGCCCGAACCCTAACCCTAACACTTCCCCGAAGCCTGACCCTCACCCGTCCCCTAATCCTAACCCGTACGCTAACACTAACCCGCGCCCTCACACGTACGCTCCCCCTAAAGCGTTGTCGTACCTCCCCTGGACCCTAAACCGTCCCCATCCCCTAACCCTAACCCTAGCCCGAACCCTAACCCTAACCCTTCCCCGAAGCCTGACCCTCACCGGTCCCCTAATCCTAACCCATACGTTAACACTAACCCGCGCCCTCACATGTATGCTCCCCCTAAAGCGTTGTCGTACCCTCCCCTGGACCCTAAACCGTCCCCGTCCCCTAACCCTAACCCTAGCCCGAACCCTAACCCTAACCCTTCCCCGAAGCCTGACCCTCACCTGTCCCCTAATCCTAACCCGTACGCTAACACTAACCTGCGCCCTCACGGGTACACTCCCCTTAAAGCGTTGTCGTACCCTCCCCTGGACCCTAAACTGTCCCCGTCTCCTAACCCTAACCCTAGCCCGAACCCTAAGCCTAACCCTTCCCCGAAACCTGACCCTCACCCGTCCCCTAATCCTAACCCGTACGCTAACACTAACCCGCGCCCTCACACGTACGCTCCCCCTAAAGCGTTGTCGTACCCTCCCCTGGACCCTAAACCGTCCCCATGCCCTAACCCTAACCCTAGCCTGAACCCTAACCCTAACCCTTCTCCGAAGCCTGATTCTCACCCGTCCCCTAATGCTAACCCGTACGCTAACACTAACCCGCGCCCTCACACGTACGCTCCCCCTAAAGCGTTGTCGTACCCTCCCCTGGACCCTAAACCGTCCCCGTCCCCTAACCCTAACCCTAGCCCGAACCCTAACCCTAACACTTCCCCGAAGCCTGACCCTCACACGTCCCCTAATCCTAACCCGTACGCTAACACTAACCCGCGCCCTCACACATACGCTCCCCCTGAAGCGTTGTCGTACCCTCCCCTGGACCCTAAACCGTCCCCGTACCCTAAACCTAACCCTAGCCCGAACCCTAACACTAACCCTTCCCCGAAGCCTGACCCTCACCCGTCCCCTAATCCTAAACCTTACGTTAACACTAACCCGCGCCCTTACACGTACGCTCCCCTTAAAGCGTTGCCGTACCCTCCCCTGGACCCTAAACCGTCCCCGTCCCCTAACCCTAACCCTAGCCCGAACCCTGACTCTAACCCTTCCCCGAAGCCTGACCCTCACCCGTCCTATAATCCTAACCCGTACGCTAACACTAACCTGCGCCCGCACACGTACGCTCCCCCTAAAGCGTTGTCGTACCCTCCCCTGGACCCTAAACCGTCCCCGTCCCCTAACCCTAACCCTAGCCCGAACCCTAACCCTAACCCTTCCCCGAAGCCTGACCCTCACTCGTCCTCTAATCCTAAGCCGTACACTAACACTAACCCGCGCCCTCACACGTACACTCCCCCTAAAGCGTTGTCGTACCCTCACCTGGACCCTAAAACGTCCTCGTGCCCTAACCCTAACCCTAGCCCGAACCCTAAACCTAACCCTTCCCCGAAGCCTGACACTCACCCGTCCCCTAATCCTAACCCGTACGCTAACACTAACCCACGCCCTCAAACTTATGCTCCCCCTAAAGCGTTGTCGTACCCTCCCCTGGACCCTAAACCGTCCCCGTCCCCTAAACCTAACCCTAGCCCGAACCCTAACCCTAACCCTTCCCCGAAGCCTGACCCTCACCCGTCCCCTAATCCTAACCCGTACGCTAACACTAACACGCGCCCTCACACGTACGCTCCCCCTAAAGCGTTGTCGTACCCTCCCCTGGACCCTAAACCGTCCCCGTCCCCTAACCCTAACCCTAGCCCGAACCCTAAACCTAACCCTTCCCGGAAGAATGACCCTCACCCGTCCCCTAATCCTAACCCGTACGCTAACACTAACCCGCGCCCTCACACGTACACTCCCCCTAAAGAGTTGTCGTACCCTCCCCTGGACCCTAAACCGTCCCCGTCCCCTAACCCTATCCCTAGGCCGAACCCTAACCCTAACCCTTCCCCGAAGCCTGACCCTTATCCGTCCCCTAATCCTAACCCATACGCTAACACTAACCCGCGCCCTCACACGTACACTCCCCCTAAAGCGCTGTCGTACCCTCCCCTGGACCCTAAACCGTCCCCGTCCCCTAACACTAACCCTAGCCCGAACGCTAACCCTAACGCTTCCCCGAAGCCTGACCCTCACCCGTCCCCTAATCCTAAGCCGTACGCTAACACTAACCTGCGCCCTCACGCGTATGCTCCCTCTAAAGCGTTGTCGTACACTCCCCTGGACCCTAAACCGTCCCCGTCCCCTAACCCTAACCCTAGCCCGAACCCTAACACTAACCATTCCCCGAAGCCTGACCCTCACTCGTCCCCTAACCCTAACCCGTACGCTAACAATAACCCGCGCCCTCACACGTACGCTCCCCCTAAAGCATTGTCTTACCCTCCCGTGGACCCTAAACTGTCCCCGTCCCCTAACCCTAACCCTAGCCCGAACCCTAACCCTAACCCTTCCCCGAAGCCTGACCCTCACCCGTCCCCTAACCCTAACCCGTACGCTAACACTAACCCACGCCCTCACATGTACACTCCCCCTAAAGCGTTGTCGTACCCTCCCCTGAAACTTAAACCGTCCCCGTCCCCTAACACTAAACCTAGCCCGAACCCTAACCCTAACCCTTCCCCGAAGCCTGACCCTCACCCATCCCCTAATCCTAACCCGTACGCTAACACTAACCCGTGCCCTCACATGTACGCTCCCCCTAAACCGTTGTCGTACCCTCCCCTGGACCTAAACCGTCCCCGTCCCCTCACCCTAACCCTAGCCCGAACCCTAACCCTAACCCTTCCCCGAAGCCTGACCCTCACCCGTCCCCTAACCCTAACCCGTACGCTAACACTAACCCGCGCCCTCACACGTACGCTCTCCCTAAAGCGTTTTCGTACCCTCCCTTGGACCCTAAACCGTCCCCATCCCGTAACCCTAACCCTAGCCCGAACCCTAACCCTAACACTTCCCCGAAGCCTGACACTCACCCGTCCCATAATCCTAACCCGTACGCTAACACTAACCCGCGCCCTCACACGTACGCTCCCCCTAAAGCATTGTCCTACCCTCCCCTGGACCATAAACCGTCCCCGTCCCCTAACCCTAACCCTAACCCGAACCCTAACCCTAACCCTTCCCGAAGCTTGTCCCTCACCCGTCCCCTAATCCTAACCCGTACGGCAACACTAACCCGCGCCCTCACACGTACGTTCCCCTAAAGCGTTGTCGTACACTCCCCTGGACCCTAAACCGTCCCCGTCCCCTAACCCTAACCCTAGCCCGAACCCTAATCCTAACCCTTCCCCGAAGCTTGACCCTCACCCGTCCCCTAATCCTAACCCGTACGCTAACACGAACCCGCGCCCTCACATGTACGCTCCCCCTAAAGCGTTGTCGTCCCCTCCCCTGGATCCTAAACCGTCCCTGTCCCCTAACCCTAACCCTAGGCCGAAACCTAACCCTAACCCTTCCCCGAAGCCTGACCATCACACGTCCCCTAATCCTAACCCGTACGCTAACACTAACCCGTTCCCTCACAGTTACGCTCCCCCTAAAGCGTTGTCGTACCCTCCCCTGGACCCTAAACCGTCCCCGTCCCCTCACCCTAACCCTAGTCCGAACCCTAACCCTAACACTTCCCCGAAGCCTGACCCTCACCCGTCCCCTAATACTAACCCGTACGCTAACACTAACCCGCGCCCTCACACGTACGCTCCCCCTAAAGCGTTGTCATACCCTCCCTTGGACCCTAAACCGTCCCCGTCCCGTAACCCTAACCCTAACCCGAACCCTAACCCTAACACTTCCCCGAAGCCTGACACTCACCCGTCCCCTAATCCTAACCCGTACGCTAACACTAACCCGCGCCCTCAGACGTACGCTCCCCCTAAATCGTTGTCCTACCCTCGCCTGGACCATAAACCGTCCCCGTCCCCTAACCCTAACCCAAAACCGAACCCTAACCCTAACCCTTCCCAAAACCTGACCCTCATTCGTCCCCTAATCCTAAACCATACGCTAACACTAACCAGCGCCCTCACACGTACGCTACCCCTAAAGCGTTGTCGTACCCTCCCCTGGACCCTAAACCATCCCAGTCCCCTAACCCTTACCGTAGCCCGAAACCTAACCCTAACCCTTCCCCGAAGCCTGACCCTCACCCGTCCCCTAATCCTAACCCGTACGCTAACACTAACCCGCGCCCTCACACGTACGCTCCCCCTAAAGCGTTGTCGTACCCTCCCCTGGACCCTAAACCGTCCCAGTCCCCTAACCCTAACCCTAGCCCGAACCCTAACCCTAACCCTTCCCCGAAGCCTGACCCTCACCCGTCCCCTAACCCTAACCCGTACGCTAACACTAGCCCGCGCCCTGACACGTATGCTCCCCCTAAAGCGTTGTCGTACCCTCCCCTGGACCCTAAGCCGTCCCCGTCCCCTAACCCTAACCCTAGCCCGAACCCTAACCCTAACACTTCCCCGAAGCCTGACCCTCACCCGTCCCCTAATCCTAACCCGTACGCTAACACTAACCCGCGCCCTCACACGTACGCTCCCCCTAAAGCGTTGTCGTACCTCCCCTGGACCCTAAACCGTCCCCGTCCCCTAACCCTAACCCTAGCCCGAACCCTAACCCTAACCCTTCCCCGAAGCCTGACCCTCACCGGTCCCCTAATCCTAACCCATACGCTAACACTAACCCGCGCCCTCACATGTATGCTCCCCCTAAAGCGTTGTCGTACCCTCCCCTGGACCCTAAACCGTCCCCGTCCCCTAACCCTAACCCTAGCCCGAACCCTAACCCTAACCCTTCCCAGAAGCCTGACCCTCACCCGTCCCCTAATCCTAACCCGTACGCTAACACTAACCCGCGCCCTCACACGTACGCACCCCCTAAAGCGTTGTCGTACCCTCCCCTGGACCCTAAACCGTCCCCGTCCCCTAACCCTAACCCTAGCCCGAACCCTAAACCTAACCCTTCCCGGAAGAATGACCCTCACCCGTCCCCTAATCCTAACCCGTACGCTAACACTAACCCGCGCCCTCACACGTACACTCCCCCTAAAGCGTTGTCGTACCCTCCCCTGGACCCTAAACCGTCTCCGTCCCCTAAACCTATCCCTAGGCCGAACCCTAACCCTAACCCTTCCCCGAAGCCTGACCCTTATCCGTCCCCTAATCCTAACCCATACGCTAACACTAACCCGCGCCCTCACACGTACACTCCCCCTAAAGCGCTCTCGTACCCTCCCCTGGACCCTAAACCGTCCCCGTCCCCTAACACTAACCCTAGCCCGAACGCTAACCCTAACGCTTCCCCGAAGCCTGACCCTCACCCGTCCCCTAATCCTAAGCCGTACGCTAACACTAACCTGCGTCCTCACGCGTACGCTCCCTCTAAAGCGTTGTCGTACACTCCCCTGGACCCTAAACCGTCCCCGTCCCCTAACCCTAACCCTAGCCCGAACCCTAACACTAACCATTCCCCGAAGCCTGACCCTCACTCGTCCCCTAACCCTAACCCGTACGCTAACAATAACCCGCGCCCTCACACGTACACTCCCCCTAAAGCATTGTCTTACCCTCCCGTGGACCCTAAACTGTCCCCGTCCCCTAACCCTAACCCTAGCCCGAACCCTAACCCTAACCCTTCCCCGAAGCCTGACCCTCACCCGTCCCCTAACCCTAACCCGTACGCTAACACTAACCCACGCCCTCACACGTACGCTCCCCCTAAAGCATTCTCTTACCCTCCACTGGACCCTAAACCGTCCCTGTCCCCTAACCCTAACCCGATCCCGAACCCTAACCCTACCCCTTCCCCGAAGCCTGACCCTCATCCGTCACCTAATCCTAACCCGTACGCTAACACTAACCCGCGCGCTCACACATACGCTCCTCCTAAAGCGTTGTCGTACCCTCCCCTGGAACCTAAGCCGTCCCCGTCCCCTAACCCTAACCCTAGCCCGAACCCTAACCCTAACCCTTCCCCGAAGCCTGACCCTCACCCGTCCCCTAATCCTAACCCGTACGTTAACACTAACCCGCGCCCTCACATGTACACTCCCCCTAAAGCGTTGTCGTACCCTCCCCTGAAACTTAAACCGTCCCCGTCCCCTAACACTAAACCTAGCCCGAACCCTAACCCTAACCCTTCCCCGAAGCCTGACCCTCACCCATCCCCTAATCCTAACCCGTACGCTAACACTAACCCGTGCCCTCACATGTACGCTCCCCCTAAACCGTTGTCGTACCCTCCCCTGGACCTAAACCGTCCCCGTCCCCTCACCCTAACCCTAGCCCGAACCCTAACACTAACCCTTCCCCGAAGCCTGACCCTCACCCGTCCCCTAACCCTAACCCGTACGCTAACACTAACCCGCGCCCTCACACGTACGCTCTCCCTAAAGCGTTGTCGTACCCTCCCTTGGACCCTAAACCGTCCCCATCCCGTAACCCTAACCCTAGCCCGAACCCTAACCCTAACACTTCCCCGAAGCCTGACACTCACCCGTCCCATAATCCTAACCCGTACGCTAACACTAACCCGCGCCCTCACACGTACGCTCCCCTTAAAGCATTGTCCTACCCTCCCCTGGACCATAAACCGTCCCCGTCCCCTAACCCTAACCCTAACCCGAACCCTAACCCTAACCCTTCCCGAAGCTTGTCCCTCACCCGTCCCCTAATCCTAACCCGTACGCCAACACTAACCCGCGCCCTCACACGTACGTTCCCCTAAAGCGTTGTCGTACACTCCCCTGGACCCTAAACCGTCCCCGTCCCCTAACCCTAACCCTAGCACGAACCCTAATCCTAACCCTTCCCCGAAGCTTGACCCTCACCCGTCCCCTAATCCTAACCCGTACGCTAACACGAACCCGCGCCCTCACATGTACGCTCCCCCTAAAGCGTTGTCGTACCCTCCCCTGGATCCTAAACCGTCCCTGTCCCCTAACCCTAACCCTAGGCCGAAACCTAACCCTAACCCTTCCCCGAAGCCTGACCGTCACACGTCCCCTAATCCTAACCCGTACGCTAACACTAACCCGTTCCCTCACAGTTACGCTCCCCCTAAAGCGTTGTCGTACCCTCCCCCGGACCCTAAACCGTCCCCGTCCCCTCACCCTAACCCTAGTCCGAACCCTAACCCTAACCCTTCCCCGAAGCCTGACCCTCACCCGTCCCCTAATACTAACCCGTACGCTAACACTAACCCGCGCCCTCACACGTACGCTCCCCCTAAAGCGTTGTCATACCCTCCCTTGGACCCTAAACCGTCCCCGTCCCGTAACCCTAACCCTAACCCGAACCCTAACCCTAACACTTCCCCGAAGCCTGACACTCACCCGTCCCCTAATCCTAACCCGTACGCTAACACTAACCTGCGCCCTCACACGTACGCTCCCCCTAAATCGTTGTCCTACCCTCGCCTGGACCCTAAACCGTCCCCGTCCCCTAACCCTAACCCAAAACCGAACCCTAACCCTAACCCTTCCCAAAACCTGACCCTCATTCGTCCCCTAATCCTAAACCATACGCTAACACTAACCAGCGACCTCACACGTACGCTACCCCTAAAGCGTTGTCGTACCCTCCCCTGGACCCTAAACCATCCCAGTCCCCTAACCCTTACCGTAGCCCGAAACCTAACCCTAACCCTTCCCCGAAGCCTGACCCTCACCCGTCCCCTAATCCTAACCCGTACGCTAACACTAACCCGCGCCCTCACACGTACGCTCCCCCTAAAGCGTTGTCGTACCCTCCCCTGGACCCTAAACCGTCCCCGTCCCCTAACCCTAACCCTAGCCCGAACCCTAACCCTAACCCTTCCCCGAAGCCTGACCCTCACCCGTCCCCTAACCCTAACACGTACGCTAACACTAGCCCGCGCCCTGACACGTATGCTCCCCCTAAAGCGTTGTCGTACCCTCCCCTGGACCCTAAGCCGTCCCCGTCCCCTAACCCTAACCCTAGCCCGAACCCTAACCCTAACACTTCCCCGAAGCCTGACCCTCACCCGTCCCCTAATCCTAACCCGTACGCTAACACTAACCCGCGCCCTCACACGTACGCTCCCCCTAAAGCGTTGTCGTACCTCCCCTGGACCCTAAACCGTCCCCGTCCCCTAACACTAACCCTAGCCCGAACCCTAACCCTAACCCTTCCCCGAAGCCTGACCCTCACCGGTCCCCTAATCCTAACCCATACGCTAACACTAACCCGCGCCCTCACATGTATGCTCCCCCTAAAGCGTTGTCGTACCCTCCCCTGGACCCTAAACCGTCCCCGTCCCCTAACCCTAACCCTAGCCCGAACCCTAACCCTAACCCTTCCCCGAAGCCTGACCCTCACCTGTCCCCTAATCCTAACCCGTACGCTAACACTAACCTGCGCCCTCACGGGTACACTCCCCTTAAAGCGTTGTCGTACCCTCCCCTGGACCCTAAACTGTCCCCGTCTCCTAACCCTAACCCTAGCCCGAACCCTAAGCCTAACCCTTCCCCGAAACCTGACCCTCACCCGTCCCCTAATCCTAACCCGTACGCTAACACTAACCCGCGCCCTCACACGTACGCTCCCCCTAAAGCGTTGTCGTACCCTCCCCTGGACCCTAAGCCGTCCCCGTCCCATAACGCTAACCCTAGCCCGAACCCTAAGCCTAACCCTTCCCCGAAGCCTGACCCTCAAATGTCCCCTAATCCTAACCCGTACGCTAACACTAACCCGCGCCCTCACACGTACGCTCCCCCTAAAGCGTTGTCGTACCCTCCCCTGGACCCTAAACCGTCCCCGTCCACTAACCCTAACCCTAGCCCGAACCCTAACCCTAACCCTTCCCCGAAGCCTGACCCTCACCCGTCCCCTAATCCTAACCCGTACGCTAACACTAACCCGCGCCCTCACACGTACGCTCCCCCTAAAGCGTTGTCGTACCCTCCTCTGGACCCTAAACCGTCCCCGTCCCCTAACCCTAACTCTAGCCCGAACCCTAAACCTAAACCTTCCCCGAAACATGACCCTCACCCGTCCCCTAATCCTAACCCGTACGCTAACACTAACCCGTGCCCTCACACGTACGCTCCCCCTAAAACGTTGTCGTACCCTCCCCTGGACCCTAAACCGTCCCCGTCCCCTAACCCTAACCCTAGGCGGAACCCTAACCCTAAACATTCCCCGAAGCCTGACCCTCACCCGTCCCCTAATCCTAACCCGTACGCTAACACTAACCCGCGCCCTCACGCGTACGCTCCCCATAAAGCGTTGTCGTACCCTCCCCTGGACCCTAAACCGTCCCCGTCCCCTAACCCTAACCCTAGCCCGAACCCTAACCCTAACCCTTCCCCGAAGCCTGACCCTCACCCGTCCCGTAATCCTAACCCGTACGCTAACACTAACCCGCGCCCTCACACGTACGATCCCCCTAAAGCGTTGTCGTACCCTCCCCTGGACCCTAAATCGTCCCCGTCCCCTCACCCTAACCCTAGCCCGAACCCTAACCCTAACCCTTCCCTGAAGCCTGACCCTCACCCGTCCCCTAACCCTAACCCGTACGCTAACACTAACCCGCGCCCTCACACATACGCTCCCCCTAAAGCATTGTCTTACACTCCCCTGGACCCTAAACCGTCCCCGTCCCCTAACCCTTACCCTAGCCCGAACCCTAACCCTAACCCTTCCCCGAAGCCTGACCCTCACCCGTCCCCTAACCCTAACCCGTATGCTAACACTAACCCGCGCCCTCACAATTACGCTCACCCTAAAGCATTGTCTTACCCTCCCCTGGACCCTAAACCGTCCCCGTCCCCTAACCCTAACCCTAGCCCGAACCCTAACCCTACCCCTTCCCCGAAGCCTGACCCTCACCCGTCCCCTAATCCTAACCCGTACGCTAACACTAACCCACGCCCTCACGCGTACGCTCCCCCTAAAGCGTTGTCGTACCCTCCCCTGGACCCTAAACCGTCCCCGTCCCATAACCCTAACGCTAGCCCGAACCCTAACCCTAACCCTTCCCCGAAGCCTGACCCTCACCCGTCCCCTAATCCTAACCCGTACGCTAACACTAACCCGCGCCCTCACACGTACGCTCCCCCTAAAGCGTTGTCGTACCCTACCCTTGACCCTAAACCGTCCCCGTTCCCTAACCCTAAACCTAGCCCGAACCCTAACGCTAACCCTTCCCCGAAGCCTGACCCTCACCCGTCCCCTAATCCTAACCCGTACGCTAACACTAACCCGCGCCCTGACGCGTACGCTCCCCATAAAGCGTTGTCGTACCCTCCCCTGGACCCTAAACCGTCCCCGTCCCCTAACCCTAACCCTAGCCCGAACCCTAACCCTAACTCTTCCCCGAAGCCTGACCCTCACCCGTCCCCTAACCCTAACCCGTACGCTAACACTAACCCGCGCCCTCACACGTACGCTCCCCCTAAAGCATTGACTTACCCTCCCCTGGACCCTAAACCGTCCCCGTCCCCTAACCCTAACCCTAGCCCGAACCCTAACCTTAACCCTTCCCCGAAGCCTGACCCTCACCCATCCCCTAACCCTAACCCGTACGCTAACACTAACCTGCGCCCTCACACGTACGCTCCCCCTAAAGCATTGTCTTACCCTCCCCTTGACCCTAAACCATCCCCGTCCCCTAACACTAACCCTAGCCCGAACCCTAACCCTACCCCTTCCCCGAAGCCTGACCCTCACACGTCCCCTAATCCTAACCCGTACACTAACACTAACCCACGCCCTCACACGTACGCTCCCCCTAAAGCGTTGTCGTACCCTCCCCTGGACCCTAAGCCGTCCCCGTCCCCTAACCCTAACCCTAGCCCGAACCCTAAGCCTAACCCTTCCCCGAAGCCTGACCCTCACCCGTCCCCTAATCCTAACCCGTACGCTAACACTAACCCGTGCCCTCACACGTACGCTCCCCCTAAAGCGTTGTCGTACCCTCCCCTGAAACTTAAACCGTCCCCCTCCCCTAACACTAAACCTAGCCCGAACCCTAACCCTAACCCTTCCCCGAAGCCTGACCCTCACCCATCCCCTAATCCTAACCCGTACGCTAACACTAAACCGCGCCCTCACACGTACGCTCCCCCTAAAGCGTTGTCGTACCCTCCCCTGGACCCTAAACCGTCCCCGTCCCCTAACCCTAACCCTAGCCCGAACCCTAACCCTAACACTTCCCCGAAGCCTGACCCTCACCCGTCCCCTAATCCTAACCCGTACGCTAACACTAACCCGCGCCCTCACACATATGCTCCCCCTGAAGCGTTGTCGTCCCCTCCCCTGGACCCTAAACCGTCCCCGTCCCCTAAACCTAACCCTAGCCCGAACCCTAACCCTAACCCTTCCCCGAAGCCTAACCCTCACTCGTCCTCTAATCCTAAGCCGTACACTAACACTAACCCGCACCCTCACACGTACACTCCCCCTAAAGCGTTGTCGTACCCTCACGTGGACCCTAAAACGTCCTCGTGCCCTAACCCTAACCCTAGCCCGAACCCTAACCCTAACCCTTCCCCGAAGCCTGACCCTCACCCGTCCCCTAATCCTAACCCGTACGCTAACACTAACCCGCGCCCTCATACTTACGCTCCCCCTAAAGCGTTCTCGTACCCTCCCCTGGACCCTAAACCGTCCCCGTCCCCTAAACCTAACCCTAGCCCGAACCCTAACCCTAACCCTTCCCCGAAGCCTGACCCTCACCCGTCCCCTAATTCTAACCCATACGCTATCACTAACACGTGCCCTTACACGTACGCTCCCCCTAAAGCGTTGTCGTACCCTCCCCTGGACCCTAAGCCGTCCCCGTCCCCTAACCCTAACCCTAGCCCGAACCCTAACCCTAACCCTTCCCCGAAGCCTGACCCTCACCCGTCCCCTAATCCTAACCCGTACGCTAACACTAACCCATGCCCTCACACGTACGTTCCCCCTAAAGCGTTGTCGTACCCTCCCCTGGACCCTGAACCGTCCCCGTCCCCTAACCCTATCCCTAGGCCGAACCCTAACCCTAAACCTTCCCCGAAGGCTGACCCTCACCCGTCCCCTAATCCTAACCCGTATGTTAACACTAACCCGCGCCCTCAAGCGTACGCTCCCCATAAAGCGTTGTCGTACCCTCCCCTGGACCCTAAACCGTCCCCGTCCCCTAACCCTAACCCTAGCCCGAACCCTAACCCTAACCCTTCCCCGAAGCCTGACCCTCACCCGTCCCCTAATCCTAACACGTACGCTAACACTAACCCGCGCGCTCAGATGTACGCTCCCCATAAAGCGTTGTCGTACCTTCCCCTGGACCCTAAACCGTCCCCGTCCCCTAACCCTAACCCTAGCCCGAACCCTAACCCTAACACTTCCCCGAAGCCTGACTCTCACCCGTCCCCTAACCCTAACCCGTACGCTAACACTAACCCGCGCCCTCACACGTACGCTGCCCCTAAAGCATTGTCTTACCCTCCCCTGGACCCTAAACCGTCCCCGTCCCCTAACCCTAACCCTAGCCCGAACCCTAACCCTAAACCTTCCCCGAAGCCTGACCCTCACCCGTCCCCTAACCCTAACCCGTACGCTAACACTAACCCGCGCCCTCACACGTACGCTCCCCCTAAAGCATTGTCTTACCCTCCCCTGGACCCTAAACCGTCCCCGTCCCCTAACGCTAACCCTAGCCCGAACCCTAACCCTACCCCTTCCCTGAAGCCTGACCCTCACCCGTCCCCTAATCCTAACCCGTACACTAACAATAACCCACGCCCTCACACGTACGATCCCCCTAAAGCGTTGTCGTACCCTCCCCTGGACCCTAAGCCGTCCCCGTCCCCTAACCCTAACCCTAGCCCGAACCCTAACCCTAACCCTTCCCCGAAGCCTGACCCTCACCCGTCCCCTAATCCTAACCCGTACGCTAACACTAACCCGTGCCCTCACATGTACGCTCCCCCTAAAGCGTTGTTGTACCCTCCCCTGAAACTTAAACCATCCCCCTCCCCTAACACTAAACCTAGCCCGAACCCTAACCCTAACCCTTCCCCGAAGCCTGACCCTCACACATCCCCTAATCCTAACCCGTACGCTAACACTAACCCGCGCCCTCACACGTACGCTCCCCCTAAAGCGTTGTCGTACCCTCCCCTGGACCCTAAACCGTCCCCGTCCCCTAACCCTAACCCTAGCCCGAACCCTAACCCTAACACTTCCCTGAAGCCTGACCCTCACCCGTCCCCTAATCCTAACCCGTACGCTAACACTAACCCGCGCCCTCACACATACGCTCCCCCTGAAGCGTTGTCGTACCCTCCCCTGGACCCTAAACCGTCCCCGTCCCCTAAACCTAACCCTAGCCCGAACCCTAACACTAACCCTTCCCCGAAGCCTGACCCTCACCCGTCCCCTAATCCTAACCCGTACGCTAACACTAACCCGCGCCCTTAAACGTACGCTCCCCTTAAAGCGTTGCCATACCCTCCCCTGGACCCTAAACCGTCCCCGTCCCCTAACCCTAACCCTAGCCCGAACCCTAACCCTAACCCTTCCCCGAAGCCTGACCCTCACCCGTCCCCTAATCCTAACACGTACGCTAACACTAACCCGCGCCCGCACACGTACGCTCCCCCTAAAGCGTTGTCGTACCCTCCCCTGGACCCTAAACCGTCCCCGTTCCCTAACCCTAACCCTAGCCCGAACCCTAACCCTAACCCTTCCCCGAAGCCTGACCCTCACTCGTCCTCTAATCCTAAGCCGTACACTAACACTAACCCGCGTCCTCACACGTACACTCCCCCTAAAGCGTTGTCGTACCCTCACCTGGACCCTAAAACGTCCTCGTGCCCTAACCCTAACCCTAGCCCGAACCCTAACCCTAACCCTTCCCCGAAGCCTGACCCTCACCCGTCCCCTAATCCTAACCCGTACGCTAACACTAACCCGCGCCCACAAACTTACGCTCCCCCTAAAGCGTTGTCGTACCCTCCCATGGACCCTAAACCGTCCCCGTCCCCTAAACCTAACCCTAGCCCGAACCCTAACCCTAACCCTTCCCCGAAGCCTGACCCTCACCCGTCCCCTAATTCTAACCCATACGCTATCACTAACACGTGCCCTTACACGTACGCTCCCCCTAAAGCGTTGTCGTACCCTCCCCTGGACCCTAAGCCGTCCCCGTCCCCTAACCCTAAACCTAGCCCGAACCCTAACCCTAACCCTTCCCCGAAGCCTGACCCTCACCCGTCCCCTAATCCTAACCCGTACGCTAACACTAACCCGCGCCCTCACACGTACGCTCCCCCTAAAGTGTTGTCGTACCCTCCCCTGAAACTTAAACCGTCCCCGTCCCCTAACCCTAAACCTAGCCCGAACCCTAACCCTAACCCTTCCCCGAAGCCTGACCCTCACCCATCCCCTAATCCTAACCCGTACGCTAACACTAACCCGCGCCCTCAAACGTACGCTCCCCCTAAAGCGTTGTCGTACCCTCCCCTGGACCCTAAACCATCCCCATCCCCTAACCCTAACCCTAGCCCGAACCCTAACCCTAACCCTTCCCCGAAGGCTGACTCTCACCCGTCCCCTAATCCTAACCCGTACGCTAACACTAACCCGCGCCCTCACACGTACGCTCCCCCTAAAGCGTTGTCCTACCCTCCCCTGGACCCTAAACCGTCCCTGTCCCCTAACCCTAACCCTAGCCCGAACCCTAACCCTAACCCTTCCCCGAAGCCTGACCCTCACCCGTCCCCTAACCCTAACCCGTGCGCTAACACTAACCCGCGCCCTCACACGTACGCTCCCCCTAAAGCATTGTCTTACCCTCCCCTGGACCCTAAACCGTCTCCGTCCCCTAACCCTAACCCTAGCCCGAACCCTAACCCTACCCCTTCCCCGAAGCCTGACCCTCACCTGTCCCCTAATCCTAACCCGTACGCTAACACTAACCCGCGCCCTCACACGTACGCTCCCCCTAAAGCGTTGTCGTACCCTCCCCTGGACCCTCAGCCGTCCCCGTCCCCTAACCCTAACCCTAGCCAGAACCCTAACCCTAACCGTTCCCCGAAGCCTGACCCTCACCCGTCCCCTAATCCTAACCCGTACCCTAACACTAACCCGCGCCCTCACACGTACGCTCCCCCTAAAGCGTTGTCGTACCCTCCCCTGGACCCTAGGCCGTCCCCGTCCCCTAACGCTAACCCTAGCCTGAACCCTAAGCCTAACCCCTCCCCGAAGCCTGACCCTCACATGTCCCCTAATCCTAACCCGTACGCTAACACTAACCCGCGCCCTCACAAGTACGCTCCCCCTAAAGCGTTGTCGTACCCTCCCCTGGACCCTAAACCGTCCCCGTCCCCTAACCCTAACCCTAGCCCGAACCCTAACCCTAACCCTTCCCCGAAGCCTGACCCTCACCCGTCCCCTAATCCTAACCCGTACGCTAACACTAACCCACGCCCTCACACGTACGCTCCCCCTAAAGCGTTGTCGTACCCTCCTCTGGACCCTAAACCGTCCCCGTCCCCTAACCCTAACTCTAGCCCGAACCCTAACCCTAAACCTTCCCCGAAACATGACCCTCACCCGTCCCCTAATCCTAACCCGTACGCTAACACTAACCCGTGCCCTCACATGTACGCTCCCCCTAAATCGTTGTCGTACCCTCCCCTGGACCCTGAACTGTCCCCGTCCCCTAACCCTAACCCTAGGCCGAACCCTAACCCTAAACCTTCCCCGAAGCCTGACCCTCACCCATCCCCTAATCCTAACCCGTACGCTAACACTAACCCGCGCCCTCACGCGTACGCTTCCCATAAAGTGTTGTCGTACCCTCCCCTGGACCCTAAACCGTCCCCGTCCCCTAACCCTAACCCTAGCCCGAACCCTAACCCTAACCCTTCCCCGAAGCCTGACCCTCACCCGTCCCATAATCCTAACCCGTACGCTAACACTAACCCGCGCCCTCACACGTACGCTCCCCCTAAAGCGTTGTTGTACCCTCCCCTGGACCCTAAACCGTCCCCGTCCCCTCACCCTAACCCTAGCCCGAACCCTAACCCTAACCCTTCACCGAAGCCTGACCCTCACCCGTCCCCTATCCCTAAACCGTACGCTAACACTAAACCGCGCCCTCACACGTACACTCCCCCTAAAGCATTGTCTTTCCCTCCCCTGGACCCTAAACCGTCCCCGTCTCCTAACCCTAACCCTAGCCCGAACCCTAACCCTACCCCTTCCCTGAAGCCTGACCCTCACCCGTCCCCTAATCCTAACCCGTACGCTAACACTAACCCGCGCCCTCACGCGTACGCTCCCCCTAAAGCGTTGTCGTTCCCTCCCCTGGACCCTAAACCGTCCCCATGCCCTAACCCTAACCCTAGCCCGAACCCTAACCCTAATCCTTCCCCGAAGCCTGATTCTCACCCGTCCCCTAATCCTAACCCGTACGCTAACACTAACCCGCGCCCTCACACGTACGCTCCCCCTAAAGCGTTGTCGTACCCTCCCCTGGACCCTAAACCGTCCCCGTCCCCTAACCCTAACCCTAGCCCGAACCCTAACCCTAACACTTCCCCGAAGCCTGACCCTCACCTGTCCCCTAATCCTAACCCGTACGCTAACACTAACCCGCGCCCTCACACATACGCTCCCCCTGAAGCGTTGTCGTACACTCCCCTGGACCCTAAACCGTCCCCGTCCCCTAACCCTAACCCTAGCCCGAACCCTAAGACTAACCCTTCCCCGAAGCCTGACCCTCACCCGTCCCCTAATCCTAACCCTTACGCTAACACTAACCCGCGCCCTTAAACGTACGCTCCCCTTAATGCGTTGCCGTACCCTCCCCTGGACCCTAAACCGTCCCCGTCCCCTAACCCTAACCCTAGCCCGAACCCTAACCCTAAGCCTTCCCCGAAGCCTGACCCTCAATCGTCCTCTAATCCTAAGCCGTACACTAACACTAACCCGCGCCCTCACACATACACTCCCCCTAAAGCGTTGTCGTACCCTCACCTGGACCCTAAAACGTCCTCGTGCCCTAACCCTAACCCTAGCCCGAACCCTAACCCTAACCCTTCCCCGAAGCCTGACCCTCACCCGTCCCCTAATCCTAACCCGTACGCTAACACTAGCCCGCGCCCTCAAACTTACGCTCCCCCTAAAGCGTTGTCGTACCCTCCCCTGGACCCTCAGCCGTCCCCGTCCCCTAACCCTAACCCTAGCCCGAACCCTAACCCTAACCGTTCCCCGAAGCCTGACCCTCACCCGTCCCCTAATCCTAACCCGTACCCTAACACTAACCCGCGCCCTCACACGTACGCTCCCCCTAAAGCGTTGTCGTACCCTCCCCTGGACCCTAGGCCGTCCCCGTCCCCTAACGCTAACCCTAGCCCGAACCCTAAGCCTAACCCTTCCCCGAAGCCTGACCCTCACATGTCCACTAATCCTAACCCGTACGCTAACACTAACCCGCGCCCTCACAAGTACGCTCCCCCTAAAGTGTTGTCCTACCCTCCCCTGGACCCTAAACCGTCCCCGTCCCCTAACCCTAACCCTAGCCCGAAACCTAACCCTAACCGTTCCCCGAAGCCTGACCCTCACCCGTCCCCTAATCCTAACCCGTACGCTAACACTAACCCATGCCCTCACACGTACGCTCCCCCTAAAGCGTTGTCGTACCCTCCTCTGGACCCTAAACCGTCCCCGTCCCCTAACCCTAACTCTAGCCCGAACCCTAACCCTGAACCTTCCCCGAAACATGACCCTCACCCGTCCCCGAATCCTAACCCGTACGCTAACACTAACCCGTGCCCTCACACGTACGCTCCCCCTAAAGCGTTGTCGTACCCTCCCGTGGACCCTAAACTGTCCCCGTCCCCTAACCCTAACTCTAGCCCGAACCCTAACCCTGAACCTTCCCCGAAACATGACCCTCACCCGTCCCCGAATCCTAACCCGTACGCTAACACTAACCCACGCCCTCACATGTACACTCCCCCTAAAGCGTTGTCGTACCCTCCCCTGAAACTTAAACCGTCCCCGTCCCCTAACACTAAACCTAGCCCGAACCCTAACCCTAACCCTTCCCCGAAGCCTGACCCTCACCCATCCCCTAATCCTAACCCGTACGCTAACACTAACCCGTGCCCTCACATGTACGCTCCCCCTAAACCGTTGTCGTACCCTCCCCTGGACCTAAACCGTCCCCGTCCCCTCACCCTAACCCTAGCCCGAACCCTAACCCTAACCCTTCCCCGAAGCCTGACCCTCACCCGTCCCCTAACCCTAACCCGTACGCTAACACTAACCCGCGCCCTCACACGTACGCTCTCCCTAAAGCGTTTTCGTACCCTCCCTTGGACCCTAAACCGTCCCCATCCCGTAACCCTAACCCTAGCCCGAACCCTAACCCTAACACTTCCCCGAAGCCTGACACTCACCCGTCCCATAATCCTAACCCGTACGCTAACACTAACCCGCGCCCTCACACGTACGCTCCCCCTAAAGCATTGTCCTACCCTCCCCTGGACCATAAACCGTCCCCGTCCCCTAACCCTAACCCTAACCCGAACCCTAACCCTAACCCTTCCCGAAGCTTGTCCCTCACCCGTCCCCTAATCCTAACCCGTACGCCAACACTAACCCGCGCCCTCACACGTACGTTCCCCTAAAGCGTTGTCGTACACTCCCCTGGACCCTAAACCGTCCCCGTCCCCTAACCCTAACCCTAGCCCGAACCCTAATCCTAACCCTTCCCCGAAGCTTGACCCTCACCCGTCCCCTAATCCTAACCCGTACGCTAACACGAACCCGCGCCCTCACATGTACGCTCCCCCTAAAGCGTTGTCGTCCCCTCCCCTGGATCCTAAACCGTCCCTGTCCCCTAACCCTAACCCTAGGCCGAAACCTAACCCTAACCCTTCCCCGAAGCCTGACCATCACACGTCCCCTAATCCTAACCCGTACGCTAACACTAACCCGTTCCCTCACAGTTACGCTCCCCCTAAAGCGTTGTCGTACCCTCCCCTGGACCCTAAACCGTCCCCGTCCCCTCACCCTAACCCTAGTCCGAACCCTAACCCTAACACTTCCCCGAAGCCTGACCCTCACCCGTCCCCTAATACTAACCCGTACGCTAACACTAACCCGCGCCCTCACACGTACGCTCCCCCTAAAGCGTTGTCATACCCTCCCTTGGACCCTAAACCGTCCCCGTCCCGTAACCCTAACCCTAACCCGAACCCTAACCCTAACACTTCCCCGAAGCCTGACACTCACCCGTCCCCTAATCCTAACCCGTACGCTAACACTAACCCGCGCCCTCACACGTACGCTCCCCCTAAATCGTTGTCCTACCCTCGCCTGGACCCTAAACCGTCCCCGTCCCCTAACCCTAACCCAAAACCGAACCCTAACCCTAACCCTTCCCAAAACCTGACCCTCATTCGTCCCCTAATCCTAAACCATACGCTAACACTAACCAGCGCCCTCACACGTACGCTACCCCTAAAGCGTTGTCGTACCCTCCCCTGGACCCTAAACCATCCCAGTCCCCTAACCCTTACCGTAGCCCGAAACCTAACCCTAACCCTTCCCCGAAGCCTGACCCTCACCCGTCCCCTAATCCTAACCCGTACGCTAACACTAACCCGCGCCCTCACACGTACGCTCCCCCTAAAGCGTTGTCGTACCCTCCCCTGGACCCTAAACCGTCCCAGTCCCCTAACCCTAACCCTAGCCCGAACCCTAACCCTAACCCTTCCCCGAAGCCTGACCCTCACCCGTCCCCTAACCCTAACCCGTACGCTAACACTAGCCCGCGCCCTGACACGTATGCTCCCCCTAAAGCGTTGTCGTACCCTCCCCTGGACCCTAAGCCGTCCCCGTCCCCTAACCCTAACCCTAGCCCGAACCCTAACCCTAACACTTCCCCGAAGCCTGACCCTCACCCGTCCCCTAATCCTAACCCGTACGCTAACACTAACCCGCGCCCTCACACGTACGCTCCCCCTAAAGCGTTGTCGTACCTCCCCTGGACCCTAAACCGTCCCCGTCCCCTAACCCTAACCCTAGCCCGAACCCTAACCCTAACCCTTCCCCGAAGCCTGACCCTCACCGGTCCCCTAATCCTAACCCATACGCTAACACTAACCCGCGCCCTCACATGTATGCTCCCCCTAAAGCGTTGTCGTACCCTCCCCTGGACCCTAAACCGTCCCCGTCCCCTAACCCTAACCCTAGCCCGAACCCTAACCCTAACCCTTCCCAGAAGCCTGACCCTCACCCGTCCCCTAATCCTAACCCGTACGCTAACACTAACCCGCGCCCTCACACGTACGCTCCCCCTAAAGCGTTGTCGTACCCTCCCCTGGACCCTAAACCGTCCCCGTCCCCTAACCCTAACCCTAGCCCGAACCCTAAACCTAACCCTTCCCGGAAGAATGACCCTCACCCGTCCCCTAATCCTAACCCGTACGCTAACACTAACCCGCGCCCTCACACGTACACTCCCCCTAAAGCGTTGTCGTACCCTCCCCTGGACCCTAAACCGTCCCCGTCCCCTAAACCTATCCCTAGGCCGAACCCTAACCCTAACCCTTCCCCGAAGCCTGACCCTTATCCGTCCCCTAATCCTAACCCATACGCTAACACTAACCCGCGCCCTCACACGTACACTCCCCCTAAAGCGCTCTCGTACCCTCCCCTGGACCCTAAACCGTCCCCGTCCCCTAACACTAACCCTAGCCCGAACCCTAACACTAACCCTTCCCCGAAGCCTGACCCTCACCCATCCCCTAATCCTAACCCGTACGCTAACACTAACCCGTGCCCTCACATGTACGCTCCCCCTAAACCGTTGTCGTACCCTCCCCTGGACCTAAACCGTCCCCGTCCCCTCACCCTAACCCTAGCCCGAACCCTAACACTAACCCTTCCCCGAAGCCTGACCCTCACCCGTCCCCTAACCCTAACCCGTACGCTAACACTAACCCGCGCCCTCACACGTACGCTCTCCCTAAAGCGTTGTCGTACCCTCCCTTGGACCCTAAACCGTCCCCATCCCGTAACCCTAACCCTAGCCCGAACCCTAACCCTAACACTTCCCCGAAGCCTGACACTCACCCGTCCCATAATCCTAACCCGTACGCTAACACTAACCCGCGCCCTCACACGTACGCTCCCCTTAAAGCATTGTCCTACCCTCCCCTGGACCATAAACCGTCCCCGTCCCCTAACCCTAACCCTAACCCGAACCCTAACCCTAACCCTTCCCGAAGCTTGTCCCTCACCCGTCCCCTAATCCTAACCCGTACGCCAACACTAACCCGCGCCCTCACACGTACGTTCCCCTAAAGCGTTGTCGTACACTCCCCTGGACCCTAAACCGTCCCCGTCCCCTAACCCTAACCCTAGCCCGAACCCTAATCCTAACCCTTCCCCGAAGCTTGACCCTCACCCGTCCCCTAATCCTAACCCGTACGCTAACACGAACCCGCGCCCTCACATGTACGCTCCCCCTAAAGCGTTGTCGTCCCCTCCCCTGGATCCTAAACCGTCCCTGTCCCCTAACCCTAACCCTAGGCCGAAACCTAACCCTAACCCTTCCCCGAAGCCTGACCATCACACGTCCCCTAATCCTAACCCGTACGCTAACACTAACCCGTTCCCTCACAGTTACGCTCCCCCTAAAGCGTTGTCGTACCCTCCCCTGGACCCTAAACCGTCCCCGTCCCCTCACCCTAACCCTAGTCCGAACCCTAACCCTAACACTTCCCCGAAGCCTGACCCTCACCCGTCCCCTAATACTAACCCGTACGCTAACACTAACCCGCGCCCTCACACGTACGCTCCCCCTAAAGCGTTGTCATACCCTCCCTTGGACCCTAAACCGTCCCCGTCCCGTAACCCTAACCCTAACCCGAACCCTAACCCTAACACTTCCCCGAAGCCTGACACTCACCCGTCCCCTAATCCTAACCCGTACGCTAACACTAACCCGCGCCCTCACACGTACGCTCCCCCTAAATCGTTGTCCTACCCTCGCCTGGACCCTAAACCGTCCCCGTCCCCTAACCCTAACCCAAAACCGAACCCTAACCCTAACCCTTCCCAAAACCTGACCCTCATTCGTCCCCTAATCCTAAACCATACGCTAACACTAACCAGCGCCCTCACACGTACGCTACCCCTAAAGCGTTGTCGTACCCTCCCCTGGACCCTAAACCACCCCAGTCCCCTAACCCTTACCGTAGCCCGAAACCTAACCCTAACCCTTCCCCGAAGCCTGACCCTCACCCGTCCCCTAATCCTAACCCGTACGCTAACACTAACCCGCGCCCTCACACGTACGCTCCCCCTAAAGCGTTGTCGTACCCTCCCCTGGACCCTAAACCGTCCCCGTCCCCTAACCCTAACCCTAGCCCGAACCCTAAACCTAACCCTTCCCGGAAGAATGACCCTCACCCGTCCCCTAATCCTAACCCGTACGCTAACACTAACCCGCGCCCTCACACGTACACTCCCCCTAAAGCGTTGTCGTACCCTCCCCTGGACCCTAAACCGTCCCCGTCCCCTAAACCTATCCCTAGGCCGAACCCTAACCCTAACCCTTCCCCGAAGCCTGACCCTTATCCGTCCCCTAATCCTAACCCATACGCTAACACTAACCCGCGCCCTCACACGTACACTCCCCCTAAAGCGCTCTCGTACCCTCCCCTGGACCCTAAACCGTCCCCGTCCCCTAACACTAACCCTAGCCCGAACCCTAACACTAACCCTTCCCCGAAGCCTGACCCTCACCCATCCCCTAATCCTAACCCGTACGCTAACACTAACCCGTGCCCTCACATGTACGCTCCCCCTAAACCGTTGTCGTACCCTCCCCTGGACCTAAACCGTCCCCGTCCCCTCACCCTAACCCTAGCCCGAACCCTAACACTAACCCTTCCCCGAAGCCTGACCCTCACCCGTCCCCTAACCCTAACCCGTACGCTAACACTAACCCGCGCCCTCACACGTACGCTCTCCCTAAAGCGTTGTCGTACCCTCCCTTGGACCCTAAACCGTCCCCATCCCGTAACCCTAACCCTAGCCCGAACCCTAACCCTAACACTTCCCCGAAGCCTGACACTCACCCGTCCCATAATCCTAACCCGTACGCTAACACTAACCCGCGCCCTCACACGTACGCTCCCCTTAAAGCATTGTCCTACCCTCCCCTGGACCATAAACCGTCCCCGTCCCCTAACCCTAACCCTAACCCGAACCCTAACCCTAACCCTTCCCGAAGCTTGTCCCTCACCCGTCCCCTAATCCTAACCCGTACGCCAACACTAACCCGCGCCCTCACACGTACGTTCCCCTAAAGCGTTGTCGTACACTCCCCTGGACCCTAAACCGTCCCCGTCCCCTAACGCTAACCCTAGCCCGAACCCTAATCCTAACCCTTCCCCGAAGCTTGACCCTCACCCGTCCCCTAATCCTAACCCGTACGCTAACACGAACCCGCGCCCTCACATGTACGCTCCCCCTAAAGCGTTGTCGTCCCCTCCCCTGGATCCTAAACCGTCCCTGTCCCCTAACCCTAACCCTAGGCCGAAACCTAACCCTAACCCTTCCCCGAAGCCTGACCATCACACGTCCCCTAATCCTAACCCGTACGCTAACACTAACCCGTTCCCTCACAGTTACGCTCCCCCTAAAGCGTTGTCGTACCCTCCCCTGGACCCTAAACCGTCCCCGTCCCCTCACCCTAACCCTAGTCCGAACCCTAACCCTAACACTTCCCCGAAGCCTGACCCTCACCCGTCCCCTAATACTAACCCGTACGCTAACACTAACCCGCGCCCTCACACGTACGCTCCCCCTAAAGCGTTGTCATACCCTCCCTTGGACCCTAAACCGTCCCCGTCCCGTAACCCTAACCCTAACCCGAACCCTAACCCTAACACTTCCCCGAAGCCTGACACTCACCCGTCCCCTAATCCTAACCCGTACGCTAACACTAACCCGCGCCCTCACACGTACGCTCCCCCTAAATCGTTGTCCTACCCTCGCCTGGACCCTAAACCGTCCCCGTCCCCTAACCCTAACCCAAAACCGAACCCTAACCCTAACCCTTCCCAAAACCTGACCCTCATTCGTCCCCTAATCCTAAACCATACGCTAACACTAACCAGCGCCCTCACACGTACGCTACCCCTAAAGCGTTGTCGTACCCTCCCCTGGACCCTAAACCATCCCAGTCCCCTAACCCTTACCGTAGCCCGAAACCTAACCCTAACCCTTCCCCGAAGCCTGACCCTCACCCGTCCCCTAATCCTAACCCGTACGCTAACACTAACCCGCGCCCTCACACGTACGCTCCCCCTAAAGCGTTGTCGTACCCTCCCCTGGACCCTAAACCGTCCCAGTCCCCTAACCCTAACCCTAGCCCGAACCCTAACCCTAACCCTTCCCCGAAGCCTGACCCTCACCCGTCCCCTAACCCTAACCCGTACGCTAACACTAGCCCGCGCCCTGACACGTATGCTCCCCCTAAAGCGTTGTCGTACCCTCCCCTGGACCCTAAGCCGTCCCCGTCCCCTAACCCTAACCCTAGCCCGAACCCTAACCCTAACACTTCCCCGAAGCCTGACCCTCACCCGTCCCCTAATCCTAACCCGTACGCTAACACTAACCCGCGCCCTCACACGTACGCTCCCCCTAAAGCGTTGTCGTACCTCCCCTGGACCCTAAACCGTCCCCGTCCCCTAACCCTAACCCTAGCCCGAACCCTAACCCTAACCCTTCCCCGAAGCCTGACCCTCACCGGTCCCCTAATCCTAACCCATACGCTAACACTAACCCGCGCCCTCACATGTATGCTCCCCCTAAAGCGTTGTCGTACCCTCCCCTGGACCCTAAACCGTCCCCGTCCCCTAACCCTAACCCTAGCCCGAACCCTAACCCTAACCCTTCCCAGAAGCCTGACCCTCACCCGTCCCCTAATCCTAACCCGTACGCTAACACTAACCCGCGCCCTCACACGTACGCTCCCCCTAAAGCGTTGTCGTACCCTCCCCTGGACCCTAAACCGTCCCCGTCCCCTAACCCTAACCCTAGCCCGAACCCTAAACCTAACCCTTCCCGGAAGAATGACCCTCACCCGTCCCCTAATCCTAACCCGTACGCTAACACTAACCCGCGCCCTCACACGTACACTCCCCCTAAAGCGTTGTCGTACCCTCCCCTGGACCCTAAACCGTCCCCGTCCCCTAAACCTATCCCTAGGCCGAACCCTAACCCTAACCCTTCCCCGAAGCCTGACCCTTATCCGTCCCCTAATCCTAACCCATACGCTAACACTAACCCGCGCCCTCACACGTACACTCCCCCTAAAGCGCTCTCGTACCCTCCCCTGGACCCTAAACCGTCCCCGTCCCCTAACACTAACCCTAGCCCGAACGCTAACCCTAACGCTTCCCCGAAGCCTGACCCTCACCCGTCCCCTAATCCTAAGCCGTACGCTAACACTAACCTGCGTCCTCACGCGTACGCTCCCTCTAAAGCGTTGTCGTACACTCCCCTGGACCCTAAACCGTCCCCGTCCCCTAACCCTAACCCTAGCCCGAACCCTAACACTAACCATTCCCCGAAGCCTGACCCTCACTCGTCCCCTAACCCTAACCCGTACGCTAACAATAACCCGCGCCCTCACACGTACGCTCCCCCTAAAGCATTGTGTTACCCTCCCGTGGACCCTAAACTGTCCCCGTCCCCTAACCCTAACCCTAGCCCGAACCCTAACCCTAACCCTTCCCCGAAGCCTGACCCTCACCCGTCCCCTAACCCTAACCCGTACGCTAACACTAACCCACGCCCTCACACGTACGCTCCCCCTAAAGCATTCTCTTACCCTCCACTGGACCCTAAACCGTCCCTGTCCCCTAACCCTAACCCGAGCCCGAACCCTAACCCTACCCCTTCCCCGAAGCCTGACCCTCATCCGTCACCTAATCCTAACCCGTACGCTAACACTAACCCGCGCGCTCACACATACGCTCCTCCTAAAGCGTTGTCGTACCCTCCCCTGGAACCTAAGCCGTCCCCGTCCCCTAACCCTAACCCTAGCCCGAACCCTAACCCTAACCCTTCCCCGAAGCCTGACCCTCACCCGTCCCCTAATCCTAACCCGTACGCTAACACTAACCCGCGCCCTCACATGTACACTCCCCCTAAAGCGTTGTCGTACCCTCCCCTGAAACTTAAACCGTCCCCGTCCCCTAACACTAAACCTAGCCCGAACCCTAACCCTAACCCTTCCCCGAAGCCTGACCCTCACCCATCCCCTAATCCTAACCCGTACGCTAACACTAACCCGTGCCCTCACATGTACGCTCCCCCTAAACCGTTGTCGTACCCTCCCCTGGACCTAAACCGTCCCCGTCCCCTCACCCTAACCCTAGCCCGAACCCTAACACTAACCCTTCCCCGAAGCCTGACCCTCACCCGTCCCCTAACCCTAACCCGTACGCTAACACTAACCCGCGCCCTCACACGTACGCTCTCCCTAAAGCGTTGTCGTACCCTCCCTTGGACCCTAAACCGTCCCCATCCCGTAACCCTAACCCTAGCCCGAACCCTAACCCTAACACTTCCCCGAAGCCTGACACTCACCCGTCCCATAATCCTAACCCGTACGCTAACACTAACCCGCGCCCTCACACGTACGCTCCCCTTAAAGCATTGTCCTACCCTCCCCTGGACCATAAACCGTCCCCGTCCCCTAACCCTAACCCTAACCCGAACCCTAACCCTAACCCTTCCCGAAGCTTGTCCCTCACCCGTCCCCTAATCCTAACCCGTACGCCAACACTAACCCGCGCCCTCACACGTACGTTCCCCTAAAGCGTTGTCGTACACTCCCCTGGACCCTAAACCGTCCCCGTCCCCTAACCCTAACCCTAGCACGAACCCTAATCCTAACCCTTCCCCGAAGCTTGACCCTCACCCGTCCCCTAATCCTAACCCGTACGCTAACACGAACCCGCGCCCTCACATGTACGCTCCCCCTAAAGCGTTGTCGTACCCTCCCCTGGATCCTAAACCGTCCCTGTCCCCTAACCCTAACCCTAGGCCGAAACCTAACCCTAACCCTTCCCCGAAGCCTGACCGTCACACGTCCCCTAATCCTAACCCGTACGCTAACACTAACCCGTTCCCTCACAGTTACGCTCCCCCTAAAGCGTTGTCGTACCCTCCCCCGGACCCTAAACCGTCCCCGTCCCCTCACCCTAACCCTAGTCCGAACCCTAACCCTAACCCTTCCCCGAAGCCTGACCCTCACCCGTCCCCTAATACTAACCCGTACGCTAACACTAACCCGCGCCCTCACACGTACGCTCCCCCTAAAGCGTTGTCATACCCTCCCTTGGACCCTAAACCGTCCCCGTCCCGTAACCCTAACCCTAACCCGAACCCTAACCCTAACACTTCCCCGAAGCCTGACACTCACCCGTCCCCTAATCCTAACCCGTACGCTAACACTAACCTGCGCCCTCACACGTACGCTCCCCCTAAATCGTTGTCCTACCCTCGCCTGGACCCTAAACCGTCCCCGTCCCCTAACCCTAACCCAAAACCGAACCCTAACCCTAACCCTTCCCAAAACCTGACCCTCATTCGTCCCCTAATCCTAAACCATACGCTAACACTAACCAGCGACCTCACACGTACGCTACCCCTAAAGCGTTGTCGTACCCTCCCCTGGACCCTAAACCATCCCAGTCCCCTAACCCTTACCGTAGCCCGAAACCTAACCCTAACCCTTCCCCGAAGCCTGACCCTCACCCGTCCCCTAATCCTAACCCGTACGCTAACACTAACCCGCGCCCTCACACGTACGCTCCCCCTAAAGCGTTGTCGTACCCTCCCCTGGACCCTAAACCGTCCCCGTCCCCTAACCCTAACCCTAGCCCGAACCCTAACCCTAACCCTTCCCCGAAGCCTGACCCTCACCCGTCCCCTAACCCTAACACGTACGCTAACACTAGCCCGCGCCCTGACACGTATGCTCCCCCTAAAGCGTTGTCGTACCCTCCCCTGGACCCTAAGCCGTCCCCGTCCCCTAACCCTAACCCTAGCCCGAACCCTAACCCTAACACTTCCCCGAAGCCTGACCCTCACCCGTCCCCTAATCCTAACCCGTACGCTAACACTAACCCGCGCCCTCACACGTACGCTCCCCCTAAAGCGTTGTCGTACCTCCCCTGGACCCTAAACCGTCCCCGTCCCCTAACCCTAACCCTAGCCCGAACCCTAACCCTAACCCTTCCCCGAAGCCTGACCCTCACCGGTCCCCTAATCCTAACCCATACGCTAACACTAACCCGCGCCCTCACATGTATGCTCCCCCTAAAGCGTTGTCGTACCCTCCCCTGGACCCTAAACCGTCCCCGTCCCCTAACCCTAACCCTAGCCCGAACCCTAACCCTAACCCTTCCCCGAAGCCTGACCCTCACCTGTCCCCTAATCCTAACCCGTACGCTAACACTAACCTGCGCCCTCACGGGTACACTCCCCTTAAAGCGTTGTCGTACCCTCCCCTGGACCCTAAACTGTCCCCGTCTCCTAACCCTAACCCTAGCCCGAACCCTAAGCCTAACCCTTCCCCGAAACCTGACCCTCACCCGTCCCCTAATCCTAACCCGTACGCTAACACTAACCCGCGCCCTCACACGTACGCTCCCCCTAAAGCGTTGTCGTACCCTCCCCTGGACCCTAAGCCGTCCCCGTCCCATAACGCTAACCCTAGCCCGAACCCTAAGCCTAACCCTTCCCCGAAGCCTGACCCTCAAATGTCCCCTAATCCTAACCCGTACGCTAACACTAACCCGCGCCCTCACACGTACGCTCCCCCTAAAGCGTTGTCGTACCCTCCCCTGGACCCTAAACCGTCCCCGTCCACTAACCCTAACCCTAGCCCGAACCCTAACCCTAACCCTTCCCCGAAGCCTGACCCTCACCCGTCCCCTAATCCTAACCCGTACGCTAACACTAACCCGCGCCCTCACACGTACGCTCCCCCTAAAGCGTTGTCGTACCCTCCTCTGGACCCTAAACCGTCCCCGTCCCCTAACCCTAACTCTAGCCCGAACCCTAAACCTAAACCTTCCCCGAAACATGACCCTCACCCGTCCCCTAATCCTAACCCGTACGCTAACACTAACCAGTGCCCTCACACGTACGCTCCCCCTAAAACGTTGTCGTACCCTCCCCTGGACCCTAAACCGTCCCCGTCCCCTAACCCTAACCCTAGGCGGAACCCTAACCCTAAACATTCCCCGAAGCCTGACCCTCACCCGTCCCCTAATCCTAACCCGTACGCTAACACTAACCCGCGCCCTCACGCGTACGCTCCCCATAAAGCGTTGTCGTACCCTCCCCTGGACCCTAAACCGTCCCCGTCCCCTAACCCTAACCCTAGCCCGAACCCTAACCCTAACCCTTCCCCGAAGCCTGACCCTCACCCGTCCCGTAATCCTAACCCGTACGCTAACACTAACCCGCGCCCTCACACGTACGATCCCCCTAAAGCGTTGTCGTACCCTCCCCTGGACCCTAAATCGTCCCCGTCCCCTCACCCTAACCCTAGCCCGAACCCTAACCCTAACCCTTCCCTGAAGCCTGACCCTCACCCGTCCCCTAACCCTAACCCGTACGCTAACACTAACCCGCGCCCTCACACATACGCTCCCCCTAAAGCATTGTCTTACACTCCCCTGGACCCTAAACCGTCCCCGTCCCCTAACCCTTACCCTAGCCCGAACCCTAACCCTAACCCTTCCCCGAAGCCTGACCCTCACCCGTCCCCTAACCCTAACCCGTATGCTAACACTAACCCGCGCCCTCACAATTACGCTCACCCTAAAGCATTGTCTTACCCTCCCCTGGACCCTAAACCGTCCCCGTCCCCTAACCCTAACCCTAGCCCGAACCCTAACCCTACCCCTTCCCCGAAGCCTGACCCTCACCCGTCCCCTAATCCTAACCCGTACGCTAACACTAACCCACGCCCTCACGCGTACGCTCCCCCTAAAGCGTTGTCGTACCCTCCCCTGGACCCTAAACCGTCCCCGTCCCATAACCCTAACGCTAGCCCGAACCCTAACCCTAACCCTTCCCCGAAGCCTGACCCTCACCCGTCCCCTAATCCTAACCCGTACGCTAACACTAACCCGCGCCCTCACACGTACGCTCCCCCTAAAGCGTTGTCGTACCCTACCCTTGACCCTAAACCGTCCCCGTTCCCTAACCCTAAACCTAGCCCGAACCCTAACGCTAACACTTCCCCGAAGCCTGACCCTCACCCGTCCCCTAATCCTAACCCGTACGCTAACACTAACCCGCGCCCTGACGCGTACGCTCCCCATAAAGCGTTGTCGTACCCTCCCCTGGACCCTAAACCGTCCCCGTCCCCTAACCCTAACCCTAGCCCGAACCCTAACCCTAACTCTTCCCCGAAGCCTGACCCTCACCCGTCCCCTAACCCTAACCCGTACGCTAACACTAACCCGCGCCCTCACACGTACGCTCCCCCTAAAGCATTGACTTACCCTCCCCTGGACCCTAAACCGTCCCCGTCCCCTAACCCTAACCCTAGCCCGAACCCTAACCTTAACCCTTCCCCGAAGCCTGACCCTCACCCATCCCCTAACCCTAACCCGTACGCTAACACTAACCTGCGCCCTCACACGTACGCTCCCCCTAAAGCATTGTCTTACCCTCCCCTTGACCCTAAACCATCCCCGTCCCCTAACACTAACCCTAGCCCGAACCCTAACCCTACCCCTTCCCCGAAGCCTGACCCTCACACGTCCCCTAATCCTAACCCGTACACTAACACTAACCCACGCCCTCACACGTACGCTCCCCCTAAAGCGTTGTCGTACCCTCCCCTGGACCCTAAGCCGTCCCCGTCCCCTAACCCTAACCCTAGCCCGAACCCTAAGCCTAACCCTTCCCCGAAGCCTGACCCTCACCCGTCCCCTAATCCTAACCCGTACGCTAACACTAACCCGTGCCCTCACACGTACGCTCCCCCTAAAGCGTTGTCGTACCCTCCCCTGAAACTTAAACCGTCCCCCTCCCCTAACACTAAACCTAGCCCGAACCCTAACCCTAACCCTTCCCCGAAGCCTGACCCTCACCCATCCCCTAATCCTAACCCGTACGCTAACACTAAACCGCGCCCTCACACGTACGCTCCCCCTAAAGCGTTGTCGTACCCTCCCCTGGACCCTAAACCGTCCCCGTCCCCTAACCCTAACCCTAGCCCGAACCCTAACCCTAACACTTCCCCGAAGCCTGACCCTCACCCGTCCCCTAATCCTAACCCGTACGCTAACACTAACCCGCGCCCTCACACATATGCTCCCCCTGAAGCGTTGTCGTACCCTCCCCTGGACCCTAAACCGTCCCCGTCCCCTAAACCTAACCCTAGCCCGAACCCTAACCCTAACCCTTCCCCGAAGCCTAACCCTCACTCGTCCTCTAATCCTAAGCCGTACACTAACACTAACCCGCACCCTCACACGTACACTCCCCCTAAAGCGTTGTCGTACCCTCACGTGGACCCTAAAACGTCCTCGTGCCCTAACCCTAACCCTAGCCCGAACCCTAACCCTAACCCTTCCCCGAAGCCTGACCCTCACCCGTCCCCTAATCCTAACCCGTACGCTAACACTAACCCGCGCCCTCATACTTACGCTCCCCCTAAAGCGTTGTCGTACCCTCCCCTGGACCCTAAACCGTCCCCGTCCCCTAAACCTAACCCTAGCCCGAACCCTAACCCTAACCCTTCCCCGAAGCCTGACCCTCACCCGTCCCCTAATTCTAACCCATACGCTATCACTAACACGTGCCCTTACACGTACGCTCCCCCTAAAGCGTTGTCGTACCCTCCCCTGGACCCTAAGCCGTCCCCGTCCCCTAACCCTATCCCTAGGCCGAACCCTAACCCTAAACCTTCCCCGAAGGCTGACCCTCACCCGTCCCCTAATCCTAACCCGTATGTTAACACTAACCCGCGCCCTCAAGCGTACGCTCCCCATAAAGCGTTGTCGTACCCTCCCCTGGACCCTAAACCGTCCCCGTCCCCTAACCCTAACCCTAGCCCGAACCCTAACCCTAACCCTTCCCCGAAGCCTGACCCTCACCCGTCCCCTAATCCTAACACGTACGCTAACACTAACCCGCGCGCTCAGATGTACGCTCCCCATAAAGCGTTGTCGTACCTTCCCCTGGACCCTAAACCGTCCCCGTCCCCTAACCCTAACCCTAGCCCGAACCCTAACCCTAACCCTTCCCCGAAGCCTGACTCTCACCCGTCCCCTAACCCTAACCCGTACGCTAACACTAACCCGCGCCCTCACACGTACGCTCCCCCAAAAGCATTGTCTTACCCTCCCCTGGACCCTAAACCGTCCCCGTCCCCTAACCCTAACCCTAGCCCGAACCCTAACCCTAAACCTTCCCCGAAGCCTGACCCTCACCCGTCCCCTAACCCTAACCCGTACGCTAACACTAACCCGCGCCCTCACACGTACGCTCCCCCTAAAGCATTGTCTTACCCTCCCCTGGACCCTAAACCGTCCCCGTCCCCTAACGCTAACCCTAGCCCGAACCCTAACCCTACCCCTTCCCTGAAGCCTGACCCTCACCCGTCCCCTAATCCTAACCCGTACACTAACAATAACCCACGCCCTCACACGTACGATCCCCCTAAAGCGTTGTCGTACCCTCCCCTGGACCCTAAGCCGTCCCCGTCCCCTAACCCTAAACCTAGCCCGAACCCTAACCCTAACCCTTCCCCGAAGCCTGACCCTCACCCGTCCCCTAATCCTAACCCGTACGCTAACACTAACCCGTGCCCTCACATGTACGCTCCCCCTAAAGCGTTGTTGTACCCTCCCCTGAAACTTAAACCCTCCCCCTCCCCTAACACTAAACCTAGCCCGAACCCTAACCCTAACCCTTCCCCGAAGCCTGACCCTCACACATCCCCTAATCCTAACCCGTACGCTAACACTAACCCGCGCCCTCACACGTACGCTCCCCCTAAAGCGTTGTCGTACCCTCCCCTGGACCCTAAACCGTCCCCGTCCCCTAATCCTAACCCTAGCCCGAACCCTAACCCTAACACTTCCCTGAAGCCTGACCCTCACCCGTCCCCTAATCCTAACCCGTACGCTAACACTAACCCGCGCCCTCACACATACGCTCCCCCTGAAGCGTTGTCGTACCCTCCCCTGGACCCTAAACCGTCCCCGTCCCCTAAACCTAACCCTAGCCCGAACCCTAACACTAACCCTTCCCCGAAGCCTGACCCTCACCCGTCCCCTAATCCTAACCCGTACGCTAACACTAACCCGCGCCCTTAAACGTACGCTCCCCTTAAAGCGTTGCCATACCCTCCCCTGGACCCTAAACCGTCCCCGTCCCCTAACCCTAACCCTAGCCCGAACCCTAACCCTAACCCTTCCCCGAAGCCTGACCCTCACCCGTCCCCTAATCCTAACACGTACGCTAACACTAACCCGCGCCCGCACACGTACGCTCCCCCTAAAGCGTTGTCGTACCCTCCCCTGGACCCTAAACCGTCCCCGTTCCCTAACCCTAACCCTAGCCCGAACCCTAACCCTAACCCTTCCCCGAAGCCTGACCCTCACTCGTCCTCTAATCCTAAGCCGTACACTAACACTAACCCGCGTCCTCACACGTACACTCCCCCTAAAGCGTTGTCGTACCCTCACCTGGACCCTAAAACGTCCTCGTGCCCTAACCCTAACCCTAGCCCGAACCCTAACCCTAACCCTTCCCCGAAGCCTGACCCTCACCCGTCCCCTAATCCTAACCCGTACGCTAACACTAACCCGCGCCCACAAACTTACGCTCCCCCTAAAGCGTTGTCGTACCCTCCCATGGACCCTAAACCGTCCCCGTCCCCTAAACCTAACCCTAGCCCGAACCCTAACCCTAACCCTTCCCCGAAGCCTGACCCTCACCCGTCCCCTAATTCTAACCCATACGCTATCACTAACACGTGCCCTTACACGTACGCTCCCCCTAAAGCGTTGTCGTACCCTCCCCTGGACCCTAAGCCGTCCCCGTCCCCTAACCCTAAACCTAGCCCGAACCCTAACCCTAACCCTTCCCCGAAGCCTGACCCTCACCCGTCCCCTAATCCTAACCCGTACGCTAACACTAACCCGCGCCCTCACACGTACGCTCCCCCTAAAGTGTTGTCGTACCCTCCCCTGAAACTTAAACCGTCCCCGTCCCCTAACCCTAAACCTAGCCCGAACCCTAACCCTAACCCTTCCCCGAAGCCTGACCCTCACCCATCCCCTAATCCTAACCCGTACGCTAACACTAACCCGCGCCCTCAAACGTACGCTCCCCCTAAAGCGTTGTCGTACCCTCCCCTGGACCCTAAACCATCCCCATCCCCTAACCCTAACCCTAGCCCGAACCCTAACCCTAACCCTTCCCCGAAGGCTGACTCTCACCCGTCCCCTAATCCTAACCCGTACGCTAACACTAACCCGCGCCCTCACACGTACGCTCCCCCTAAAGCGTTGTCCTACCCTCCCCTGGACCCTAAACCGTCCCTGTCCCCTAACCCTAACCCTAGCCCGAACCCTAACCCTAACCCTTCCCCGAAGCCTGACCCTCACCCGTCCCCTAACCCTAACCCGTGCGCTAACACTAACCCGCGCCCTCACACGTACGCTCCCCCTAAAGCATTGTCTTACCCTCCCCTGGACCCTAAACCGTCTCCGTCCCCTAACCCTAACCCTAGCCCGAACCCTAACCCTACCCCTTCCCCGAAGCCTGACCCTCACCTGTCCCCTAATCCTAACCCGTACGCTAACACTAACCCGCGCCCTCACACGTACGCTCCCCCTAAAGCGTTGTCGTAACCTCCCCTGGACCCTCAGCCGTCCCCGTCCCCTAACCCTAACCCTAGCCCGAACCCTAACCCTAACCGTTCCCCGAAGCCTGACCCTCACCCGTCCCCTAATCCTAACCCGTACCCTAACACTAACCCGCGCCCTCACACGTACGCTCCCCCTAAAGCGTTGTCGTACCCTCCCCTGGACCCTAGGCCGTCCCCGTCCCCTAACGCTAACCCTAGCCTGAACCCTAAGCCTAACCCCTCCCCGAAGCCTGACCCTCACATGTCCCCTAATCCTAACCCGTACGCTAACACTAACCCGCGCCCTCACAAGTACGCTCCCCCTAAAGCGTTGTCGTACCCTCCCCTGGACCCTAAACCGTCCCCGTCCCCTAACCCTAACCCTAGCCCGAACCCTAACCCTAACCCTTCCCCGAAGCCTGACCCTCACCCGTCCCCTAATCCTAACCCGTACGCTAACACTAACCCACGCCCTCACACGTACGCTCCCCCTAAAGCGTTGTCGTACCCTCCTCTGGACCCTAAACCGTCCCCGTCCCCTAACCCTAACTCTAGCCCGAACCCTAACCCTAAACCTTCCCCGAAACATGACCCTCACCCGTCCCCTAATCCTAACCCGTACGCTAACACTAACCCGTGCCCTCACATGTACGCTCCCCCTAAATCGTTGTCGTACCCTCCCCTGGACCCTGAACTGTCCCCGTCCCCTAACCCTAACCCTAGGCCGAACCCTAACCCTAAACCTTCCCCGAAGCCTGACCCTCACCCATCCCCTAATCCTAACCCGTACGCTAACACTAACCCGCGCCCTCACGCGTACGCTTCCCATAAAGTGTTGTCGTACCCTCCCCTGGACCCTAAACCGTCCCCGTCCCCTAACCCTAACCCTAGCCCGAACCCTAACCCTAACCCTTCCCCGAAGCCTGACCCTCACCCGTCCCATAATCCTAACCCGTACGCTAACACTAACCCGCGCCCTCACACGTACGCTCCCCCTAAAGCGTTGTCGTACCCTCCCCTGGACCCTAAACCGTCCCCGTCCCCTCACCCTAACCCTAGCCCGAACCCTAACCCTAACCCTTCCCCGAAGCCTGACCCTCACCCGTCCCCTATCCCTAAACCGTAAGCTAACACTAAACCGCGCCCTCACACGTACACTCCCCCTAAAGCATTGTCTTTCCCTCCCCTGGACCCTAAACCGTCCCCGTCTCCTAACCCTAACCCTAGCCCGAACCCTAACCCTACCCCTTCCCTGAAGCCTGACCCTCACCCGTCCCCTAATCCTAACCCGTACGCTAACACTAACCCGCGCCCTCACGCGTACGCTCCCCCTAAAGCGTTGTCGTTCCCTCCCCTGGACCCTAAACCGTCCCCATGCCCTAACCCTAACCCTAGCCCGAACCCTAACCCTAATCCTTCCCCGAAGCCTGATTCTCACCCGTCCCCTAATCCTAACCCGTACGCTAACACTAACCCGCGCCCTCACACGTACGCTCCCCCTAAAGCGTTGTCGTACCCTCCCCTGGACCCTAAACCGTCCCCGTCCCCTAACCCTAACCCTAGCCCGAACCCTAACCCTAACACTTCCCCGAAGCCTGACCCTCACCTGTCCCCTAATCCTAACCCGTACGCTAACACTAACCCGCGCCCTCACACATACGCTCCCCCTGAAGCGTTGTCGTACACTCCCCTGGACCCTAAACCGTCCCCGTCCCCTAACCCTAACCCTAGCCCGAACCCTAACACTAACCCTTCCCCGAAGCCTGACCCTCACCCGTCCCCTAATCCTAACCCTTACGCTAACACTAACCCGCGCCCTTAAACGTACGCTCCCCTTAATGCGTTGCCGTACCCTCCCCTGGACCCTAAACCGTCCCCGTCCCCTAACCCTAACCCTAGCCCGAACCCTAACCCTAACCCTTCCCCGAAGCCTGACCCTCACCCGTCCCCTAATCCTAACCCGTACGCTAACACTAACCCGCGCCCGCACACGTACGCTCCCCCTAAAGCGTTGTCGTACCCTCCCCTGGACCCTAAACCGTCCCCGTCCCCTAACCCTAACCCTAGCCCGAACCCTAACCCTAAGCCTTCCCCGAAGCCTGACCCTCAATCGTCCTCTAATCCTAAGCCGTACACTAACACTAACCCGCGCCCTCACACATACACTCCCCCTAAAGCGTTGTCGTACCCTCACCTGGACCCTAAAACGTCCTCGTGCCCTAACCCTAACCCTAGCCCGAACCCTAACCCTAACCCTTCCCCGAAGCCTGACCCTCACCCGTCCCCTAATCCTAACCCGTACGCTAACACTAGCCCGCGCCCTCAAACTTACGCTCCCCCTAAAGCGTTGTCGTACCCTCCCCTGGACCCTCAGCCGTCCCCGTCCCCTAACCCTAACCCTAGCCCGAACCCTAACCCTAACCGTTCCCCGAAGCCTGACCCTCACCCGTCCCCTAATCCTAACCCGTACCCTAACACTAACCCGCGCCCTCACACGTACGCTCCCCCTAAAGCGTTGTCGTACCCTCCCCTGGACCCTAGGCCGTCCCCGTCCCCTAACGCTAACCCTAGCCCGAACCCTAAGCCTAACCCTTCCCCGAAGCCTGACCCTCACATGTCCACTAATCCTAACCCGTACGCTAACACTAACCCGCGCCCTCACAAGTACGCTCCCCCTAAAGTGTTGTCCTACCCTCCCCTGGACCCTAAACCGTCCCCGTCCCCTAACCCTAACCCTAGCCCGAACCCTAACCCTAACCCTTCCCCGAAGCCTGACCCTCACCCGTCCCCTAATCCTAACCCGTACGCTAACACTAACCCATGCCCTCACACGTACGCTCCCCCTAAAGCGTTGTCGTACCCTCCTCTGGACCCTAAACCGTCCCCGTCCCCTAACCCTAACTCTAGCCCGAACCCTAACCCTGAACCTTCCCCGAAACATGACCCTCACCCGTCCCCGAATCCTAACCCGTACGCTAACACTAACCCGTGCCCTCACACGTACGCTCCCCCTAAAGCGTTGTCGTACCCTCCCCTGGACCCTAAACCGTCCCCGTCCCCTCACCCTAACCCTAGCCCGAACCCTAACCCTAACTCTTCCCCGAAGCCTGACCCTCAGCCGTCCCCTAATCCTAACCCGTACGATAACACTAACCCGCGCCCTCACACGTACGCTCCCCATAAAGCGTTGTCGTACCCTCCCCTGGACCCTAAGCCGTCCCCGTCCCCTAACCCTAACCCTAGCCTGAAACCTAACCCTAACCCTTCCCCGAAGCCTGACCCTCACCCGTCCCCTAATCCTAACCCGTACGCTAACACTAACCCGCGCCCTCACACGTACGCTCCCCCTAAAGTGTTGTCGTACACTCCCCTGAAACTTAAACCGTCCCCGTCCCCTAACCCTAAACCTAGCCCGAACCCTAACCCTAACCCTTCCCCGAAGCCTGACCCTCACCCGTCCCCTAATCCTAACCCGTACCCTAACACTAACCCGCGCCCTCACACGTACGCTCCCCCTAAAGCGTTGTCGTACCCTCCCCTGGACCCTAGGCCGTCCCCGTCCCCTAACGCTAACCCTAGCCTGAACCCTAAGCCTAACCCCTCCCCGAAGCGTGACCCTCACATGTCCCCTAATCCTAACCCGTACGCTAACACTAACCCGCGCCCTCACAAGTACGCTCCCCCTAAAGCGTTGTCGTACCCTCCCCTGGACCCTAAACCGTCCCCGTCCCCTAACCCTAACCCTAGCCCGAACCCTAACCCTAACCCTTCCCCGAAGCCTGACCCTCACCCGTCCCCTAATCCTAACCCGTACGCTAACACTAACCCACGCCCTCACACGTACGCTCCCCCTAAAGCGTTGTCGTACCCTCCTCTGGACCCTAAACCGTCCCCGTCCCCTAACCATAACTCTAGCCCGAACCCTAACCCTAAACCTTCCCCGAAACATGACCCTCACCCGTCCCCTAATCCTAACCCGTACGCTAACACTAACCCGTGCCCTCACATGTACGCTCCCCCTAAAGCGTTGTCGTACCCTCCCCTGGACCCTGAACCGTCCCCGTCCCCTAACCCTAACCCTAGGCCGAACCCTAACCCTAAACCTTCCCCGAAGCCTGACCCTCACCCATCCCCTAATCCTAACCCGTACGCTAACACTAACCCGCGCCCTCACGCGTACGCTCCCCATAAAGTGTTGTCGTACCCTCCCCTGGACCCTAAACCGTCCCCGTCCCCTAACCCTAACCCTAGCCCGAACCCTAACCCTAACCCTTCCCCGAAGCCTGACCCTCACCCGTCCCATAATCCTAACCCGTACGCTAACACTAACCCGCGCCCTCACACATACGCTCCCCCTGAAGCGTTGTCGTACACTCCCCTGGAGCCTAAATCGTCCCCGTCCCCTAACCCTAACCCTAGCCCGAACCCTAACACTAACCCTTCCCCGAAGCCTGACCCTCACCCGTCCCCTAATCCTAACCCTTACGCTAACACTAACCCGCGCCCTTACACGTACGCTCCCCTTAATGCGTTGCCGTACCCTCCCCTGGACCCTAAACCGTCCCCGTCCCCTAACCCTAACCCTAGCCCGAACCCTAACCCTAACCCTTCCCCGAAGCCTGACCTTCACCCGTCCCCTAATCCTAACCCGTACGCTAACACTAACCCGCGCCCGCACACGTACGCTCCCCCTAAAGCGTTGTCGTACCCTCCCCTGGACCCTAAACCGTCCCCGTCCCCTAACCCTAACCATAGCCCGAACCCTAACCCTAACCCTTCCCCGAAGCCTGACCCTCAATCGTCCTCTAATCCTAAGCCGTACACTAACACTAACCCGCGCCCTCACACGTACACTCCCCCTAAAGCGTTGTCGTACCCTCCCCTGGACCCTAAACCGTGCCCGTCCCCTAACCCTAACCCTAGCCCGAACCCTAACCTTAACCCTTCCCCAAAGCCTGACCCTCACCCGTCCCCTAATCCTAACCCGTACGCTAACACTAACCCACGCCCTCACACGTACGCTCCCCCTAAAGCGTTGTCGTACCCTCCCCTGGACCCTAAACCGTCCCCGTCCCCTAACACTAACTCTAGCCCGAACCCTAACCCTAAACCTTCCCCGAAACATGACCCTCACCCGTCCCCTAATCCTAACCCGTACGCTAACACTAACCCGCGCCCTCACACGTACGGTCCCCCTAAAGCGTTGTCGTACCCTCCCCTGGACCCTAAACCGTCCCCGTCCCCTAACCCTAACCCTAGCCCGAACCCTAACCCTAACACTTCCCCGAAGCCTGACCCTCACCCGTCCCCTAATCCTAACCCGTACGCTAACACTAACCCGCGCCCTCACACATACGCTCCCCCTGAAGCGTTGTCGTACCCTCCCCTGGACCCTAAACCGTCCCCGTCCCCTAAACCTAACCCTAGCCCGAACCCTAACCCTAACCCTTCCCCGAAGCCTGACCCTCACCCGTCCCCTAATCCTAACCCGTACGCTAACACTAACCTGCGCCCTAATGCGTACGCTCCCCCTAAAGCATTGTCGTACCCTCCCCTGGACGCTAAACCGTCCCCGTCCCCTAACCCTAACCCTAGCCCGAACCCTAAGCCTAACACTTCCCCGAAGCCTGACCCTCACCCGTCCCCTAATCCTAACCCGTACGCTGACACTAACCCACGCCCTCACACGTACGCTCCCCCTAAAGCGTTGTCGTACCCTTCCCTGGACCCTAAACCGTCCCCGTCCCCTAACACTAACCCTAGCCCGAACCCTAACCCTAAACCTTCCCCGAAGCCTGACTCTCACCCGTCCCCTAATCCTAACCCGTACACTAACACTAACCCGCGCCCTCACACGTACGCTCCCCCTAAAGCGTTGTCGTACCCTCCACTGGACACTAAACCGTTCCGGTCCCCTAACAATAACCCTAGCCGGAACCCTAACCCTAACCCTTCCCCGAAGCCTGACCCTCACCCATCCCCTAATCCTAACCCGTACGCTAACACTAACCCGCGCCCTCACATGTACGCTCCCCCTAAAGCGTTGTCGTACCCTCCCCTGGACCCTAAACCGTCCCCGTCCCCTAACCCTAAACCTAGCCCGAACCCTAACCCTAACCCTTCCCCGAAGCCTGACCCTCACCCTTCCCCTAATCCTAACCCGTACGCTAACACTAACCTGCGCCCTCACGCGTACGCTCCCCCTAAAGCATTGTCGTACCCTCCCCTGGACCCTAAACCGTCCCCGTCTCCTAACCCTAACCCTAGCCCGAACCCTAAGCCTAACCCTTCCCCGAAACCTGACCCTCACCCGTCCCCTAATCCTAACCCGTACGCTAACACTAACCCGCGCCCTCACACGTATGCTCCCCCTAAAGCGTTGTCGTACCCTGCCCTGGACCCTAAGCCGTCCCCGTCCCCTAACGCTAACCCTAGCCCGAACCCTAAGCCTAACCCTTCCCCGAAGCCTGACCCTCACATGTCCCCTAATCCTAACCCGTACGCTAACACTAACACGCGCCCTCACACGTATGCTCCCCCTAAAGCGTTGTCGTACCCTCCCCTGGACCCTAAACCGTCCCCGTCCCCTAACACTAACCCTAGCCTGAACCCTAACCCTAACCCTTCCCCGAAGTCTGACCCTCACCCGTCCCATAATCCTAACCCGTACGCTAACACTAACCCACGCCCTCACACGTACGCTCCCCCTAAAGCGTTGTCGTACCCTCCCCTGGACCCTAAACCGTCCCCGTCCCCTAACCCTAACCCTAGGCCGAACCCTAACCCTAAACCTTCCCCGAAGCCTGACCCTCACCCGTCCCCTATTCCTAACCCGTACGCTAACACTAACCCGCGCCCTCACGCGTACGCTCCCCATAAAGTGTTGTCGTACCCTCCCCTAGACCCTAAACCGTCCCCGTCCCCTAACCCTAACCCTAGCCCGAACCCTAACCCTAACCCTTCCCCGAAGCCTGACCCTCACCCGTCCCCTAACCCTAACCCGTACGCTAACACTAAACCGCGCCCTCACACGTACACTCCCCCTAAAGTATTGTCTTTCCCTCCCCTGGACCCTAAACGGTCCCCGTCCCCTAACCCTAACCCTAGCCCGAAACCTAACCCTACCCATTCCCTGAAGCCTGACCCTCACCCGTCCCCTAATCCTAACCCGTACGCTAACACTAACCCGCGCCCTCACGCGTACGCTCCCCCTAAAGCGTTGTCGTACCCTCCCCTGGAACCTAAGCCGTCCCCGTCCCCTAACCCTAACCCTAGCCCGAACCCTAACCCTACCCCTTCCCCGAAGCCTGACCCTCACCCGTCCCCTAATCCTAACCCGTACGCTAACACTAACCCGCGCCCTCACACATACGCTCCCCCTAAAGTGTTGTCGTACCCTCCCCTGAAACTTAAACCGTCCCCGTCTCCTAACCCTAAACCTAGCCCGAACCCTAACCCTAACCCTTCCCCGAAGCCTGACCCTCACCCATCCCCTAATCCTAACCCGTACGCTAACACTAACCCGCGCCCTCACACGTACGCTCCCCCTAAAGCGTTGTCGTACCCTCCCCTGGACCCTAAACCATCCCCATCCCCTAACCCTAACCCTAGCCCGAACCCTAACCCTAACCCTTCCCCGAAGGCTGACTCTCACACGTCCCCTAATCCTAACCCGTTCGCTAACACTAACCCGCGCCCTCACACGTACGCTCCCCCTAAAGTGTTGTCCTACCCTCCCCTGGACCCTAAACCGTCCCAGTCCCCTAACCCTTACAGTAGCCTGAAACCTAACCCTAACCCTTCCCCGAAACCTGACCCTCACCCGTCCCCTAATCCTAACCCGTACGCTAACACTAACCCGCGCCCTCACACGTACGCTCCCCCTAAACCGTTGTCGTACCCTCCCCTGGACCGTAAGCCGTCCCCGTCCCCTAACGCTAACCCTAGCCCGAACCCTAACCCTAACCCTTCCCCGAAGCCTGACCCTCACCCGTCCCCTAATCCTAACCCGTACGCTAACACTAACCCACGCCCTCACACGTACGCTCCCCCTAAAGCGTTGTCGTACCCTCCCCTGGACCCTAAACCGTCCCCGTCCCCTAACCCTAACTCTAGCCCGAACCCTAACCCTAAACCTTCCCCGAAACATGACCCTCACCCGTCCCCTAATCCTAACCCGTACACTAACACTAACCCGTGCCCTCACACGTACGCTCCCCCTAAAGCGTTGTCGTACCCTCCCCTGGACCCTGAACCGTCCCCGTCCCCTAACCCTAACCCTAGGCCGAACCCTAACCCTAAACCTTCCCCGAAGCCTGACCCTCACCCGTCCCCTAATCCTAACCCGTACGCTAACACTAACCCGCACCCTCACGCTTACACTCCCCATAAAGCGTTGTCGTACCCTCCCCTGGACCCTAAACCGTCCCCATCCCCTAACCCTAACCCTAGCCCGAACCCTAGCCCTAACCCTTCCCCGAAGCCTGACCCTCACCCGTCCCCTAATCCTAACCCGTACGCTAACACTAACCCGCGCCCTCACATGTACGCTCCCCATAAAGCGTTGTCGTACCCTCCCATGTACCCTAAACCGTCCCCGTCCCCTAACCCTAACCCTAACCCGAACCCTAACCCTAACCCTTCCCCGATGCCTGACCCTCACCCGTCCCCTAACCCTAACCCGTACGCTAACACTAACCCGCGCCCTCACACGTACGCTCCCCCTAAAGCATTGTCTTACCCTCCCCTGGACCCTAAACCGTCCCCGTCCCCTAACCCTAACCCTAGCCCGAACCCTAACCCTAACACTTCCCCGAAGCCTGACCCTCACCCGTCCCCTAACCCTAACCTGTACGCTAACACTAACCCGCGCCCTCACACGTACACTCCCCCTAAAGCATTGTCTTACCCTCCCCTGGACCCTAAACCGTCCCCGTCCCCTAACCCTAACCCTAGCCCGAAACCTAATCCTACCCCTTCCCCGAAGCCTGACCCTCACCCGTCCCCTAATCCTAACCCGTACGCTAACACTAACACGCGCCGTCACACGTACGCTCCCCCTAAAGCGTTGTCGTACCCTCCCCTGGACCCTAAGCCGTCCCCGTCACCTAACCCTAACCCTAGCCCGAACCCTAACCCTAACCCTTCCCCGAATCCTGACCCTCACCCGTCCCCTAATCCTAACCCGTACGCTAACACTAACCCGCGCCCTTACACGTACGCTTCCCTTAAAGCGTTGCCGTACCCTCCCCTGGACCCTAAACCGTCCCCGTCCCCTAACCCTAACCCTAGCCCGAACCCTAACCCTAACACTTCCCCGAAGCCTGACCCTCACCCGTCCCCTAATCCTAACCCGTACGCTAACACTAAACCGCGCCCGCACACGTACGCTCCCCCTAAAGCGTTGTCGTACCCTCCCCTGGACCCTAAACCGTCCCCGTCCCCTAACCCTAACCCTAGCCCGAACCCTAACCCTAACCCTTCCCCGAAGCCTGACCCTCACTCGTCCTCTAATCCTAAGCCATACACTAACAATAACCCGCGCCCTCACACGTACACTCCCCCTAAAGCGTTGTCGTACCCTCACCTGGACCCTAAAACGTCCTCGTGCCCTAACCCTAACCCTAGCCCGAACCCTAACCCTAACCCTTCCCCGAAGCCTGACCCTCACCCGTCCCCTAATCCTAACCCGTACGCTAACACTAACCCGCGCCCTCACATGTACGCTCCCCCTAAAGCGTTGTCGTACCCTCCCCTGAAACTTAAACCGTCCCCGTCCCCTAACACTAAACCTAGCCCGAACCCTAACCCTAAACCTTCCCCGAAGCCTGACCCTCACCCATCCCCTAATCCTAACCCGTACGCTAACACTAACCCGCGCCCTCACACGTACGCTCCCCTTAAAGCGTTGTCGTACCCTCCCCTGGACCCTAAACCGTCCCCATGCCCTAACCCTAACCCTAGCCCGAACCCTAACCCTAATCCTTCCCCGAAGCCTGATTCTCACCCGTCCCCTAATCCTAACCCGTACGCTAACACTAACCCACGCCCTCACACGTACGCTTCCCCTAAAGCGTTATCGTACCCTCCCCTGGACCCTAAACCGTCCCCGTCCCCTAACCCTAACCCTAGCCCGAACCATAACCATAACACTTCCCCGAAGCCTGACCCTCACCCGTCCCCTAATCCTAACCCGTACGCTAACACTAACCCGCGCCCTCACACATACGCTCCCCTGAGGCGTTGTAGTACACTCCCCTGGACCCTAAACCGTCCCCGTCCCCTAAACCTAACCCTAGCCCGAACCCTAACCCTAACACTTCCCCGAAGCCTGACCCTCACCCGTCCCCTAATCCTAACCCGTACGCTAACACTAAACCGCGCCCACACACGTACGCTCCCCCTAAAGCGTTGTCGTACCCTCCCCTGGACCCTAAACCGTCCCCGTCCCCTAACCCTAACCCTAGCCCGAACCCTAACCCTAACCCTTCCCCGAAGCCTGACCCTCACTCGTCCTCTAATCCTAAGCCATACACTAACAATAACCCGCGCCCTCACACGTACACTCCCCCTAAAGCGTTGTCGTACCCTCACCTGGACCCTAAAACGTCCTCGTGCCCTAACCCTAACCCTAGCCCGAACCCTAACCCTAACCCTTCCCCGAAGCCTGACCCTCACCCGTCCCCTAATCCTAACCCGTACGCTAACACTAACCCGCGCCCTCACATGTACGCTCCCCCTAAAGCGTTGTCGTACCCTCCCCTGAAACTTAAACCCTCCCCGTCCCCTAACACAAAACCTAGCCCGAACCCTAACCCTAAACCTTCCCCGAAGCCTGACCCTCACCCATCCCCTAATCCTAACCCGTACGCTAACACTAACCCACGCCCTCACACGTACGCTCCCCCTAAAGCGTTGTGGTACCCTCCCCTGGACCCTAAACCGTCCCCGTCCCCTAACCCTAACCGTAGCCCGAACCCTAACCCTAACCCTTCCCCGAAGCCTGACCCTCACCCGTCCCCTAATCCTAACCCGTACGCTAACACTAACCCGCGCCCTCACACGTACGCTCCCCCTGAAGCGTTGTCGTACACTCCCCTGGACCCTAAACCGTCCCCGTCCCCTAAACCTAACCCTAGCCCGAACCCTAACACAAACCCTTCCCCGAAGCCTGACCCTCACCCGTCCCCTAATCCTAACCCTTACGCTAACACTAACCCGTGCCCTTACACGTACGCTCCCCTTAATGCGTTGCCGTACCCTCCCCTGGACCCTAAACCGTCCCCGTCCCCTAAACCTAACCCTAGCCCGAACCCTAACCCTAACCCTTCCCCGAAGCCTGACCCTCACCCGTCCCCTAATCCTAACCCGTACGCTAACACTAACCCGCGCCCGCACACGTACGCTCCCCCTAAAGCGTTGTCGTACCCTCCCCTGGACCCTAAACCGTCCCCGTCCCCTAACCCTAACCCTAGCCCGAACCCTAACCCTAACCCTTCCCCGAAGCCTGACCCTCACCCGTCCCCTAATCCTAACCCGTACGCTAACACTATCCCGCGCCCTCACATGTACGCTCCCCCTAAAGCGTTGTCGTACCCTCCCCTGGACCCTCAGCCGTCCCCGTCCCCTAACCCTAACCCTAACCCTAACCCTAACCCTAACCCTCCCCTGGACCCTAAAGCGTCCCCGTCCCCTAACCCTAACCCTAACCCGAACCCTTACCCTAAACCTTCCCGAAGCCTGACCCTCATTCGTCCCGTAATCCTAAACCGTACGCTAACACTAGCCCGCGCCCTGACACGTACGCTCCCCCTAAAGCGTTGTCGTACCCTCCCCTGGACCCTAAGCCGTCCCCGTCCCCTAACCCTAACCCTAGCCCGAACCCTAACCCTAACCCTTCCCCGAAGCCTGACCCTCACCCGTCCCCTAATCCTAACCCGTACGCTAACATTAACCCGCGCCCTCACACGTACGCTCCCCCTAAAGCGTTGTCGTACCCTCACCTGGACCCTAAACCGTCCCCGTGCCCTAACCCTAACCCTAGCCCGAACCCTAACCCTAACCCTTCCCCGAAGCCTGACCCTCAACCGTCCCCTAATCCTAACCCGTACGCTAACACTAACACGCGCCCTCACACGTACGCTCCCCCTAAAGCATTGTCGTACCTTCCCCTGGACCCTAAGCCGTTCCCGTCACCTAACCCTAACCCTAGCCCGAACCCTAACCCTAACCCTTCCCCGAAGCCTGACCCTCACCCGTCCCCTAATCCTAACCCGTACGCTAACACTAACCTGCGCCCTAATGCGTACGCTCCCCCTAAAGCATTGTCGTACCCTCCCCTGGACGCTAAACCGTTCCCGTCCCCTAACCCTAACCCTAGCCCGAACCCTAACCCTAAACCTTCCCCGAAGCCTGACCCTCACCCGTCCCCTAATCCTAACCCGTATGCTAACACTAACCTGCGCCCTCACACGTACGCTCCCCCTAAAGCGTTGTCGTACCCTCCACTGGACACTAAACCGTTCCCATCCCCTAACAATAACCCTAGCCGGAACCCTAACCCTAACCCTTCCCCGAAGCCTGACCCTCACCCATCCCCTAATCCTAACCCGTACGCTAACACTAACCTGCGCCCTCACATGTACGCTCCCCCTAAAGCGTTGTCGTACCCTCCCCTGGACCCTAAACCGTCCCCGTCCCCTAACCCTAACCCTAGCCTGAACCCTAACCCTAACCCTTCCCCGAAGCCTGACCCTCACCCGTCCCCTAATCCTAACCCGTAAGCTAACACTAACCCACGCCCTCACAGGTACGCTCCCCATAAAGCGTTGTCGTACCCTCACCTGGACCCTAAACCGTCCCCGTCCCCGAAACCTAACCCTAGCCCGAACCCTAACCCTAACCCTTCCCCGAAGCCTGACCCTCACCCGTCCCCTAATCCTAACCCGTACGCTAACACTAACCCGCGCCCTCACACGTACGCTCCCCCTAAAGCGTTGACGTACCCTCCCCTGGACCCTAAACCGTCCCCGTCCCCTAACCCTAACAATAGCCCGAACCCTAACCCTAACCCTTCCCCGAAGCCTGACCCTCACCCGTCCCCTAATCCTAACCCGTACGCTAACACTAACCCACGCCCTCACGCATACGCTCCCCCTAAAGCGTTGTGGTACCCTCCCCTGGACCCTAAACCGTCCCCATCCCCTAACCCTAACCCTAGGCCGAACCCTAACCCTAACCCTTCCCCGAAGCCTGACCCTCACCCGTCCCCTAATCCGAACCCGTACGCTATCACTAACACGTGCCCTTACATGTACGCTCCCCCTAAAGCTTTGCCGTACCCTCCCCTGGACCCTAAACCGTCCCCGTCCCCTAACCCTAACCCTAGCCCGAACCCTAAACCTAACCCTTCCCCGAAGCATGACCCTCACCCGTCCCCTAATCCTAACCCGTACGCTAACACTAACCCGCGCCCTCACACGTACGCTCCCCCTAAAGCGTTGTCGTACCCTCCCATGGACCCTAAACCGTCCCCGTCCCCTAACCCTATCCCTAGGCCGAACCCTAAACCTAACCCTTCCCCGAAGCCTGACCCTCATCCGTCCCCTAATCCTAACCCATACGCTAACACTAACCCGCGCCCTCACACGTACGCTCCCCCTAAAGCGCTGTCGTACCCTCCCCTGGACCCTAAGCCGTCCCCGTCCCCTAAACCTAACCCTAGCCCGAACCCTAACCCTAATCCTTCCCCGAAGCCTGACCATCACCCGTCCCCTAATTCTAACCCGTACGCTTACACTAACCCTCGGCCTCACGCGTACGCTCCCCATAAAGCGTTGTCGTGCCCTCCCCTGGACCCTAAACCGTCCGCGTCCCCTAACCCTAACCCTAGCCCGAACCCTAACCCTAACCCTTCCCCGAAGCCTGACCCTCACCCGTCCCCTAATCCTAACCCGTACGCTAACACTAACCCGCGCCCTCACACGTACGCTCCCCCTAAAGCGTTGTCGTATCCTCCCCTGGACCCTAAACCGTCCCCGTCCCCTAACCCTAACCCTAGCCCGAGCCCTAACCCTAACCCTTCCCCGAAGCCTGACCCTCACCCGTCCCTTAATCCTAACCCGTACGCTAACACTAACCCACGCTCTCACGGGTACGCTCCCCCTAAAGCATTGTGGTACCCTCCCCTGGACCCTAAACCGTTCCCGTCCCCTAAACCTAACCCTAGCCCGAACCCTAACCCTAACCCTTCCCCGAAGCCTGACCCTCACCCGTCCCCTAATCCTAACCCGTACGCTAACACTAACCCGCGCCCTCACACGTACGCTCCCCCTAAAGCGTTGTCGTACCCTCCCCTGGACCCTAAACCGTCCCCGTCCCCTAACCCTAACAATAACCCGAACCCTAACCCTAACCCTTCCCCGAAGACTGACCCTCACCCGTCCCCTAATTCTAACCCGTACGCTTACACTAACCCTCGGCCTCACGCGTACGCTCCCCATAAAGCGTTGTCGTGCCCTCCCCTGGACCCTAAACCGTCCCCGTCCCCTAACCCTAACCCTAGCCCGAACCCTAACCCTAACCCTTCCCCGAAGCCTGACCCTCACCCGTCCCCTAATCCTAACCCGTACGCTAACACTAACCCGCGCCCTCACACGTACGCTCCCCCTAAAGCGTTGTCGTATCCTCCCCTGGACCCTAAACCGTCCCCGTCCCCTAACCCTAACCCTAGTCTGAACCCTAACCCTAACCCTTCCCCGAAGCCTGACCCTCACCCGTCCCTTAATCCTAACCCGTACGCTAACACTAACCCACGCTCTCACGGGTACGCTCCCCCTAAAGCTTTGTGGTACCCTCCCCTGGACCCTAAACCGTCCCCGTCCCCTAACCCTAACCCTAGCCCGAACCCTAACCTTAACCCTTCCCCGAAGCCTGACCCTCACCCGTCCCCTAATCCTAACGCGTACGCTAACACTAACCCTCGCCCTCACACGTACGCTCCCCATAAATCGTTGTCGTACACTCCCCTGGACCCTAAACCGTCCCCGACCCGTAACCCTAACCCTAGCCCGAACCCTAACAATAACCCTTCCCCGAAGCCTGACCCTCACCCGTCCGCTAATCCTAACACGTACGCTAACACTAACCCGCGCCCCCACACGTACGCTGCCCCTAAAGTGTTGTCGTACCCTCCCCTGGACCCTAAACCGTCCCCGTCCACTAACCCTAACCCTAGCCCGAACCCTAACCCTAACCCTTCCCCGAAGCCTGACCCTCACCCGTCCCCTAATCCTAACCCGTACGCTAACACTAACCCGTGCCCTCACACATACGCTGCCCCTAAAGTATTGTCGTACCCTCCCCTGGACCCTAAGCCGTCCCCGTCCCCTAACCCTAACCCTAGCCCGAACCCTAACCCTAACCCTTCCCCGAAGCCTGACCCTCACCCGTCCCCTAATCCTAACCCATACGCTAACACTAACCCGCGCCCTCACACGTACGCTCCCCTTAAAGCGTTGTCGTACCCTCCCCTGGACCCTAAACCGTCCCCATGCCCTAACCCTAACCCTAGCCCGAACCCTAAACCTAATCCTTCCCCGAAGCCTGATTCTCACCCGTCCCCTAATCCTAACCCGTACGCTAACACTAACCCGCGCCCTCACACGTACGCTCCCCCTAAAGCGTTGTCGTACCCTCCCCTGGACCCTAAACCGTCCCCGTCCCCTAACCCTAACCCTAGCCCGAACCCTAACCCTAACACTTCCCCGAAGCCTGACCCTCACCCGTCCCCTAATCCTAACCCGTACGCTAACACTAACCCGCGCCCTCACACATACGCTACCCCTGAAGCGTTGTCGTACCCTCCCCTGGACCGTAAACCGTCCCCGTCCCCTAAACCTAACCCTAGCCCGAACACTAACACTAACCCTTCCCCGAAGCCTGACCCTCACCCGTCCCCTAATCCTAACCCTTACGCTAACACTAACCCGCGCCCTTACACGTACGCTCCCCTTAATGCGTTGCCGTACCCTCCCCTGGACCCTAAACCGTCCCCGTCCCCTAACCCTAACCCTAGCCCGAACCCTAACCCTAACCCTTCCCCGAAGCCTGACCCTCACCCGTCCCCTAATCCTAACCCGTACGCTAACACTAACCCGCGCCCGCACACGTACGCTCCCCCTAAAGCGTTGTCGTACCCTCCCCTGGACCCTAAACCGTCCCCGTCCCCTAACCCTAACCCTAGGCCGAACCCTAACCCTAACCCTTCCCCGAAGCCTGACCCTCACCCGTCCCCTAATCCGAACCCGTACGCTATCACTAACACGTGCCCTTACACGTACGCTCCCCCTAAAGCTTTGCCGTACCCTCCCCTGGACCCTAAACCGTCCCCGTCCCCTAACCCTAACCCTAGCCCGAACCCTAAACCTAACCCTTCCCCGAAGCATGACCCTCACCCGTCCCCTAATCCTAACCCGTACGCTAACACTAACCCGCGCCCTCACACGTACGCTCCCCCTAAAGCGTTGTCGTACCCTCCCATGGACCCTAAACCGTCCCCGTCCCCTAACCCTATCCCTAGGCCGAACCCTAAACCTAACCCTTCCCCGAAGCCTGACCCGCATCCGTCCCCTAATCCTAACCCATACGCTAACACTAACCCGCGCCCTCACACGTACGCTCCCCCTAAAGCGCTGTCGTACCCTCCCCTGGACCCTAAGCCGTCCCCGTCCCCTAAACCTAACCCTAGCCCAAACCCTAACCCTAACCCTTCCCCGAAGCCTGACCCTCACCCGTCCCCTAATTCTAACCCGTACGCTTACACTAACCCTCGGCCTCACGCGTACGCTCCCCATAAAGCGTTGTCGTGCCCTCCCCTGGACCCTAAACCGTCCCCGTCCCCTAACCCTAACCCTAGCCCGAACCCTAAACCTAACACTTCCCCGAAGCCTGACCCTCACCCGTCCCCTAATCCTAACCCGTACCCTAACACTAACCCGGGCCCTCACACGTACGCTCCCCCTAAAGCGTTGTCGTATCCTCCCCTGGACCCTAAACCGTCCCCGTCCCCTAACCCTAACCCTAGCCCGATCCCTAACCCTAACCCTTCCCCGAAGCCTGACCCTCACCCGTCCCTTAATCCTAACCCGTACGCTAACACTAACCCACGCTCTCACGGGTACGCTCCCCCTAAAGCATTGTGGTACCCTCCCCTGGACCCTAAACCGTCCCCGTCCCCTAAACCTAACCCTAGCCCGAACCCTAACCCTAACCCTTCCCCGAAGCCTGACCCTCACCCGTCCCCTAATCCTAACCCGTACGCTAACACTAACCCGCGCCCTCACACGTACGCTCCCCCTAAAGCGTTGTCGTACCCTCCCCTGGACCCTAAACCGTCCCCGTCCCCTAACCCTAACAATAGCCCGAACCCTAACCCTAACCCTTCCCCGAAGCCTGACCCTCACCCGTCCCCTAATTCTAACCCGTACGCTTACACTAACCCTCGCCCTCACACGTACGCTCCCCATAAAGCGTTGTCGTACACTCCCGTGGACCCTAAACCGTCCCCGTCCCGTAACCCTAACCCTAGCCCGAACCCTAACAATAACCCTTCCCCGAAGCCTGACCCTCACCCGTCCGCTAATCCTAACACGTACGCTAACACTAACCCGCGCCCTCACACGTACGCTGCCCCTAAAGTGTTGTCGTACCCTCCCCTGGACCCTAAACCGTCCCCGTCCCCTAACCCTAACCCTAGCCCGAACCCTAACCCTAACCCTTCCCCGAAGCCTGACACTCACCCGTCCCCTAATCCTAACCCGTACACTAACACTAACCCGCGCCCTCACACGTACGCTGCCCCTAAAGTATTGTCGTACCCTCCCCTGGACCCTAAGCCGTCCCCGTCCCCTAACCCTAACCCTAGCCCGAACCCTAACCCTAACCCTTCCCCGAAGCCTGACCCTCACCCGTCCCCTAATCCTAACCCGTACGCTAACACTAAACCGCGCCCTCACACGTACGCTCCCCTTAAAGCGTTGTCGTACCCTCCCCTGGACCCTAAACGGTCCCCATGCCCTAACCCTAACCCTAGCCCGAACCCTAACCCTAATCCTTCCCCGAAGCCTGATTCTCACCCGTCCCCTAATCCTAACCCGTACGCTAACACTAACCCGCGCCCTCACACGTACGCTCCCCCTAAAGCGTTGTCGTACCCTCCCCTGGACCCTAAACCGTCCCCGTCCCCTATCCCTAACCCTAGCCCGAACCCTAACCCTAACACTTCCCCGAAGCCTGACCCTCACCCGTCCCCTAATCCTAACCCTTACGCTAACACTAACCCGCGCCCTTACACGTACGCTCCCCTTAATGCGTTGCCGTACCCTCCCCTGGACCCTAAACCGTCCCCGTCCCCTAACCCTAACCCTAGCCCGAACCCTAACCCTAACCCTTCCCCGAAGCCTGACCCTCACCCGTCCCCTAATCCTAACCCGTACGCTAACACTAACCCGCGCCCTCACATGTACGCTCCCCCTAAAGCGTTGTCGTACCCTTCCCTGGACCCTAAACCATCCCCGTCCCCTAACCCTAACCCTAGCCTGAACCCTAACCCTAACCCTTCCCCGAAGCCTGACCCTCACCCGTCTCTTAATCCTAACCCGTACGCTAACACTAACCCGCGCCCTCACACGTACGCTCCCCCTAAAGCGTTGTCGTACCCTCCACTGGACCCTAAACCGTTCCCGTCCCCTAACAATAACCCTAGCCGGAACCCTAACCCTAACCCTTCCCCGAAGCCTGACCCTCACCCGTCCCATAATCCTAACCCGTACGCTAACACTAACCCGCGCCCTCATATGTACGCTCCCCCTAAAGCGTTGTCGTACCCTCCCCTGGACCCTAAACTGTCCCCGTCCCCTAACCCTAAACCTAGCCCGAACCCTAACCCTAACTCTTCCCCGAAGCCTGACCCTCACCCGTCCCCTAATCCTAACCCGTACGCTAACACTAACCTCCGCCCTCACGCGTACGCTCCCCCTAAAGCGTTGACGTACCCTCCCCTGGACCCTAAACCGTCCCCGTCTCCTAACCCTAACCCTAGCCCGAACCGTAAGCCTAACCCTTCCCCGAAACCTGACCCTCACCCGTCCCCTAATCCTAACCCGTACGCTAACACTAACCCGCGCTCTCACGGGTACGCTCCCCCTAAAGCGTTGTCGTACCCTCCCCTGGACCCTAAGCCGTCCCCGTCCCCTAACCCTAACCCTAGCCTGAACCCTAACCCTAACCCTTCCCCGAAGTCTGACCCTCACCCGTCCCCTAATCCTAACCCGTACGCTAACACTAACCCACGCCCTCACACGTACGCTCCACCTAAAGCGTTGTCGTACCCTCCCCTGGACCCTAAACCGTCCCCGTCCCCTAACCCTAACTCTAGCCCGAACCCTAACCCTAAACCTTCCCCGAAACATGACCCTCACCCGTCCTCTAATCCTAAACCGTACGCTAACACTAACCCGCGCCCTCACACGTACGCTCCACCTAAAGCGTTGTCGTACCCTCCCCTGGACCCTAAACCGTCCCCGTCCCCTAACCCTAACCCTAGCCCGAACCCTAACCCTAACACTTCCCCGAAGCCTGACCCTCACCCGTCCCCTAATCCTAACCCGTACGCTAACACTAACCCGCGCCCTCACACATACGCTACCCCTGAAGCGTTGTCGTACCCTCCCCTGGACCGTAAACCGTCCCCGTCCCCTAAACCTAACCCTAGCCCGAACACTAACACTAACCCTTCCCCGAAGCCTGACCCTCACCCGTCCCCTAATCCTAACCCTTACGCTAACACTAACCCGCGCCCTTACACGTACGCTCCCCTTAATGCGTTGCCGTACCCTCCCCTGGACCCTAAACCGTCCCCGTCCCCTAACCCTAACCCTAGCCCGAACCCTAACCCTAACCCTTCCCCGAAGCCTGACCCTCACCCGTCCCCTAATCCTAACCCGTACGCTAACACTAACCCGCGCCCGCACACGTACGCTCCCCCTAAAGCGTTGTCGTACCCTCCCCTGGACCCTAAACCGTCCCCGTCCCCTAACCCTAACCCTAGGCCGAACCCTAACCCTAACCCTTCCCCGAAGCCTGACCCTCACCCGTCCCCTAATCCGAACCCGTACGCTATCACTAACACGTGCCCTTACACGTACGCTCCCCCTAAAGCTTTGCCGTACCCTCCCCTGGACCCTAAACCGTCCCCGTCCCCTAACCCTAACCCTAGCCCGAACCCTAAACCTAACCCTTCCCCGAAGCATCACCCTCACCCGTCCCCTAATCCTAACCCGTACGCTAACACTAACCCGCGCCCTCACACGTACGCTCCCCCTAAAGCGTTGTCGTACCCTCCCATGGACCCTAAACCGTCCCCGTCCCCTAACCCTATCCCTAGGCCGAACCCTAAACCTAACCCTTCCCCGAAGCCTGACCCTCATCCGTCCCCTAATCCTAACCCATACGCTAACACTAACCCGCGCCCTCACACGTACGCTCCCCCTAAAGCGCTGTCGTACCCTCCCCTGGACCCTAAGCCGTCCCCGTCCCCTAACCCTAACCCTAGCCCGAACCCTAAACCTAACACTTCCCCGAAGCCTGACCCTCACCCGTCCCCTAATCCTAACCCGTACCCTAACACTAACCCGCGCCCTCACACGTACGCTCCCCCTAAAGCGTTGTCGTATCCTCCCCTGGACCCTAAACCGTCCCCGTCCCCTAACCCTAACCCTAGCCCGATCCCTAACCCTAACCCTTCCCCGAAGCCTGACCCTCACCCGTCCCTTAATCCTAACCCGTACGCTAACACTAACCCACGCTCTCACGGGTACGCTCCCCCTAAAGCATTGTGGTACCCTCCCCTGGACCCTAAACCGTCCCCGTCCCCTAAACCTAACCCTAGCCCGAACCCTAACCCTAACCCTTCCCCGAAGCCTGACCCTCACCCGTCCCCTAATCCTAACCCGTACGCTAACACTAACCTGCGCCCTCACACGTACGCTCCCCCTAAAGCGTTGTCGTACCCTCCCCTGGACCCTAAACCGTCCCCGTCCCCTAACCCTAACAATAGCCCGAACCCTAACCCTAACCCTTCCCCGAAGCCTGACCCTCACCCGTCCCCTAATTCTAACCCGTACGCTTACACTAACCCTCGGCCTCACGCGTACGCTCCCCATAAAGCGTTGTCGTGCCCTCCCCTGGACCCTAAACCGTCCCCGTCACCTAACCCTAACCCTAGCCCGAACCCTAACACTAACCCTTCCCCGAAGCCTGACCCTCACCCGTCCCCTAATCCTAACCCGTACGCTAACACTAACCCGCGCCCTCACACGTACGCTCCCCCTAAAGCGTTGTCGTATCCTCCCCTGGACCCTAAACCGTCCCCGTCCCCTAACCCTAACCCTAGCCTGAACCCTAACCCTAACCCTTCCCCGAAGCCTGACCCTCACCCGTCCCTTAATCCTAACCCGTACGCTAACACTAACCCACGCTCTCACGGGTACGCTCCCCCTAAAGCTTTGTGGTACCCTCCCCTGGACCCTAAACCGTCCCCGTACCCTAACCCTAACCCTAGCCCGAACCCTAACCTTAACCCTTCCCCGAAGCCTGACCCTCACCCGTCCCCTAATCCTAACGCGTACGCTAACACTAACCCTCGCCCTCACACGTACGCTCCCCATAAAGCGTTGTCGTACACTCCCGTGGACCCTAAACCGTCCCCGTCCCGTAACCCTAACCCTAGCCCGAACCCTAACAATAACCCTTCCCCGAAGCCTGACCCTCACCCGTCCGCTAATCCTAACACGTACGCTAACACTAACCCGCGCCTTCACACGTACGCTGCCCCTAAAGTGTTGTCGTACCCTCCCCTGGACCCTAAACCGTCCCCGTCCCCTAACCCTAACCCTAGACCGAACCCTAACCCTAACCCTTCCCCGAAGCCTGACCCTCACCCGTCCCCTAATCCTAACCCGTACACTAACACTAACCCGCGCCCTCACACGTACGCTGCCCCTAAAGTATTGTCGTACCCTCCCCTGGACCCTAAGCCGTCCCCGTCCCCTAACCCTAACCCTAGCCCGAACCCTAACCCTAACCCTTCCCCGAAGCCTGACCCTCACCCGTCCCCTAATCCTAACCCGTACGCTAACACTAAACCGCGCCCTCACACGTACGCTCCCCTTAAAGCGTTGTCGTACCCTCCCCTGGACCCTAAACCGTCCCCATGCCCTAACCCTAACCCTAGCCCGAACCCTAACCCTAATCCTTCCCCGAAGCCTGATTCTCACCCGTCCCCTAATCCTAACCCGTACGCTAACACTAACCCGCGCCCTCACACGTACGCTCCCCCTAAAGCGTTGTCGTACCCTCCCCTGGACCCTAAACCGTCCCCGTCCCCTATCCCTAACCCTAGCCCGAACCCTAACCCTAACACTTCCCCGAAGCCTGACCCTCACCCGTCCCCTAATCCTAACCCTTACGCTAACACTAACCCGCGCCCTTACACGTACGCTCCCCTTAATGCGTTGCCGTACCCTCCCCTGGACCCTAAACCGTCCCCGTCCCCTAACCCTAACCCTAGCCCGAACCCTAACCCTAACCCTTCCCCGAAGCCTGACCCTCACCCGTCCCCTAATCCTAACCCGTACGCTAACACTAACCCGCGCCCTCACATGTACGCTCCCCCTAAAGCGTTGTCGTACCCTTCCCTGGACCCTAAACCGTCCCCGTCCCCTAACCCTAACCCTAGCCTGAACCCTAACCCTAACCCTTCCCCGAAGCCTGACCCTCACCCGTCTCCTAATCCTAACCCGTACGCTAACACTAACCCGCGCCCTCACACGTACGCTCCCCCTAAAGCGTTGTCGTACCCTCCACTGGACCCTAAACCGTTCCCGTCCCCTAACAATAACCCTAGCCGGAACCCTAACCCTAACCCTTCCCCGAAGCCTGACCCTCACCCGTCCCATAATCCTAACCCGTACGCTAACACTAACCCGCGCCCTCATATGTACGCTCCCCCTAAAGCGTTGTCGTACCCTCCCCTGGACCCTAAACTGTCCCCGTCCCCTAACCCTAAACCTAGCCCGAACCCTAACCCTAACTCTTCCCCGAAGCCTGACCCTCACCCGTCCCCTAATCCTAACCCGTACGCTAACACTAACCTCCGCCCTCACGCGTACGCTCCCCCTAAAGCGTTGACGTACCCTCCCCTGGACCCTAAACCGTCCCCGTCTCCTAACCCTAACCCTAGCCCGAACCCTAAGCCTAACCCTTCCCCGAAACCTGACCCTCACCCGTCCCCTAATCCTAACCCGTACGCTAACACTAACCCGCGCTCTCACGGGTACGCTCCCCCTAAAGCGTTGTCGTACCCTCCCCTGGACCCTAAGCCGTCCCCGTCCCCTAACCCTAACCCTAGCCTGAACCCTAACCCTAACCCTTCCCCGAAGTCTGACCCTCACCCGTCCCCTAATCCTAACCCGTACGCTAACACTAACCCACGCCCTCACACGTACGCTCCACCTAAAGCGTTGTCGTACCCTCCCCTGGACCCTAAACCGTCCCCGTCCCCTAACCCTAACTCTAGCCCGAACCCTAACCCTAAACCTTCCCCGAAACATGACCCTCACCCGTCCTCTAATCCTAAACCGTACGCTAACACTAACCCGCGCCCTCACACGTACGCTCCACCTAAAGCGTTGTCGTACCCTCCCCTGGACCCTAAACCGTCCCCGTCCCCTAACCCTAACCCTAGCCCGAACCCTAACCCTAACACTTCCCCGAAGCCTGACCCTCACCCGTCCCCTAATCCTAACCCGTACGCTAACACTAACCCGCGCCCTCACACATACGCTACCCCTGAAGCGTTGTCGTACCCTCCCCTGGACCGTAAACCGTCCCCGTCCCCTAAACCTAACCCTAGCCCGAACACTAACACTAACCCTTCCCCGAAGCCTGACCCTCACCCGTCCCCTAATCCTAACCCTTACGCTAACACTAACCCGCGCCCTTACACGTACGCTCCCCTTAATGCGTTGCCGTACCCTCCCCTGGACCCTAAACCGTCCCCGTCCCCTAACCCTAACCCTAGCCCGAACCCTAACCCTAACCCTTCCCCGAAGCCTGACCCTCACCCGTCCCCTAATCCTAACCCGTACGCTAACACTAACCCGCGCCCGCACACGTACGCTCCCCCTAAAGCGTTGTCGTACCCTCCCCTGGACCCTAAACCGTCCCCGTCCCCTAACCCTAACCCTAGGCCGAACCCTAACCCTAACCCTTCCCCGAAGCCTGACCCTCACCCGTCCCCTAATCCGAACCCGTACGCTATCACTAACACGTGCCCTTACACGTACGCTCCCCCTAAAGCTTTGCCGTACCCTCCCCTGGACCCTAAACCGTCCCCGTCCCCTAACCCTAACCCTAGCCCGAACCCTAAACCTAACCCTTCCCCGAAGCATCACCCTCACCCGTCCCCTAATCCTAACCCGTACGCTAACACTAACCCGCGCCCTCACACGTACGCTCCCCCTAAAGCGTTGTCGTACCCTCCCATGGACCCTAAACCGTCCCCGTCCCCTAACCCTATCCCTAGGCCGAACCCTAAACCTAACCCTTCCCCGAAGCCTGACCCTCATCCGTCCCCTAATCCTAACCCATACGCTAACACTAACCCGCGCCCTCACACGTACGCTCCCCCTAAAGCGCTGTCGTACCCTCCCCTGGACCCTAAGCCGTCCCCGTCCCCTAACCCTAACCCTAGCCCGAACCCTAAACCTAACACTTCCCCGAAGCCTGACCCTCACCCGTCCCCTAATCCTAACCCGTACCCTAACACTAACCCGCGCCCTCACACGTACGCTCCCCCTAAAGCGTTGTCGTATCCTCCCCTGGACCCTAAACCGTCCCCGTCCCCTAACCCTAACCCTAGCCCGATCCCTAACCCTAACCCTTCCCCGAAGCCTGACCCTCACCCGTCCCTTAATCCTAACCCGTACGCTAACACTAACCCACGCTCTCACGGGTACGCTCCCCCTAAAGCATTGTGGTACCCTCCCCTGGACCCTAAACCGTCCCCGTCCCCTAAACCTAACCCTAGCCCGAACCCTAACCCTAACCCTTCCCCGAAGCCTGACCCTCACCCGTCCCCTAATCCTAACCCGTACGCTAACACTAACCTGCGCCCTCACACGTACGCTCCCCCTAAAGCGTTGTCGTACCCTCCCCTGGACCCTAAACCGTCCCCGTCCCCTAACCCTAACAATAGCCCGAACCCTAACCCTAACCCTTCCCCGAAGCCTGACCCTCACCCGTCCCCTAATTCTAACCCGTACGCTTACACTAACCCTCGGCCTCACGCGTACGCTCCCCATAAAGCGTTGTCGTGCCCTCCCCTGGACCCTAAACCGTCCCCGTCACCTAACCCTAACCCTAGCCCGAACCCTAACACTAACCCTTCCCCGAAGCCTGACCCTCACCCGTCCCCTAATCCTAACCCGTACGCTAACACTAACCCGCGCCCTCACACGTACGCTCCCCCTAAAGCGTTGTCGTATCCTCCCCTGGACCCTAAACCGTCCCCGTCCCCTAACCCTAACCCTAGCCTGAACCCTAACCCTAACCCTTCCCCGAAGCCTGACCCTCACCCGTCCCTTAATCCTAACCCGTACGCTAACACTAACCCACGCTCTCACGGGTACGCTCCCCCTAAAGCTTTGTGGTACCCTCCCCTGGACCCTAAACCGTCCCCGTACCCTAACCCTAACCCTAGCCCGAACCCTAACCTTAACCCTTCCCCGAAGCCTGACCCTCACCCGTCCCCTAATCCTAACGCGTACGCTAACACTAACCCTCGCCCTCACACGTACGCTCCCCATAAAGCGTTGTCGTACACTCCCGTGGACCCTAAACCGTCCCCGTCCCGTAACCCTAACCCTAGCCCGAACCCTAACAATAACCCTTCCCCGAAGCCTGACCCTCACCCGTCCGCTAATCCTAACACGTACGCTAACACTAACCCGTGCCTTCACACGTACGCTGCCCCTAAAGTGTTGTCGTACCCTCCCCTGGACCCTAAACCGTCCCCGTCCCCTAACCCTAACCCTAGACCGAACCCTAACCCTAACCCTTCCCCGAAGCCTGACCCTCACCCGTCCCCTAATCCTAACCCGTACACTAACACTAACCCGCGCCCTCACACGTACGCTGCCCCTAAAGTATTGTCGTACCCTCCCCTGGACCCTAAGCCGTCCCCGTCCCCTAACCCTAACCCTAGCCCGAACCCTAACCCTAACCCTTCCCCGAAGCCTGACCCTCACCCGTCCCCTAATCCTAACCCGTACGCTAACACTAAACCGCGCCCTCACACGTACGCTCCCCTTAAAGCGTTGTCGTACCCTCCCCTGGACCCTAAACCGTCCCCATGCCCTAACCCTAACCCTAGCCCGAACCCTAACCCTAATCCTTCCCCGAAGCCTGATTCTCACCCGTCCCCTAATCCTAACCCGTACGCTAACACTAACCCGCGCCCTCACACGTACGCTCCCCCTAAAGCGTTGTCGTACCCTCCCCTGGACCCTAAACCGTCCCCGTCCCCTATCCCTAACCCTAGCCCGAACCCTAACCCTAACACTTCCCCGAAGCCTGACCCTCACCCGTCCCCTAATCCTAACCCTTACGCTAACACTAACCCGCGCCCATACACGTACGCTCCCCTTAATGCGTTGCCGTACCCTCCCCTGGACCCTAAACCGTCCCCGTCCCCTAACCCTAACCCTAGCCCGAACCCTAACCCTAACCCTTCCCCGAAGCCTGACCCTCACCCGTCCCCTAATCCTAACCCGTACGCTAACACTAACCCGCGCCCTCACATGTACGCTCCCCCTAAAGCTTTGTCGTACCCTTCCCTGGACCCTAAACCGTCCCCGTCCCCTAACCCTAACCCTAGCCTGAACCCTAACCCTAAACCTTCCCCGAAGCCTGACCCTCACCCGTCTCCTAATCCTAACCCGTACGCTAACACTAACCCGCGCCCTCACACGTACGCTCCCCCTAAAGCGTTGTCGTACCCTCCACTGGACACTAAACCGTTCCCGTCCCCTAACAATAACCCTAGCCGGAACCCTAACCCTAACCCTTCCCCGAAGCCTGACCCTCACCCGTCCCCTAATCCTAACCCGTACGCTAACACTAACCCGCGCCCTCACATGTACGCTCCCCCTAAAGCGTTGTCGTACCCTCCCCTGGACCCTAAACTGTCCCCGTCCCCTAACCCTAAACCTAGCCCGAACCCTAACCCTAACCCTTCCCCGAAGCCTGACCCTCACCCGTCCCCTAATCCTAACCCGTACGCTAACACTAACCTCCGCCCTCACGCGTACGCTCCCCCTAAAGCGTTGACGTACCCTCCCCTGGACCCTAAACCGTCCCCGTCTCCCAACCCTAACCCTAGCCCGAACCCTAAGCCTAACCCTTCCCCGAAACCTGACCCTCACCCGTCCCCTAATCCTAACCCGTACGCTAACACTAACCCGCGCTCTCACGGGTACGCTCCCCCTAAAGCGTTGTCGTACCCTCCCCTGGACCCTAAGCCGTCCCCGTCCCCTAACCCTAACCCTAGCCTGAACCCTAACCCTAACCCTTTCCCGAAGTCTGACCCTCACCCGTCCCCTAATCCTAACCCGTACGCTAACACTAACCCACGCCCTCACACGTACGCTCCACCTAAAGCGTTGTCGTACCCTCCCCTGGACCCTAAACCGTCCCCGTCCCCTAACCCTAACACTAGCCCGAACCCTAACCCTAAACCTTCCCCGAAACATGACCCTCACCCGTCCCCTAATCCTAAACCGTACGCTAACACTAACCCGCGCCCTCACACGTACGCTCCCCCTAAAGCGTTGTCGTACCCTCCCCTGGACCCTAAACCGTCCCCGTCCCCTAACCCTAACCCTAGCCCGAATCCTAACCCTAACACTTCCTCGAAGCCTGACCCTCACCCGTCCCTTAATCCTAACCCGTACGCTAACACTAACCCGCGCCCTCACACATACGATCCCCCTGAAGCGTTCTCGTACCCTCCCCTGGACCCTAAACCGTCCCCGTCCCCTAAACCTAACCCTAGCCCGAACCCTAACACTAACCCTTCCCCGAAGCCTGACCCTCACCCGTCCCCTAATCCTAACCCTTACGCTAACACTAACCCGCGCCCTTACACGTACGCTCCCCTTAAAGCGTTGCCGTACCCTCCCCTGGACCCTAAACCGTCCCCGTCCCCTAACCCTAACCCTAGCCCGAACCCTAACCCTAACCCTTCCCCGAAGCCTGACCCTCACCCGTCCCCTAATCCGAACCCGTACGCTATCACTAACACGTGCCCTTACACGTACGCTCCCCCTAAAGCTTTGCCGTACCCTCCCCTGGACCCTAAACCGTCCCCGTCCCCTAACCCTAACCCTAGCCCGAACCCTAAACCTAACCCTTCCCCGAAGCATGACCCTCACCCGTCCCCTAATCCTAACCCGTACGCTAACACTAACCCGCGCCCTCACACGTACGCTCCCCCTAAAGCGTTGTCGTACCCTCCCATGGACCCTAAACCGTCCCCGTCCCCTAACCCTATCCCTAGGCCGAACCCTAAACCTAACCCTTCCCCGAAGCCTGACCCTCATCCGTCCCCTAATCCTAACCCATACGCTAACACTAACCCGCGCCCTCACACGTACGCTCCCCCTAAAGCGCTGTCGTACCCTCCCCTGGACCCTAAGCCGTCCCCGTCCCCTAACCCTAACCCTAGCCCGAACCCTAAACCTAACACTTCCCCGAAGCCTGACCCTCACCCGTCCCCTAATCCTAACCCGTACCCTAACACTAACCCGCGCCCTCACACGTACGCTCCCCCTAAAGCGTTGTCGTATCCTCCCCTGGACCCTAAACCGTCCCCGTCCCCTAACCCTAACCCTAGCCCGATCCCTAACCCTAACCCTTCCCCGAAGCCTGACCCTCACCCGTCCCTTAATCCTAACCCGTACGCTAACACTAACCCACGCTCTCACGGGTACGCTCCCCCTAAAGCATTGTGGTACCCTCCCCTGGACCCTAAACCGTCCCCGTCCCCTAAACCTAACCCTAGCCCGAACCCTAACCCTAACCCTTCCCCGAAGCCTGACCCTCACCCGTCCCCTAATCCTAACCCGTACGCTAACACTAACCTGCGCCCTCACACGTACGCTCCCCCTAAAGCGTTGTCGTACCCTCCCCTGGACCCTAAACCGTCCCCGTCCCCTAACCCTAACAATAGCCCGAACCCTAACCCTAACCCTTCCCCGAAGCCTGACCCTCACCCGTCCCCTAATTCTAACCCGTACGCTTACACTAACCCTCGGCCTCACGCGTACGCTCCCCATAAAGCGTTGTCGTGCCCTCCCCTGGACCCTAAACCGTCCCCGTCACCTAACCCTAACCCTAGCCCGAACCCTAACACTAACCCTTCCCCGAAGCCTGACCCTCACCCGTCCCCTAATCCTAACCAGTACGCTAACACTAACCCGCGCCCTCACACGTACGCTCCCCCTAAAGCGTTGTCGTATCCTCCCCTGGACCCTAAACCGTCCCCGTCCCCTAACCCTAACCCTAGCCTGAACCCTAACCCTAACCCTTCCCCGAAGCCTGACCCTCACCCGTCCCTTAATCCTAACCCGTACGCTAACACTAACCCACGCTCTCACGGGTACGCTCCCCCTAAAGCTTTGTGGTACCCTCCCCTGGACCCTAAACCGTCCCCGTACCCTAACCCTAACCCTAGCCCGAACCCTAACCTTAACCCTTCCCCGAAGCCTGACCCTCACCCGTCCCCTAATCCTAACGCGTACGCTAACACTAACCCTCGCCCTCACACGTACGCTCCCCATAAAGCGTTGTCGTACACTCCCGTGGACCCTAAACCGTCCCTGTCCCGTAACCCTAACCCTAGCCCGAACCCTAACAATAACCCTTCCCCGAAGCCTGACCCTCACCCGTCCGCTAATCCTAACACGTACGCTAACACTAACCCGCGCCCTCACACGTACGCTGCCCCTAAAGTGTTGTCGTACCCTCCCCTGGACCCTAAACCGTCCCCGTCCCCTAACCCTAACCCTAGACCGAACCCTAACCCTAACCCTTCCCCGAAGCCTGACCCTCACCTGTCCCCTAATCCTAACCCGTACACTAACACTAACCCGCGCCCTCACACGTACGCTGCCCCTAAAGTATTGTCGTACCCTCCCCTGGACCCTAAGCCGTCCCCGTCCCCTAACCCTAACCCTAGCCCGAACCCTAACCCTAACCCTTCCCCGAAGCCTGACCCTCACCCGTCCCCTAATCCTAACCCGTACGCTAACACTAAACCGCGCCCTCACACGTACGCTCCCCTTAAAGCGTTGTCGTACCCTCCCCTGGACCCTAAACCGTCCCCATGCCCTAACCCTAACCCTAGCCCGAACCCTAACCCTAATCCTTCCCCGAAGCCTGATTCTCACCCGTCCCCTAATCCTAACCCGTACGCTAACACTAACCCGTGCCCTCACACGTACGCTCCCCCTAAAGCGTTGTGGTACCCTCCCCTGGACCCTAAACCGTCCCCGTCCCCTATCCCTAACCCTAGCCCGAACCCTAACCCTAACACTTCCCCGAAGCCTGACCCTCACCCGTCCCCTAATCCTAACCCTTACGCTAACACTAACCCGCGCCCTTACACGTACGCTCCCCTTAATGCGTTGCCGTACCCTCCCCTGGACCCTAAACCGTCCCCGTCCCCTAACCCTAACCCTAGCCCGAACCCTAACCCTAACCCTTCCCCGAAGCCTGACCCTCACCCGTCCCCTAATCCTAACCCGTACGCTAACACTAACCCGCGCCCTCACATGTACGCTCCCCCTAAAGCTTTGTCGTACCCTTCCCTGGACCCTAAACCGTCCCCGTCCCCTAACCCTAACCCTAGCCTGAACCCTAACCCTAAACCTTCCCCGAAGCCTGACCCTCACCCGTCTCCTAATCCTAACCCGTACGCTAACACTAACCCGCGCCCTCACACGTACGCTCCCCCTAAAGCGTTGTCGTACCCTCCACTGGACACTAAACCGTTCCCGTCCCCTAACAATAACCCTAGCCGGAACCCTAACCCTAACCCTTCCCCGAAGCCTGACCCTCACCCGTCCCCTAATCCTAACCCGTACGCTAACACTAACCCGCGCCCTCACATGTACGCTCCCCCTAAAGCGTTGTCGTACGCTCCCCTGGACCCTAAACTGTCCCCGTCCCCTAACCCTAAACCTAGCCCGAACCCTAACCCTAACCCTTCCCCGAAGCCTGACCCTCACCCTTCCCCTAATCCTAACCCGTACGCTAACACTAACCTCCGCCCTCACGCGTACGCTCCCCCTAAAGCGTTGACGTACCCTCCCCTGGACCCTAAACCGTCCCCGTCTCCCAACCCTAACCCTAGCCCGAACCCTAAGCCTAACCCTTCCCCGAAACCTGACCCTCACCCGTCCCCTAATCCTAACCCGTACGCTAACACTAACCCGCGCTCTCACGGGTACGCTCCCCCTAATGCGTTGTCGTACCCTCCCCTGGACCCTAAGCCGTCCCCGTCCCCTAACCCTAACCCTAGCCTGAACCCTAACCCTAACCCTTTCCCGAAGTCTGACCCTCACCCGTCCCCTAATCCTAACCCGTACGCTAACACTAACCCACGCCCTCACACGTACGCTCCACCTAAAGCGTTGTCGTACCCTCCCCTGGACCCTAAACCGTCCCCGTCCCCTAACCCTAACTCTAGCCCGAACTCTAACCCTAAACCTTCCCCGAAACATGACCCTCACCCGTCCCCTAATCCTAAACCGTACGCTAACACTAACCCGCGCCCTCACACGTACGCTCCCCCTAAAGCGTTGTCATACCCTCCCCTGGACCCTAAACCGTCCCCGTCCCCTAACCCTAACCCTAGCCCGAATCCTAACCCTAACACTTCCTCGAAGCCTGACCCTCACCCGTCCCTTAATCCTAACCCGTACGCTAACACTAACCCGCGCCCTCACACATACGCTCCCCCTGAAGCGTTCTCGTACCCTCCCCTGGACCCTAAACCGTCCCCGTCCCCTAAACCTAACCCTAGCCCGAACCCTAACACTAACCCTTCCCCGAAGCCTGACCCTCACCCGTCCCCTAATCCTAACCCTTACGCTAACACTAACCCGCGCCCTTACACGTACGCTCCCCTTAAAGCGTTGCCGTACCCTCCCCTGGACCCTAAACCGTCCCCGTCCCCTAACCCTAACCCTAGCCCGAACCCTAAACCTAACCCTTCCTCGATGCATGACCCTCACCCGTCCCCTAATCCCAACCCGTACGCTAACACTAACCCGCGCCCTCACACGTACGCTCCCCCTAAAGCGTTGTCGTACCCTCCCCTGGACCCTAAACCGTCCCCGTAACCTAACCCTAACCCTAGCCCGAACCCTAACAATAACCCTTCCCCGAAGCCTGACCCTCACCCGTCCCCTAATCCTAACCCGTACGCTAACACCAACCCGCGCCCTCACACGTACGCTGCCCCTAAAGTGTTGTCGTACCCTCCCCTGGACCCTAAACCGTCCCCGTCCCCTAACCCTAACCCTAGCCCGAACCCTAACCCTAACCCTTCCCCGAAGCCTGACCCTCACCCGTCCCCTAATCCTAAACCGTACGCTAACACTAACCCGCGCCCTCACATGTACGCTCCCCCTAAAGCGTTGTAGTACCCTCCCCTTAAACTTAAACCGTCCCCGTCCCCTAAAACTAAACCTAGCCCGAACCCTAACCCTAACCCTTCCCCGAAGCCTGACCCTCACCCGTCCCCTAATCCTAACCCGTACGCTAACACTAACCCGCGCCCTCACATGTACGCTCCCCTTAAAGCGTAGTCGTACCCTCCCCTGGACCCTAAACCGTCCCCATTCCCTAACCCTAACCTTAGCCCGAACCCTAACCCTAACCCTTCCCCGAAGCCTGATTCTCACCCGTCCCCTAATCCTAACCCGTACACTAACACTAACCCGCGCCCTCACACGTACGCTCCCCCTAAAGCGTTGTCGTACCCACCACTGGACACTAAACCGTTCCCGTCCCCTAACAATAACCCTAGCCGGAACCCTAACCCTAACCCTTCCCCGAAGCCTGACCCTCACCCGTCCCCTAATCCTAACCCGTACGCTAACACTAACCCGCGCCCTCACATGTACGCTCCCCCTAAAGCGTTGTCGTACCCTCCCCTGGACCCTAAACCGTCCCCGTCCCCTGACCCTAAACCTAGCCCGAACCCTAACCCTAACCCTTCCCCGAAGCCTGACCCTCACCCGTCCCCTAATCCTAACCCGTACGCTAACACTAACCTGCGCCCTCACGCGTACGCTCCCCCTAAAGCGTTATCGTACCCTCCTCTGGACCCTAAACCGTCCCCGTCTCCTAACCCTAACCCTAGCCCGAACCCTAAGCCTAACCCTTCCCCGAAACCTGACCCTCACCCGTCCCCTAACCCTAACCCGTACGCTAACACTAACCCGCGCCCTCACACGTACACTCCCCCTAAAGCGTTGTCGTACCCTCCCCTGGAACCTAAACCGTCCCCGTCCCCTAACCCTAACCCTAGCCCGAACCCTAACCCTAACCCTTCCCCGAAGCCTGACCCTCACCCGTCCCTTAATCCTAACGCGTACGCTAACACTAACCCGCGCCCTCACACGTACGCTCCCCCTAAAGCGTTGTCGTACACTCCACTGGACCCTAAACCGTCCCCGTCCCCTAACCCTAACCCTAGCCCGAACCCTAACCCTAACCCTTCCCCGAAGTCTGACCCTCACCCGTCCCCTAAACCTAACCCATACGCTAACACTAACCCACGCCCTCACACGTACGCTCCCCCTAAAGCGTTGTCGTACCCTCCACTGGACCCTAAACCGTTCCCGTCCCCTAACAATAACCCTAGCCGGAACCCTAACCCTAACCCTTCCCCGAAGCCTGACCCTCACCCGTCCCCTAATCCTAACCCGTACGCTAACACTAACCCGCGCCCTCACATGTACGCTCCCCCTAAAGCGTTGTCGTACCCTCCCCTGGACCCTAAACTGTCCCCGTCCCCTAACCCTAAACCTAGCCCGAACCCTAACCCTAACCCTTCCCCGAAGCCTGACCCTCACCCGTCCCCTAATCCTAACCCGTACGCTAACACTAACCTCCGCCCTCACGCGTACGCTCCCCCTAAAGCGTTGACGTACCCTCCCCTGGACCCTAAACCGTCCCCGTCTCCTAACCCTAACCCTAGCCCGAACCCTAAGCCTAACCCTTCCCCGAAACCTGACCCTCACCCGTCCCCTAATCCTAACCCGTACGCTAACACTAACCCGCGCTCTCACGGGTACGCTCCCCCTAAAGCGTTGTCGTACCCTCCCCTGGACCCTAAGCCGTCCCCGTCCCCTAACCCTAACCCTAGCCTGAACCCTAACCCTAACCCTTCCCCGAAGTCTGACCCTCACCCGTCCCCTAATCCTAACCCGTACGCTAACACTAACCCACGCCCTCACACGTACGCTCCACCTAAAGCGTTGTCGTACCCTCCCCTGGACCCTAAACCGTCCCCGTCCCCTAACCCTAACCCTAGGCCGAACCCTAACCCTAACCCTTCCCCGAAGCCTGACCCTCACCCGTCCCCTAATCCGAACCCGTACGCTATCACTAACACGTGCCCTTACACGTACGCTCCCCCTAAAGCTTTGCCGTACCCTCCCCTGGACCCTAAACCGTCCCCGTCCCCTAACCCTAACCCTAGCCCGAACCCTAAACCTAACCCTTCCCCGAAGCATGACCCTCACCCGTCCCCTAATCCTAACCCGTACGCTAACACTAACCCGCGCCCTCACACGTACGCTCCCCCTAAAGCGTTGTCGTACCCTCCCATGGACCCTAAACCGTCCCCGTCCCCTAACCCTATCCCTAGGCCGAACCCTAAACCTAACCCTTCCCCGAAGCCTGACCCTCATCCGTCCCCTAATCCTAACCCATACGCTAACACTAACCCGCGCCCTCACACGTACGCTCCCCCTAAAGCGCTGTCGTACCCTCCCCTGGACCCTAAGCCGTCCCCGTCCCCTAACCCTAACCCTAGCCCGAACCCTAAACCTAACACTTCCCCGAAGCCTGACCCTCACCCGTCCCCTAATCCTAACCCGTACCCTAACACTAACCCGCGCCCTCACACGTACGCTCCCCCTAAAGCGTTGTCGTATCCTCCCCTGGACCCTAAACCGTCCCCGTCCCCTAACCCTAACCCTAGCCCGATCCCTAACCCTAACCCTTCCCCGAAGCCTGACCCTCACCCGTCCCTTAATCCTAACCCGTACGCTAACACTAACCCACGCTCTCACGGGTACGCTCCCCCTAAAGCATTGTGGTACCCTCCCCTGGACCCTAAACCGTCCCCGTCCCCTAAACCTAACCCTAGCCCGAACCCTAACCCTAACCCTTCCCCGAAGCCTGACCCTCACCCGTCCCCTAATCCTAACCCGTACGCTAACACTAACCTGCGCCCTCACACGTACGCTCCCCCTAAAGCGTTGTCGACCCTCCCCTGGACCCTAAACCGTCCCCGTCCCCTAACCTTAACAATAGCCCGAACCCTAACCCTAACCCTTCCCCGAAGCCTGACCCTCACCCGTCCCCTAATTCTAACCCGTACGCTTACACTAACCCTCGGCCTCACGCGTACGCTCCCCATAAAGCGTTGTCGTGCCCTCCCCTGGACCCTAAACCGTCCCCGTCACCTAACCCTAACCCTAGCCCGAACCCTAACACTAACCCTTCCCCGAAGCCTGACCCTCACCCGTCCCCTAATCCTAACCCGTACGCTAACACTAACCCGCGCCCTCACACGTACGCTCCCCCTAAAGCGTTGTCGTATCCTCCCCTGGACCCTAAACCGTCCCCGTCCCCTAACCCTAACCCTAGCCTGAACCCTAACCCTAACCCTTCCCCGAAGCCTGACCCTCACCCGTCCCTTAATCCTAACCCGTACGCTAACACTAACCCACGCTCTCACGGGTACGCTCCCCCTAAAGCTTTGTGGTACCCTCCCCTGGACCCTAAACCGTCCCCGTACCCTAACCCTAACCCTAGCCCGAACCCTAACCTTAACCCTTCCCCGAAGCCTGACCCTCACCCGTCCCCTAATCCTAACGCGTACGCTAACACTAACCCTCGCCCTCACACGTACGCTCCCCATAAAGCGTTGTCGTACACTCCCGTGGACCCTAAACCGTCCCCGTCCCGTAACCCTAACCCTAGCCCGAACCCTAACAATAACCCTTCCCCGAAGCCTGACCCTCACCCGTCCGCTAATCCTAACACGTACGCTAACACTAACCCGCGCCCTCACACGTACGCTGCCCCTAAAGTGTTGTCGTACCCTCCCCTGGACCCTAAACCGTCCCCGTCCCCTAACCCTAACCCTAGACCGAACCCTAACCCTAACCCTTCCCCGAAGCCTGACCCTCACCCGTCCCCTAATCCTAACCCGTACACTAACACTAACCCGCGCCCTCACACGTACGCTGCCCCTAAAGTATTGTCGTACCCTCCCCTGGACCCTAAGCCGTCCCCGTCCCCTAACCCTAACCCTAGCCCGAACCCTAACCCTAACCCTTCCCCGAAGCCTGACCCTCACCCTTCCCCTAATCCTAACCCGTACGCTAACACTAAACCGCGCCCTCACACGTACGCTCCCCTTAAAGCGTTGTCGTACCCTCCCCTGGACCCTAAACCGTCCCCATGCCCTAACCCTAACCCTAGCCCGAACCCTAACCCTAATCCTTCCCCGAAGCCTGATTCTCACCCGTCCCCTAATCCTAACCCGTACGCTAACACTAACCCGCGCCCTCACACGTACGCTCCCCCTAAAGCGTTGTCGTACCCTCCCCTGGACCCTAAACCGTCCCCGTCCCCTATCCCTAACCCTAGCCCGAACCCTAACCCTAACACTTCCCCGAAGCCTGACCCTCACCCGTCCCCTAATCCTAACCCTTACGCTAACACTAACCCGCGCCCTTACACGTACGCTCCCCTTAATGCGTTGCCGTACCCTCCCCTGGACCCTAAACCGTCCCCGTCCCCTAACCCTAACCCTAGCCCGAACCCTAACCCTAACCCTTCCCCGAAGCCTGACCCTCACCCGTCCCCTAATCCTAACCCGTACGCTAACACTAACCCGCGCCCTCACATGTACGCTCCCCCTAAAGCTTTGTCGTACCCTTCCCTGGACCCTAAACCGTCCCCGTCCCCTAACCCTAACCCTAGCCTGAACCCTAACCCTAAACCTTCCCCGAAGCCTGACCCTCACCCGTCTCCTAATCCTAACCCGTACGCTAACACTAACCCGCGCCCTCACACGTACGCTCCCCCTAAAGCGTTGTCGTACCCTCCACTGGACACTAAACCGTTCCCGTCCCCTAACAATAACCCTAGCCGGAACCCTAACCCTAACCCTTCCCCGAAGCCTGACCCTCACCCGTCCCCTAATCCTAACCCGTACGCTAACACTAACCCGCGCCCTCACATGTACGCTCCCCCTAAAGCGTTGTCGTACCCTCCCCTGGACCCTAAACTGTCCCCGTCCCCTAACCCTAAACCTAGCCCGAACCCTAACCCTAACCCTTCCCCGAAGCCTGACCCTCACCCGTCCCCTAATCCTAACCCGTACGCTAACACTAACCTCCGCCCTCACGCGTATGCTCCCCCTAAAGCGTTGACGTACCCTCCCCTGGACCCTAAACCGTCCCCGTCTCCCAACCCTAACCCTAGCCCGAACACTAAGCCTAACCCTTCCCCGAAACCTGACCCTCACCCGTCCCCTAATCCTAACCCGTACGCTAACACTAACCCGCGCTCTCACGGGTACGCTCCCCCTAAAGCGTTGTCATACCCTCCCCTGGACCCTAAGCCGTCCCCGTCCCCTAACCCTAACCCTAGCCTGAACCCTAACCCTAACCCTTTCCCGAAGTCTGACCCTCACCCGTCCCCTAATCCTAACCCGTACGCTAACACTAACCCACGCCCTCACACGTACGCTCCACCTAAAGCGTTGTCGTACCCTCCCCTGGACCCTAAACCGTCCCCGTCCCCTAACCCTAACTCTAGCCCGAACCCTAACCCTAAACCTTCCCCGAAACATGACCCTCACCCGTCCCCTAATCCTAAACCGTACGCTAACACTAACCCGCGCCCTCACACGTACGCTCCCCCTAAAGCGTTGTCGTACCCTCCCCTGGACCCTAAACCGTCCCCGTCCCCTAACCCTAACCCTAGCCCGAATCCTAACCCTAACACTTCCTCGAAGCCTGACCCTCACCCGTCCCTTAATCCTAACCCGTACGCTAACACTAACCCGCGCCCTCACACATACGCTCCCCCTGAAGCGTTCTCGTACCCTCCCCTGGACCCTAAACCGTCCCCGTCCCCTAAACCTAACCCTAACCCGAACCCTAACACTAACCCTTCCCCGAAGCCTGACCCTCACCCGTCCCCTAATCCTAACCCTTACGCTAACACTAACCCGCGCCCTTACACGTACGCTCCCCTTAAAGCGTTGCCGTACCCTCCCCTGGACCCTAAACCGTCCCCGTCCCCTAACCCTAACCCTAGCCCGAACCCTAAACCTAACCCTTCCTCGATGCATGACCCTCACCCGTCCCCTAATCCCAACCCGTACGCTAACACTAACCCGCGCCCTCACACGTACGCTCCCCCTAAAGCGTTGTCGTACCCTCCCCTGGACCCTAAACCGTCCCCGTAACCTAACCCTAACCCTAGCCCGAACCCTAACAATAACCCTTCCCCGAAGCCTGACCCTCACCCGTCCCCTAATCCTAACCCGTACGCTAACACTAACCCGCGCCCTCACACGTACGCTGCCCCTAAAGTGTTGTCGTACCCTCCCCTGGACCCTAAACCGTCCCCGTCCCCTAACCCTAACCCTAGACCGAACCCTAACCCTAACCCTTCCCCGAAGCCTGACCCTCACCCGTCCCCTAATCCTAACCCGTACGCTAACACTAACCCGCGCCCTCACACGTACGCTGCCCCTAAAGTGTTGTCGTACCCTCCCCTGGACCCTAAACCGTCCCCGTCCCCTAACCCTAACCCTAGCCCGAACCCTAACCCTAACCCTTCCCCGAAGCCTGACCCTCACCCGTCCCCTAATCCTAAACCGTACGCTAACACTAACCCGCGCCCTCACATGTACGCTCCCCCTAAAGCGTTGTAGTACCCTCCCCTTAAACTTAAACCGTCCCCGTCCCCTAACACTAAACCTAGCCCGAACCCTAACCCTAACCCTTCCCCGAAGCCTGACCCTCACCCGTCCCCTAATCCTAACCCGTACGCTAACACTAACCCGCGCCCTCACATGTACGCTCCCCTTAAAGCGTAGTCGTACCCTCCCCTGGACCCTAAACCGTCCCCATTCCCTAACCCTAACCTTAGCCCGAACCCTAACCCTAACCCTTCCCCGAAGCCTGATTCTCACCCGTCCCCTAATCCTAACCCGTACACTAACACTAACCCGCGCCCTCACACGTACGCTCCCCCTAAAGCGTTGTCGTACCCACCACTGGACACTAAACCGTTCCCGTCCCCTAACAATAACCCTAGCCGGAACCCTAACCCTAACCCTTCCCCGAAGCCTGACCCTCACCCGTCCCCTAATCCTAACCCGTACGCTAACACTAACCCGCGCCCTCACATGTACGCTCCCCCTAAAGCGTTGTCGTACCCTCCCCTGGACCCTAAACCGTCCCCGTCCCCTGACCCTAAACCTAGCCCGAACCCTAACCCTAACCCTTCCCCGAAGCCTGACCCTCACCCGTCCCCTAATCCTAACCCGTACGCTAACACTAACCTGCGCCCTCACGCGTACGCTCCCCCTAAAGCGTTATCGTACCCTCCTCTGGACCCTAAACCGTCCCCGTCTCCTAACCCTAACCCTAGCCCGAACCCTAAGCCTAACCCTTCCCCGAAACCTGACCCTCACCCGTCCCCTAACCCTAACCCGTACGCTAACACTAACCCGCGCCCTCACACGTACACTCCCCCTAAAGCGTTGTCGTACCCTCCCCTGGAACCTAAACCGTCCCCGTCCCCTAACCCTAAACCTAGCCCGAACCCTAACCCTAACCCTTCCCCGAAGCCTGACCCTCACCCGTCCCTTAATCCTAACCCGTACGCTAACACTAACCCGCGCCCTCACACGTACGCTCCCCCTAAAGCGTTGTCGTACACTCCACTGGACCCTAAACCGTCCCCGTCCCCTAACCCTAACCCTAGCCCGAACCCTAAGCCTAACCCTTCCCCGAAGCCTGACCCTCACCCGTCCCCTAATCCTAACCCGTACGCTAACACTAACCCGCGCCCTCACATGTACGCTGCCCCTAAAGTGTTGTCGTACCCTCCCCTGGACCCTAAACCGTCCCCGTCCCCTAACACTAACCCTAGCCCGAACCCTAACCCTAACACTTCCCCGAAGCCTGACTCTCATCCGTCCCCTAATCCTAACCCGTACGCTAACACTAACCCGCGCCCTAATGCGTACGCTCCCCCTAAAGCGTTGTCGTACCCTCCCCTGGACCCTAAACCGTCCCCGTCCCCTAACCCTAACCCTAGCCCGAACGCTAACCCTAACCCTTCCCCGAAGCCTGACCCTCACCCGTCCCCTAATCCTAACCCGTACGCTAACACTAACCCGCGCCTAACGCGTACGCTCCCCGTAAAACGTTGTCGTACCCTCCCCTGGACCCTAAACCGTCCCCGTCCCCTAACCCTAACCCTAGCCCGAACCCTAACCCTAACCCTTCCCCGAAGCCTGACCCTCACCCGTCCCCTAATCCTAACCCGTACGCTAACACTAACCCGCGCCCTCACACATACGCTTCCCCTAAAGCATTGTCGTAACCTCCCGTGGACCCTAAACCGTCCCCGTCCCCTAAACCTAACCCTAGCCCGAACGCTAACCCTAACCCTTACCCGAAGCCTGACCCTCACCCGTCCCCTAATCCTAACCCGTACGCTAACACTAACCCGCGCCCTCACACGTACGCTCCCCCTAAAGCGTTGTCGTACCCTCCCCTGGACCATAAACCGTCCCAGTCCCCTAACCCTACCCCTAGCCCGAACCGTAACCCTAACCCTTCCCCGAAGCCTGACCCTTACCCGTCCCCTAATCCTAACACGTACGCTAACACTAACCCGTGCCCTCACACGTACGCTCCCCCTAAAGCATTGTCGTAACCTCCCCTGGACCCTAAACCGTCCCCGTCCCCTAACCTTAACCCTAGCCCGAACGCTAACCCTAACCCTTCCCCGAAGCCTGACCCTCACCCGTCCCCTAATCCTAACCCGTACGCTAACACTCACCCGCGCCCTCACACGTACCCTCCCCCTAAAGCATTGTCGTAACCTCCCCTGGACCCTAAACCGTCGCCGTCCCCTAACCCTAACCCTAGCCTGAACCCTAACCCTAACCCTTCCCCGAAGCCTGACCCTCACCCGTCCCCTAATCCTAACCCGTACGCTAACACTAACCCGCGCCCTCACACGTACGCTCCCCCTAAAGCGTTGTCGTACCCTCCCCTGGACCCTAAACCGTCCACGTCCCCTAACCCTAACCCTAGCCCGAACCCTAAGCCTAAACCTTCCCCGAAGCCTGACCCTCACCCGTCCCCTAATCCTATCCCATACGCTAACAATAACCCGCGCCCTCACACGTACGCTCCCCCTAAAGCATTGTCGTACCCGCCCCTGGACCCTAAGCCGTCCCCGTCCCCTAACCCTAACCCTAGCCCGAACCCTAAGCCTAACCCTTCCCCGAAGCCTGACCCTCACCCGTCCCCTAATCCTAACCCGTACGCTAACACTAACCCGCGCCCTCACACGTACGCTGCCCCTAAAGTGTTGTCGTACCCTCCCCTGGACCCTAAACCGTCCCCGTCCCCTAACCCTAACCCTAGCCCGAACCCTAACCCTAACACTTCCCCGAAGCCTGACTCTCACCCGTCCCCTAATCCTAACCCGTACGCTAACACTAACCCGCGCCCTAACGCGTACGCACCTCCTAAAGCGTTGTCGTACCCTCCCCTGGACCCTAAACCTTCCCCGTCCCCTAACCCTAACCCTAGCCCGAACCCTAACCCTAACCCTTCCCCGAAGCCTGACCCTCACCCGTCCCCTAATCCTAACCGTACGCTAACACTAACCCGCGCCCTCACACATACGCTCCCCCTAAAGCATTGTCGTAACCTCCCGTGGACCCTAAACCGTCCCCATCCCCTAACCCTAACCCTAGCCCGAACGCTAACCCTAACCCTTACCCGAAGCCTGACCCTCACCCGTCCCCTAATCCTAACCCGTACGCTAACACTAACCCGCGCCCTCACACGTACGCTCCCCCTAAAGCGTTGTCGTACCCTCCCCTGGACCCTAAACCGTCCCCGTCCCATAACCCTAACCCTAGCCCGAACCCTAACCCTAACCCTTCCCCGAAGCCTGACCCTTACCCGTCCCCTAATCCTAACCCGTACGCTAACACTAACCCGCGCCCTCACACGTTCGCTCCCCCTAAAGCATTGTCGTAACCTCCCCTGGACCCTAAACCGTCCCCGTCCCCTAACCCTAACCTAGCCCGAACGCGAACCCTAAACCTTCCCCGAAGCCTGACCCTCACCCGTCCCCTAATCCTAACCCGTAGGCTAACACTAACCCGCGCCCTCACACGTACGCTCCCCCTAAAGCATTGTCGTACCCTCCCCTGGACCCTAAACTGTCCCCGTCCCCTAACCCTAACCCTAGCCCGAACCCTAACCCTAACCCTTCCCCGAAGCCTGACCCTCACCCGTCCCCTAATCCTAACCCGTACGCTAACACTAACCCGCGCCCTCATGCGTACGCTCCCCCTAAAGCGTTGTCGTACCCTCCCCTGGACCCTAAACCGTCCCCGTCTCCTAACCCTAACCCTAGCCCGAACGCTAACCCTAACCCTTCCCCGAAGCCTGACCCTCACCCGTCCCCTAATCCTAACCCGTACGCTAACACTAACCCGCGCCCTCACACATACGCTCCCCCTAAAGCATTGTCGTAACCTCCCCTGGACCCTAAACCGTCCCCGTCCCCTAACCCTAACCCTAGACCGAACGCTAACCCTAACCCTTCCCCGAAGCCTGACCCTCACCCGTCCCCTAATCCTAACCCGTACGCTAACACTAACCCGCGCCCTCACAGGTACGCTCCCCCTAAAGCATTGTCGTAACCTCCCCTGGACCCTAAACCGTCCCCGTCCCCTAACCCTAACCCTAGCCCGAACGCTAACCCTAACCCTTCCCCGAAGCCTGACCCTCACCCGTCCCCTAATCCTAACCCGTACGCTAACACTAACCCGCGCCCTCACACGTACGCTCCCCCTAAAGCGTTGTCGTACCCTCCCCTGGACCCTAAACCGTCCACGTCCCCTAACCCTAACCCTAGCCCGAACCCTAAGCCTAAACCTTCCCCGAAGCCTGACCCTCACCCGTCCCCTAATCCTATCCCATACGCTAACACTAACCCGCGCCCTCACACGTACGCTACCCCTAAAGCATTGTCGTAACCTCCCCTGGACCCTAAACCGTCCCCGTCCTCTAACCCTAACCCTAGCCCGAACGCTAACCCTAAACCTTCCCCGAAGCCTGACCCTCACCCATCCCCTAATCCTAACCCGTACGCTAACACTAACCCACGCCCTAACGTGTACGCTCCCCCTAAAGCGTTGTCGTACCCTCCCCTGGACCCTAAACCGTCCCCGTACCCTAACCCTAACCCTAGCCCGAACCCTAACCCTAACCCTTCCCCGAAGCCTGACCCTCACCCGTCCCCTAATCCTAACCCGTACGCTAACACTAACCCGCGCCCTCACACATACGCTCCCCCTAAAGCATTGTCGTAACCTCCCGTGGACCCTAAACCGTCCCCGTCCCCTAACCCTAACCCTAGCCCGAACGCTAACCCTAACCCTTACCCGAAGCCTGACCCTCACCCGTCCCCTAATCCTAACCCGTACGCTAACACTAACCCGCACCCTCACACGTACGCTCCCCCTAAAGCGTTGTCGTACCCTCCCCTGGACCCTAAACCGTCCCCGTCCCCTAACCCTAACCCTAGCCCGAACGCTAACCCTAACCCTTCCCCGAAGCCTGACCCTCACCCGTCCCCTAATCCTAACCCGTACGCTAACACTAACCCGCGCCCTCACACGTACGCTCCCCCTAAAGCGTTGTCGTACCCTCCCCTGGACCCTAAACCGTCCCCGTCCCCTAACCCTAACCCTAGCCCGAACCCTACGCCTAAACCTTCCCCGAAGCCTGACTCTCACCCGTCCCCTAATCCTAACCCATACGCTAACACTAACCCGCGCCCTCACGCGTACGCTCCCCCTAAAGTGTTGTCGTACCCTCCCCTGGACCCTAAACCGTCCCCGTCCCCTAACCCTAACCCTAGCCCGAATCCTAAGCCTAACCCTTCCCCGAAGCCTTACCCTCACCCGTCCCCTAAACCTAACCCGTACGCTAACACTAACCCGCGCCCTCACACGTACGCTGCCCCTAAAGTGTTGTCGTACCCTCCCCTGGACCCTAAACCGTCCCCGTCCCCTAACCCTAACCCTAGCCCGAACCCTAACCCTAACACTTCCCCGAAGCCTGACTCTCACCCGTCCCCTAATCCTAACCCGTACGCTAACACTAACCCGCGCCCTAACGCGTACGCTGCCCCTAAAGCGTTGTCGTACCCTCCCCTGGACCCTAAACCGTCCCCGTCCCCTAACCCTAACCCTAGCCCGAACCCTAACCCTAACCCTTCCCCGAAGCCTGACCCTCACCCGTCCCCTAATCCTAACCCGTACGCTAACACTAACCCGCACCCTCAAACATACGCTCCCCCTAAAGCATTGTCGTAACCTCCCCTGGACCCTAAACCGTCCCCGTCCCCTACCCCTAACCCTAGCCCGAACCCTAACCCTAAACCTTCCCCGAAGCCTGACCCTCACCCGTCCCCTAATCCTAACCCGTACGCTAACACTAACCCGCGCCCTCACACGTACGCTCCCACTAAAGCGGTGTCGTACCCTCCACTGGACCCTAAACTGTCCCCGTCCACTAACCCTAACCCTAGACCGAACCCTAACCCTAACCCTTCCCCGAAGCCTGAGCCTCACCCGTCCCGTAATCCTAACCCGTACGCTAACACTAACCCGCGCCCTCACGCGTACGCTCCCCCTAAAGCGTTGTCGTACCCTCCCCTGGACCCTAAACCGTCCCCATCCCCTAAACCTAACCCTAGCCCGAACCCTAAGCCTAACACTTCCCCGAAGCCTGACCCTCACCCGTCCTCTAATCCTAACCCGTACGCTAACACTAACCCGCGCCCTCACACGTACGCTCCCCCTAAAGCGTTGTCGTACCCTCCCCTGGACCCTAAACCGTCCCCGTCCCCTAACCCTAACCCTAGCCCGAACGCTAACCCTAACCCTTCCCCGAAGCCTGACCCTCACCCGTCCCCTAATCCTAACCCGTACGCTAACACTAACCCACGCCCTCACACATACGCTCCCCCTAAAGCATTGTCGTAACCTCCCCTGGACCCTAAACCGTCCCCGTCCCCTAACCCTAACCCTAGCCCGAACCCTAAGCCGAAAACTTCCCCGAAGCCTGACCCTCACCCGTCCCTTAATCCTAACCCATACGCTAACACTAACCCGCGCCCTCACACGTACGCTGCCCCTAAAGTGTTGTCGTACCCTCCCCTGGACCCTAAACCGTTCCCGTGCCCTAACCCTAACCCTAGCCCGAACACTAACCCTAAGCCTTCCCCGAAGCCTGACCCTCACCTGTCCCCTAATCCTAACCCGTACGCTAACACTAACCCGCGCCCTCACACGTACGCTCCCCCTAAAGCGTTGTCGTATCCTCCAATGGACACTAAACCGTTCCCGTCCCCTAAACCTAACCCTAGCCCGAACCCTAACCCTAACCCTTCCCCGAAGCCTGAACCTCACCCGTCCCCTAATCCTAACACGTAGGCTAACACTAACCCGCGCCCTCACACGTACGCTCCCCCTAAAGCGGTGTCGTACCCTCCCCTGGACCCTAAACTGTCCCCGTCCCCTAACCCTAACCCTAGCCCGAACCCTAAGCCTAACCCTTCCCCGAAGCCTGACCCTCACACGTCCCCTAATCCTAACCCGTACGGTAACACTAACCCCCGTCCTCACACGTACGCTGCCCCTAAAGTGTTGTCGTACCCTCCCCTGGACCCTAAACCGTCCCCGTCCCCTAACCCTAACCCTAGCCCGAACGCTAACCCTAACCCTTCCCCGAAGCCTGACCCTCAACCGTCCCCTAATCCTAACCCGTATGCTAACACTAACCCTCGCCCTCACACGTACGATCCCCCTAAAGCATTGTCGTAACCTCCCCTGGACCCTAAACCGTCCCCGTCCCCTAACCCTAACCCTAGCCCGAACGCTAACCCTAACACTTACCCGAAGCCTGATCCTCACCCGTCCCCTAATCCTAACCCGTACGCTAACACTAACCCGCGCCCTCACACGTACTCTCCGCCTAAAGCGTTGTCGCACCCTCCCCTGGACCCTAAACCGTCCCCGTCCCCTAACCCTAACCCTAGCCCGAACGCTAACCCTAACCCTTCCCCGAAGCCTGACCCTCACCCGTCCCCTAATCCTAACCCGTACGCTAACACTAACCCGCGCCCTCACACGTACGCTCCCCCTAAAGCGTTGTCGTACCCTCCCCTGGACCCTAAACCGTCCCCGTCCCCTAACCCTAACCCTAGCCCGAACCCTAAGCCTAAACCTTCCCCGAAGCCTGACCCTCACCCGTCCCCTAATCCTAACCCATACGCTAACACTAACCTGCGCCCTCACACGTACCCTGCCCCTAAAGTGTTGTCGTACCCTCCCCTGGACCCTAAACCGTCCCCGTCCCCTAACCCTAACCCTAGCCCGAACCCTAACCCTAACCCTTCCCCGAAGCCTGACCCTCACCTTCCCCTAATCCTAACCCGTACGCTAACTCTAACCCGCGCCCTCACAGGTACGCTCCCCCTAAAACGTTGTCGTACCCTCCACTGGACACTAAACCGTTCCCGTCTCCTAACCCTAACCGTAGCCCGAACCCTAACCCTAACCCTTCCCCGAAGCCTGACCCTCACCCGTCCCCTAATCCTAACCCGTACGCTAACACTAACCCGCGCTCTCACGGGTACGCTCCCCCTAAAGCATTGTCGTAACCTCCCCTGGACCCTAAACCGTCCCCGTCCCCTAACCCTAACCCTAGCCCGAACCCTAACCCTAACCCTTCCCCGAAGCCTGACCCTCACCCGTCCCCTAATCCTAACCCGTACGCTAACACTAACCCGCGCCCTAATGCGTACGCTCCCCCTAAAGCATTGTCGTACCCTCCCCTGGACCCTAAACCTTCCCCGTCCCCTAAACCTAACCCTAGCCCGAACCCTAACCCTAACACTTCCCCGAAGCCTGACCCTCACCCGTCCCCTAATCCTAACAGTACGCTAACACTAACCCGCGCCCTCACACATACGCTCCCCCTAAAGCATTGTCGTAACCTCCCGTGGACCCTAAACCGTCCCCATCCCCTAACCCTAACCCTAGCCCGAACGCTAACCCTAACCCTTACACGAAGCCTGACCCTCACCCGTCCCCTAATCCTAACCCGTACGCTAACACTAACCCGCGCCCTCACACGTACGCTCCCCCTAAAGCGTTGTCGTACCCTCCCCTGGACCCTAAACCGTCCCCGTCCCCTAACCCTAACCCTAGCCCGAACCCTACGCCTAAACCTTCCCCGAAGCCTGACTCTCACCCGTCCCCTAATCCTAACCCATACGCTAACACTAACCCGCGCCCTCACGCGTACGCTCCCCCTAAAGTGTTGTCGTACCCTCCCCTGGACCCTAAACCGTCCCCGTCCCCTAACCCTAACCCTAGCCCGAATCCTAAGCCTAACCCTTCCCCGAAGCCTTACCCTCACCCGTCCCCTAAACCTAACCCGTACGCTAACACTAACCCGCGCCCTCACACGTACGCTGCCCCTAAAGTGTTGTCGTACCCTCCCCTGGACCCTAAACCGTCCCCGTCCCCTAACCCTAACCCTAGCCCGAACCCTAACCCTAACACTTCCCCGAAGCCTGACTCTCACCCGTCCCCTAATCCTAACCCGTACGCTAACACTAACCCGCGCCCTAACGCGTACGCTGCCCCTAAAGCGTTGTCGTACCCTCCCCTGGACCCTAAACCGTCCCCGTCCCCTAACCCTAACCCTAGCCCGAACCCTAACCCTAACCCTTCCCCGAAGCCTGACCCTCACCCGTCCCCTAATCCTAAACCGTACGCTAACACTAACCCGCGCCCTCAAACATACGCTCCCCCTAAAGCATTGTCGTAACCTCCCCTGGACCCTAAACCGTCCCCGTCCCCTAACCCTAACCCTAGCCCGAACCCTAACCCTAAACCTTCCCCGAAGCCTGACCCTCACCCGTCCCCTAATCCTAACCCGTACGCTAACACTAACCCGCGCCCTCACACGTACGCTCCCACTAAAGCGGTGTCGTACCCTCCACTGGACCCTAAACTGTCCCCGTCCACTAACCCTAACCCTAGCCCGAACCCTAACCCTAACCCTTCCCCGAAGCCTGAGCCTCACCCGTCCCGTAATCCTAACCCGTACGCTAACACTAACCCGCGCCCTCACGCGTACGCTCCCCCTAAAGCGTTGTCGTACCCTCCCCTGGACCCTAAACCGTCCCCATCCCCTAAACCTAACCCTAGCCCGAACCCTAAGCCTAACACTTCCCCGAAGCCTGACCCTCACCCGTCCTCTAATCCTAACCCGTACGCTAACACTAACCCGCGCCCTCACACGTACGCTCCCCCTAAAGCGTTGTCGTACCCTCCGCTGGACCCTAAACCGTCCCCGTCCCCTAACCCTAACCCTAGCCCGAACGCTAACCCTAACCCTTCCCCGAAGCCTGACCCTCACCCGTCCCCTAATCCTAACCCGTACGCTAACACTAACCCACGCCCTCACACATACGCTCCCCCTAAAGCATTGTCGTAACCTCCCCTGGACCCTAAACCGTCCCCGTCCCCTAACCCTAACCCTAGCCCGAACCCTAAGCCGAAAACTTCCCCGAAGCCTGACCCTCACCCGTCCCTTAATCCTAACCCATACGCTAACACTAACCCGCGCCCTCACACGTACGCTGCCCCTAAAGTGTTGTCGTACCCTCCCCTGGACCCTAAACCGTTCCCGTGCCCTAACCCTAACCCTAGCCCGAACCCTAACCCTAAGCCTTCCCCGAAGCCTGACCCTCACCTGTCCCCTAATCCTAACCCGTACGCTAACACTAACCCGCGCCCTCACACGTACGCTCCCCCTAAAGCGTTGTCGTATCCTCCAATGGACACTAAACCGTTCCCGTCCCCTAAACCTAACCCTAGCCCGAACCCTAACCCTAACCCTTCCCCGAAGCCTGAACCTCACCCGTCCCCTAATCCTAACACGTAGGCTAACACTAACCCGCGCCCTCACACGTACGCTCCCCCTAAAGCGGTGTCGTACCCTCCCCTGGACCCTAAACTGTCCCCGTCCCCTAACCCTAACCCTAGCCCGAACCCTAAGCCTAACCCTTCCCCGAAGCCTGACCCTCACACGTCCCCTAATCCTAACCCGTACGGTAACACTAACTCCCGTCCTCACACGTACGCTGCCCCTAAAGTGTTGTCGTACCCTCCCCTGGACCCTAAACCGTCCCCGTCCCCTAACCCTAACCCTAGCCCGAACGCTAACCCTAACCCTTCCCCGAAGCCTGACCCTCAACCGTCCCCTAATCCTAACCCGTATGCTAACACTAACCCTCGCCCTCACACGTACGATCCCCCTAAAGCATTGTCGTAACCTCCCGTGGACCCTAAACCGTCCCCGTCCCCTAACCCTAACCCTAGCCCGAACGCTAACCCTAACACTTACCCGAAGCCTGATCCTCACCCGTCCCCTAATCCTAACCCGTACGCTAACACTAACCCGCGCCCTCACACGTACTCTCCCCCTAAAGCGTTGTCGCACCCTCCCCTGGACCCTAAACCGTCCCCGTCCCCTAACCCTAACCCTAGCCCGAACCCTAAACCTAACCCTTCCCCGAAGCCTGACCCTTACCCGTCCCCTAATCCTAAACCGTACGCTAACACTAATCCGCGCCCTCACACGTACGCTCCCCCTAAAGCATTGTCGTAACCTCCCCTGGACCCTAAACCGTCCCCGTCCCCTAACCCTAACCCTAGCCCGAACGCTAACCCTAACCCTTCCCCGAAGCCTGACCCTCACCCGTCCCCTAATCCTAACCCGTACGCTAACACTAACCCGCGCCCTCACACGTACGCTCCCCCTAAAGCGTTGTCGTACCCTCCCCTGGACCCTAAACCGTCCCCGTCCCCTAACCCTAACCCTAGCCCGAACCCTAAGCCTAAACCTTCCCCGAAGCCTGACCCTCACCCGTCCCCTAATCCTAACCCATACGCTAACACTAACCTGCGCCCTCACACGTACCCTGCCCCTAAAGTGTTGTCGTACCCTCCCCTGGACCCTAAACCGTCCCCGTCCCCTAACCCTAACCCTAGCCCGAACCCTAACCCTAACCCTTCCCCGAAGCCTGACCCTCACCGTCCCCTAATCCTAACCCGTACGCTAACTCTAACCCGCGCCCTCACAGGTACGCTCCCCCTAAAACGTTGTCGTACCCTCCACTGGACACTAAACCGTTCCCGTCTCCTAACCCTAACCGTAGCCCGAACCCTAACCCTAACCCTTCCCCGAAGCCTGACCCTCACCCGTCCCCTAATCCTAACCCGTACGCTAACACTAACCCGCGCTCTCACGGGTACGCTCCCCCTAAAGCATTGTCGTAACCTCCCCTGGACCCTAAACCGTCCCCGTCCCCTAACCCTAACCCTAGCCCGAACCCTAACCCTAACCCTTCCCCGAAGCCTGACCCTCACCCGTCCCCTAATCCTAACCCGTACGCTAACACTAACCCGCGCCCTAATGCGTACGCTCCCCCTAAAGCATTGTCGTACCCTCCCCTGGACCCTAAACCTTCCCCGTCCCCTAACCCTAACCCTAGCCCGAACCCTAACCCTAACACTTCCCCGAAGCCTGACCCTCACCCGTCCCCTAATCCTAACAGTACGCTAACACTAACCCGCGCCCTCACACATACGCTCCCCCTAAAGCATTGTCGTAACCTCCCGTGGACCCTAAACCGTCCCCATCCCCTAACCCTAACCCTAGCCCGAACGCTAACCCTAACCCTTACACGAAGCCTGACACTCACCCGTCCCCTAATCCTAACCCGTACGCTAACACTAACCCGCGCCCTCACACGTACGCTCCCCCTAAAGTGTTGTCGTACCCTCCACTGGACCCTAAACCGTCCCCGTCCCATAACCTTAACCCTAGCCCGAACCCTAACCCTAACACTTCCCCGAAGCCTGACCCTTACCCGTCCCCTAATCCTAACCCGTATGCTAACACTAACCCGCGCCCTCACACGTACGCTCCCTCTAAAGCATTGTCGTAACCTCCCCTGGACCCTAAACCGTCCCCATCCCCTAACCCTAACCCTAGCCCGAACCCTAACCCTAACCATTCCCCGAAGCCTGACCCTCACCCGTCCCCTAATCCTAACCCGTACGCTAACACTAACCCGCGCCCTCACGCGTACGCTCCCCCTAAAGCGTTGTCGTACCCTCCCCTGGACCCTAAACCGTCCCCATCCCCTAAACCTAACCCTAGCCCGAACCCTAAGCCTAACACTTCCCCGAAGCCTGACTCTCACCCGTCCTCTAATCCTAACCCGTACGCTAACACTAACCCACGCCCTAACGCGTACGCTCCCCCTAAAGCGTTGTCGTACCCTCCCCTGGACCCTAAACCGTCCCCGTCCCCTAACCCTAACCCTAGCCCGAACCCTAACCCTAACCCTTCCCCGAAGCCTGACCCTCACCCGTCCCCTAATCCTAACCCGTACGCTAACACTAACCCACGCCCTCACACATACGCTCCCCCTAAAGCATTGTCGTAACCTCCCCTGGACCCTAAACCGTCCCCGTCCCCTAACCCTAACCCTAGCCCGAACCCTAAGCCTAAAACTTCCCCGAAGCCTGACCCTCACCCTTCCCCTAATCCTAACCCATACGCTAACACTAACCCACGCTCTCACACGTACTCTGCCCCTAAAGTGTTGTCGTACCCTCCCCTGGACCCTAAACCGTCCCCGTGCCCTAACCCTAACCCTAGCCCGAACCCTAACCCTAACCCTTCCCCGAAGCCTGACCCTCACCCGTCCCCTAATCCTAACACGTACGCTAACACTAACCCGCGCCCTCACACGTACGCTCCCCCTAAAGCGTTGTCGCACCCTCTCCTGGACCCTAGACCGTCCCCGTCCCCTAACCCTAACCCTAGCCCGAACCCTAACCCTAACCCTTCCCCGAAGCCTGACCCTCACCCGTCCCCTAATCCTAACCCGTAAGCTAACACTAACCCACGCCCTCACACGTACGCTCCCCCTAAAGCGTTGTCGTACCCTCCCCTGGACCCTAAACCGTCCCAATCCCCTAAACCTAACCCTAGCCCGAACCCTAAGCCTAAACCTTCCCCGAAGCCTGACTCTCACCCGTCCCCTAATCCTAACCCATACGCTAACACTAACCCGCGCCCTCACACGTACGCTGCCCCTAAAGTGTTGTCGTACCCTCCCCTGGACCCTAAGCCGTCCCCGTCCCCTAACCGTAACCCTAGCCCGAACCCTAAGCCTAACCCTTCCCCGATGCCTGACCCTCACCCGTCCCCTAATCCTAACCCGTACGCTAACACTAACCCGCGCCCTCACATGTACGCTGCCCCTAAAGTGTTGTCGTACCCTCCCCTGGACCCTAAACCGTCCCCGTCCCCTAACACTAACCCTAGCCCGAACCCTAACCCTAACACTTCCCCGAAGCCTGACTCTCACCCGTCCCCTAATCCTAACCCGTACGCTAACACTAACCCGCGCCCTAATGCGTACGCTCCCCCTAAAGCGTTGTCATACCCTCCCCTGGACCCTAAACCGTCCCCGTCCCCTAACCCTAACCCTAGCCCGAACGCTAACCCTAACCCTTCCCCGAAGCCTGACCCTCACCCGTCCCCTAATCCTAACCCGTACGCTAACACTAACCCGCGCCCTAACGCGTACGCTCCCCGTAAAGCGTTGTCGTACCCTCCCCTGGACCCTAAACCGTCCCCGTCCCCTAACCCTAACCCTAGCCCGAACCCTAACCCTAACCCTTCCCCGAAGCCTGACCCTCACCCGTCCCCTAATCCTAACCCGTACGCTAACACTAACCCGCGCCCTCACACATACGCTCCCCCTAAAGCATTGTCGTAACCTCCCGTGGACCCTAAACCGTCCCCGTCCCCTAAACCTAACCCTAGCCCGAACGCTAACCCTAACCCTTACCCGAAGCCTGACCCTCACCCGTCCCCTAATCCTAACCCGTACGCTAACACTAACCCGCGCCCTCACACGTACGCTCCCCCTAAAGCGTTGTCGTACCCTCCCCTGGACCATAAACCGTCCCAGTCCCCTAACCCTACCCCTAGCCTGAACCCTAACCCTAACCCTTCCCCGAAGCCTGACCCTTACCCGTCCCCTAATCCTAACCCGTACGCTAACACTACCCCGTGCCCTCACACGTACGCTCCCCCTAAAGCATTGTCGTAACCTCCCCTGGACCCTAAACCGTCCCCGTCCCCTAACCCTAACCCTAGCCCGAACGCTAACCCTAACCCTTCCCCGAAGCCTGACCCTCACCCGTCCCCTAATCCTAACCCGTACGCTAACACTCACCCGCGCCCTCACACGTACGCTCCCCCTAAAGCATTGTCGTAACCTCCCCTGGACCCTAAACCGTCGCCGTCCCCTAACCCTAACCCTAGCCCGAACCCTAACCCTAACCCTTCCCCGAAGCCTGACCCTCACCCGTCCCCTAATCCTAACCCGTACGCTAACACTAACCCGCGCCCTCACACGTACGCTCCCCCTAAAGCGTTGTCGTACCCTCCCCTGGACCCTAAACCGTCCACGTCCCCTAACCCTAACCCTAGCCCGAACCCTAAGCCTAAACCTTCCCCGAAGCCTGACCCTCACCCGTCCCCTAATCCTATCCCATACGCTAACAATAACCCGCGCCCTCACACGTACGCTCCCCCTAAAGCATTGTCGTACCCGCCCCTGGACCCTAAGCCGTCCCCGTCCCCTAACCCTAACCCTAGCCCGAACCCTAAGCCTAACCCTTCCCCGAAGCCTGACCCTCACCCGTCCCCTAATCCTAACCCGTACGCTAACACTAACCCGCGCCCTCACACGTACGCTGCCCCTAAAGTGTTGTCGTACCCTCCCCTGGACCCTAAACCGTCCCCGTCCCCTAACCCTAACCCTAGCCCGAACCCTAACCCTAACACTTCCCCGAAGCCTGACTCTCACCCGTCCCCTAATCCTAACCCGTACGCTAACACTAACCCGCGCCCTAACGCGTACGCTCCCCCTAAAGCGTTGTCGTACCCTCCCCTGGACCCTAAACCTTCCCCGTCCCCTAACCCTAACCCTAGCCCGAACCCTAACCCTAACCCTTCCCCGAAGCCTGACCCTCACCCGTCCCCTAATCCTAACCGTACGCTAACACTAACCCGCGCCCTCACACATACGCTCCCCCTAAAGCATTGTCGTAACCTCCCGTGGACCCTAAACCGTCCCCATCCCCTAACCCTAACCCTAGCCCGAACGCTAACCCTAACCCTTATCCGAAGCCTGACCCTCACCCGTCCCCTAATCCTAACCCGTACGCTAACACTAACCCACGCCCTCACACGTACGCTCCCCCTAAAGCGTTGTCGTACCCTCCCCTGGACCCTAAACCGTCCCCGTCCCATAACCCTAACCCTAGCCCGAACCCTAACCCTAACCCTTCCCCGAAGCCTGACCCTTACCCGTCCCCTAATCCTAACCCGTACGCTAACACTAACCCGCGCCCTCACACGTTCGCTCCCCCTAAAGCATTGTCGTAACCTCCCCTGGACCCTAAACCGTCCCCGTCCCCTAACACTAACCTAGCCCGAACGCGAACCCTAACCCTTCCCCGAAGCCTGACCCTCACCCGTCCCCTAATCCTAACCCGTAGGCTAACACTAACCCGCGCCCTCACACGTACGCTCCCCCTAAAGCATTGTCGTACCCTCCTCTGGACCCTAAACTGTCCCCGTCCCCTAACCCTAACCCTAGCCCGAACCCTAACCCTAACCCTTCCCCGAAGCCTGACCCTCACCCGTCCCCTAATCCTAACCCGTACGCTAACACTAACCCGCGCCCTCATGCGTACGCTCCCCCTAAAGCGTTGTCGTACCCTCCCCTGGACCCTAAACCGTCCCCGTCTCCTAACCCTAACCCTAGCCCGAACGCTAACCCTAACCCTTCCCCGAAGCCTGACCCTCACCCGTCCCCTAATCCTAACCCGTACGCTAACACTAACCCGCGCCCTCACACATACGCTCCCCGTAAAGCATTGTCGTAACCTCCCCTGGACCCTAAACCGTCCCCGTCCCCTAACCCTAACCCTAGACCGAACGCTAACCCTAACCCTTCCCCGAAGCCTGACCCTCACCCATCCCCTAATCCTAACCCGTACGCTAACACTAACCCGCGCCCTCACACGTACGCTCCCCCTAAAGCGTTGTCGTACCCTCCCCTGGACCCTAAACCGTCCCCGTCCCCTAACCCTAACCCTAGCCCGAACCCTAAGCCTAAACCTTCCCCGAAGCCTGACTCTCACCCGTCCCCTAATCCTAACCCGTACGCTAACACTAACCCGCGTCCACACACGTACGCTGCCCCTAAAGTGTTGTCGTACCCTCCCCTGGACCCTAAACCGTCCCCGTCCCCTAACCATAACCCTAGCCCGAACCCTAACCCTAACCCTTCCCCGAAGCCTGACCCTCACCCGTCCCCTAATCCTAACCCGTACGCTAACACTAACCCGCGCCCTCACGCGTACGCTCCCCCTAAAGCGTTGTCGTACCCTCCCCTGGACCCTAAGCCGTCCCCGTCCCCTAACCCTAACCCTAGCCCGAACCCTAAGCCTAACCCTTCCCCGAAGCCTGACCCTCAACCGTCCCATAATCCTAACCCGTACGCTAACACTAACCCGCGCCCTCACACGTATGCTGACCCTAAAGTGTTGTCGTACCCTCCCCTGGACCCTAAACCGTCCCCGTCCCCTAACCCTAACCCTAGCCCGAACCCTAACCCTAACACTTCCCCGAAGCCTGACTCTCACCCGTCCCCTAATCCTAACCCATACGCTAACACTAACCCGCGCCCTAACTTGTACGCTCCCCCTAAAGCGTTGTCGTACCCTCCCCTGGACCCTAAACCGTCCCCGTCCCCTTACCCTAACCCTAGCCCGAACCCTAACCCTAACCCTTCCCCGAAGCCTGACCCTCACTCGTCCACTAATCCTAACCCGTACGCTAACACTAACCCGCGCCCTCACACGTACGCTCCCCCTAATGCATTGTCGTAACCTCCCCTGGACCCTAAACCGTCCCCGTCCCCTAACCCTAACCCTAGCCCGAACGCTAACCCTAACCCTTCCCCGAAGCCTGACCCTCACCCGTCCCCTAATCCTAACCCGTACGCTAACACTAACCCGCGCCCTCACATGTACGCTCCCCGTAAAGCGTTGTCGTACCCTCCCCTGGACCCTAAACCGTCCCCGTCCCCTAACCCTAACCCTAGCCCGAACCCTAAGCCTAAAACTTCCCCGAAGCCTGACCCTCACCCGTCCCCTAATCCTAACCCTTACGCTAACACTAACCCGCGCCCTCACACGTACGCTGCCCCTAAAGTGTTGTCGTACCCTCCCCTGGACCCTAAGCCGTCCCCGTCCCCTAACCCTAACCCTAGCCCGAACCCTAAGCCTAACCGTTCCCCGAAGCCTGACCCTCACCCGTCCCCTAATCCTAACCCGTACGCTAACACTAACCCGCGCCCTCACACGTACGCTGCCCCTAAAGTGTTGTCGTACCCTCCCCTGGACCCTAAACCGTCCCCGTCCCCTAACCCTAACCCTAGCCCGAACCCTAACCCTAACACTTCCCCGAAGCCTGACTCTCACCCGTGCCCTAATCCTAACCCTTACGCTAACACTAACCCGCGCCCGAACGCGTACGCGCCCCCTAAAGCGTTGTCGTACCCTCCCCTGGACCCTAAACCTTCCCCGTCCCCTAACCCTAACCCTAGCCCGAACCCTAACCCTAACCCTTCCCCGAAGCCTGACCCTCACCCGTCCCCTAATCCTAACCGTACGCTAACACTAACCCGCGCCCTCACACATACGCTCCCCCTAAAGCATTGTCGTAACCTCCCGTGGACCCTAAACCGTCCCCATCCCCTAACCCTTACCCTAGCCCGAACGCTAACCCTAACCCTTACCCGAAGCCTGACCCTCACCCGTCCCCTAATCCTAACCCGTACGCTAACACTAACCCGCGCCCTCACACGTACGCTCCCCCTAAAGCGTTGTCGTACCCTCCCCTGGACCCTAAACCGTCCCCGTCCCATAACCCTAACCCTAGCCCGAACCCTAACCCTAACCCTTCCCCGAAGCCTGATACTTACCCGTCCCCTAATCCTAACCCGTACGCTAACACTAACCCGCGCCCTCACACGTACGCTCCCCCTAAAGCATTGTCGTAACCTCCCCTGGACCCTAAACCGTCCCCGTCCCCTAACCCTAACCTAGCCCGAACGCGAACCCTAACCCTTCCCCGAAGCCTGACCCTCACCCGTCCCCTAATCCTAACCCGTAGGCTAACACTAACCCACGCCCTCACACGTACGCTCCCCCTAAAGCGGTGTCGTACCCTCCCCTGGACCCTAAACTGTCCCCGTCCCCTAACCCTAACCCTAGCCCGAACCCTAACCCTAACCCTTCCCCGAAGCCTGACCCTCACCCGTCCCATAATCCTAACCCGTACGCTAACACTAACCCGCACCCTCATGCGTACGCTCCCCCTAAAGCGTTGTCGTACCCTCCCCTGGACCCTAAACCTTCCCCGTCCCCTAAACCTAACCCTAGCCCGAACCCTAACCCTAACCCTTCCCCGAAGCCTGACCCTCACCCGTCCCCTAATCCTAACCCGTACGCTAACACTAACCCGCGCCCTCACACATACGCTCCCCCTAAAGCATTGTCGTAACCTCCCCTGGACCCTAAACCGTCCCCGTCCCCTAACCCTAACCCTAGACCGAAAGCTAACCCTAACCCTTCCCCGAAGCCTGACCCTCACCCGTCCCCTAATCCTAACCTGTACGCTAACACTAACCCGCGCCCTCACACGTACGCTCCCCCTAAAGCGTTGTCGTACCCTCCCCTGGACCCTAAACCGTCCCCGTCCCCTAACCCTAACCCTAGCACGAACCCTAAGCCTAAACCTTCCCAGAAGCCTGACTCTCACCCGTCCCCTAATCCTAATCCATACGCTAACACTAACCCGCGCCCACACACGTACGCTGCCCCTAAAGTGTTGTCGTACCCTCCCCTGGACATTAAACCGTCCCCGTCCCCTAACCCTAACCCTAGCCTGAACCCTAACCCTAACCCTTCCCGGAAGCCTGACCCTCACCCGTCCCCTAATCCTAACCCGTACGCTAACACTAACCCACGCCCTCACGCGTACGCTCCCCCTAAAGCGTTGTCGTACCCTCCCCTGGACCCTAAGCCGTCCCCGTCCCCTAACCCTAACCCTAGCCAGAACCCTAAGACTAACCCTTCCCCGAAGCCTGACCCTCAACCGTCCCATAATCCTAACCCGTACGCTAACACTAACCCGCGCCCTCACACGTACGCTGCCCGTAAAGTGTTGTCGTACCCTCCCCTGGACCCTAAACCGTCCCCGTCCCCTAACCCTAACCCTAGCCCGAACCCTAACCCTAACCCTTCCCCGAAGCCTGACCCTCACCCGTCCCTTAATCCTAACCCGTACGCTAACGCTAACCCGCGCCCTCACACATACGCTCCCCCTAAAGCATTGTCGTAACCTCCCGTGGACCCTAAACCGTCCCCGTCCCCTAACCCTAACCCTAGCCCGAACGCTAACCCTAACCCTTACCCGAAGCCTGACCCTCACCCGTCCCCTAATCCTAACCCGTACGCTAACACTAACCCGCGCCCTCACACGTACGCTCCCCCTAAAGCGTTGTCGTACCCTCCCCTGGACCCTAAACCGTCCCCGTCCCCTAACCCTAACCCTAGCCCGAACGCTAACCCTAACCCTTCCTCGAAGCCTGACCCTCACCCGTCCCGTAATCCTAACCCGTACGCTAACACTAACCCGCGCCCTCACACGTACGCTCCCCCTAAAGCGTTGTCGTACCCTCCCCTGGACCCTAAACCGTCCCCGTCCCCTAACCCTAACCCTAGCCCGAACCCTACGCCTAAACCTTCCCCGAAGCCTGACTCTCACCCGTCCCCTAATCCTAACCCATACGCTAACACTAACCCGCGCCCTCACGCGTACGCTCCCCCTAAAGTGTTGTCGTACCCTCCCCTGGACCCTAAACCGTCCCCGTCCCCTAACCCTAAACCTAGCCCGAATCCTAAGCCTAACCCTTCCCCGAAGCCTTACCCTCACCCGTCCCCTAAACCTAACCCGTACGCTAACACTAACCCGCGCCCTCACACGTACGCTGCCTCTAAAGTGTTGTCGTACCCTCCCCTGGACCCTAAACCGTCCCCGTCCCCTAACCCTAACCCTAGCCCGAACCCTAACCCTAACACTTCCCCGAAGCCTGACTCTCACCCGTCCCCTAATCCTAACCCGTACGCTAACACTAACCCGCGCCCTAACGCGTACGCTCCCCCTAAAGCGTTGTCGTACCCTCCCCTGGACCCTAAACCGTCCCCGTCCCCTAACCCTAACCCTAGCCCGAACCCTAACCCTAACCCTTCCCCGAAGCCTGACCCTCACCCGTCCCCTAATCCTAACCCGTACGCTAACACTAACCCGCGCCCTCAAACATACGCTCCCCCTAAAGCATTGTCGTAACCTCCCCTGGACCCTAAACCGTCCCCGTCCCCTAACCCTAACCCTAGCCCGAACCCTAACCCTAAACCTTCCCCGAAGCCTGACCCTCACCCGTCCCCTAATCCTAACCCGTACGCTAACACTAACCCGCGCCCTCACACGTACGCTCCCACTAAAGCGGTGTCGTACCCTCCCCTGGACCCTAAACTGTCCCCGTCCACTAACCCTAACCCTAGCCCGAACCCTAACCCTAACCCTTCCCCGAAGCCTGAGCCTCACCCGTCCCGTAATCCTAACCCGTACGCTAACACTAACCCGCGCCCTCACGCGTACGCTCCCCCTAAAGCATTGTCGTACCCTCCCCTGGACCCTAAACCGTCCCCATCCCCTAAACCTAACCCTAGCCCGAACCCTAAGCCTAACACTTCCCCGAAGCCTGACCCTCACCCGTCCCCTAAACCTAACCCGTACGCTAACAATAACCCGCGCCCTCACACGTACGCTGCCCCTAAAGTGTTGTCGTACCCTCCCCTGGACCCTAAACCGTCCCCGTCCCCTAACCCTAACCCTAGCCCGAACCCTAACCCTAACACTTCCCCGAAGCCTGACTCTCACCCGTCCCCTAATCCTAACCCGTACGCTAACACTAACCCGCGCCCTAACGCGTACGCTCCCCCTAAAGCGTTGTCGTACCCTCCCCTGGACTCTAAACCTTCCCCGTCCCCTAACCCTAACCCTAGCCCGAACCCTAACCCTAACCCTTCCCCGAAGCCTGACCCTAACCCGTCCCCTAATCCTAACCGTACGCTAACAATAACCCGCGCCCTCACACATACGCTCCCCTTAAAGCATTGTCGTAACCTCCCGTGGACCCTAAACCGTCCCCATCCCCTAACCCTAACCCTAGCCCGAACGCTAACCCTAACCCTTACCCGAAGCCTGACACTCACCCGTCCCATAATCCTAACCCGTACGCTAACACTAACCCGCGCCGTCACACGTACGCTCCCCCTAAAGCATTGTCGTAACCGCCCCTGGACCCTAAACCGTCCCCGTCCCCTAACCCTAACCCTAGCCCGAACCCTAACCCTAACCATTCCCCGAAGCCTGACCCTCACCCGTCCCCTAATCCTAACCCGTACGCTAACACTAACCCGCGCCCTCACGCGTACGCTCCCCCTAAAGCGTTGTCGTACCCTCCCCTGGACCCTAAACCGTCCCCATCCCCTAAACCTAACCCTAGCCCGAACCCTAAGCCTAACACTTCCCCGAAGCCTGACTCTCACCCGTCCTCTTATCCTAACCCGTACGCTAAAACTAACCCACGCCCTAACGCGTACGCTCCCCCTAAAGCGTTGTCGTACCCTCCCCTGGACCCTAAACCGACCCCGTCCCCTAACCATAACCCTAGCCCGAACCCTAACCCTAACCCTTCCCCGAAGCCTGACCCTCACCCGTCCCCTAATCCTAACCCGTACGCTAACACTAACCCACGCCCTCACACGTACGCTCCCCCTAAAGCGTTGTCGTACCCTCCCCTGGACCCTAAACCGTCCCCGTCCCATAACCCTAACCCTAGCCCGAACCCTAACCCTAACCCTTCCCCGAAGCCTGACCCTTACCCGTCCCCTAATCCTAACCCGTACGCTAACCCTAACCCGCGCCCTCACACGTACGCTTCCCCTAAAGCATTGTCGTAACCTCCCCTGGACCCTAAACCGTCCCCGTCCCCTAACCCTAACCCTAGCCCGAACCCTAACCCTAACCATTCCCCGAAGCCTGACCCTCACCCGTCCCCTAATCCTAACCCGTACGCTAACACTAACCCTCGCCCTCACGCGTACGCTCCCCCTAAAGCTTTGTCGTACCCTCCCCTGGACCCTAAACCGTCCCCATCCCCTAAACCTAACCCTAGCCCGAACCCTAAGCCTAACACTTCCCCGAAGCCTGACTCTCACCCGTCCTCTAATCCTAACCCGTACGCTAACACTAACCCACGCCCTAACGCGTACGCTCCCCCTAAAGCGTTGTCGTACCCTCCGCTGGACCCTAAACCGTCCCCGTCCCCTAACCCTAACCCTAGCCCGAACGCTAACCCTAACCCTTCCCCGAAGCCTGACCCTCACCCGTCCCCTAATCCTAACCCGTACGCTAACACTAACCCACGCCCTCACACATACGCTCCCCCTAAAGCATTGTCGTTTCCTCCCCTGGACCCTAAACCGTCCCCGTCCCCTAACCCTAACCCTAGCCCGAACCCTAAGCCGAAAACTTCCCCGAAGCCTGACCCTCACCCGTCCCTTAATCCTAACCCATACGCTAACACTAACCCGCGCCCTCACACGTACGCTGCCCCTAAAGTGTTGTCGTACCCTCCCCTGGACCCTAAACCGTTCCCGTGCCCTAACCCTAACCCTAGCCCGAACCCTAACCCTAAGCCTTCCCCGAAGCCTGACCCTCACCTGTCCCCTAATCCTAACCCGTACGCTAACACTAACCCGCGCCCTCACACGTACGCTCCCCCTAAAGCGTTGTCGTATCCTCCAATGGACACTAAACCGTTCCCGTCCCCTAAACCTAACCCTAGCCCGAACCCTAACCCTAACCCTTCCCCGAAGCCTGAACCTCACCCGTCCCCTAATCCTAACACGTAGGCTAACACTAACCCGCGCCCTCACACGTACGCTCCCCCTAAAGCGGTGTCGTACCCTCCCCTGGACCCTAAACTGTCCCCGTCCCCTAACCCTAACCCTAGCCCGAACCCTAAGCCTAACCCTTCCCCGAAGCCTGACCCTCAAACGTCCCCTAATCCTAACCCGTACGGTAACACTAACCCCCGTCCTCACACGTACGCTGCACCTAAAGTGTTGTCGTACCCTCCCCTGGACCCTAAACCGTCCCCGTCCCCTAACCCTAACCCTAGCCCGAACGCTAACCCTAACCCTTCCCCGAAGCCTGACCCTCAACCGTCCCCTAATCCTAACCCGTATGCTAACACTAACCCGCGCCCTCACACGTACGCTCCCCCTAAAGCGTTGTCGCACCCTCCCCTGGACCCTAAACCGTCCCCGTCCCCTAACCCTAACCCTAGACCGAACCCTAAACCTAACCCTTCCCCGAAGCCTGACCCTTACCCGTCCCCTAATCCTAAACCGTACGCTAACACTAACCCGCGCCCTCACACGTACGCTCCCCCTAAAGCATTGTCGTAACCTCCCCTGGACCCTAAACCGTCCCCGTCCCCTAACCCTAACCCTAGCCCGAACGCTAACCCTAACCCTTCCCCGAAGCCTGACCCTCACCCGTCCCCTAATCCTAACCCGTACGCTAACACTAACCCGCGCCCTCACACGTACGCTCCCCCTAAAGCGTTGTCGTACCCTCCCCTGGACCCTAAACCGTCCCCGTCCCCTAACCCTAACCCTAGCCCGAACCCTAAGCCTAAACCTTCCCCGAAGCCTGACCCTCACCCGTCCCCTAATCCTAACCCATACGCTAACACTAACCTGCGCCCTCACACGTACCCTGCCCCTAAAGTGTTGTCGTACCCTCCCCTGGACCCTAAACCGTCCCCGTCCCCTAACCCTAACCCTAGCCCGAACCCTAACCCTAACCCTTCCCCGAAGCCTGACCCTCACCGTCCCCTAATCCTAACCCGTACGCTAACTCTAAACCGCGCCCTCACAGGTACGCTCCCCCTAAAACGTTGTCGTACCCTCCACTGGACACTAAACCGTTCCCGTCTCCTAACCCTAACCGTAGCCCGAACCCTAACCCTAACCCTTCCCCGAAGCCTGACCCTCACCCGTCCCCTAATCCTAACCCGTACGCTAACACTAACCCGCGCTCTCACTGGTACGCTCCCCCTAAAGCATTGTCGTAACCTCCCCTGGACCCTAAACCGTCCCCGTCCCCTAACCCTAACCCTAGCCCGAACCCTAACCCTAACCCTTCCCCGAAGCCTGACCCTCACCCGTCCCCTAATCCTAACCCGTACGCTAACACTAACCCGCGCCCTAACGCGTACGCTCCCCCTAAAGCATTGTCGTACCCTCCCCTGGACCCTAAACCTTCCCCGTCCCCTAACCCTAACCCTAGCCCGAACCCTAACCCTAACACTTCCCCGAAGCCTGACCCTCACCCGTCCCCTAATCCTAACAGTACGCTAACACTAACCCACGCCCTCACACATACGCTCCCCCTAAAGCATTGTCGTAACCTCCCGTGGACCCTAAACCGTCCCCATCCCCTAACCCTAACCCTAGCCCGAACGCTAACCCTAACCCTTACCCGAAGCCTGACACTCACCCGTCCCCTAATCCTAACCCGTACGCTAACACTAACCCGCGCCCTCACACGTACGCTCCCCCTAAAGCGTTGTCGTACCCTCCCCTGGACCTTAAACCGTCCCCGTCCCCTAAACCTAACACTAGCCCAAACCCTAAGGCTAACACTTCCCCGAAGCCTGACCCTCACCCGTCCCCTAAACCTAACCCGTACGCTAACACTAACCCGCGCCCTCACACGTACGCTGCCCCTAAAGTGTTGTCGTACCCTCCCGTGGACCCTAAACCGTCCCCGTCCCCTAACCCTAACCCTAGCCCGAACCCTAACCCTAACACTTCCCCGAAGCCTGACTCTCACCCGTCCCCTAATCCTAACCCGTACGCTAACACTAACTCGCACCCTAACGCGTATGCTCCCCCTAAAGCGTTGTCGTACCCTCCCCTGGACCCTAAACCGTCCCCGTCTCCTAACCCTAACCTTAGCCCGAACCCTAACCCTAACCCTTCCCCGAAGCCTGACCCTTACCCGTCCCCTAATCCTAACCCGTACGCTAACACTAATCCGCGCCCTCACACATACGCTCCCCCTAAAGCATTGTCGTAACCTCCCGTGGACCCTAAACCGTCCCCGTCCCCTAACCCTAACCCTAGCCCGAACGCTAACCCTAACCCTTCCCCGAAGCCTGACCCTCACCCGTCCCCTAATCCTAGCCCGTACGCTAACACTAACCCGCGCCCTCACACGTACGCTCCCCCTAAAGCGTTGTCGTACCCTCCCCTGGACCCTAAACCGTCCCCGTCCCCTAACCCTAACCCTAGCCCGAACCCTAACCCTAACCCTTCCCCGAAGCCTGACCCTTACCCGTCCCCTAATCCTAACCCGTACGCTAACACTAACCCGCGCCCTAACGCGTACGCTCCTCCTAAAGCGTTGTCGTACCCTCCCCTGGACCCTAAACCGTCCCCGTCCCCTAACCCTAACCCTAGCCCGAACCCTAACCCTAACCCTTCCCCGAAGCCTGACCCTCACCCGTCCCCTAATCCTAACCCGTACGCTAACACTAACCCACGCCCTCACACGTACGCTCCCCCTAAAACGTTGACGTACCCTCCTCTGGACCCTAAACCGTCCCCGTACCCTAACCTTAACCCTAGCCCGAACCCTAACCCTAAGCCTTCCCCGAAGCCTGACCCTCACCCGTCCCCTAATCCTAACCCGTACGCTAACACTAACCCACGCCCTCACACGTAGGCTCCCCCTAAAGCGTTGTCGTACCCTCCCGTGGACCCTAAACCGTCCCCGTCCCCTAACCCTAACCCTAGCCCGAACCCTAACCCTAAAACTTCCCCGAAGCCTGACCCTCACCCGTCCCCTAATCCTAACCCGTACGCTAACACTAACCCGCGCCCTCACACGTACGCTCCCCCTAAAGCGTTGTCGTACCCTCCCCTGGACCCTAAACCGTCCCCGTCCCCTAACCCTAACCCTAGCCCGAACCCTAACCCTAACCCTTCCCCGAAGCCTGACCCTCACCCGTCCCCTAATCCTAACCCGTACGCTAACACTAACCCGCGCCCTCACACGTACGCTCCCCCTAAAGCGTTGTCGTACCCTCCCCTGGACCCTAAACCGTCCCCGTCCCCTAACCCTAACCCTAGCCCAAACCCTAACCCTAACCCTTCCCCGAAGCCTGACCCTCACCCGTCCCCTAATCCTAACCCGTACGCTAACACTAACCCGCGCCCTCACACGTACGCTCCCCCTAAAGCGTTGTCGTACCCTCCCCTGGACCCTAAACCGTCCCCGTCCCCTAACCCTAACCCTAGCCCTAACCCTAACCCTAACACTTCCCCGAAGCCTGACCCTCACCCGTCCCCTAATCCTAACCCGTACGCTAACACTAACCCGCGCCCTCACACGTGCGCTCCCCCTAAAGCATTGTCGTAACCTCCCCTGGACCCTAAACCGTCCCCTTCCCCTAACCCTAACCCTAGCCCGAACCCTAACCCTAACCCTTCCCCGAAGCCTGAACCTCACCCGTCCCCTAATCCTAACCCGTAGGCTAACACTAACCCGCGCCCTCACACGTACGCTCCCCCTAAAGTGGTGTCGTACCCTCCCCTGTACCCTAAACTGTCCCCGTCCCCTAACTCTAACCCTAGCCCGAACCCTAACACTAACCCTTCACCAAAGCCTGACCCTCACCCGTCCCCTAATCCTAACCCGTACGCTAACACTAACCAGCGCCCTCACGCGTACGCTCCCCCTAAAGCGTTGTCGTACCCTCCCCTGGACCCTAAACCGTCCCCTTCCCCTAAACCTAACACTAGCCCGAACCCTAAGCCTAACCCTTCCCCGAAGCCTGACCCTCACCCGTCCCCTAAACCTAACCCGTACGCTAACACTAACCCGCGCCCTCACACGTACGCTGCCCCTAAAGTGTTGTCGTACCCTCCCCTGGACCTTAAACCGTCCCCGTCCCCTAACCCTAACTCTAGCCCGAACCCTAACCCTAACCCTTCCCCGAAGCCTGACCCTCACCCGTCCCCTAATCCTAACCCGTACGCTAACACTAACCCGCGCCCTCACACGTACGCTCCCCCTAAAGCATTGTCGTAACCTCCCCTGGACCCTAAACCGTCCCCGTCCCCTAACCCTAACCCTAGCCCGAACGCTAACCCTAACCCTTCCCCGAAGCCTGACCCTCACCCGTCCCCTAATCCTAACCCGTAAGCTAACACTAACCCGCGCCCTCACACGTTCGCTCCCCCTAAAGCGTTGTCGTACTCTCCCCTGGTCCCTAAACCGTCCCCGTCCCCTAACCCTAACCCTAGCCCGAACCCTAAGCCTAAACCTTCCCCGAAGCCTGACCCTCACCCGTCCCCTAATCCTAACCCGTACGCTAACTCTAACCCGCGCCCTCACACGTACGCTCCCCCTAAAACGTTGTCGTACCCTACACTGGACACTAAACCGTTCCCGTCTCCTAACCCTAACCGTAGCCCGAACCCTAACCCTAACCCTTCCCCGAAGCCTGACCCTCACCCGTCCCCTAATCCTAACCCGTACGCTTACACTAACCCGCGCTCTCACGGGTACGCTCCCCCTAAAGCATTGTCGTAAACTCCCCTGGACCCTAAACCGTCCCCGTCCCCTAACCCTAACCCTAGCCCGAACCCTAACCCTAACCCTTCCCCGAAGCCTGACCCTCACCCGTCCCCTAATCCTAACCAGTACGCTAACACTAACCTGCGCCCTCACGCGTACGCTCCCCCTAAAGCGTTGTCGTACCCTCCCCTGGACCCTAAACCGTCCCCGTCCCCTAACCCTAACCCTAGCCCGAACCCTAAGCCTAACCCTTCCCCGAAGCCTGACACTCACCCGTCCCCTAAACCTAACCCGTACGTTAACACTAACCCGCGCCCTCACACGTACCCTGCCCCTAAAGTGTTGTCGTACCCTCCCCTGGACCCTAAACCGTCCCCGTCCCCTAACCCTAACCCTAGCCCGAACCCTAACCCTAACACTTCCCCGAAGCCTGACTCTCACCCATCCCCTAATCCTAACCCGTACGCTAACACTAACCCGCGCCCTAACGCGTACGCTCCCCCTAAAGCGTTGTCGTACCCTCTCCTGGACCCTAAACCGTCCCCGTCCCCTAACCCTAACCCTAGCCCGAACCCTAACCCTAACCCTTCCCCGAAGCCTGACCCTCACCCGTCCCCTAATCCTAACCCGTACGCTAACACTAACCCGCGCCCTCACACATACGCTCCCCCTAAAGCATTGTCGTAACCTCCCGTGGACCCTAAACCGTCCCCGTCAACTAACCCTAACCCTAGCCCGAACGCTAACCTTAACCCTTCCCCGAAGCCTGACACTCACCCGTCCCCTAATCCTAACCCGTACGCTAACACTAACCCGCGCCCTCACACGTACGCTCCCTCTAAAGTGTTGTCGTACCCTCCCCTGGACCCTAAACCGTCCCCGTCCCCTAACCCTAACCCTAGCCCGAACCCTAACCCTAACCCTTCCCCGAAGCCTGACCCTCACCCGTCCCATAATCCTAACCCGTACGCTAACACTAACCTGCGCCCTCACGCGTACGCTCCCCCTAAAGCGTTGTCGTACCCTCCCCTGGACCCTAAGCCGTCCCCGTCCCCTAACCCTAACCCTAGCCCGAACCCTAAGCCTAACCCTTCCCCGAAGCCTGACCCTCACCCGTCCCCTAATTCTAACCCGTACGCTAACACTAACCCGCGCCCTCACACCTACGCTGCCCCTAAAGTGTTGTCGTACCCTCCCCTGGACCCTAAACCGTCCCCGTCCCCTAACCCTAACCCTAGCCCGAACCCTAACCCTAAAACTAACCCGAAGCCTGACTCTCACCCGTCCCCTAATCCTAACCCGTACGCTAACACTAACCCGCGCCCTAACGCGTACGCTCCCCCTAAAGCGTTGTCGTACCCTCCCCTGGACCCTAAACCGTCTCCGTCCCCTAACCCTAACCCTAGCCCGAACCCTAAACCTAACCCTTCCCCGAAGCCTGACCCTCACCCGTCCCCTAATCCTAACCCGTACGCTAACACTAACCCGCGCCCTCACACGTACGCTCCCCCTAAAGCGTTGTCGTAACCTCCCCTGGACCCTAAACCGTCCCCTTCCCCTAACCCTAACCCTAGCCCGAACCCTAACCCTAACCCTTCCCCGAAGCCTGAACCTCACCCGTCCCCTAATCCTAACCCGTAGGCTAACACTAACCCGCGCCCTCACACGTACGCTGCCCCTAAAGTGTTGTCGTACCCTCCCCTGGACCCTAAACCGTCCCCGTCCCCTAACCCTAACCCTAGCCCGAACCCTAACCCTAACACTTCCCCGAAGCCTGACTCTCACCCGTCCCCTAATCCTAACCCGTACGCTAACACTAACTCGCACCCTAACGCGTACGCTCCCCGTAAAGCGTTGTCGTACCCTCCCCTGGACCCTAAACAGTCCCCGTCCCCTAACCCTAACCCTAGCCCGAACCCTAACCCTAACCCTTCCCCGAAGCCTGACCCTTACCCGTCCCCTAATCCTAACCCGTACGCTAACACTAATCCGCGCCCTCACACATACGCTCCCCCTAAAGCCTTGTCGTAACCTCCCGTGGACCCTAAATCGTCCCCGTCCCCTAACGCTAACCCTAGCCCGAACGCTAACCCTAACCCTTCCCCGAAGCCTGACCCTCACCCGTCCCCTAATCCTAACCCGTACGCTAACACTAACCCGCGCCCTCACACGTACGCTCCCCCTAAAGTGTTGTCGTACCCTCCCCTGGACCCTAAACCGTCCCCGTCCCCTAACACTAACCCTAGCCCGAACCCTAACCCTAACACTTCCCCGAAGCCTGACTCTCACTCGTCCACTAATCCTAACCCGTACGTTAACACTAACCCGCGCCCTAACGCGTACGCTCCCCCTAAAGCGTTGTCGTACCCTCCCCTGGACCCTAAACCGTCACCGTCCCCTAACCCTAACCCTAGCCCGAACCCTAACCCTAACCCTTCCCCGAAGCCTGACCCTCACCCGTCCCCTAATCCTAACCCGTACGCTAACACTAACCTGCGCCCTCACACGTACGCTCGCCCTAAAGCGTTGTCGTACCCTCCCCTGGACCCTAAACCGTCCCCGACCCCTAACCCTAACCCTAGACCGAACCCTAACCCTAACCCTTCCCCGAAGCCTGACCCTCACCCGTCCCCTAATCCTAACCCGTACGCTGACACTAACTCGCGCCCTCACACGTACGCTCCCCCTAAAGCGTTGTCGTACCCTCCCCTGGACCCTAAACCGTCCCCGTCCCCTAACCCTAACCCTAGCCCGAACCCTAACCCTAACCCTTCCCCGAAGCCTGACACTCACCCGTCCCATACTCCTAACCCGTACGCTAACACTAACCCGCGCCCTCACACGTACGCTCCCCCTAAAGCGTTGTCGTACCCTCCCCTGGACCCTAAACCGTCCCCGTCCCCTAACCCTAACCCTAGCCCGAACCCTAACCCTAACCCTTCCCCGAAGCCTGACCCTCACCCGTCCCCTAATCCTGACCCGTACGCTAACACTAACCCACGCCCTCACACGTACGCTCCCCCTAAAGCGTTGTCGTACCCTCACCTGGACCCTAAACCGTCCCCGTACCCTAACCTTAACCCTAGCCCGAACCCTAACCCTAAGCCTTCCCCGAAGCCTGACCCTCACCCGTCCCCTAATCCTAACCCGTACGCTAACACTAACCCACGCCCTCACACGTAGGCTCCCCCTAAAGCGTTGTCGTACCCTCCCCTGGACCCTAAACCGTCCCCGTCCCCTAACCCTAACCCTACCCCGAACCCTAACCCTAACCCTTCCCCGAAGCCTGACCCTCACCCGTCCCCTAATCCTAACCCGTACGCTAACACTAACCCGCGCCCTCACACGTACGCTCCCCCTAAAGCGTTGTCGTACCCTCCCCTGGACCCTAAACCGTCCCCGTCCACTAACCCTAACCCTAGCCCGAACCCTAACTCTAACCCTTCCCCGAAGCCTGACCCTCACCCGTCCCCTAATTCTAACCCGTACGCTAACACTAACCCGCGCCCTCACACGTACGCTCCCCCTAAAGTGTTGTCGTTCCCTCCCCTGGACCCTAAACCGTCCCCGTCCCCTAACCCTAACCCTAGCCCGAACCCTAACCCTAACCCTTCCCCGAAGCCTGACCCTCACCCGTCCCCTAATCCTAACCCGTACGCTAACACTAACCCACGCCCTCACACGTACGCTCCCCCTAAAGCGTTGTCGTACCCTCCCCTGGACCCTAAACCGTCCCCGTCCCCTAACCCTAACCCTAACCCTAACCCTAAACCTAACCCTTCCCCGAAGCCTGACCCTCACCCGTCCCCTAATCCTAACCCGTACGCTAACACTAACCCGCGCCCTCACACGTACGCTCCCCCTAAAACGTTGTCATACCCTCCCCTGGACCCTAAACCGTCCCCGTCCCCTAAACCTAACCCTAGCCCAAACCCAAACCCTAACACTTCCCCGAAGCCTGACCCTCACCCGTCCCCTAATCCTAACCCGTACGCTAACACTAACCCGCGCCCTCACACGTACGCTCCCCCTAAAGCGTTGTCGTACCCTCCCCTGGACCCTAAACTGTCTCCGTCCCCTAACCCTAACCCTAGCCCGAACCCTAACCCTAACCCTTCCCCGAAGCCTGACCCTCACCCGTCCCCTAATCCTAACCCATACGCTAACACTAACCCGCGCCCTCACACGTACGCTCCCCCTAAAGCGTTGTCGTAACCTCCCCTGGACCCTAAACCGTCCTCTTCCCCTAACCCTAACCCTAGCCCGAACCCTAACCCTAACCCTTCCCCGAAGCCTGAACCTCACCCGTCCCCTAATCCTAACCCGTAGGCTAACACTAACCCGCGCCCTCACACGTACGCTCCCCCTAAAGCGGTGTCGTACCCTCCCCTGGACCCTAAACTGTCCCTGTCCCCTAACCCTAACCCTAGCCCGAACCCTAACCCTAACCCTTCCCCGAAGCCTGACCCTCAACCGTCCCCTAATCCTAACCCGTACGCTAACACTAACCCGCGCCCTCACGCGTACGCTTCCCCTAAAGCGTTGTCGTACCCTCCCCTGGACCTTAAACCGTCCCCGTCCCCTAAACCTAACACTAGCCCAAACCCTAAGGCTAACACTTCCCCGAAGCCTGACCCTCACCCGTCCCCTAAACCTAAACCGTACGCTAACACTAACCCGCGCCCTCACATGTACGCTGCCCCTAAAGTGTTGTCGTACCCTCCCGTGGACCCTAAACCGTCCCCGTCCCCTAACCCTAACCCTAGCCCGAACCCTAACCCTAACACTTCCCCGAAGCCTGACTCTCACCCGTCCCCTAATCCTAACCCGTACGCTAACACTAACTCGCACCCTAACGCGTATGCTCCCCCTAAAGCGTTGTCGTACCCTCCCCTGGACCCTAAACCGTCCCCGTCCCCTAACCCTAACCCTAGCCCGAACCCTAACTCTAACCCTTCCCCGAAGCCTGACCCTTACCCGTCCCCTAATCCTAACCCGTACGCTAACACTAATCCGCGCCCTCACACATACGCTCCCCCTAAAGCATTGTCGTAACCTCCCGTGGACCCTAAACCGTCCCCGTCCCCTAACCCTAACCCTAGCCCGAACGCTAACCCTAACCCTTCCCCGAAGCCTGACCCTAACCCGTCCCCTAATCCTAGCCCGTACGCTAACACTAACCCGCGCCCTCACACGTACGCTCCCCCTAAAGCGTTGTCGTACCCTCCCCTGGACCCTAAACCGTCCCCGTCCCCTAACCCTAACCCTAGCCCGAACCCTAACCCTAACCCTTCCCCGAAGCCTGACCCTTACCCGTCCCCTAATCCTAACCCGTACGCTAACACTAACCCGCGCCCTAACGCGTACGCTCCTCCTAAAGCGTTGTCGTACCCTCCCCTGGACCCTAAACCGTCCCCGTCCCCTAACCCTAACCCTAGCCCGAACCCTAACCCTAACCCTTCCCCGAAGCCTGACCCTCACCCGTCCCCTAATCCTAACCCGTACGCTAACACTAACCCACGCCCTCACACGTACGCTCCCCGTAAAGCATTGTCGTAACCTCCCCTGGACCCTAAACCGTCCCCGTCCCCTAACCCTAACCCTAGCCCGAACGCTAACCCTAACCCTTCCCCGAAGCCTGACCCTCACCCGTGCCCTAATCCTAACCCGTACGCTAACACTAAGCCGCGCCCTCACACGTACGCTCCCCCTAAAGCGTTGTCGTACCCTCCCCTGGACCTTAAACCGTCCCCGTCCCCTAACCCTAACCCTAGCCCGAACGCTAACCCTAACCCTTACCCGAAGCCTGACCCTCACCCGTCCCCTAATCCTAACCCATACGCTAACACTAACCCGCGCCCTCACACGTACGCTGCCCCTAAAGTGTTGTCGTACCCTCCCCTGGACCCTAAACCGTCCCCGTCCCCTAACACTAACCCTAGCCCGAACCCTAACCCTAACACTTCCCCGAAGCCTGACTCTCACCCGTCCACTAATCCTAACCCGTACGTTAACACTAACCCGCGCCCTAACGCGTACGCTCCCCCTAAAGCGTTGTCGTACCCTCCCCTGGACCCTAAACCGTCCCCGTCCCCTAACCCTAACCCTAGCCCGAACCCTAACCCTAACCCTTCCCCGAAGCCTGACCCTCACCCGTCCCCTAATCCTAACCCGTACGCTAACACTAACCTGCGCCCTCACACGTACGCTCCCCCTAAAGCGTTGTCGTACCCTCCCCTGGACCCTAAACCGTCCCCGACCCCTAAACCTAACCCTAGCCCGAACCCTAACCCTAACACTTCCCCGAAGCCTGACCCTCACCCGTCCCCTAATCCTAACCCGTACGCTAACACTAACCCACGCCCTCACACGTAGGCTCCCCCTAAAGCGTTGTCGTACCCTCCCCTGGACCCTAAACCGTCCCCGTCCCCTAACCCTAACCCTAGCCCGAACCCTAACCCTAAAACTTCCCCGAAGCCTGACCCTCACCCGTCCCCTAATCCTAGCCCGTACGCTAACACTAACCCGCGCCCTCACACGTACGCTCCCCCTAAAGCGTTGTCGTACCCTCCCCTGGACCCTAAACCGTCCCCGTCCCCTAACCCTAACCCTAGCCCGAACCCTAACCCTAACCCTTCCCCGAAGCCTGACCCTCACCCGTCCCCTAATTCTAACCCGTACGCTAACACTAACCCGCGCCCTCACACGTACGCTCCCCCTAAAGCGTTGTCGTTCCCTCCCCTGGACCCTAAACCGTCCCCGTCCCCTAACCCTAACCCTAGCCCGAACCCTAACCCTAACCCTTCCCCGAAGCCTGACCCTCACCCGTCCCCTAATCCTAACCCGTACGCTAACACTAACCCGCGCCCTCACACGTACGCTCCCCCTAAAGCGTTGTCGTACCCTCCCCTGGACCCGAAACCGTCCCCGTCCCCTAACCCTAACCCTAGCCCTAACCCTAACCCTAACACTTCCCCGAAGCCTGACCCTCACCCTTCCCCTAATCCTAACCCGTACGCTAACACTAACCCGCGCCCTCACACGTACGCTCCCCCTAAAACGTTGTCATACCCTCCCCAGGACCCTAAACCGTCCCCGTCCCCTAAACCTAACCCTAGCCAAAACCCAAACCCTAACACTTCCCCGAAGCCTGACCCTCACCCGTCCACTAATCCTAACCCGTACGCTAACACTAACCCGCGCCCTCACACGTACGCTCCCCCTAAAGCGTTGTCGTTCCCTCCTCTGGACCCTAAACCGTCCTCGTCCCCTAACCCTAACCCTAGCCCGAACCCTAACCCTAACACTTCCCCGAAGCCTGACCCTCACCCGTCCCCTAATCCTAACCCGTACGCTAACACTAACCCGCGCCCTCACACGTACGCTCCCCCTAAAGCGTTGTCGTACCCTCCCCTGGACCCTAAACTGTCCCCGTCCCCTAACCCTAACCCTAGACCGAACCCTAACCCTAACCCTTCCCCAAAGCCTGACCCTCACCCGTCCCCTAATCCTAACCCGTACGCTAACACTTACCCGCGCCCTCACACGTACGCTCCCCCTAAAGCGTTGTCGTACCCTCCCCTGGACCCTAAACCGACCCCGTCCCCTAACCCTAACCCTAGCCCGAACCCTAACCCTAACCCTTCCCCGAAGCCTGACCCTCACCCGTCCCCTAATCCTAACCCGTACGCTAACACTAACCCGCGCCCTCACACGTACGCTCCCCCTAAAGCGTTGTCGTACTCTCCCCTAGACCCTAAACCGTTCCCGTCCCCTAATCCTAACCCTAGCCCGAACCCTAACCCTAACCCTTCCCCGAAGCCTGACCCTCACCCGTCCCCTAACCCTAATCCGTACGCTAACACTAACCCGCGCCCTCACACGTACGCTGCCCCTAAAGCACTGTCGTACCCTCCCCTGGACCCTAAACCGTCCCCGTCCCCTAACCCTAACCCTAGCCCGAACCCTAACCCTAACTCTTACCCGAAGCCTGACCCTCACCCGTCCCCTAATCCTAACCCGTACGCTAACACTAACCCGCGCCCTCACACGTACGCTCCCCCTAAAGCGTTGTCGTACCCTCCCCTGGACCCTAAACCGTCCCCGTCCCCTAACCCTAACCCTAGCCCGAACCCTAACCCTAACCCTTCCCCGAAGCCTGACCCTCACCCGTCCCCTAATCCTAACCCGTACGCTAACACTAACCCGCGCCCTCACACGTACGCTCCCCCTAAAGCGTTGTCGTACCCTCCCCTGGAACCTAAACCGTCCCCATCCCCTAACACTTACCCTAGCCCGAACCCTAACCCTAACCCTTCCCCGAAGCCTGACCCTCACCCGTCCCCTAACCCTAAACCGTACGCTAACACTAACCCACACCCTCACACGTACGCTCCCCCTAAAGCGTTGTCGTACCCTCCCCTGAACCCTAAACCGTCCCCGTACCCTAACGCTAACCCTAGACCGAACCCTAACCCTAACACTTCCCCGAAGCCTGACCCTCACCCGTCCCCTAATCCTAACCCGTACACTAACACTAACCCGCGCCCTCACGCGTACGCTCCCCCTAAAGCATTGTCGTACCCTCCCCTGGACCCTAAACTGTTCCCGTCCCCTAACCCTAACCCTAGCCCGAACCCTAACCCTAACCCTTCCCTGAAGCCTCACCCTCACCCGTCCCCTAATCCTAACCTGTACGCTAACACTAACCCGCGCCCTCACACGTACGCTCCCCCTAAACCGTTGTCGTACCCTCCCCTGGACCCTAAACCGTCCCCGTCCCCTAACCCTAACCCTAGCCCGAACCCTAACCCTAACCCTTCCCCGAAGCCTGACCCTCACCCGTCCCCTAATCCTAACCCGTACGCTAACACTAACCCGCGCCCTCACGCGTACGCTCCCCCTTTAGCGTTGTCGTACCCTCGCCTGGACCCTAAACCGTCCCCGTCCCCTAACCCTAACCCTAGCCCGAACCATAAGCCTAACCCTTCCCCGAAGCCTGACCCTCACCCGTCCCCTAACCCTAACCCGTACGCTAACACTAACCCGCGCCCTCACACGTACACTCCCCCTAAAGCGTTGTCGTACCCTCCCCTGGACCCTAAACCGTCCCCGTCCCCTAACCCTAACCCTAGTCCGAACCCTAACCCTAAACCTTCCCCGAAGCCTGACACTCACCCGTCCCCTAATCCTAACCCGTACGCTAACACTAACCCGCGCCCTCACGCGTACGCTCCCCCTGAAGCGTTGTCGTACCCTCCTGTGGACCCTGAACCGTCCCCGTCCCCTAACCCTAACCCTAGCCCGAACCCTAACCCTAACCCTTCCCCGAAGCCTGACCCTCACCCGTCCCCTAATCCTAACCCGTACGCTAACACTAACCCGCGCCCTCACACGTACGCTCCCCCTAAAGCGTTGTCGTACCCTCCCCTGGACCCTAAACCGTCCCCGTCCCCTAACCCTAACCGTAGCCCGAACCCTAACCCTAACCCTTCCCCGAAGCCTGACCCTCACCCGTCCCCTAATCCTAACCCGTACGCTAACACTAACCCGCGCCCTCACACGTACGCTCCCCCTAAATCGTTGTCGTACCCTCCCCTGGACCCTAAACCGTCCCCGTCCCCTAACCCTAACCCTAGCCCGAACCCTAACCCTAACACTTCCCCGAAGCCTGACCCTCACCCGTCCCCTAATCCTAACCCGTACGCTAACTCTAAACCGCGCCCTCACAGGTACGCTCCCCCTAAAGCGTTGTCGTACCCTCCACTGGACCCTAAACCGTCCCCGTCCCCTAACCCTAACCCTAGCCCGAACCCTAACCCTAAACCTTCCCCGAAGCCTGACCCTCACCCGTCCCCTAATCCTAACCCGTACGCTAACACTAACCCGCGCCCTCACACGTACGCTCCCCCTAAAGCGTTGTCGTACCCTCCCCTGGACCCTAAACCGTCCCCGTCCCCTAACCCTAACCCTAGCCCGAACCCTAACCCTAACACTTCCCCGAAGCCTGACCCTCACCCGTCCCCTAATCCTAACCCGTACGCTAACACTAACCCGCGCCCTCACACTTACGCTCCCCCTAAAGCGTTGTCGTACCCTCCCCTGGACCCTAAACCGTCCCCGTCCCCTAACCCTAACCCTAGCCCGAACTCTAATCCTAACCCTTCCCCAAAGCCTGACCCTCACCCGTCCCCTAATTCTAACCCGTACGCTAACACTAACCCGCGCCCTCACACGTACGCTCCCCCTAAAGTGTTGTCGTACCCTCCCCTGGACCCTAAACCGTCCCCGTCCCCTAACCTTAACCCTAGCCCGAACCCTAACCCTAACCCTTCCCCGAAGCCTGACCCTCACCCGTCCCCTAATCCTAACCCGTATGCTAACACTAACCCGCGCCCTCACACGTACGCTCCCCCTAAAGCGTTGTCGTTCCCTCCCCTGGACCCTAAACCGTCCCCGTCCCCTAACCCTAACCCTAGCCCGAACCCTAACCCTAACCAGAACCCTAACCCTAACCCTTCCCCGAAGCCTGACCCTCACCCGTCCCCTAATTCTAACCCGTACGCTAACACTAACCCGCGCCCTCACACGTACGCTCCCACTAAAGCGTTGTCGTACCCTCCCCTGGACCGTAAACCGTCCCCATCCCCTAACCTTAACCCTAGCCCGAACCCTAACCCTAACACTTCCCCGAAGCCTGACCCTCACCCGTCCTCTAATCCTAACCCGTACGCTAACACTAACCCGCGCCCTCACACGTACGCTCCCCCTAAAGCGTTGTCGTACCCTCCCCTGGACCCTAAACCGTCCCCGTCCCCTAATCCTAACCCTAGCCCGAACCCTAACCCTAACCCTTCCCCGAAGCCTGACCCTCACCCGTCCCCTAATCCTAACCCGTAAGCTAACACTAACCCGCGCTCTCACGGGTACGCTCCCCCTAAAGCATTGTGGTACCCTCCCCTGGCCCCTAAACCGTCCCCGTCCCCTAACCCTAACCCTATCCCGAAACCTAACCCTAACACTTCCCCGAAGCCTGACCCTCACCCGTCCCCTAATCCTAACCCGTACGCTAACACTAACCCGCGCCCTCACGCGTACGCTCCCCCTAAAGCATTGTCGTACCCTCCCCTGGACCCTAAACCGTCCCCGTCCCCTAACCCTAACCCTAGCCCGAACCCTAACCCTAACACTTCCCCGAAGCCTGACCCTCACCCGTCCCCTAATCCTAACCCGTACGCTGACACTAACCCGCGCCCTCACACGTACACTCCCCCTAAAGCGTTGTCGTACCCTCCCCTGGACCCTAAACCGTCCCCGTCCCCTAACCCTAACCCTAGCCCGAACCCTAACCCTAACCCTTCCCCGAAGCCTGACCCTCACCCGTCCCCTAATCCTAAACCGTACGCTAACACTAACCCGCGCCCTCACACGTACGCTCCCCCTAAAGCGTTGTCGTACCCTCCCCTGGACCCTAAAACGTTCCCGTTCCCTAACCCTAACCCTAACCCGAACCCTAACCCTAACCCTTCCCCGAAACCTGACCCTCACCCGTCCCCTAACCCTAACCCGTACGCTAACACTAACCCGCGCCCTCACACGTACGCTGCCCCTAAAGCACTGTCGTACCCTCCCCTGGACCCTAAACCGTCCCCGTCCCCTAACCCTAACCCTAGCCCGAACCATAACCCTAACCCTTCCCCGAAGCCTGACACTCACCCGTCCCCTAATCCTAACCCGTACGCAGACACTAACCCGGGCCCTCACACGTACGCTCCCCCTAAAGCGTTGTCATACCCTCCCCTGGACCCTAAACCGTCCCCGTCCCCTAACCCTAACCCTAGCCCGAACCCTAACCCTAACACTTCCCCGAAGCCTGACCCTCACCCATCCCCTAATCCTAACCCGTACGCTAACACTAACCCGCGCCCTCACACGTACGCTCCCCCTAAAGCGTTGTCGTACCCTCCACTAGACCCTAAACCGTCCCCGTCCCCTAACCCTAACCCTAGCCCGAAACCTAACCCTAACACTTCCCCGAAGCCTGACCCTCACCCGTCCCCTAATCCTAAACCGTACGCTAACACTAACCCGCGCCCTCACACGTACGCTCCTGCTAAAGCGTTGTCGTACCCTCCCCTGGACCCTAAACCGTCCCCGTCCCCTAACCTTAACCCTAGCACGAACCCTAACCCTAACCCTTCCCCGACGCCTGATTCTCACCCGTCCCCTAATCCTAAACCATACGCTAACACTAACCCGTGCCCTCACGCGTACGCTCCCCCTAAAGCATTGTCGTACCCTCCCCTGGACCCTAAACCGTCCCCGTCCCCTAAACCTAACCCTAGCCCGCACCCTAACCCTAACCCTTCCCCAAAGCCTGACCCTAACTCGTCCCCTAGTCCTACCCCGTATGCTAACACTAACCCGCGCCCTCACACGTACGCTCCCCCTAAAGCGCTGTCGTACCCTCCCCTGGACCCTAAACCGTCCCCGTCCCCTAACCCTAACCCTAGCCCGAACCCTAACCCTAACACTTCCCCGAAGCCTGACCCTCACCCGTCCCCTAATCCTAACCCGTACGCTAACACTAACCCGCGCCCTCACACTTACGGTCCCCCTAAAGCGTTGTCGTGCCCTCCCCTGGACCCTAAAGCGTCCCTGTCCCCTAACCCTAACCCTAGCCCGAACCCTAACCCTAAACCTTCCCCAAAGCCTGACCCTCACTCGTCTCCTAATCCTACCCCGTACGCTAACACTAACCCGCGCCCTCACACGTACGCTCCCCCTAAAGCGTTGTCGTACCCTCCCCTGGACCCGAAACCGTCCCCGTCCCCTAACCCTAACCCTAGCCCGAACCGTAACCCTAACCCTTCCCCGAAGCCTGACCCTCACCCGTCCCCTAATCCTAACCCGTACGCTGACACTAACCCGCTCCCTCACACGTACGCTCCCCCTAAAGCGTTGTCGTACCCTCCCCTGGACCCTAAACCGTCCCCGTCCCCTAACCCTAACCCTAGCCCGAACCCTAACCCTAACCCTTCCCCGAAGCCTGACACTCACCCGTCACCTTCTCCTAACCCGTACGCTAACACTAACCCGCGCCCTCACACGTACGCTCCCCCTAAAGCGTTGTCGTACCCTCCCCTCGACCCTAAACCGTCCCCGTCCCCTAACCCTAACCCTAGCCCGAACCCTAACCCTAACCCTTCCCCGAAGCCGGACCCTCACCCGTCCCCTAATCCTAACCCGTACGCTAACACTAACCCACGCCCTCACACGTACGCTCCCCCTAAAGCGTTGTCGTACCCTCCCCTGGACCCTAAACCGTCCCCGTACCCTAACCTTAACCCTAGCCCGAACCCTAACCCTAAGCCTTCCCCGAAGCCTGACCCTCACCCGTCCCCTAATCCTAACCCGTACGCTAACACTAACCCACGCCCTCACACGTACGTTCCCCCTAAAGCGTTGTCGTACACTCCCCTGGACCCTAAACCGTCCCCGTCCCCTAACCCTAACCCTAGCCCGAACCCTAACCCTAACACTTCCCCGAAGCCTGACTCTCACCCGTCCCCTAATCCTAACCCGTACGCTAACACTAACCCGCGCCCTCACACGTACGCTCCCCCTAAAGCGTTGTCGTACGCTCCCCTGGACACTAAACCGTCCCCGTCCCCTAACCCTAACCCTAGCCCGAACCCTAACCCTAACCCTTCCCCGAAGCCTGACCCTCACCCGTCCCCTAATCCTAACCCGTACGCTAACACTAACCCGCGCCCTCACACGTACGCTCCCCCTAAAACGTTGTCATACCCTCCCCTGGACCCTAAACCGTCCCCGTCCCCTAAACCAAACCCTAGCCCAAACCCTAACCCTAACACTTCCCCGAAGCCTGACCCTCACCCGTCCCCTAATCCTAACCCGTACGCTAACACTAACCTGCGCCCTCACACGTACGCTCCCCCTAAAGCGTTGTCGTACCCTCCCCTGGACCCTAAACCGTCCCCGTCCCCTAAACCTAACCCTAGCCCGAACCCTAACCCTAACACTTCCCTGAAGCCTGACCCTCACCTGTCCCCTAATTCTAACCCGTACGCTAACACTAACCCGCGCCCTCACACGTACGTTCCCCCTAAAGCGTTGTCGTACCCTCCCCTGGACCCTAAACCGTCCCCGTCCCCTAACCCTAACCCTAGCCCGAACCCTAACCCTAACCCTTCCCCGAAGCCTGACCCTCACCCGTCCCCTAACCCTAACCCGTACGCTAACACTAACCCGCGCCCTCACACGTACACTGCCCCTAAAGCACTGTCGTACCCTCCCCTGGACCCTAAACCGTCCCCGTACCCTAACCTTAACCCTAGCCCGAACCCTAACCCTAAGCCTTCCCCGAAGCCTGACCTTCACCCGTCCCCTAATCCTAACCCGTACGCTAACACTAACCCGCGCCCTCACACGTACGCTGCCCCTAAAGTATTGTCGTACCCTCCCCTGGACCCTAAACCGTCCCCGTCCCCTAAACCAAACCCTAGCCCAAACCCTAACCCTAACACTTCCCCGAAGCCTGACCCTCACCCGTCCCCTAATCCTAACCCGTACGCTAACACTAACCTGCGCCCTCACACGTACGCTCCCCCTAAAGCGTTGTCGTACCCTCCCCTGGACCCTAAACCGTCCCCGTCCCCTAAACCTAACCCTAGCCCGAACCCTAACCCTAAAACTTCCCCGAAGCCTGACCCTCACCCGTCCCCTAGTCCTAACCCGTACGCTAACACTAACCCGCGCCCTCACACGTACGCTCCCCCTAAAGCGTTGTCGTACCCTCCCCTGGACCCTAAACCGTCCCCGTCCCCTAACCCTAACCCTAGCCCGAACCCTAACCCTAACCCTTCCCCGAAGCCTGACCCTCACCCGTCCCCTAATTCTAACCCGTACGCTAACACTAACCCGCGCCCTCACACGTACGCTCCCCCTAAAGCGTTGTCGTTCCCTCCCCTGGACCCTAAACCGTCCCCGTACCCTAACCCTAACCCTAGCCCGAACCCTAACCCTAACCCTTCCCCGAAGCCTGACCCTCACCCGTCCCCTAAACCTAACCCGTACGCTAACACTAACCCGCGCCCTCACACGTACGCTCCCCCTAAAGCGTTGTCGTACCCTCCCCTGGACCCTAAACCGTCCCCATCCCCTAACCCTAACCCTAGCCCGAACTCTAACCCTAAACCTTCCCCAAAGCCTGACCCTCACCCGTCCCCTAATCCTAACCCGTACGCTAACACTAACCCGCGCCCTCACACGTACGCTCCCCCTAAAGCGTTGTCGTACGCTCCCCTGGACACTAAACCGTCCCCGTCCCCTAACCCTAACCCTAGCCCGAACCCTAACCCTAACCCTTCCCCGAAGCCTGACCCTCACCCGTCCCCTAATCCTAACCCGTACGCTAACACTAACCCGCGCCCTCACACGTACGCTCCCCCTAAAACGTTGTCATACCCTCCCCTGGACCCTAAACCGTCCCCGTCCCCTAAACCAAACCCTAGCCCAAACCCTAACCCTAACACTTCCCCGAAGCCTGACCCTCACCCGTCCCCTAATCCTAACCCGTACGCTAACACTAACCTGCGCCCTCACACGTACGCTCCCCCTAAAGCGTTGTCGTACCCTCCCCTGGACCCTAAACCGTCCCCGTCCCCTAAACCTAACCCTAGCCCGAACCCTAACCCTAACACTTCCCTGAAGCCTGACCCTCACCTGTCCCCTAATTCTAACCCGTACGCTAACACTAACCCGCGCCCTCACACGTACGTTCCCCCTAAAGCGTTGTCGTACCCTCCCCTGGACCCTAAACCGTCCCCGTCCCCTAACCCTAACCCTAGCCCGAACCCTAACCCTAACCCTTCCCCGAAGCCTGACCCTCACCCGTCCCCTAACCCTAACCCGTACGCTAACACTAACCCGCGCCCTCACACGTACACTGCCCCTAAAGCACTGTCGTACCCTCCCCTGGACCCTAAACCGTCCCCGTACCCTAACCTTAACCCTAGCCCGAACCCTAACCCTAAGCCTTCCCCGAAGCCTGACCTTCACCCGTCCCCTAATCCTAACCCGTACGCTAACACTAACCCGCGCCCTCACACGTACGCTCCCCCTAAAGCGTTGTCGTATCCTCCCCTGGACCCTAAACCGTCCCCGTCCCCTAACCCTAACCCTAGCCTGAACCCTAACCCTAAACCTTCCCCGAAGCCTGACCCTCACCCGTCCCCTAATCCTAACCCGTACGCTAACACTAACCCGCGCCCTCACACGTACGCTCCCCCTAAATCGTTGTCATACCCTCCCCTGGACCCTAAACCGTCCCCGTCCCCTAAACCAAACCCTAGCCCAAACCCTAACCCTAACACTTCCCCGAAGCCTGACCCTCACCCGTCCCCTAATCCTAACCCGTACGCTAACACTAACCTGCGCCCTCACACGTACGCTCCCCCTAAAGCGTTGTCGTACCCTCCCCTGGACCCTAAACCGTCCCCGTCCCCTAAACCTAACCCTAGCCCGAACCCTAACCCTAAAACTTCCCCGAAGCCTGACCCTCACCCGTCCCCTAGTCCTAACCCGTACGCTAACACTAACCCGCGCCCTCACACGTACGCTCCCCCTAAAGCGTTGTCGTACCCTCCCCTGGACCCTAAACCGTCCCCGTCCCCTAACCCTAACCCTAGCCCGAACCCTAACCCTAACCCTTCCCCGAAGCCTGACCCTCACCCGTCCCCTAATTCTAACCCGTACGCTAACACTAACCCGCGCCCTCACACGTACGCTCCCCCTAAAGCGTTGTCGTTCCCTCCCCTGGACCCTAAACCGTCCCCGTACCCTAACCCTAACCCTAGCCCGAACCCTAACCCTAACCCTTCCCCGAAGCCTGACCCTCACCCGTCCCCTAAACCTAACCCGTACGCTAACACTAACCCGCGCCCTCACACGTACGCTCCCCCTAAAGCGTTGTCGTACCCTCCCCTGGACCCTAAACCGTCCCCATCCCCTAACCCTAACCCTAGCCCGAACTCTAACCCTAAACCTTCCCCAAAGCCTGACCCTCACCCGTCCCCTAATCCTAACCCGTACGCTAACACTAACCCGCGCCCTCACACGTACGCTCCCCCTAAAGCGTTGTCGTACCCTCCCCTGGACCCTAAACCGACCCCGTCCCCTAACCCTAACCCTAGCCCGAACCCTAACCCTAACCCTTCCCCGAAGCCTGACCCTCACCCGTCCCCTAATCCTAACCCGTACGCTAACACTAACCCACGCCCTCACACGTACGCTCCCCCTAAAGCGTTGTCGTACCCTCCCCTGGACCCTAAACCGTTCCCGTCCCCTAATCCTAACCCTAGCCCGAACCCTAACCCTAACCCTTCCCCGAAGCCTGACCCTCACCCGTCCCCTAACCCTAACCCGTACGCTAACACTAACCCGCGCCCTCACACGTACACTGCCCCTAAAGCACTGTCGTACCCTCCCCTGGACCCTAAACCGTCCCCGTACCCTAACCTTAACCCTAGCCCGAACCCTAACCCTAAGCCTTCCCCGAAGCCTGACCCTCACCCGTCCCCTAATCCTAACCCGTACGCTAACACTAACCCGCGCCCTCACACGTACGCTCCCCCTAAAGCGTTGTCGTATCCTCCCCTGGACCCTAAACCGTCCCCGTCCCCTAACGCTAACCCTAGCCTGAACCCTAACCCTAACCCTTCCCCGAAGCCTGACCCTCACCCGTCCCCTAATCCTAACCCGTACGCTAACACTAACCCGCGCCCTCACACGTACGCTCCCCCTAAAGCGTTGTCGTACCCTCCCCTGGACCCTAAACCGTCCCCGTCCCCTAACCCTAACCCTAGCCCGAACCCTAACCCTAACCCTTCCCCGAAGCCTGACCCTCACCCGTCCCCTAATCCTAAACCGTACGCTAACACTAACCCGCGCCCTCACACGTACGCTCCCCCTAAAGCGTTGTCGTACCCTCCCCTGGACCCTAAAACGTTCCCGTTCCCTAACCCTAACCCTAACCCGAACCCTAACCCTAACCCTTCCCCGAAACCTGACCCTCACCCGTCCCCTAACCCTAACCCGTACGCTAACACTAACCCGCGCCCTCACACGTACGCTGCCCCTAAAGCACTGTCGTACCCTCCCCTGGACCCTAAACCGTCCCCGTCCCCTAACCCTAACCCTAGCCCGAACCATAACCCTAACCCTTCCCCGAAGCCTGACACTCACCCGTCCCCTAATCCTAACCCGTACGCAGACACTAACCCGGGCCCTCACACGTACGCTCCCCCTAAAGCGTTGTCATACCCTCCCCTGGACCCTAAACCGTCCCCGTCCCCTAACCCTAACCCTAGCCCGAACCCTAACCCTAACACTTCCCCGAAGCCTGACCCTCACCCATCCCCTAATCCTAACCCGTACGCTAACACTAACCCGCGCCCTCACACGTACGCTCCCCCTAAAGCGTTGTCGTACCCTCCACTAGACCCTAAACCGTCCCCGTCCCCTAACCCTAACCCTAGCCCGAAACCTAACCCTAACACTTCCCCGAAGCCTGACCCTCACCCGTCCCCTAATCCTAATCCGTACGCTAACACTAACCCGCGCCCTCACACGTACGCTCCTGCTAAAGCGTTGTCGTACCCTCCCCTGGACCCTAAACCGTCCCCGTCCCCTAACCTTAACCCTAGCACGAACCCTAACCCTAACCCTTCCCCGACGCCTGATTCTCACCCGTCCCCTAATCCTAAACCATACGCTAACACTAACCCGTGCCCTCACGCGTACGCTCCCCCTAAAGCATTGTCGTACCCTCCCCTGGACCCTAAACCGTCCCCGTCCCCTAAACCTAACCCTAGCCCGCACCCTAACCCTAACCCTTCCCCAAAGCCTGACCCTAACTCGTCCCCTAGTCCTACCCCGTATGCTAACACTAACCCGCGCCCTCACACGTACGCTCCCCCTAAAGCGCTGTCGTACCCTCCCCTGGACCCTAAACCGTCCCCGTCCCCTAACCCTAACCCTAGCCCGAACCCTAACCCTAACACTTCCCCGAAGCCTGACCCTCACCCGTCCCCTAATCCTAACCCGTACGCTAACACTAACCCGCGCCCTCACACTTACGGTCCCCCTAAAGCGTTGTCGTGCCCTCCCCTGGACCCTAAAGCGTCCCTGTCCCCTAACCCTAACCCTAGCCCGAACCCTAACCCTAAACCTTCCCCAAAGCCTGACCCTCACTCGTCTCCTAATCCTACCCCGTACGCTAACACTAACCCGCGCCCTCACACGTACGCTCCCCCTAAAGCGTTGTCGTACCCTCCCCTGGACCCGAAACCGTCCCCGTCCCCTAACCCTAACCCTAGCCCGAACCGTAACCCTAACCCTTCCCCGAAGCCTGACCCTCACCCGTCCCCTAATCCTAACCCGTACGCTGACACTAACCCGCTCCCTCACACGTACGCTCCCCCTAAAGCGTTGTCGTACCCTCCCCTGGACCCTAAACCGTCCCCGTCCCCTAACCCTAACCCTAGCCCGAACCCTAACCCTAACCCTTCCCCGAAGCCTGACACTCACCCGTCACCTTCTCCTAACCCGTACGCTAACACTAACCCGCGCCCTCACACGTACGCTCCCCCTAAAGCGTTGTCGTACCCTCCCCTCGACCCTAAACCGTCCCCGTCCCCTAACCCTAACCCTAGCCCGAACCCTAACCCTAACCCTTCCCCGAAGCCGGACCCTCACCCGTCCCCTAATCCTAACCCGTACGCTAACACTAACCCACGCCCTCACACGTACGCTCCCCCTAAAGCGTTGTCGTACCCTCCCCTGGACCCTAAACCGTCCCCGTACCCTAACCTTAACCCTAGCCCGAACCCTAACCCTAAGCCTTCCCCGAAGCCTGACCCTCACCCGTCCCCTAATCCTAACCCGTACGCTAACACTAACCCACGCCCTCACACGTACGTTCCCCCTAAAGCGTTGTCGTACACTCCCCTGGACCCTAAACCGTCCCCGTCCCCTAAACCAAACCCTAGCCCAAACCCTAACCCTAACACTTCCCCGAAGCCTGACCCTCACCCGTCCCCTAATCCTAACCCGTACGCTAACACTAACCTGCGCCCTCACACGTACGCTCCCCCTAAAGCGTTGTCGTACCCTCCCCTGGACCCTAAACCGTCCCCGTCCCCTAAACCTAACCCTAGCCCGAACCCTAACCCTAACACTTCCCTGAAGCCTGACCCTCACCTGTCCCCTAATTCTAACCCGTACGCTAACACTAACCCGCGCCCTCACACGTACGTTCCCCCTAAAGCGTTGTCGTACCCTCCCCTGGACCCTAAACCGTCCCCGTCCCCTAACCCTAACCCTAGCCCGAACCCTAACCCTAACCCTTCCCCGAAGCCTGACCCTCACCCGTCCCCTAATTCTAACCCGTACGCTAACACTAACCCGCGCCCTCACACGTACGCTCCTCCTAAAGCGTTGTCGTTCCCTCCCCTGGACCCTAAACCGTCCCCGTCCCCTAACCCTAACCCTAGCCCGAACCCTAACCCTAACCCTTCCCCGAAGCCTGACCCTCACCCGTCCCCTAATCCTAACCCGTACGCTAACACTAACCCGCGCCCTCACACGTACGCTCCCCCTAAAGCGTTGTCGTACCCTCCCCTGGACCCTAAACCGACCCCGTCCCCTAACCCTAACCCTAGCCCGAACCCTAACCCTAACCCTTCCCCGAAGCCTGACCCTCACCCGTCCCCTAATCCTAACCCGTACGCTAACACTAACCCACGCCCTCACACGTACGCTCCCCCTAAAGCGTTGTCGTACCCTCCCCTGGACCCTAAACCGTTCCCGTCCCCTAATCCTAACCCTAGCCCGAACCCTAACCCTAACCCTTCCCCGAAGCCTGACCCTCACCCGTCCCCTAACCCTAACCCGTACGCTAACACTAACCCGCGCCCTCACACGTACACTGCCCCTAAAGCACTGTCGTACCCTCCCCTGGACCCTAAACCGTCCCCGTACCCTAACCTTAACCCTAGCCCGAACCCTAACCCTAAGCCTTCCCCGAAGCCTGACCCTCACCCGTCCCCTAATCCTAACCCGTACGCTAACACTAACCCACGCCCTCACACGTACGTTCCCCCTAAAGCGTTGTCGTACCCTCCCCTGGACCCTAAACCGTCCCCGTCCCCTAACACTAACCCTACCCCAACCCTAACCCTAACACTTCCCCGAAGCCTGACTCTCACCCGTACCCTAATCCTAACCCGTACGCTAACACTAACCCGCGCCCTCACACGTACGCTCCCCCTAAAGCGTTGTCGTACCCTCCCCTGGACACTAAACCGTCCCCGTCCCCTAACCCTAACCCTAGCCCGAACCCTAACCCTAAACCTTCCCCGAAGCCTGACCCTCACCCGTCCCCTAATCCTAACCCGTACGCTAACACTAACCCGCGCCCTCACACGTACGCTCCCCCTAAATCGTTGTCATACCCTCCCCTGGACCCTAAACCGTCCCCGTCCCCTAAACCAAACCCTAGCCCAAACCCTAACCCTAACACTTCCCCGAAGCCTGACCCTCACCCGTCCCCTAATCCTAACCCGTACGCTAACACTAACCTGCGCCCTCACACGTACGCTCCCCCTAAAGCGTTGTCGTACCCTCCCCTGGACCCTAAACCGTCCCCGTCCCCTAAACCTAACCCTAGCCCGAACCCTAACCCTAAAACTTCCCCGAAGCCTGACCCTCACCCGTCCCCTAGTCCTAACCCGTACGCTAACACTAACCCGCGCCCTCACACGTACGCTCCCCCTAAAGCGTTGTCGTACCCTCCCCTGGACCCTAAACCGTTCCCGTCCCCTAATCCTAACCCTAGCCCGAACCCTAACCCTAACCCTTCCCCGAAGCCTGACCCTCACCCGTCCCCTAACCCTAACCCGTACGCTAACACTAACCCGCGCCCTCACACGTACACTGCCCCTAAAGCACTGTCGTACCCTCCCCTGGACCCTAAACCGTCCCCGTACCCTAACCTTAACCCTAGCCCGAACCCTAACCCTAAGCCTTCCCCGAAGCCTGACCCTCACCCGTCCCCTAATCCTAACCCGTACGCTAACACTAACCCACGCCCTCACACGTACGTTCCCCCTAAAGCGTTGTCGTACCCTCCCCTGGACCCTAAACCGTCCCCGTCCCCTAACCCTAACCCTACCCCAACCCTAACCCTAACACTTCCCCGAAGCCTGACTCTCACCCGTCCCCTAATCCTAACCCGTACGCTAACACTAACCCGCGCCCTCACACGTACGCTCCCCCTAAAGCGTTGTCGTACCCTCCCCTGGACACTAAACCGTCCCCGTCCCCTAACCCTAACCCTAGCCCGAACCCTAACCCTAAACCTTCCCCGAAGCCTGACCCTCACCCGTCCCCTAATCCTAACCCGTACGCTAACACTAACCCGCGCCCTCACACGTACGCTCCCCCTAAATCGTTGTCATACCCTCCCCTGGACCCTAAACCGTCCCCGTCCCCTAAACCAAACCCTAGCCCAAACCCTAACCCTAACACTTCCCCGAAGCCTGACCCTCACCCGTCCCCTAATCCTAACCCGTACGCTAACACTAACCTGCGCCCTCACACGTACGCTCCCCCTAAAGCGTTGTCGTACCCTCCCCTGGACCCTAAACCGTCCCCGTCCCCTAAACCTAACCCTAGCCCGAACCCTAACCCTAAAACTTCCCCGAAGCCTGACCCTCACCCGTCCCCTAGTCCTAACCCGTACGCTAACACTAACCCGCGCCCTCACACGTACGATCCCCCTAAAGCGTTGTCGTACCCTCCCCTGGACCCTAAACCGTCCCCGTCCCCTAACCCTAACCCTAGCCCGAACCCTAACCCTAACCCTTCCCCGAAGCCTGACCCTCACCCGTCCCCTAATTCTAACCCGTACGCTAACACTAACCCGCGCCCTCACACGTACGCTCCCCCTAAAGCGTTGTCGTTCCCTCCCCTGGACCCTAAACCGTCCCCGTCCCCTAACCCTAACCCTAGCCCGAACCCTAACCCTAACCCTTCCCCGAAGCCTGACCCTCACCCGTCCCCTAATCCTAACCCGTACGCTAACACTAACCCGCGCCCTCACACGTACGCTCCCCCTAAAGCGTTGTCGTACCCTCCCCTGGACCCTAAACCGTCCCCATCCCCTAACCCTAACCCTAGCCCGAACCCTAACCCTAACCCTTCCCCAAAGCCTGACCCTCACCCGTCCCCTAATCCTAACCCGTACGCTAACACTAACCCGCGCCCTCACACGTACGCTCCCCCTAAAGCGTTGTCGTACCCTCCCCTGGACCCTAAACCGACCCCGTCCCCTAACCCTAACCCTAGCCCGAACCCTAACCCTAACCCTTCCCCGAAGCCTGACCCTCACCCGTCCCCTAATCCTAACCCGTACGCTAACACTAACCCACGCCCTCACACGTACGCTCCCCCTAAAGCGTTGTCGTACCCTCCCCTGGACCCTAAACCGTTCCCGTCCCCTAATCCTAACCCTAGCCCGAACCCTAACCCTAACCCTTCGCCGAAGCCTGACCCTCACCCGTCCCCTAACCCTAACCCGTACGCTAACACTAACCCGCGCCCTCACACGTACACTGCCCCTAAAGCACTGTCGTACCCTCCACTGGACCCCAAACCGTCCCCGTACCCTAACCTTAACCCTAGCCCGAACCCTAACCCTAAGCCTTCCCCGAAGCCTGACCCTCACCCGTCCCCTAATCCTAACCCGTACGCTAACACTAACCCATGCCCTCACACGTACGTTCCCCTAAAGCGTTGTCGTACCCTCCCCTGGACCCTAAACCGTCCCCGTCCCCTAACCCAAACCCTACCCCAACCCTAACCCTAACACTTCCCCGAAGCCTGACTCTCACCCGTCCCCTAATCCTAACCCGTACGCTAACACTAACCCGCGCCCTCACACGTACGCTCCCCCTAAAGCGTTGTCGTACCCTCCCCTGGACACTAAACCGTCCCCGTCCCCTAACCCTAACCCTAGCCCGAACCCTAACCCTAAACCTTCCCCGAAGCCTGACCCTCACCCGTCCCCTAATCCTAACCCGTACGCTAACACTAACCCGCGCCCTCACACGTACGCTCCCCCTAAAGCGTTGTCGTACCCTCCCCTGGACCCTAAACCGTCCCCGTCCCCTAAACCTAACCCTAGCCCGAACCCTAACCCTAAAACTTCCCCGAAGCCTGACCCTCACCCGTCCCCTAGTCCTAACCCGTACGCTAACACTAACCCGCGCCCTCACACGTACGCTCCCCCTAAAGCGTTGTCGTACCCTCCCCTGGACCCTAAACCGTCCCCGTCCCCTAACCCTAACCCTAGCCCGAACCCTAACCCTAACCCTTCCCCGAAGCCTGACCCTCACCCGTCCCCTAATTCTAACCCGTACGCTAACACTAACCCGCGCCCTCACACGTACGCTCCCCCTAAAGCGTTGTCGTTCCCTCCCCTGGACCCTAAACCGTCCCCGTACCCTAACCCTAACCCTAGCCCGAACCCTAACCCTAACCCTTCCCCGAAGCCTGACCCTCACCCGTCCCCTAAACCTAACCCGTACGCTAACACTAACCCGCGCCCTCACACGTACGCTCCCCCTAAAGCGTTGTCGTACCCTCCCCTGGACCCTAAACCGTCCCCATCCCCTAACCCTAACCCTAGCCCGAACCCTAACCCTAAACCTTCCCCAAAGCCTGACCCTCACCCGTCCCCTAATCCTAACCCGTACGCTAACACTAACCCGCGCCCTCACACGTACGCTCCCCCTAAAGCGTTGTCGTACCCTCCCCTGGACCCTAAACCGACCCCGTCCCCTAACCCTAACCCTAGCCCGAACCCTAACCCTAACCCTTCCCCGAAGCCTGACCCTCACCCGTCCCCTAATCCTAACCCGTACGCTAACACTAACCCACGCCCTCACACGTACGCTCCCCCTAAAGCGTTGTCGTACCCTCCCCTGGACCCTAAACCGTTCCCGTCCCCTAATCCTAACCCTAGCCCGAACCCTAACCCTAACCCTTCCCCGAAGCCTGACCCTCACCCGTCCCCTAACCCTAACCCGTACGCTAACACTAACCCGCGCCCTCACACGTACACTGCCCCTAAAGCACTGTCGTACCCTCCCCTGGACCCTAAACCGTCCCCGTACCCTAACCTTAACCCTAGCCCGAACCCTAACCCTAAGCCTTCCCCGAAGCCTGACCCTCACCCGTCCCCTAATCCTAACCCGTACGCTAACACTAACCCACGCCCTCACACGTACGTTCCCCCTAAAGCGTTGTCGTACCCTCCCCTGGACCCTAAACCGTCCCCGTCCCCTAACCCTAACCCTACCCCAACCCTAACCCTAACACTTCCCCGAAGCCTGACTCTCACCCGTCCCCTAATCCTAACCCGTACGCTAACACTAACCCGCGCCCTCACACGTACGCTCCCCCTAAAGCGTTGTCGTACCCTCCCCTGGACACTAAACCGTCCCCGTCCCCTAACCCTAACCCTAGCCCGAACCCTAACCCTAAACCTTCCCCGAAGCCTGACCCTCACCCGTCCCCTAATCCTAACCTGTACGCTAACACTAACCCGCGCCCTCACACGTACGCTCCCCCTAAATCGTTGTCATACCCTCCCCTGGACCCTAAACCGTCCCCGTCCCCTAAACCAAACCCTAGCCCAAACCCTAACCCTAACACTTCCCCGAAGCCTGACCCTCACCCGTCCCCTAATCCTAACCCGTACGCTAACACTAACCTGCGCCCTCACACGTACGCTCCCCCTAAAGCGTTGTCGTACCCTCCCCTGGACCCTAAACCGTCCCCGTCCCCTAAACCTAACCCTAGCCCGAACCCTAACCCTAAAACTTCCCCGAAGCCTGACCCTCACCCGTCCCCTAGTCCTAACCCGTACGCTAACACTAACCCGCGCCCTCACACGTACGCTTCCCCTAAAGCGTTGTCGTACCCTCCCCTGGACCCTAAACCGTCCCCGTCCCCTAACCCTAACCCTAGCCCGAACCCTAACCCTAACACTTCCCCGAAGCCTGACCCTCACCCGTCCCCTAATTCTAACCCGTACGCTAACACTAACCCGCGCCCTCACACGTACGCTCCCCCTAAAGCGTTGTCGTTCCCTCCCCTGGACCCTAAACCGTCCCCGTCCCCTAACCCTAACCCTAGCCCGAACCCTAACCCTAACCCTTCCCCGAAGCCTGACCCTCACCCGGCCCCTAATCCTAACCCGTACGCTAACACTAACCCGCGCCCTCACACGTACGCTCCCCCTAAAGCGTTGTCGTACCCTCCCCTGGACCCTAAACCGTCCCCATCCCCTAACCCTAACCCTAGCCCGAACCCTAACCCTAACCCTTCCCCAAAGCCTGACCCTCACCCGTCCCCTAATCCTAACCCGTACGCTAACACTAACCCGCGCCCTCACACGTACGCTCCCCCTAAAGCGTTGTCGTACCCTCCCCTGGACCCTAAACCGACCCCGTCCCCTAACCCTAACCCTAGCCCGAACCCTAACCCTAACCCTTCCCCGAAGCCTGACCCTCACCCGTCCCCTAATCCTAACCCGTACGCTAACACTAACCCACGCCCTCACACGTACGCTCCCCCTAAAGCGTTGTCGTACCCTCCCCTGGACCCTAAACCGTTCCCGTCCCCTAATCCTAACCCTAGCCCGAACCCTAACCCTAACCCTTCCCCAAAGCCTGACCCTCACCCGTCCCCTAATCCTAACCCGTACGCTAACACTAACCCGCGCCCTCACACGTACGCTACCCCTAAAGCGTTGTCGTACCCTCCCCTGGACCCTAAACAGTCCCCGTCCCCTAACCTTAACCCTAGCCCGAACCCTAACCCTAATCCTTCCCCGAAGCCTGACCCTCACCCGTCCCCTAATCCTAACCCGTACGCTAACACTAACCCGCGCTCTCACCGGTACGCTCCCCCTAAAGCATTGTGGTACCCTCCCCTGGCCCCTAAACCGTCCCCGTTCCCTAACCCTAACCCTAGCCCGAACCCTAACCCTAACACTTCCCGAAGCCTGACCCTCACCCGTCCCCTAATCCTAACCCGTACGCTAACACTAACCCGCGCCCGCACACGTACGCTCCCCCTAAAGCGTTGTTGTACCCTCCCCTGGACGCTAAACCGTCCCCGTCCCCTAACCCTAACCCTAGCCCGAACCCTAACCCTAACCCTTCCCCGAAGCCTGACCCTCACACGTCCCCTAACCCTAACCCGTACGCTAACACTAACCCGCGCTCTCACACGTACGCTACCCCTAAAGCACTGTCGTACCCTCCCCTGGACCCTAAACCGTCCCCGTCCCCTAACCCTAACCCTAGCCCGAACCCTAACCCTAACCCTTCCCCGAAGCCTGACCCTCACCCGTCCCCTAATCCTAACCCGTACGCTAACACTAACCCGCGCCCTCACACGTACGCTCCCCCTAAAGCGTTGTCGTTCCCTCCCCTGGACCCTAAACCGTCCCCGTCCCCTAACCCTAACCCTAGCCCGAACCCTAACACTAACCCTTCCCCGAAGCCTGACCCTCACCCGTCCCCTAATCCTAACCCGTACGCTAACACTAACCCGCGCCCTCACACGTACGCTCCCCCTAAAGCGTTGTCGTACCCTCCCCTGGACCCTAAACCGTCCCCGTCCCCTAACCCTAACCCTAGCCCGAACCCTAACCCTAACCCTTCCCCAAAGCCTGACCCTCACCCGTCCCCTAATCCTAACCCGTACGCTAACACTAACCCGCGCCCTCACACGTACGCTCCCCCTAAAGCGTTGTCGTACCCTCCCCTGGACCCTAAACCGACCCCGTCCCCTAACCCTAACCCTAGCCCGAACCCTAACCCTAACCCTTCCCCGAAGCCTGACCCTCACCCGTCCCCTAATCCTAACCCGTACGCTAACACTAACCCACGCCCTCACACGTACGCTCCCCCTAAAGCGTTGTCGTACCCTCCCCTGGACCCTAAACCGTTCCCGTCCCCTAATCCTAACCCTAGCCCGAACCCTAACCCTAACCCTTCCCCAAAGCCTGACCCTCACCCGTCCCCTAATCCTAACCCGTACGCTAACACTAACCCGCGCCCTCACACGTACGCTACCCCTAAAGCGTTGTCGTACCCTCCCCTGGACCCTAAACAGTCCCCGTCCCCTAACCTTAACCCTAGCCCGAACCCTAACCCTAATCCTTCCCCGAAGCCTGACCCTCACCCGTCCCCTAATCCTAACCCGTACGCTAACACTAACCCGCGCTCTCACCGGTACGCTCCCCCTAAAGCATTGTGGTACCCTCCCCTGGCCCCTAAACCGTCCCCGTTCCCTAACCCTAACCCTAGCCCGAACCCTAACCCTAACACTTCCCGAAGCCTGACCCTCACCCGTCCCCTAATCCTAACCCGTACGCTAACACTAACCCGCGCCCTCACACGTACGCTCCCCCTAAAGCGTTGTTGTACCCTCCCCTGGACGCTAAACCGTCCCCGTCCCCTAACCCTAACCCTAGCCCGAACCCTAACCCTAACCCTTCCCCGAAGCCTGACCCTCACCCGTCCCCTAACCCTAACCCGTACGCTAACACTAACCCGCGCTCTCACACGTACGCTACCCCTAAAGCACTGTCGTACCCTCCCCTGGACCCTAAACCGTCCCCGTCCCCTAACCCTAACCCTAGCCCGAACCCTAACCCTAACCCTTCCCCGAAGCCTGACCCTCACCCGTCCCCTAATCCTAACCCGTACGCTAACACTAACCCCCGCCCTCATGCGTATGCTCCCCCTAAAGCGTTGTCGTACCCTCCCCTGGACCCTAAACCGTCCCCGTCCCCTAACCCTAACCCTAGCCCGAACCCTAACCCTAACACTTCCCCGAAGCCTGACTCTCACCCGTCCCCTAATCCTAACCCGTACGCTAACACTAACCCGCGCCCTCACACGTACGCTCCCCCTAAAGCGTTGTCGTACGCTCCCCTGGACACTAAACCGTCCCCGTCCCCTAACCCTAACCCTAGCCCGAACCCTAACCCTAACCCTTCCCCGAAGCCTGACCCTCACCCGTCCCCTAATCCTAACCCGTACGCTAACACTAACCCGCGCCCTCACACGTACGCTCCCCCTAAAACGTTGTCATACCCTCCCCTGGACCCTAAACCGTCCCCGTCCCCTAAACCAAACCCTAGCCCAAACCCTAACCCTAACACTTCCCCGAAGCCTGACCCTCACCCGTCCCCTAATCCTAACCCGTACGCTAACACTAACCTGCGCCCTCACACGTACGCTCCCCCTAAAGCGTTGTCGTACCCTCCCCTGGACCCTAAACCGTCCCCGTCCCCTAAACCTAACCCTAGCCCGAACCCTAACCCTAACACTTCCCTGAAGCCTGACCCTCACCTGTCCCCTAATTCTAACCCGTACGCTAACACTAACCCGCGCCCTCACACGTACGTTCCCCCTAAAGCGTTGTCGTACCCTCCCCTGGACCCTAAACCGTCCCCGTCCCGTAACCCTAACCCTAGCCCGAACCCTAACCCTAACCCTTCCCCGAAGCCTGACCCTCACCCGTCCCCTAATTCTAACCCGTACGCTAACACTAACCCGCGCCCTCACACGTACGCTCCTCCTAAAGCGTTGTCGTTCCCTCCCCTGGACCCTAAACCGTCCCCGTCCCCTAACCCTAACCCTAGCCCGAACCCTAACCCTAACCCTTCCCCGAAGCCTGACCCTCACCCGTCCCCTAATCCTAACCCGTACGCTAACACTAACCCGCGCCCTCACACGTACGCTCCCCCTAAAGCGTTGTCGTACCCTCCCCTGGACCCTAAACCGACCCCGTCCCCTAACCCTAACCCTAGCCCGAACCCTAACCCTAACCCTTCCCCGAAGCCTGACCCTCACCCGTCCCCTAATCCTAACCCGTACGCTAACACTAACCCACGCCCTCACACGTACGCTCCCCCTAAAGCGTTGTCGTACCCTCCCCTGGACCCTAAACCGTTCCCGTCCCCTAATCCTAACCCTAGCCCGAACCCTAACCCTAACCCTTCCCCGAAGCCTGACCCTCACCCGTCCCCTAACCCTAACCCGTACGTTAACACTAACCCGCGCCCTCACACGTACACTGCCCCTAAAGCACTGTCGTACCCTCCCCTGGACCCTAAACCGTCCCCGTCCCCTAACCCTAACCGTAGCCCGAACCCTAACCCTAACCCTTCCCCGAAGCCTAACACTCACCCGTCCCCTACTCCTAACCCGTACGCTAACACTAACCCGCGCCCTCACACGTACGCTCCCCCTAAAGTGTTGTCGTACCCTCCCCTGGACCCTAAACCGTCCCCGTCCCCTAACCCTAACCCTAGCCCGAACCCTAACCCTAACCCTTCCCCGAAGCCTGACCCTCACCCGTCCCCTAATCCTAACCCGTACGCTAACACTAACCCGCGCCCTCACACGTACGCTCTCCCTAAAGCGTTGTCGTACCCTCTCCTGGATCCTAAACCGTCCCCGTCCCCTAACCCTAACCCTAGCCCGAACCCTAACCCTAACCTTTCCCTGAAGCCTGACCCTCACATGTCCCCTAATCCTAACCTGTACGCTAACACTAACCCGTGCCCTCACGCGTGCGCTCCCCCTGAAGCGTTGTCGTACCCTCCTGTGGACCCTGAACCGTCCCCGTCCCCTAACCCTAACCCTAGCCCGAACCCTAACCCTAACCCTTCCCCGAATCCTGACCCTCATCCGTCCCCTAATCCTAACCCATACGCTAACACTAACCCGCACCCTCACACGTACGCTGCCCCTAAAGTGTTGTCGTACCCTCCCCTGGACCCTAAACCGTCCCCGTCCCCTAACCCTAACCCTAGCCCGAACCCTAACCCTAACCCTTCCCCGAAGCCTGACCCTCACCCGTCCCCTAATCCTAACCCGTACGCTAACACTAACCCGCGCCCGCACACGTACGCTCCCCCTAAAGCTTTGTCGTACCCTCCCCTGGACCCTAAACCGTCCCCGTCCCCTAACCCTAACCCTAGCCCGAACCCTAACCTTAACCCTTCCCCGAAGCCTAACCCTCACCCGTCCCCTAACCCTAACCCGTACGCTAACACTAACCCGCGCCCTCACACGTACGCTACCCCTAAAGCATTGTCCTACCCTCCCCTGGACCCTAAACCATCCCCGTCCCCTAACCCTAACCCTAGCCCGAACCCTAACCCTAACACTTCCCCGAAGCCTGACCCTCACCCGTCCCCTAATCCTAACCCGTACGCTGACACTAACCCGCGCCCTCACACGTACGCTCCCCCTAAAGCGTTGTCGTACCCTCCCCTGGACCCTAAACCGTCCCCGTCCCCTAACCCTAACCCTAGCCCGAACCCTAACCCTAACCCTTCCCCGAAGCATGACACTCACCCGTCCCCTACTCCTAACCCGTACGCTAACACTAACCCGCGCCCTCACACGTACGCTCCCCCTAAAGCGTTGTCGTACCCTCCCCTGGACCCTAAACCGTCCCCGTCCCCTAACCCTAGCCCGAACCCTAACCCTAACCCTTCCCCGAAGCCTGACCCTCACCCGTCCCCTAATCCTAACCCGTACGCTAACACTAACCCACGCCCTCACATGTACGCTCCCCCTAAAGCGTTGTCGTACCCTCCCCTGGACCCTAAACCGTCCCCGTACCCTAACCTTAACCCTAGCCCGAACCCTAACCCTAAGCCTTCCCCGAAGCCTGACCCTCACCCGTCCCCTAATCCTAACCCTTACGCTAACACTAACCCACGCCCTCACACGTACGCTCCCCCTAAAGCGTTGTCGTACACTCCCCTGGACCCTAAACCGTTCCCGTCCCCTAACCCTAACCCTAGCCCGAACCCTAACCCTAACCCTTCCCCGAAGCCTGACCCTCACCTGTCCCATAATTCTAACCCGTACGCTAACACTAACCCGCGCCCTCACACGTACGCTCCCCCTAAAGTGTTGTCGTACCCTCCCCTGGACCCTAAACCGTCGCCATCCCCTAACCTTAACCCTAGCCCGAACCCTAACCCTAACCCTTCCCCGAAGCCTGACCCTCACCCGTCCCCTAATCCTAACCCGTACGCTAACACTAACTCGCGCCCTCACACGTATGCTCCCCCTAAAGCGTTGTCGTTCCCTCCCCTGGACCCTAAACCGTCCCCGACCCCTAACCCTAACCCTAGCCCGAACCCTAACCCTAACCCTTCCCCGAAGCCTGACACTCACCCGTCCCCTAATCCTAACCCGTACGCTAACACTAACTCGCGCCCTCACACGTACGCTCCCCCTAAAGCGTTGTCGTACCCTCCCCTTGACCCTAAACCGTCCCCGTCCCCTAACCCTAACCCTAGCCCGAACCCTAACCCTAACCCTTCCCCGAAGCCTGACCCTCACCCGTCCCCTAACCCTAAACCGTATGCTAACACTAACCCGCGCCCTCACACGTACGCTCCCCCTAAAGCGTTGTCGTACCCTCCCCTGGACCCTAAACCGTCCCCATCCCCTAACCCTAACCCTAGCCCGAACCCTAACCCTAACCCTTCCCCGAAGCCTGACCCTCACCCGTCCCCTAATCCTAACCCGTACGCTAACACTAACCCGCGCTCTCACGGTTACGCTCCCCCTAAACCATTGTGGTACCCTCCCCTGGCCCCTAAACCGTTCCCGTCCCCTAACCCTAACCGTAGCCCGAACCCTAACCCTAACACTTCCCCGAAGCCTGACCCTCACCCGTCCCCTAATCCTAACCCGTACGCTGACACTAACCCGCGCCCTCACACGTACGCTCCCCCTAAAGCGTTGTCGTACCCTCCCCTGGACCCTAAACCATCCCCGTCCCCTAACCCTAACCCTAGCCCGAACCGTAACCCTAACCCTTCCCCGAAGCCTGACACTCACCCGTCCCCTACTCCTAACCCGTACGCTAACACTAACCCGCGCCCTCACACGTACGCTCCCCCTAAAGCGTTGTCGTACCCTCCCCTGGACCCTAAACCGTCCCCGTCCCCTAACCCTAACCCTAGCCCGAACCCTAACCCTAACCCTTCCCCGAAGCCTGACCCTCACCCGTCCCCTAATCCTAACCCGTACGCTAACACTAACCCGCGCCCTCACGCGTACGCTCCCCCTAAAGCGTTGTCGTACCCTCCCCTGGACCCTAAACCGTCCCCGTCCCCTAACCCTAACCCTAACCCGAACCCTAACCCTAACACTTCCCCGAAGCCTGACCCTCACCCGTCCCCTAATCCTAACCCGTACGCTGACACTAACCCGGGCCCTCACACGTACGCTCCCCCTAAAGCGTTGTCGTACCCTCCCCTGGACCCTAAACCGTCCCCGTCCCCTAACCCTAACCCTAGCCCGAACCCTAACCCTAACCCTTCCCCGCAGCCTGACCCTCACCCATCCCCTAATCCTAACCCGTACGCTAACACTAACCCGCGCCCTCACACGTACGCTACCCCTAAAGCGTTGTCGTACCCTCCCCTGGACCCGAAATAGTCCCCGTCCCCTAACCTTAACCCTAGTCCGAACCCTAACCCTAACCCTTCCCCGAAGCCTGACCCTCACCCGGCCCCTAATCCTAACCCGTACGCTAACACTAACCCGCGCTCTCACGGGTACGCTCCCCGTAAAGCATTGTGGTACCCTCCCCTGGCCCCTAAACCGTCCCCGTTCCCTAACCCTAACCCTAGCCCGAACCCTAACCCTAACACTTCCCGAAGTCTGACCCTCACCCGTCCCCTAATCCTAACCCGTACGCTAACACTAACCCGCGCCCTCACACGTACGCTCCCCCTAAAGCGTTGTTGTACCCTCCCCTGGACCCTAAACCGTCCCCATCCCCTAACCCTAACCCTAGCCCGAACCCTAACCCTAACCCTTCCCCGAAGCCTGACCCTCACCCGTCCCCTAACCCTAAACCGTACGCTAAAACTAACCCGCGCCCTCACACGTACGCTACCCCTAAAGCACTGTCGTACCCTCCCCTGGACCCTAAACCGTCCCCGTCCCCTAAACCTAACCCTAGCCCGAACCCTAACCCTAACCCTTCCCCGAAGCCTGACCCTCACCCGTCCCCTAATCCTAACCCGTACGCTAACACTAACCCCCGCCCTCATGCGTATGCTCCCCCTAAAGCGTTGTCGTACCCTCCCCTGGACCCTAAACCGTCCCCGTCCCCTAACCCTAACCCTAGCCCGAACCCTAACCCTAACACTTCCCCGAAGCCTGACCCTCACCCGTCCCCTAATCCTAACCCGTACGCTGACACTAACCCGCGCCCTCACACGTACGCTCCCCCTAAAGTGTTGTCGTACCCTCCCCTGGACCCTAAACCGTCCCCGTCCCCTAACCCTAACCCTAGCCCGAACCCTAACCCTAACCCTTCCCCGAAGCCTAACACTCACCCGTCCCCTACTCCTAACCCGTACGCTAACACTAACCCGCGCCCTCACACGTACGCTCCCCCTAAAGCGTTGTCGTACCCTCCCCTGGACCCTAAACCGTCCCCGTCCCCTGACCCTAACCCTAGCCCGAACCCTAACCCTAACCCTTCCCCGAAGCCTGACCCTCACCCGTCCCCTAATCCTAACCCGTACGCTAACACTAACCCGCGCCCTCACACGTACGCTCCCCCTAAAGCGTTGTCGTACCCTCCCCTGGACCCTAAACCGTCCCCGTCCCCTAACCCTAACCCTAGCCCGAACCCTAACCCTAACCCTTCCCCGAAGCCTGACCCTCACCCGTCCCCTAATCCTAACCCGTACGCTAACACTAACCCGCGCCCTCACACGTACGCTCCCCCTAAAGCGTTGTCGTACCCTCCCCTGGACCCTAAACCGTTCCCGTCCCCTAACCCTAACCCTAGCCCGAACCCTAACCCTAACCCTTCACCGAAGCCTGACCCTCACCCGTCCCCTAACCGTAACCCGTACGCTAACACTAACCCGCGCCCTGACACTTACGCTGCCCCTAAAGCACTGTCGTACCCTCCCCTGGACCCTAAACCGTCACCGTCCCCTAACCCTAACCCTAGCCCGAACCCTAACCCTAACCCTTCCCCGAAGCCTGACCCTCACCCGTCCCCTAATCCTAACCCGTACGCTAACACTAACCCGCGCCCTCACGCGTACACTCCCCCTACAGCGTTGTCGTACCCTCCCCTGGACCCTAAACCGTCCCCCTCCCCTAACCCTAACCCTAACCCGATCCCTAAACCTAACACTTCCCCGAAGCCTGACCCTCACCCGTCCCCTAATCCTAACCCGTACGCTGACACTAACCCGGGCCCTCACACATACGCTCCCCCTAAAGCGTTGTCGTACCCTCCCCTGGACCCTAAACCGTCCCCGTCCCCTAACCTTAACCCTAGCACGAACCCTAACCCTAACCCTTCCCCGAAGCCTGATTCTCACCCGTCCCCTAATCCTAACCCGTACGCTAACACTAACCCGCGCCCTCTCGCGTACGCTCCCCCTAAAGCGTTGTCGTACCCTCCCCTGGACCCTAAAGCGTCCCCGTCCCCTAACCCTAACCCTAGCCCGAACCCTAACCCTAAACCTTCCCCAAAGCCTGACCTTCACTCGTCCCCTAATCCTACCCCGTACGCTAACACTAATCCGCAACCTCACGCGTACGCTCCCCCTAAAGCGTTGTCGTACCCTCCCCTGGACCCTAAACCGTCCCCGTCCCCTAACCCTAACCCTAGCCCGAACCCTAACCCTAACACTTCCCCGAAGCCTGACCCTCACCCGTCCCCTAATCCTAACCCGTACGCTAACACTAACCCCCGCCCTCACACGTACGCTCCCCCTAAAGCGTTGTCGTACCCTCCCCTGGACCCTAAACCGTCCCCGTCCCCTAACCCTAACCCTAGCCCGAACCCTAACCTTAACCCTTCCCCGAAGCCTAACCCTCACCCGTCCCCTAACCCTAACCCGTACGCTAACACTAACCCGCGCCCTCACACGTACGCTACCCCTAAAGCGTTGTCGTACCCTCCCCTGGACCCGAAACAGTCCCCGTCCCCTAACCTTAACCCTAGCCCGAACCCTAACCCTAACCCTTCCCCGAAGCCTGACCCTCACCCGTCCCCTAATCCTAACCCGTACGCTAACACTAACCCGCGCTCTCACGGGTACGCTCCCCCTAAAGCATTGTGGTACCCTCCCCTGGCCCCTAAACCGTCCCCGTTCCCTAACCCTAACCCTAGCCCGAACCCTAACCCTAAAACTTCCCGAAGCCTGACCCTCACCCGTCCCCTAATCCTAACCCGAACGCTAACACTAAACCGCGCCCTCACACGTACGCTCCCCCTAAAGCGTTGTTGTACCCTCCCCTGGACCCTAAACCGTCCCCATCCCCTAACCCTAACCCTAGCCCGAACCCTAACCCTAACCCTTCCCCGAAGCCTGACCCTCACCCGTCCCCTAACCCTAACCCGTACGCTAACACTAACCCACGCCCTCACACGTACGCTACCCCTAAAGCACTGTCGTACCCTCCCCTGGACCCTAAACCGTCCCCGTCCCCTAACCCTAACCCTAGCCCGAACCCTAACCCTAACCCTTCCCCGAAGCCTGACCCTCACCCGTCCCCTAATCCTAACCCGTACGCTAACACTAACCCCCGCCCTCATGCGTATGCTCCCCCTAAAGCGTTGTCGTACCCTCCCCTGGACCCTAAACCGTCCCCGTCCCCTAACCCTAACCCTAGCCCGAACCCTAACCCTAACACTTCCCCGAAGCCTGACCCTCACCCGTCCCCTAATCCTAACCCGTACGCTGACACTAACCCGCGCCCTCACACGTACGCTCCCCCTAAAGCGTTGTCGTACCCTCCCCTGGACCCTAAACCGTCCCCGTTCCCTAACCCTAACCCTAGCCCGAACCCTAACCCTAACCCTTCCCCGAAGCCTAACACTCACCCGTCCCCTACACCTAACCCGTACGCTAACACTAACCCGCGCCCTCACACGTACGCTCCCCCTAAAGCGTTGTCGTACCCTCCCCTGGACCCTAAACCGTCCCCGTCCCCTAACCCTAACCCTAGCCCGAACCCTAACCCTAACCCTTCCCCGAAGCCTGACCCTCACCCGTCCCCTAATCCTAACCCGTACGCTAACACTAACCCGCGCCCTCACACGTACGCTCCCCCTAAAGCGTTGTCGTACCCTCTCCTGGATCCTAAACCGTCCCCGTCCCCTAACCCTAACCCTAGCCCGAACCCTAACCCTAACCTTTCCCCGAAGTCTGACCCTCACATGTCCCCTAATCCTAACCTGTACGTTAACACTAACCCGTGCCCTCACGCGTGCGCTCCCCCTGAAGCGTTGTCGTACCCTCCTGTGGACCCTGAACCGTCCCCGTCCCCTAACCCTAACCCTAGCCCGAACCCTAACCCTAACCCTTCCCCGAATCCTGACCCTCACCCGTCCCCTAATCCCAACCCATACTCTAACACTAACCCGCACCCTCACACGTACGCTGCCCCTAAAGTGTTGTCGTACCCTCCCCTGGACCCTAAACCGTCCCCGTCCCCTAACCCTAACCCTAGCCTGAACCCTAAACCTAACCCTTCCCCGAAGCCTGACCCTCACCCGTCCCCTAATCCTAACCCGTACGCTAACACTAACCCGCGCCCTCACACGTACGCTCCCCCTAAAGCGTTGTCGTACCCTCGCTTGGACCCTAAACCGTCCCCGTCCCCTAACCCTAACCCTAGCCCGAACCCTAACCCTAACCCTTCCCCGAAGCCTGACCCTCACCCGTCCCCTAATCCTAACCCGTACGCTAACACTAACCCACGCCCTCACACGTACGCTCCCCCTAAAGCGTTGTCGTACCCTCCCCTGGACCCTAAAGCGTCCCCGTCCCCTAACCCTAACCCTAGCCCGAACCCTAACCCTAAACCTTCCCCAAAGCCTGACCCTCACTCGTCCGCTAATCCTACCCCGTACGCTAACACTAACCCACGCCCTCATGCGTACGCTCCCCCTAAAGCTTTGTCGTACCCTCCCCTGGACCCTAAACCGTCCCCGTCCCCTAACCCTAACCCTAGCCCGAACCATAACCCTAACCCTTCCCCGAAGCCTGACCATCACACGTCCCCTAATCCTAACCCGTAGGCTAACACTAACCCGCGCCCTCACGCGTACGCTCCACCTAAAGCGTTGTCGTACCCTCCCCTGGACCCTAAACCGTCCCCGTCCCCTAACCCTAACCCTAGCCCGAACCCTAACCCTAACACTTCCCCGAAGCCTGACCCTCACCCGTCCCCTAATCCTAACCCGTACGCTAACACTAACCCGCGCCCTCACACGTACGCTCCCCCTAAAGCGTTGTCGTACCCTCCCCTGGACCCTAAACCGTTCCCGTCCCCTAACCCTAACCTTAGCCCGAACCCAAAACCTAACCCTTCCCCGAAGCCTGACCCTCACCCGTCCCTTAATCCTAACCCGTACGCTAACACTAACCCGCGCCCTCACGCGTACGCTCCCCCTAAAGCGTTGTCGTACCCTCCCCTGGACCCTAAACCGTCCCCGTCCCCTAACCCTAACCCTAGCCCGAACCCTAACCCTAACCCTTCCCCGAAGCCTGACCCTCACCCGTCCCCTAACCCTAAACCGTATGCTAACACTAACCCGCGCCCTCACACGTACGCTCCCCCTAAAGCGTTGTCGTACCCTCCCCAAGACCCTAAACCGTCCCCATCCCCTAACCCTAACCCTAGCCCGAACCCTAACCCTAACCCTTCCCCGAAGCCTGACCCTCACCCGTCCCCTAATCCTAACCCTTACGCTAACACTAACCCGCGCTCTCACGGTTACGCTCCCCCTAAAGCATTGTGGTACCCTCCCCTGGCCCCTAAACCGTCCCCGTCCCCTAACCCTAACCCTAGCCCGAACTCTAACCCTAACACTTCCCCGAAGCCTGACCCTCACCCGTCCCCTAATCCGAACCCGTACGCTAACACTGACCCGCGCCCTCACGCGTACGCTCCCCCTAAAGCGTTGTCGTACCCTCCCCTGGACCCTAAACCGTCCCCGTCCCCTAACCCTAACCCTAGCCCGAACCCTAACCCTAACACTTCCCCGAAGCCTGACCCTCACCCGTCCCCTAATCCTAACCCGTACGCTGACACTAACCCGCGCCCTCACACGTACGCTCCCCCTAAAGCGTTGTCGTACCCTCCCCTGGACCCTAAACCGTCCCCGTCCCCTAACCCTAACCCTAGCCCGAACCCTAACCCTAACACTTCCCCGAAGCCTGACACTCACCCGTCCCCTACTCCTAACCCGTACGCTAACACTAACCCGCGCCCTCACACGTACGCTCCCCCTAAAGCGTTGTCGTACCTTCCCCTGGACCCTAAACCGTCCCCGTCCCCTAACCCTAACCCTAGCCCGAACCCTAACCCTAACCCTTCCCCGAAGCCTGACCCTCACCCGTCCCCTAATCCTAACCCGTACGCTAACACTAACCCGCGCCCTCACACGTACGCTCCCCCTAAAGCGTTGTCGTACCCTCCCCTGGACCTTAAACCGTTCCCGTCCCCTAACCCTAACCCTAGTCCGAACCCTAACCCTAACCCTTCCCCGAAGCCTGACCCTCACCCGTCCCCTAACCGTAACGCGTACGCTAACACTAACCCGCGCCCTGACACATACGCTGCCCCTAAAGCACTGTCGTACCCTCCCCTGGACCCTAAACCGTCCCCGTCCCCTAACCCTAACCCTAGCCCGAACCCTAACCCTAACCCTTCCCCGAAGCCTGACCCTCACCCGTCCCCTAATCCTAACCCGTACGCTAACACTAACCCACGCCCTCACACGTACACTCCCCCTAAAGCGTTGTCGTACCCTCCCCTGGACCCTAAACCGTCCCCGTCCCCTAACCCTAACCCTAGCCCGAACCCTAACCCTAACACTTCCCCGAAGCCTGACCCTCACCCGTCCCCTAATCCTAACCCGTACGCTGACACTAACCCGGGCCCTCACACGTACGCTCCCCCTAAAGCGTTGTCGTACCCTCCCGTGGACCCTAAACCGTCCCCGTCCCCTAACCCTAACCCTAGCCCGAACCCTAACCCTAACCCTTCCCCGAAGCCTGACCCTCACCCGTCCCCTAATCCTAACCCGTACGCTAACACTAACCCGCGCCCTCACACGTACGCTCCCCCTAAAGCGTTGTCGTACCCTCTCCTGGATCCTAAACCGTCCCCGTCCCCTAACCCAAACCCTAGCCCGAACCCTAACCCTAACCTTTCCCCGAAGTCTGACCCTCACATGTCCCCTAATCCTAACCTGTACGTTAACACTAACCCGTGCCCTCACGCGTGCGCTCCCCCTGAAGCGTTGTCGTACCCTCCTGTGGACCCTGAACCATCCCCGTCCCCTAACCCTAACCCTAGCCCGAACCCTAACCCTAACCCTTCCCCGAATCCTGACCCTCACCCGTCCCCTAATCCTAACCCATACTCTAACACTAACCCGCACCCTCACACGTACGCTGCCCCTAAAGTGTTGTCGTACCCTCCCCTGGACCCTAAACCGTCCCCGTCCCCTAACCCTAACCCTAGCCCGAACCCTAACCCTAACCCTTCCCTGAAGCCTGACCCTCACCCGTCCCCTAATCCTAACCCGTACGCTAACACTAACCCACGCCCTCACACGTACGATCCCCCTAAAGCGTTGTCGTACCCTCCCCTGGACCCTAAACCGTCCCCGTCCCCTAACCCTAACCCTAGCCCGAACCCAAAACCTAACCCTTCCCCGAAGCCTGACCCTCACCCGTCCCCTAATCCTAACCCGTACGCTAACACTAACCCGCGCCCTCACGCGTACGCTCCCCCTAAAGCGTTGTCGTACCCTCCCCTGTACCCTAAACCGTCCCCGTCCCCTAACCCTAACCCTAGCCCGAACCCTAACCCTAACCCTTCCCCGAAGCCTGACCCTCACCCGTCCCCTAACCCTAAACCGTATGCTAACACTAACCCGCGCCCTCACACGTACGCTCCCCCTAAAGCGTTGTCGTACCCTCCCCTGGACCCTAAACCGTCCCCATCCCCTAACCCTAACCCTAGCCCGAACCCTAACCCTAACACTTCCCCGAAGCCTGACCCTCACCCGTCCCCTAATCCTAACCCGTACGCTAACACTAACCCACGCCCTCACACGTACGCTCCCCCTAAAGCGTTGTCGTACCCTCCCCTGGACCCTAAAGCGTCCCCGTCCCCTAACCCTAACCCTAGCCCGAACCCTAACCCTAAACCTTCCCCAAAGAATGACCCTCACTCGTCCGCTAATCCTACCCCGTACGCTAACACTAACCCGCGCCCTCATGCGTACGCTCCCCCTAAAGCTTTGTCGTACCCTCCCCTGGACCCTAAACCGTCCCCGTCCCCTAACCCTAACCCTAGCCCGAACCATAACCCTAACCCTTCCCCGAAGCCTGACCATCACACGTCCCCTAATCCTAACCCGTAGGCTAACACTAACCCGCGCCCTCACGCGTACGCTCCACCTAAAGCGTTGTCGTACCCTCCCCTGGACCCTAAACCGTCCCCGTCCCCTAACCCTAACCCTAGCCCGAACCCTAACCCTAACACTTCCCCGAAGCCTGACCCTCACCCGTCCCCTAATCCTAACCCGTACGCTAACACTAACCCGCGCCCTCACACGTACGCTCCCCCTAAAGCGTTGTCGTACCCTCCTCTGGACCCTAAACCGTTCCCGTCCCCTAACCCTAACCCTAGCCCGAACCCAAAACCTAACCCTTCCCCGAAGCCTGACCCTCACCCGTCCCCTAATCCTAACCCGTACGCTAACACTAACCCGCGCCCTCACGCGTACGCTCCCCCTAAAGCGTTGTCGTACCCTCCCCTGGACCCTAAACCGTCCCCGTACCCTAACCCTAACCCTAGCCCGAACCCTAACCCTAACCCTTCCCCGAAGCCTGACCCTCACCCGTCCCCTAACCCTAAACCGTATGATAACACTAACCCGCGCCCTCACACGTACGCTCCCCATAAAGCGTTGTCGTACCCTCCCCAAGACCCTAAACCGTCCCCATCCCCTAACCCTAACCCTAGCCCGAACCCTAACCCTAACCCTTCCCCGAAGCCTGACCCTCACCCGTCCCCTAATCCTAACCCTTACGCTAACACTAACCCGCGCTCTCACGGTTACGCTCCCCCGAAAGCATTGTGGTACCCTCCCCTGGCCCCTAAACCGTCCCTGTCCCCTAACCCTAACCCTAGCCCGAACTCTAACCCTAACACTTCCCCGAAGCCTGACCCTCACCCGTCCCCTAATCCGAACCCGTACGCTAACACTGACCCGCGCCCTCACGCGTACGCTCCCCCTAAAGCGTTGTCGTACCCTCCCCTGGACCCTAAACCGTCCCCGTCCCCTAACCCTAACCCTAGCCCGAACCCTAACCCTAACACTTCCCCGAAGCCTGACCCTCACCCGTCCCCTAATCCTAACCCGTACGCTGACACTAACCCGCGCCCTCACACGTACGCTCCCCCTAAAGCGTTGTCGTACCCTCCCCTGGACCCTAAACCGTCCCCGTCCCCTAACCCTAACCCTAGCCCGAACCCTAACCCTAACACTTCCCCGAAGCCTGACACTCACCCGTCCCCTACTCCTAACCCGTACGCTAACACTAACCCGCGCCCTCACACGTACGCTCCCCCTAAAGCGTTGTCGTACCTTCCCCTGGACCCTAAACCGTCCCCGTCCCCTAACCCTAACCCTAGCCCGAACCCTAACCCTAACCCTTCCCCGAAGCCTGACCCTCACCCGTCCCCTAATGCTAACCTGTACGCTAACACTAACCCGCGCCCTCACACGTACGCTCCCCCTAAAGCGTTGTCGTACCCTCCCCTGGACCTTAAACCGTTCCCGTCCCCTAACCCTAACCCTAGCCCGAACCCTAACCCTAACCCTTCCCCGAAGCCTGACCCTCACCCGTCCCCTAACCGTAACGCGTACGCTAACACTAACCCGCGCCCTGACACATACGCTGCCCCTAAAGCACTGTCGTACCCTCCCCTGGACCCTAAACCGTCCCCGTCCCCTAACCCTAACCCTAGCCCGAACCCTAACCCTAACCCTTCCCCGAAGCCTGACCCTCACCCGTCCCCTAATCCTAACCCGTACGCTAACACTAACCCACGCCCTCACACGTACACTCCCCCTAAAGCGTTGTCGTACCCTCCCCTGGACCCTAAACCGTCCCCGTCCCCTAACCCTAACCCTAGCCCGAACCCTAACCCTAACACTTCCCCGAAGCCTGACCCTCACCCGTCCCCTAATCCTAACCCGTACGCTGACACTAACCCGGGCCCTCACACGTACGCTCCCCCTAAAGCGTTGTCGTACCCTCCCCTGGACCCTAAACCGTCCCCGTCCCCTAACCTTAACCCTAGCACGAACCCTAACCCTAACACTTCCCCGAAGCCTGATTCTCACCCGTCCCCTAATCCTAACCCGTACGCTAACACTAACCCGCGCACGCTCCCCCTAAAGCGTTGTCGTACCCTCCCCTGGACCCTAAAGCGTCCCCGTCCCCTAACCCTAACCCTAGCCCGAACCCTAACCCTAAACCTTCCCCAAAGCCTGACCCTCACTCGTCCACTAATCCTACCCCGTACGCTAACACTAATCCGCGCCCTCACGCGTACGCTCCCCCTAAAGCGTTGTCGTACCCTCCCCTGGACCCTAAACCGTCCCCGTCCCCTAACCCTAACCCTAGCCCGAACCCTAACCCTAACACTTCCCCGAAGCCTGACCCTCACCCGTCCCCTAATCCTAACCCGTACGCTAACACTAACCCGCGCCCTCACACGTACGCTCCCCCTAAAGCGTTGTCGTACCCTCCCCTGGACCCTAAACCGTCCCCGTCCCCTAACCCTAACCCTAGCCCGAACCCTAACCTTAACCCTTCCCCGAAGCCTAACCCTCACCCGTCCCCTAACCCTAACCCGTACGCTAACACTAACCCGCGCCCTCACACGTACGCTTCCCCTAAAGCGTTGTCGTACCCTCCCCTGGACCCGAAACAGTCCCCGTCCCCTAACCTTAACCCTAGCCCGAACCCTAACCCTAACCCTTCCCCGAAGCCTGACCCTCACCCGTCCTCTAATCCTAACCCGTACGCTAACACTAACCCGCGCTCTCACGGGTACGCTCCCCCTAAAGCATTGTGGTACCCTCCCCTGGCCCCTAAACCGTCCCCGTTCCCTAACCCTAACCCTAGCCCGAACCCTAACCCTAACACTTCCCCGAAGCCTGACCCTCACCCGTCCCCTAATCCTAACCCGTACGCTAACACTAACCCGCGCCCTCACACGTACGCTCCCCCTAAAGCGTTGTTGTACCCTCCCCTGGACCCTAAACCGTCCCCGTCCCCTAACCCTAATCCTAGCACGAACCCTAACCCTAACCCTTCCCCGAAGCCTGACCTTCACCCGTCCCCTAACCCTAACCCGTACGCTAACACTAACCCGCGCCCTCACACGTACGCTACCCCTGAAGCACTGTCGTACCCTCCCCTGGACCCTAAACCGTCCCCGTCCCCTAACCCTAACCCTAGCCCGAACCCTAACCCTAACCCTTCCCCGAAGCCTGAGCCTCACCCGTCCCCTAATCCTAACCCGTACGCTAACACTAACCCGCGCCCTCACACGTACGCTCCCCCTAAAGCGTTGTCGTACACTCTCCTGGATCCTAAACCTTCCCCGTCCACTAACCCTAACCCTAGCCCGAACCCTAACCCTAACCTTTCCCCGAAGCCTGACACACACCCGTCCCCTAATCCTAACCTGTACGCTAACACTAACCCGTGCCCTCACGCGTGCGCTCCCCCTGAAGCGTTGTCGTACCCTCCTGTGGACCCTGAACCGTCCCCGTCCCCTAACCCTAACCCTAGCCCGAACCCTAACCCTAACCCTTCCCCGAAGCCTGACCCTCACCCGTCCCCTAATCCTAACACGTACGCTAACACTAACCCGCGCCCTCACACGTACGCTCCCCCTAAAGCGTTGTCGTACTCTCCCCTGGACCCTAAACCGTCCCCGTCCCCTAACCCTAACCCTAGCCCGCACCCTAACCCTAACCCTTCCCCGAAGCCTGACCCTCACCCGTCCCCTAATCCTAACCCGTACGCTAACACTAACCCGCGCCCTCACACGTACGCTCCCCCTAAAGCGTTGTCGTACTCTCCCCTGGACCCTAAACCGTCCCCGTCCCCTAACCCTAACCCTAGCCCGAACCCTAACCTTAACCCTTCCCCGAAGCCTAACCCTCACCCGTCCCCTAACCCTAACCCGTACGCTAACACTAACCCGCGCCCTCAAACGTACGCTACCCCTAAAGCGTTGTCGTACCCTCCCCTGGACCCGAAACCGTCCCCGTCCCCTAACCTTAAGCCTAGCCCGAACCCTAACCCTAACCCTTCCCCGAAGCCTGACCCTCAACCGTCCCCTAATCCTAACCCGTACGCTAACACTAACCCGCGCTCTCACGGGTACGCTCCCCCTAAAGCATTGTGGTACCCTCCCCTGGCCCCTAAACCGTCCCCGTTCCCTAACCCTAACCCTAGCCCGAACCCTAACCCTAACACTTCCCCGAAGCCTGACCCTCACCCGTCCCCTAATCCTAACCCGTACGCTAACACTAACCCACGCCCTCACACGTATGCTCCCCCTAAAGCGTTGTTGTACCCTCCCCTGGACCCTAAACCGTCCCCGTCCCCTAACCCTAACCCTAGCCCGAACACTAACCCTAACCCTTCCCCGAAGCCTGACCCTAACCCGTCCCCTAATCCTAACCCGTACGCTGACACTAACCCGCGCCCTCACACGTACGCTACCATTAAAGCACTGTCGTACCCTCCCCTGGACCCTAAACCGTCCCCGTCCCCTAACCCTAACCCTAGCCCGAACCCTAACCCTAACCCTTCCCCGAAGCCTGACCCTCACCCGTCCCCTAATCCTAACCCGTACGCTAACACTAACCCGCGCCCTCACGCGTACGCTCCCCCTAAAGTGTTGTCGTACCCTCCCCTGGACCCTAAACCGTCCCCGTCCCCTAATCCTAACCCTAGCCCGAACCCTAACCCTAACACTTCCCCGAAACCTGACCCTCACCCGTCCCCTAATCCTAACCCGTATGCTGACACTAACCCGGGCCCTCACACGTACGCTCCCCCTAAAGCGTGGTCGTACCCTCCCCTGGACCCTAAACCGTCCCCGTCCCCTAACCCTAACCCTAGCCCGAACCCTAACCCTAACCCTTCCCCGAAGCCTGACCCTCACCCGTCCCCTAATCCTAACCCGTACGCTAACACTAACCCGCGCCCTCACACGTACGCTCCCGCTAAAGCGTTGTCGTACCCTCCCCTGGACCCTAAACCGTCCCCGTCCCCTAACCTTAACCCTAGCACGAACCCTAACCCTAACCCTTCCCCGAAGCCTGATTCTCACCCGTCCCCTAATCCTAAACCGTACGCTAACACTAACCCGCGCCCTCACGCGTACGCTCCCCCTAAAGCGTTGTCGTACCCTCCCCTGGACCCTAAACCGTCCCCGTCCCCTAAACCTAACCCTAGCCCGAATCCTAACCCTAACCCTTCCCCAAAGCCTGACCCTCACTCGTCCCCTAGTTCTACCCCGTATGCTAACACTAACCCGCGCCCTCACGTGTACGCTCCCCCTAAAGCGCTGTCGTACCCTCCCCTGGACCCTAAACCGTCCCCGTCCCCTAACCCTAACCCTAGCCCGAACCCTAACCCTGACACTTCCCCGAAGCCTGACCCTCACCCGTCCCCTAATCCTAAACCGTACGCTAACACTAACCCGCGCCCTCACGCGTACGCTCCCCCTAAAGCGTTGTCGTACCCTCCCCTGGACCCTAAAGCGTCCCCGTCCCCTAACCCTAACCCTAGCCCGAACCCTAACCCTAAACCTTCCCCAAAGCCTGACCCTCACTTGTCCCCTAATCCTACCCCGTACGCTAACACTAACCCGCGCCCTCATGCGTACGCTCCCCCTAAAGCGTTGTCGTACCCTCCCCTGGACCCTAAACCGTCCGCGTCCCCTAACCCTAACCCTAGCCCGAACCATAACCCTGACCCTTCCCCGAAGCCTGACCCTCACCCGTCCCCTAATCCTAATCCGTACGCTAACAGTAACCCGCGCCCTCACGCGTACGCTCCACCTAAAGCGTTGTCGTACCCTCTCCTGGATCCTAAACCGTCCCCGTCCCCTAACCCTAACCCTAGCCCGAACCCTATCCCTAACCTTTCCCCGAAGCCTGACCCTCACCCGTACCCTAATCCTAACCTGTACGCTAACACTAACCCGTGCCCTCACACGTGCACTCCCCCTGAAGCGTTGTCGTACCCTCCTGTGGACCATGAACCGTCCCCGTCCCCTAACCCTAACCCTAGCCCGAACCCTAACCCTAACCCTTCCCCGAAGCCTGACCCTCACACGTCCCCTAATCCTATCCCATACGCTAACACTAACCCGCACCCTCACACGTACGCTGCCCCTAAAGTGTTGTCGAACCCTCCCCTGGACCCTAAACCGTCCCCGTCCCCTAACCCTAACCCTAGCCCGAACCCTAACCCTAACCCTTCCCCGAAGCCTGACCCTCACCCGTCCCCTAACCCTAACCCGTACGCTGACACTAACCCGCGCCCTCACACGTACGCTCCCCCTAAAGCATTGTCGTACCCTCCCCTGTACCCTAAACCATCCCCGTCCCCTAACCCTAACCCTAGCCCGAACCCTAACCCTAACACTTCCCCGAAGCCTGACCCTCACCCGTCCCCTAATCCTAACCCGTACGCTGACACTAACCCGCGCCCTCACACGTACGCTCCCCCTAAAGCGTTGTCGTACCCTCCCCTGAACCCTAAACCGTCCCCGTCCCCTAACCCTAACCCTAGCCCGAACCCTAACCCTAACCCTTCCCCGAAGCCTGACACTCACCCGTCCCCTACTCCTAACCCGTACGCTAACACTAACCCGCGCCCTCACACGTACGCTCCCCCTAAAGCGTTGTCGTACTCTCCCCTGGACCCTAAACCGTCCCCGTCCCCTAACCCTAGCCCGAACCCTAACCCTAACCCTTCCCCGAAGCCTGACCCTCACCCGTCCCCTAATCCTAACCCGTACGCTAACACTAACCCACGCCCTCACACGTACGCTCCCCCTAAAGCGTTGTCGTACCCTCCCCTGGACCCTAAACCGTCCCCGTACCCTAACCTTAACCCTAGCCCGAACCCTAACCCTAAGCCTTCCCCGAAGCCTGACCCTCACCCGTCCCCTAATCCTAACCCGTACGCTAACACTAACCCACGCCCTCACACGTACGCTCCCCCTAAAGCGTTGTCGTACCCTCCCCTGGACCCTAAACCGTTCCCGTCCCCTAACCCTAACCCTAGCCCGAACCCTAACCCTAAGCCTTCTCCGAAGCCTGACCCTCACCCGTCCCATAATTCTAACCCATACGCTAACACTAACCCGCGCCCTCACACGTACGCTCCCCCTAAAGTGTTGTCGTACCCTCCCCTGGACCCTAAACCGTCCCCATCCCCTAACCTTCACCCTAGCCCGAACCCTAACCCTAAACCTTCCCCGAAGCCTGACCCTCACCCGTCCCCTAATCCTAACCCGTACGCTAACACTAACCCGCGCCCTCACACGTATGCTCCCCCTAAAGCGTTGTCGTTCCCTCCCCTGGACCCTAAACCGTCCCCGACCCCTAACCCTAACCCTAGCCCGAACCCTAACCCTAACCCTTCCCCGAAGCCTGACACTCACCCGTCCCCTAATCCTAACCCTTACGCTAACACTAACCCGCGCCCTCACACGTACGCTCCCACTAAAGCGTTGTCGTACCCTCCCCTTGACCCTAAACCGTCCCCGTCACCTAACCCTAACCCTAGCCCGAACCCTAACCCTAACCCTTCCCCGAAGCCTGACCCTCACCCGTCCCCTAATCCTAACCCGTACGCTAACACTAACCCGCGCCCTCACACGTACGCTCCCCCTAAAACTTTGTCATACCCTCCCCTGGACCCTAAACCGTCCCCGTCCCCTAACCCTAACCCTAGCCCGAACCCTAACCCTAACCCTTCCCCGAAGCCTGACCCTCACCAGTCCCCTAATCCTAAGCCGTACGCTAACACTAACCCGCGCCCTCACGCGTACGCTCCCCCTAAAGCGTTGTTGTACCCTCCCCTGGACCCTAAACCGTCCCCGTCCCCTAACCCTAACCCTAGCCCGAACCCTAACCCTAACCCTTCCCCGAAGCCTGACCCTCACCCGTCCCCTAACCCTAACCCGTACGCTAACACTAACCCGCGCCCTCACACGTACGCTACCACTAAAGCACTGTCGTACCCTCCCCTGGACCCTAAACCGTCCCCGTCCCCTAACCCTAACCCTAGCCCGAACCCTAACCCTAACCCTTCCCCGAAGCCTGACCCTCACCCGTCCCCTAATCCTAACCCGTACGCTAACACTAACCCGCGCCCTCACGCGTTCGCTCCCCCTAAAGCGTTGTCGTACCCTCCCCTGGACCCTAAACCGTCCCCGTCCCCTAACCCTAACCCTAGCCCGAACCCTAACCCTAACACTTCCCCGAAGCCTGACCCTCACCCGTCCCCTAATCCTAACCCGTACGCTGACACTAACCCGCGCCCTCACACGTACGCTCCCCCTAAGCGTTGTCGTACCCTCCCCTGGACCCTAAACCGTCCCCGTCCCCTAACCCTAACCCTAGCTCGAACCCTAACCCTAACCCTTCCCCGAAGCCTGACACTCACCCGTCCCCTACTCCTAACCCGTACGCTAACACTAACCCGCGCCCTCACACGTACGCTCCCCCTAAAGCGTTGTCGTACCCTCCCCTGGACCCTAAACCGTCCCCGTCCCCTAACCCTAACCCTAGCCCGAACCCTAACCCTAACCCTTCCCCGAAGCCTGACCCTCACCCGTCCCCTAATCCTAACCCGTACGCTAACACTAACCCGCGCCTTCACGCGTACACTCCCCCTGAAGCGTTGTCGTACCCTCCCCTGGACCCTAAACCGTCCCCGTCACCTAACCCTAACCCTAACCCGAACCCTAACCCTAACACTTCCCCGAAGCCTGACCCTCACCCGTCCCCTAATCCTAACCCGTACGCTGACACTAACCCGGGCCCTCACACGTACGCTCCCCCTAAAGCGTTGTCGTACCCTCCCCTGGACCCTAAACCGTCCCCGTTCCCTAACCCTAACCCTAACCCGAACCCTAACCCTAACACTTCCCGAAGCCTGACCCTCACCCGTCCCCTAATCCTAACCCGTACGCTAACACTAATCCGCGCCCTCCCGCGTACGCTCCCCCTTAAGCGTTATCGTACCCTCCCCTGGACCCTAAACCGTCCCCGTCCCCTAACCCTAACCCTAGCCCGAACCCTAAACCTAACCCTTCCACGAAGCCTGACCCTCACCCGTCCCCTAGTCCTAACCCGTACGCTAACACTAACCCGCGCCCTCACACGTACGCTCCCCCTAAAGCGTTGTCGTGCCCTCCCCTGGACCCTAAACCGTCCCCGTCCCCTAACCCTAACCCTAGCCCGAAACCTAACCCTAACACTTCCCCGAAGCCTGACCCTCACCCATCCCCTAATAATAACCCGTACGCTAACACTAACCCGCGCCCTCACACGTACGCTCCCCCTAAAGCGTTGTCGTACCCTCCCCTGGACCCTAAACCGTCCCCGTCCCCTAACCCTAACCCTAGCCCGAACCCTAACCCTAACCCTTCCCCGAAGCCTGACCCTCACCCGTCCCATAATCCTAACCCGTACGCTAACACTAACCCGCGCCCTCACACGTACGCTCCCCCTAAAGCGTTGTCGTACCCTCCCCTGGACCCTAAACCGTCCCCGTCCCCTAACCCTTACCCTAGCCCGAACCCTAACCCTAACCCTTCCACGAAGCCTGACCCTCACCCGTCCCCTAATCCTAACCCGTACGCTAACACTAACCCGCGCCCTCACACGTACGCTCCCCCTAAAGCGTTGTCGTACCCTCCCCTGGACCCTAAACCGTCCCCGTCCCCTAACCCTAACCCTAGTCCGAACCCTAACCCTAACCCTTCCCCGAAGCCTGACTCTCACCCATCACCTAATCCTAACCCGTACGCTAACACTAACCCGCGCCCTCACACGTACGCTCCTCCTAAAGCGTTTTCGTACCCTCCCCTGGACCCTAAACCGTCCCCGTCCCCTAACCCTAACCCTAGCCCGAACCCTAACCCTAACACTTCCCCGAAGCCTGACACTCACCCGTCCCCTAATCCTAACCCTTACGCTAACACTAACCCGCGCCCTCACACGTACGCTCCCCCTAAAGCGTTGTCGTACCCTCCCCTGGACCCTAAACCGTCCCCGTCCCCTAACCCTAACCCTAGCCCGAACCCTAACCCTAACCCTTCCCCGAAGCCTGACACTCACCCGTCCCCTAATCCTAACCCTTACGCTAACACTAACCCGCGCCCTCACACGTACGCTCCCACTAAAGCGTTGTCGTACCCTCCCCTTGACCCTAAACCGTCCCCGTCACCTAACCCTAACCCTAGCCCGAACCCTAACCCTAAACCTTCCCCGAAGCCTGACCCTCACCCGTCCCCTAATCCTAACCCGTACGCTAACACTAACCCGCGCCCTCACACGTACGCTCCCCCTAAAACGTTGTCATACCCTCCCCTGGACCCTAAACCGTCCCCGTCCCCTAAACCTAACCCTAGACCAAACCCTAACCCTAACACTTCCCCGAAGTCTGACCCTCACCCGTCCCCTAATCCTAACCCGTACGCTAACACTAACCCGCGCCCTCACACGTACGCTCCCCCTAAAGCATTGTCGTTCCCTCCCCTGGACCCTAAACCGTCCCCGTCCCCTAACCCTAACCCTAGCCCGAACCCTAACCCTAACCCTTCCCCGAAGCCTGACCCTCACCCGTCCCCTAATCCTAACCCGTACGCTAACACTAACCCGCGCCCTCACACGTACGCTCCCCCTAAAACTTTGTCATACCCTCCCCTGGACCCTAAACCGTCCCCGTCCCCTAACCCTAACCCTAGCCCGAACCCTAACCCTAACCCTTCCCCGAAGCCTGACCCTCACCAGTCCCCTAATCCTAAGCCGTACGCTAACACTAACCCGCGCCCTCACGCGTACGCTCCCCCTAAAGCGTTGTTGTACCCTCCCCTGGACCCTAAACCGTCCCCGTCCCCTAACCCTAACCTTAGCCCGAACCCTAACCCTAACCCTTCCCCGAAGCCTGACCCTCACCCGTCCCCTAACCCTAACCCGTACGCTAACACTAACCCGCGCCCTCAGACGTACGCTACCACTAAAGCACTGTCGTACCCTCCCCTGGACCCTAAACCGTCCCCGTCCCCTAACCCTAACCCTAGCCCGAACCCTAACCCTAACCCTTCCCCGAAGCCTGACCCTCACCCGTCCCCTAATCCTAACCCGTACGCTAACACTAACCCGCGCCCTCACGCGTTCGCTCCCCCTAAAGCGTTGTCGTACCCTCCCCTGGACCCTAAACCGTCCCCGTCCCCTAACCCTAACCCTAGCCCGAACCCTAACCCTAACACTTCCCCGAAGCCTGACCCTCACACGTCCCCTAATCCTAACCCGTACGCTGACACTAACCCGCGCCCTCACACGTACGCTCCCCCTAAAGCGTTGTCGTACCCTCCCCTGGACCCTAAACCGTCCCCGTCCCCTAACCCTAACCCTAGCTCGAACCCTAACCCTAACCCTTCCCCGAAGCCTGACACTCACCCGTCCCCTACTCCTAACCCGTACGCTAACACTAACCCGCGCCCTCACACGTACGCTCCCCCTAAAGCGTTGTCGTACCCTCCCCTGGACCCTAAACCGTCCCCGTCCCCTAACCCTAACCCTAGCCCGAACCCTAACCCTAACCCTTCCCCGAAGCCTGACCCTCACCCGTCCCCTAATCCTAACCCGTACGCTAACACTAACCCGCGCCTTCACGCGTACACTCCCCCTAAAGCGTTGTCGTACCCTCCCCTGGACCCTAAACCGTCCCCGTCACCTAACCCTAACCCTAACCCGAACCCTAACCCTAACACTTCCCCGAAGCCTGACCCTCACCCGTCCCCTAATCCTAACCCGTACGCTGACACTAACCCGGGCCCTCACACGTACGCTCCCCCTAAAGCGTTGTCGTACCCTCCCCTGGACCCTAAACCGTCCCCGTCCCCTAACCCTAACCCTAGCCCGAACCCTAACCCTAACCCTTCCCCGAAGCCTGACCCTCACCCATCCCCTAATCCTAACCCGTACGCTAACACTAACCCGTGCCCTCACACGTACGCTACCCCTAAAGCGTTGTCGTACCCTCCCCTGGACCCGAAACAGTCCCCGTCCCCTAACCTTAACCCTAGCCCGAACCCTAACCCTAACCCTTCCCCGAAGCCTGACCCTCACCCGGCCCCTAATCCTAACCCGTACGCTAACACTAACCCGCGCTCTCACGGGTACGCTCCCCCTAAAGCATTGTGGTACCCTCCCCTGGCCCCTAAACCGTCCCCGTTCCCTAACCCTAACCCTAACCCGAACCCTAACCCTAACACTTCCCGAAGCCTGACCCTCACCCGTCCCCTAATCCTAACCCGTACGCTAACACTAATCCGCGCCCTCACGCGTACGCTCCCCCTTAAGCGTTATCGTACCCTCCCCTGGACCCTAAACCGTCCCCGTCCCCTAACCCTAACCCTAGCCCGAACCCTAAACCTAACCCTTCCACGAAGCCTGACCCTCACCCGTCCCCTAGTCCTAACCCGTACGCTAACACTAACCCGCGCCCTCACACGTACGCTCCCCCTAAAGCGTTGTCGTGCCCTCCCCTGGACCCTAAACCGTCCCCGTCCCCTAACCCTAACCCTAGCCCGAAACCTAACCCTAACACTTCCCCGAAGCCTGACCCTCACCCATCCCCTAATAATAACCCGTACGCTAACACTAACCCGCGCCCTCACACGTACGCTCCCCCTAAAGCGTTGTCGTACCCTCCCCTGGACCCTAAACCGTCCCCGTCCCCTAACCCTAACCCTAGCCCGAACCCTAACCCTAACCCTTCCCCGAAGCCTGACCCTCACCCGTCCCATAATCCTAACCCGTACGCTAACACTAACCCGCGCCCTCACACGTACGCTCCCCCTAAAGCGTTGTCGTACCCTCCCCTGGACCCTAAACCGTCCCCGTCCCCTAACCCTTACCCTAGCCCGAACCCTAACCCTAACCCTTCCACGAAGCCTGACCCTCACCCGTCCCCTAATCCTAACCCGTACGCTAACACTAACCCGCGCCCTCACACGTACGCTCCCCCTAAAGCGTTGTCGTACCCTCCCCTGGACCCTAAACCGTCCCCGTCCCCTAACCCTAACCCTAGTCCGAACCCTAACCCTAACCCTTCCCCGAAGCCTGACTCTCACCCATCACCTAATCCTAACCCGTACGCTAACACTAACCCGCGCCCTCACACGTACGCTCCTCCTAAAGCGTTTTCGTACCCTCCCCTGGACCCTAAACCGTCCCCGTCCCCTAACCCTAACCCTAGCCCGAACCCTAACCCTAACACTTCCCCGAAGCCTGACCCTCACCCGTCCCCTAACCCTAACCCGTACGCTAACACTAACCCGCGCCCTCACACGTACGCTACCCCTAAAGCACTGTCGTACCCTCCCCTGGACCCTAAACCGTCCCCGTCCCCTAACCCTTACCCTAGCCCGAACCCTAACCCTAACCCTTCCCCGAAGCCTGACCCTCACCCGTCCCCTAATCCTAACCCGTACACTAACACTAACCCGCGCCCTCACGCGTACGCTCCCCCTAAAGCGTTGTCGTACCCTCCCCTGGACCCTAAACCGACCCCGTCCCCTAATCCTAACCCTAGCCCGAACCCTAACCCTAACACTTCCCCGAAGCCTGACCCTCACCCGTCCCCTAATCCTAACCCGTATGCTGACACTAACCCGGGCCCTCACACGTACGCTCCCCCTAAAGCGTTGTCGTACCCTCCCCTGGACCCTAAACCGTCCCCGTCCCCTAACCCTAACCCTAGCCCGAACCCTAACCCTAACCCTTCCCCGAAGCCTGACCCTCACCCGTCCCCTAATCCTAACCCTTACGCTAACACTAACCCGCGCCCTCACACGTACGCTCCCACTAAAGCGTTGTCGTACCCTCCCCTGGACCCTAAACCGTCCCCGTCCCCTAACCTTAACCCTAGCACGAACCCTAACCCTAACCCTTCCCCGAAGCCTGATTCTCAACCGTCCCCTAATCCTAAACCGTACGCTAACACTAACCCGCGCCCTCACGCGTACGCTCCCCCTAAAGCGTTGTCGTACCCTCCCCTGGACCCTAAACCGTCCCCGTCCCCTAAACCTAACCCTAGCCCGAACCCTAACCCTAACCCTTCCCCAAAGCCTGACCCTCACTCGTCCCCTAGTTCTACCCCGTATGCTAACACTAACCCGCGCCCTCACGTGTACGCTCCCCCTAAAGCGCTGTCGTACCCTCCCCTGGACCCTAAACCGTCCCCGTCCCCTAACCCTAACCCTAGCCCGAACCCTAACCCTGACACTTCCCCGAAGCCTGACCCTCACCCGTCCCCTAATCCTAACACGTACGCTAACACTAACCCGCGCCCTCACGCGTACGCTCCCCCTAAAGCGTTGTCGTACCCTCCCCTGGACCCTAAAGCGTCCCGGTTCCCTAACCCTAACCCTAGGCCGAACCCTAACCCTAAACCTTCCCCAAAGCCTGACCCTCACTTGTCCCCTAATCCTACCCCGTACGCTAACACTAACCCGCGCCCTCATGCGTACGCTCCCCCTAAAGCGTTGTCGTACCCTCCCCTGGACCCTAAACCGTCCGCGTCCCCTAACCCTAACCCTAGCCCAAACCATAACCCTGACCCTTCCCCGAAGCCTGACCATCACCCGTCACCTAATCCTAATCCGTACGCTAACAGTAACCCGCGCCCTCACGCGTACGCTCCACCTAAAGCGTTGTAGTACCCTCTCCTGGATCCTAAACCGTCCCCGTCCCCTAACCCTAACCCTAGCCCGAACCCTATCCCTAACCTTTCCCCGAAGCCTGACCCTCACCCGTACCCTAATCCTAACCTGTACGCTAACACTAACCCGTGCCCTCACACGTGCACTCCCCCTGAAGCGTTGTCGTACCCTCCTGTGGACCCTGAACCGTCCCCGTCCCCTAACCCTAACCCTAGCCCGAACCCTAACCCTAACCCTTCCCCGAAGCCTGACCCTCACCCGTCCCCTAATCCTATCCCATACGCTAACACTAACCCGCACCCTCACACGTACGCTGCCCCTAAAGTGTTGTCGAACCCTCCCCTGGACCCTAAACCGTCCCCGTCCCCTAACCCTAACCCTAGCCCGAACCCTAACCCTAACCCTTCCCCGAAGCCTGACCCTCACCCGTCCCCTAATCCTAACCCGTACGCTAACACTAACCCACGCCCTCACACGTACGCTCCCCCTAAAGCGTTGTCGTACCCTCCCCTGGACCCTAAACCGTCCCCGTACCCTAACCTTAACCCTAGCCCGAACCCTAACCCTAAGCCTTCCCCGAAGCCTGACCCTCACCCGTCCCCTAATCCTAACCCGTACGCTAACACTAACCCACGCCCTCACACGTACGCTCCCCCTAAAGCGTTGTCGTACCCTCCCCTGGACCCTAAACCGTTCCCGTTCCCTAACCCTAACCCTAGCCCGAACCCTAACCCTAACCCTTCCCCGAAGCCTGACCCTCACCCGTCCCATAATTCTAACCCGTACGCTAACACTAACCCGCGCCCTCACACGTACGCTCCCCCTAAAGTGTTGTCGTACCCTCCCCTGGACCCTAAACCGTCCCCATCCCCTAACCTTCACCCTAGCCTGAACCCTAACCCTAACCCTTCCCCGAAGCCTGACCCTCACCCGTCCCCTAATCCTAACCCGTACGCTAACACTAACCCGCGCCCTCACACGTATGCTCCCCCTAAAGCGTTGTCGTTCCCTCCCCTAGACCCTAAACCGTCCCCGACCCCTAACCCTAACCCTAGCCCGAACCCTAACCCTAACCCTTCCCCGAAGCCTGACACTCACCCGTCCCCTAATCCTAACCCTTACGCTAACACTAACCCGCGCCCTCACACGTACGCTCCCCCTAAAGCGTTGTCGTACCCTCCCCTTGACCCTAAACCGTCCCCGTCACCTAACCCTAACCCTAGCCCGAACCCTAACCCTAACCCTTCCCCGAAGCCTGACCCTCACCCGTCCCCTAATCCTAACCCGTACGCTAACACTAACCCGCACCCTCACACGTACGCTCCCCCTAAAACGTTGTCATACCCTCCCCTGGACCCTAAACCGTCCCCGTCCCCTAAACCTAACCCTAGCCCAAACCCTAACCCTAACACTTCCCCGAAGCCTGACCCTCACCCGTCCCCTAATCCTAACCCGTATGCTAACACTAACCTGCGCCCTCACACGTACGCTCCCCCTAAAGCGTTGTCGTTCCCTCCCCTGGACCCTAAACCGTCCCCGTCCCCTAACCCTAACCCTAGCCCGAACCCTAACCCTAACCCTTCCCCGAAGCCTGACCCTCACCCGTCCCCTAATCCTAACCCGTACGCTAACACTAACCCGCGCCCTCACACGTACGCTCCCCCTAAAACTTTGTCATACCCTCCCCTGGACCCTAAACCGTCCCCGTCCCCTAACCCTAACCCTAGCCCGAACCATAACCCTAACCCTTCCCCGAAGCCTGACCATCACCCGTCCCCTAATCCTAACCCGTACGCTAACACTAACCCGCGCCCTCACGCGTACGCTCCACCTAAAGCGTTGTCGTACCCTCCCCTGGACCCTAAACCGTCCCCGTCCCCTAACCCTAACCCTAGCCCGAACCCTAACCCTAACACTTCCCCGAAGCCTGACCCTCACCCGTCCCCTAATCCTAACCCGTACGCTAACACTAACCCGCGCCCTCACACGTACGCTCCCCCTAAAGCGTTGTCGTACCCTCCCCTGGACCCTAAACCGTCCCCATCCCCTAACCCTAACCCTAGCCCGAACCCTAACCCTAACCCTTCCCCGAAGCCTGACCCTCACACGTCCCCTAAACCTAACCCGTACACTAACACTAACCCGCGCTCTCACGGTTACGCTCCCCCTAAAGCATTGTGGTACCCTCCCCTGGCCCCTAAACCGTCCCCGTCCCCTAACCCTAACCGTAGCCCGAACCCTAACCCTAACACTTCCCCGAAGCCTGACCCTCACCCGTCCCCTAATCCTAACCCGTACGCTAACACTAACCCGCGCCCTCACACGTACGCTCCCCCTAAAGCGTTGTTGTACCCTCCCCTGGACCCTAATCCGTCCCCGTCCCCTAACCCTAACCCTAGCCCGAACCCTAACCCTAACCCTTCCCCGAAGCCTGACCCTCACCCGTCCCCTAACCCTAACCCGTACGCTAACACTAACCCGCGCCCTCACACGTACGCTACCCCTAAAGCACTGTCGTACCCTCCCCTGGACCCTAAACCGTCCCCGTCCCCTAACCCTAACCCTAGCCCGAACCCTAACCCTAACCCTTCCCCGAAGCCTGACCCTCACCCGTCCCCTAATCCTAACCCGTACGCTAACACTAACCCGCGCCCTCACGCGTTCGCTCCCCCTAAAGCGTTGTCGTACCCTCCCCTGGACCCTAAACCGTCCCCGTCCCCTAACCCTAACCCTAGCCCGAACCCTAACCCTAACCCTTCCCCGAAGCCTGACCGTCACCCGTCCCCTAATCCTAACCCGTACGCTGACACTAACCCGCGCCCTCACACGTACGCTCCCCCTAAAGCGTTGTCGTACCCTCCCCTGGACCCTAAACCGTCCCCGTCCCCTAACCCTAACCCTAGCTCGAACCCTAACCCTAACCCTTCCCCGAAGCCTGACACTCACCCGTCCCCTACTCCTAACCCGTACGCTAACACTAACCCGCGCCCTCACACGTACGCTCCCCCTAAAGCGTTGTCGTACCCTCCCCTGGACCCTAAACCGTCCCCGTCCCCTAACCCTAACCCTAGCCCGAACCCTAACCCTAACCCTTCCCCGAAGCCTGACCCTCACCCGTCCCCTAATCCTAACCCGTACGCTAACACTAACCCGCGCCCTCACGCGTACACTCCCCCTAAAGCGTTGTCGTACCCTCCCCTGGACCCTAAACCGTCCCCGTCCCCTAACCCTAACCCTAACCCGAATCCTAACCCTAACACTTCCCCGAAGCCTGACCCTCACCCGTCCCCTAATCCTAACCCGTACGCTGACACTAACCCGGGCCCTCACACGTACGCTCCCCCTAAAGCGTTGTCGTACCCTCCCCTGGACCCTAAACCGTCCCCGTCCCCTAACCCTAACCCTAGCCCGAACCCTAACCCTAACCCTTCCCCGAAGCCTGACCCTCACCCATCCCCTAATCCTAACCCGTACGCTAACACTAACCCGCGCCCTCACACGTACGCTCCCCCTAAAGCGTTGTCGTACCCTCCCCTGGACCCTAAACCGTCCCCGTCCCCTGACACTAACCCTAGCCCGAACCCTAACCCTAACCCTTCCCCGAAGCCTGACCCTCACCCGTCCCCTAATCCTAACCCGTACGCTAACACTAACCCACGCCCTCACACGTACGCTCCCCCTAAAGCGTTGTCGTACCCTCTCCTGGATCCTAAACCGTCCCCGTCCCCTAACCCTAACCCTAGCCCGAACCCTAACCCTAACCTTTCCCCGAAGCCTGACCCTCACATGTCCCCTAATCCTAACCTGTACGCTAACACTAACCCGTGCCCTCACGCGTGCGCTCCCCCTGAAGCGTTGTCGTACCCTCCTGTGGACCCTGAACTTTCCCCGTCCCCTAACCCTAACCCTAGCCCGAACCCTAACCCTAACCCTTCCCCGAATCCTGACCCTCACACGTCCCCTAATCCTAACCCATACGCTAACACTAACCAGCACCCTCACACGTACGCTGCCCCTAAAGTGTTGTCGTACCCTCCCCTGGATCCTAAACCGTCCCCGTCCCCTAACCCTAACCCTAGCCCGAACCCTAACCCTAACCCTTCCCCGAAGCCTGACCCTCACCCGTCCCCTAATCCTAACCCGTACGCTAACACTAACCCGCGCCCTCACACGTACGCTCCCCCTAAAGCGTTGTCGTACCCTCCCCTGTACCCTAAACCGTCCCCGTCCCCTAACCCTAACCCTAGCCCGAACCCTAACCTTAACCCTTCCCCGAAGCCTAACCCTCACCCGTCCCCTAACCCTAACCCGTACGCTAACACTAACCCGCGCCCTCACACGTACACTCCCCCTAAAGCGTTGTCGTACCCTCCCCTGGACCCTAAACCTTCCCCGTCCCCTAACCCTAACCCTAGCCCGAACCCTAACCCTAACCCTTCCCCGAAGCCTGACCCTCACCCGTCCCCTAATCCTAACCCGTACGCTAACACTAACCCGCGCCCTCACACGTACGCTCCCCCTAAAGCGTTGTCGTACCCTCCCCTGGACCCTAAACCGTTCCCGTCCCCTAACCCTAACCCTAGCCCGAACCCTAACCCAACCCTTCCCCGAAGCCTGACCCTCACCCGTCCCCTAACCGTAACCCGTACGCTAAAACTAACCCGCGCCCTGACACTTACGCTGCCCCTAAAGCACTGTCGTACCCTCCTCTGGACCCTAAACCGTCCCCGTCCCCTAACCCTAACCCTAGCCCGAACCCTAACCCTAACCCTTCCCCGAAGCCTGACCCTCACCCGTCCCCTAATCCTAACCCGTACGCTAACACTAACCCGCGCCCTCACACGTACGCTCCCCCTAAAGCGTTGTCGTACCCTCCCCTGGACCCTAAACCGTCCCCGTCCCCTAACCCTAACCCTAACCCGATCCCTAACCCTAACACTTCCCCGAAGCCTGACCCTCACCCGTCCCCTAATCCTAACCCGTACGCTGACACTAACCCGGGCCCTCACACGTACGCTCCCCCTAAAGCGTTGTCGTACCCTCCCCTGGACCCTAAACCGTCCCCGTCCCCTAACCCTAACCCTAGCCCGAACCCTAACCCTAACCCTTCCCCGAAGCCTGACCCTCACCCATCCCCTAATCCTAACCCGTACGCTAACACTAACCCGCGCCCTCACACGTACGCTCCCCCTAAAGCGTTGTCGTACCCTCCCCTGGACCCTAAACCGTCCCCGTCCCCTGACACTAACCCTAGCCCGAACCCTAACCCTAACCCTTCCCCGAAGCCTGACCCTCACCCGTCCCCTAATCCTAACCCGTACGCTAACACTAACCCACGCCCTCACACGTACGCTCCCCCTAAAGCGTTGTCGTACCCTCTCCTGGATCCTAAACCGTCCCCGTCCCCTAACCCTAACCCTAGCCCGAACCCTAACCCTAACCTTTCCCCGAAGCCTGACCCTCACATGTCCCCTAATCCTAACCTGTACGCTAACACTAACCCGTGCCCTCACGCGTGCGCTCCCCCTGAAGCGTTGTCGTACCCTCCTGTGGACCCTGAACTTTCCCCGTCCCCTAACCCTAACCCTAGCCCGAACCCTAACCTTAACCCTTCCCCGAAGCCTGACCCTCACCCGTCCCCTAACCCTAACCCGTACGCTAACACTAACCCGCGCCCTCACACGTACGCTACCCCTAAAGCGTTGTCGTACCCTCCCCTGGACCCGAAACAGTCCCCGTACCCTAACCTTAACCCTAGCCCGAACCCTAACCCTAACCCTTCCCCGAAGCCTGACCCTCACCCGTCCCCTAATCCTAACCCGTACGCTAACACTAATCCGCGCTCTCACGGGTACGCTCCCCCTAAAGCATTGTGGTACCCTTCCCTGGCCCCTAAACCGTTCCCGTTCCCTAACCCTAACCCTAGCCCGAACCCTAACCCTAACACTTCCCGAAGCCTGACCCTCACCCGTCCCCTAATCCTAACCCGTACGCTAACACTAACCCGCGCCCTCACACGTACGCTCCCCCTAAAGCGTTGTTGTACCCTCCCCTGGACCCTAAACCGTCCCCGTCCCCTAACCCTAACACTAGACCGAACCCCATCCCTAACCCTTCCCCGAAGCCTGACCCTCACCCGTCCCCTAACCCTAACCCGTACGCTAACACTAACCCGCGCCCTCACACGTACGCTACCCCTAAAGCACTGTCGTAACCTCCCCTGGACCCTAAACCGTCCCCGTCCCCTAACCCTAACCCTAGCCCGAACCCTAACCCTAACCCTTCCCCGAAGCCTGACCCTCACCCGTCCCCTAATCCTAACCCGTACGCTAACACTAACCCCCGCCCTCATGCGTACGCTCCCCCTAAAGCGTTGTCGTACCCTCCCCTGGACCCTAAACCGTCCCCGTCCCCTAACCCTAACCCTAGCCCGAACCCTAACCCTAACACTTCCCCAAAGCCTGACCCTCACCCGTCCCCTAATCCTAACCCGTACGCTGACACTAACCCGCGCCCTCACACGTACGCTCCCCCTAAAGCGTTGTCGTACCCTCCCCTGGACCCTAAACCGTCCCCGTCCCCTAAGCCTAACCCTAGCCCGAACCCTAACCCTAACCCTTCCCCGAAGCCTAACACTCACCCGTCCCCTACTCCTAACCCGTACGCTAACACTAACCCGCGCCCTCACACGTATGCTCCCCCTAAAGCGTTGTCGTACCCTCCCCTGGACCCTAAACCGTCCCCGTCCCCTAACCCTAACCCTAGCCCGAACCCTAACCCTAACCCTTCCCCGAAGCCTGACCCTCACCCGTCCCCTAATCCTAACCCGTACGCTAACACTAACCCGCGCCCTCACACGTACGCTCCCCCTAAAGTGTTGTCGTACCCTCTCCTGGATCCTAAACCATCCCCGTCCCCTAACCCTAACCCTAGCCCGAACCCTAACCCTAACCTTTCCCCGAAGCCTGACCCTCACATGTCCCCTAATCCTAACCTGTACGCTAACACTAACCCGTGCCCTCACACCTACGCTCCCCCTAAAGCGTTGTCGTACCCTCCCCTGGACCCTAAACCGTCCCCGTCCCCTAACCCTAACCCTCGCCCGAACCCTAACCCTAACACTTCCCGAAGCCTGACCCTCACCCGTCCCCTCATCCTAACCCGTACGCTAACACTAACCCGCGCCCTCACACGTACGCTCCCCCTAAAGCGTTGTTGTACCCTCCTCTGGACCCTAAACCGTCCCCGTCCCCTAACCCTAACCCTAGCCCGAACCCTAACCCTAACCCTTCCCCGAAGCCTGACCCTCACCCGTCCCCTAACCCTAACCCGTACGCTAACACTAAACCGCGCCCTCACACGTACGCTACCCCTAAAGCACTGTCGTACCCTCCCCTGGACCCTAAACCGTCCCCGTCCCCTAAACCTAACCCTAGCCCGAACCCTAACCTTAACCCTTCCCCGAAGCCTGACCCTCACCCGTCCCCTAATCCTAACCCGTACGCTAACACTAACCCCCGCCCTCATGCGTATGCTCCCCCTAAAGCGTTGTCGTACCCTCCCCTGGACCCTAAACCGTCCCCGGCCCCTGACCCTAACCCTAGCCCGAACCCTAACCCTAACCCTTCCCCGAAGCGTGACCCTCACCCGTCCCCTAATCCTAACCCGTACGCTAACACTAACCCGCGCCCTCACACGTACGCTCCCCCTAAAGCGTTGTCGTACCCTCTCCTGGATCCTAAACCGTCCCCGTCCCCTAACCCTAACCCTAGCCCGAACCCTAACCCTAACCTTTCCCCGAAGCCTGACCCTCACATGTCCCCTAATCCTAACCTGTACGCTAACACTAACCCGTGCCCTCACGCGTGCGCTCCCCCTGAAGCGTTGTCGTACCCTCCTGTGGACCCTGAACCGTCCCCGTCCCCTAACCCTAACTCTAGCCCGAACCCTAACCCTAACCCTTCCCCGAATCCTGACCCTCACCCGTCCCCTAATCCTAACCCATACGCTAACACTAACCCGCACCCTCACACGTACGCTGCCCCTAAAGTGTTGTCGTACCCTTCCCTGGACCCTAAACCGTCCCCGTCCCCTAACCCTAACCCTAGCCCGAACCCTAACCCTAACCCTTCCCCGAAGCCTGACCCTCACCCGTCCCCTAATCCTAACCCGTACGCTAACACTAACCCGCGCCCTCACACGTACGCTCCCCCTAAAGCGTTGTCGTACCCTCCCCTGGACCCTAAACCGTCCCCGTCCCCTAACCCTAACCCTAGCCCGAACCCTAACCTTAACCCTTCCCCGAAGCCTAACCCTCACCCGTCCCCTAACCCTAACCCGTACGCTAACACTAACCCGCGCCCTCACACGTACACTCCCCCTAAAGCGTTGTCGTACCCTCCCCTGGAACCTAAACCGTCCCCGTCCCCTAACCCTAACCCTAGCCCGAACCCTAACCCTAACCCTTCCCCGAAGCCTGACCCTCACCCGTCCCCTAATCCTAACCCGTACGCTAACACTAACCCGCGCCCTCACACGTACGCTCCCCCTAAAGCGTTGTCGTACCCTCCCCTGGACCCTAAACCATTCCCGTCCCCTAACCCCAACCCTAGCCCGAACCCTAACCCAACCCTTCCCCGAAGCCTGACCCTCACCCGTCCCCTAACCGTAACCCGTACGCTAACACTAACCCGCGCCCTGACACTTACGCTGCCCCTAAAGCACTGTCGTACCCTCCCCTGGACCCTAAACCGTCCCCGACCCCTAACCCTAACCCTAGCCCGAACCCTAGCCCTAACCCTTCCCCGAAGCCTGACCCTCACCCGTCCCCTAATCCTAACCCGTACGCTAACACTAACCCGCGCCCTCACGCGTACACTCCCCCTAAAGCGTTGTCGTACCCTCCCCTGGACCCTAAACCGTCCCCGTCCCCTAACCCTAACCCTAACCCGATCCCTAACCCTAACACTTCCCCGAAGCCTGACCCTCACCCGTCCCCTAATCCTAACCCGTACGCTGACACTAACCCGGGCCCTCACACATACGCTCCCCCTAAAGCGTTGTCGTACCCTCCCCTGGACCCTAAACCGTCCCCGTCCCCTAACCCTAACCCTAGCCCGAACCCTAACCCTAACCCTTCCCCGAAGCCTGACCCTCACCCATCCCCTAATCCTAACCCGTACGCTAACACTAACCCGCGCCCTCACACGTACGCTCCCCCTAAAGCGTTGTCGTACCCTCCACTAGACCCTAAACCGTCCCCGTCTCCTAACCCTAACCCTAGCCCGAACCCTAACCCTAACACTTCCCCGAAGCCTGACCCTCACCCGTCCCCTAATCCTAACCCGTACGCTAACACTAACCCGCGCCCTCACACGTACGCTCCCGCTAAAGCGTTGTCGTACCCTCCCCTGGACCCTAAACCGTCCCCGTCCCCTAACCTTAACCCTAGCACGAACCCTAACCCTAACCCTTCCCCGAAGCCTGATTCTCACCCGTCCCCTAATCCTAACCCGTACGCTAACACTAACCCGCGCCCTCACGCGTACGCTCCCCCTAAAGCGTTGTCGTACCCTCCCCTGGACCCTAAAGCGTCCCCGTCCCCTAACCCTAACCCTAGCCCGAACCCTAACCCTAAACCTTCCCCAAAGCCTGACCTTCACTCGTCCCCTAATCCTACCCCGTACGCTAACACTAATCCGCAACCTCACGCGTACGCTCCCCCTAAAGCGTTGTCGTACCCTCCCCTGGACCCTAAACCGTCCCCGTCCCCTAACCCTAACCCTAGCCCGAACCCTAACCCTAACACTTCCCCGAAGCCTGACCCTCACCCGTCCCCTAATCCTAACCCGTACGCTAACACTAACCCGCGCCCTGACACGTACGCTCCCCCTAAAGCGTTGTCGTACCCTCCCCTGGACCCTAAACCGTCCCCGTCCCCTAACCCTAACCCTAGCCCGAACCCTAACCTTAACCCTTCACCGAAGCCTAACCCTCACCCGACCCCTAACCCTAACCCGTACGCTAACACTAACCCGCGCCCTCACACGTACGCTACCCCTAAAGCGTTGTCGTACCCTCCCCTGGACCCGAAACAGTCCCCGTACCCTAACCTTAACCCTAGCCCGAACCCTAACCCTAACCCTTCCCCGAAGCCTGACCCTCACCCGTCCCCTAATCCTAACCCGTACGCTAACACTAACCCGCGCTCTCACGGGTACGCTCCCCCTAAAGCATTGTGGTACCCTTCCCTGGCCCCTAAACCGTCCCCGTTCCCTAACCCTAACCCTAGCCCGAACCCTAACCCTAACACTTCCCGAAGCCTGACCCTCACCCGTCCCCTAATCCTAACCCGTACGCTAACACTAACCCGCGCCCTCACACGTACGCTCCCCCTAAAGCGTTGTTGTACCCTCCCCTGGACCCTAAACCGTCCCCGTCCCCTATTCCTAACACTAGCCCGAACCCCATCCCTAACCCTTCCCCGAAGCCTGACCCTCACCCGTCCCCTAACCCTAACCCGTACGCTAACACTAACCCGCGCCCTCACACGTACGCTACCCCTAAAGCACTGTCGTAACCTCCCCTGGACCCTAAACCGTCCCCGTCCCCTAACCCTAACCCTAGCCCGAACCCTAACCCTAACCCTTTCCCGAAGCCTGACCCTCACCCGTCCCCTAATCCTAACCCGTACGCTAACACTAACCCCCGCCCTCATGCGTATGCTCCCCCTAAAAAATTGTCGTACCCTCCCCTGGACCCTAAACCGTCCCCGTCCCCTAACCCTAACCCTAGCCCGAACCCTAACCCTAACACTTCCCCGAAGCCTGACCCTCACCCGTCCCCTAATCCTAACCCGTACGCTGACACTAACCCGCGCCCTCACACGTACGCTCCCCCTAAAGCGTTGTCGTACCCTCCCCTGGACCCTAAACCGTCCCCGTCCCCTAACCCTAACCCTAGCCCGAACCCTAACCCTAACCCTTCCCCGAAGCCTAACACTCACCCGTCCCCTACTCCTAACCCGTACGCTAACACTAACCCGCGCCCTCACACGTACGCTCCCCCTAAAGCGTTGTCGTACCCTCCCCTGGACCCTAAACCGTCCCCGTCCCCTAACCCTAACCCTAGCCCGAACCCTAACCCTAACCCTTCCCCGAAGCCTGACCCTCACCCGTCCCCTAATCCTAACCCGTACGCTAACACTAACCCGCGCCCTCACACGTACGCTCCCCCTAAAGCGTTGTCGTACCCTCTCCTGGATCCTAAACCGTCCCCGTCCCCTAACCCTAACCCTAGCCCGAACCCTAACCCTAACCTTTCCCCGAAGCCTGACCCTCACATGTCCCCTAATCCTAACCTGTACGCTAACACTAACCCGTGCCCTCACACGTACGCTCCCCCTAAAGCGTTGTCGTACCCTCCCCTGGACCCTAAACCGTCCCCGTCCCCTAACCCTAACCCTAGCCCGAACCCTAACCCTAACCCTTCCCCGAAGCCTGACCCTCACCCATCCCCTAATCCTAACCCGTACGCTAACACTAACCCGCGCCCTCACACGTACGCTACCCCTAAAGCGTTGTCGTACCCTCCCCTGGACCCGAAACAGTCCCCGTCCCCTAACCTTAACCCTCGCCCGAACCCTAACCCTAACACTTCCCCGAAGCCTGACCCTCACCCGGCCCCTAATCCTAACCCGTACGCTAACACTAACCCGCGCTCTCACGGGTACGCTCCCCCTAAAGCATTGTGGTACCCTCCCCTGGCCCCTAAACCGTCCCCGTTCCCTAACCCTAACCCTAGCCCGAACCCTAACCCTAACACTTCCCGAAGCCTGACCCTCACCCGTCCCCTAATCCTAACCTGTACGCTAACACTAACCCGCGCCCTCACACGTACGCTCCCCCTAAAGCGTTGTTGTACCCTCCCCTGGACCCTAAACCGTCCCCGTCCCCTAACCCTAACCCTAGCCTGAACCCTAACCCTAACCCTTCCCCGAAGCCTGACCCTCACCCGTCCCCTAACCCTAACCCGTACGCTAACACTAACCCGCGCCCTCACACGTACGCTCCCCCTAAAGCGTTGTCGTACCCTCCCCTGGACCCTAAACCGTTCCCGTCCCCTAACCCTAACCCTAGCCCGAACCCTAACCCTAACCCTTCCCCGAAGCCTGACCCTCACCCGTCCCCTAACCGTAACCCGTACGCTAACACTAACCCGCGCCCTGACACTTACGCTGCCCCTAAAGCACTGTCGTACCCTCCCCTGGACCCTAAACCGTCCCCGTCCCCTAACCCTAACCCTAGCCCAAACCCTAACCCTAACCCTTCCCCGAAGCCTGACCCTCACCCGTCCCCTAATCCTAACCCGTACGCTAACACTAACCCGCGCCCTCACGCGTACACTCCCCCTAAAGCGTTGTCGTACCCTCCGCTGGACCCTAAAGCGTCCCCGTCCCCTAACCCTAACCCTAGCCCGAACCCTAACCCTAAACCTTCCCCAAAGCCTGACCTTCACTCGTCCCCTAATCCTACCCCGTACGCTAACACTAATCCGCAACCTCATGCGTACGCTCCCCCTAAAGCGTTGTCGTACACTCCGCTGGACCCTAAACTGTCCCCGTCCCCTAACCCTAACCCTAGCCCGAACCCTAACCCTAACACTTCCCCGAAGCCTGACCCTCACCCGTCCCCTAATCCTAACCCGTACGCTAACACTAACCCGCGCCCTCACGCATACGCTCCCCTGGACCCTAAACCGTCCCCGTCCCCTAACCCTAACCCTAGCCCGAACCCTAACCCTAACCCTTCCCCGAAGCCTGACCCTCACCCGTCCCCTAACCCTAAACCGTATGCTAACACTAACCCGCGCCCTCACACGTACGCTCCCCCTAAAGCGTTGTCGTACCCTCCCCTGGACCCTAAGCCGTCCCCATCCCCTAACCTTAACCCTAGCCCGAACCCTAACCCTAACCCTTCCCCGAAGCCTGACCCTCACCCGTCCCCTAATCCTAACCCGTACGCTAACACTAACCCGCGCTCTCACGGTTACGCTCCCCCTAAAGCATTGTAGTACCCTCCCCTGGCCCCTAAACCGTCCCCGTCCCCTAACCCTAACCCTAGCCCGAACCCTAACCCTAACACTTCCCCGAAGCCTGACCCTCACCCGTCCCCTAATCCTAACCCGTACGCTAACACTAACCCGCGCCCTCACACGTACGCTCCCCCTAAAGCGTTGTTGTACCCTCCCCTGGACCCTAAACCGTCCCCGTCCCCTAACCCTAACCCTAGTCCGAACCCTAACCATAACCCTTCCCCGAAGCCTGACCCTCACCCGTCCCCTAACCCTAACCCGTACGCTAACACTAACCCGCGCCCTCACACGTACGCTACCCCTAAAGCACTGTCGTACCCTCCCCTGGACCCTAAACCGTCCCCGTCCCCTAACCCTAACCCTAGCCCGAACCCTAACGCTAACCCTTCCCCGAAGCCTCACCCTCACCCGTCCCCTAATCCTAACCCGTACGCTAACACTAACCCGCGCCCTCACGCGTACGCTCCCCCTAAAGCGTTGTCGTACCCTCCCCTGGACCCTAAACCGTCCCCGTCCCCTAACCCTAACCCTAGCCCGAACCCTAACCCTAACACTTCCCCGAAGCCTGACCCTCACCCGTCCCCTAATCCTAACCCGTACGCTGACACTAACCCGCGCCCTCACACGTACGCTCCCCCTAAAGCGTTGTCGTACCCTCCCCTGGACCCTAAACCGTCCCCGTACCCTAACCCTAACCCTAGCCCGAACCCTAACCCTAACCCTTCCCCGAAGCCTGACACTCACCCGTCCCCTACTCCTAACCCGTACGCTAACACTAACCCGCGCCCTCACACGTACGCTCCCCCTAAAGCGTTGTCGTACCCTCCCCTGGACCCTAAACCGTCCCCGTCCCCTAACCCTAACCCTAGCCCAAACCCTAACCCTAACCCTTCCCCGAAGCCTGACCCTCACCCGTCCCCTAATCCTAACCCGTACGCTAACACTAACCCGCGCCCTCACCCGTACGCTCCCCCTAATGCGTTGTCGTACCCTCCCCTGGACCCTAAACCGTCCCCGTCCCCTAACCTTAACCCTAGCACGAACCCTAACCCTAACACTTCCCTGAAGCCTGATCCTCACCCGTCCCCTAATCCTAAACCGTACACGAACACTAACCCGCGCCCTCACGCGTACGCTCCCCCTAAAGCGTTGTCGTACCCTCCCCTGGACCCTAAACCGTCCCCGTCCCCTAACCCTAACCCTAGCCCGAACCCTAACCCTAAACCTTCCCCAAAGCCTGACCCTCACTCGTCCGCTAATCCTACCCCGTACGCTAACACTAACCCGCGCCCTCATGCGTACGCTCCCCCTAAAGCTTTGTCGTACCCTCCCCTGGACCCTAAACCGTCCCCGTCCCCTAACCCTAACCCTAGCCCGAACCATAACCCTAACCCTTCCCGGAAGCCTGACCATCACCCGTCCCCTAATCCTAACCCGTACGCTAACACTAACTCGCGCCCTCACGCATACGCTCCACCTAAAGCGTTGTCGTACCCTCCCCTGGACCCTAAACCGTCCCCGTCCCCTAACCCTAACCCTAGCCCGAACCCTAACCCTAACACTTCCCCGAAGCCTGACCCTCACCCGTCCCCTAATCCTAACCCGTACGCTAACACTAACCCGCGCCCTCCCACGTACGCTCCCCCTAAAGCGTTGTCGTACCCTCCCCTGGACCCTAAACCGTTCCCGTCCCCTAACCCTAACCCTAGCCCGAACCCAAAACCTAACCCTTCCCCGAAGCCTGACCCTCACCCGTCCCCTAATCCTAACCCGTACGCTAACACTAACCCGCGCCCTCACGCGTACGCTCCCCCTAAAGCGTTGTCGTACCCTCCCCTGGACCCTAAACCGTCCCCGTCCCCTAACCCTAACCCTAGCCCGAACCCTAACCCTAACCCTTCCCCGAAGCCTGACCCTCACCCGTCCCCTAACCCTAAACCGTATGCTAACACTAACCCGCGCCCTCACACGTACGCTCCCCCTAAAGCGTTGTCGTACCCTCCCCAAGACCCTAAACCGTCCCCATCCCCTAACCCTAACCCTAGACCGAACCCTAACCCTAACCCTTCCCCGAAGCCTGACCCTCACCCGTCCCCTAATCCTAACACGTACGCTAACACTAACCCGCTCTCTCACGGTTACGCTCCCCCTAAAGCATTGTGATACCCTCCCCTGGCCCCTAAACCGTCCCCGTCCCCTAACCCTAACCCTAGCCCGAACCCTAACCCTAACACTTCCCCGAAGCCTGACCCTCACCCGTCCCCTAATCCTAACCCGTACGCTAACACTAACCCGCGCCCTCACACGTACGCTCCCCCTAAAGCGTTGTTGTACCCTCCCCTGGACCCTAAACCGTCCACGTCCCCTAACCCTAACCCTAGCCCGAACCCTAACCCTAACCCTTCCCCGAAGCCTGACCCTCACCCGTCCCCTAACCCTAACCCGTACGCTAACACTAACCCGCGCCCTCACACGTACGCTACCCTAAAGCACTGTCGTACCCTCCCCTGGACCCTAAACCGTCCCCGTCCCCTAACCCTAACCCTAGCCCGAACCCTAACCCTAACCCTTCCCCGAAGCCTGACCCTCACCCGTCCCCTAATCCGAACCCGTACGCTAACACTAACCCGCGCCCTCACGCGTACGCCCCCCCAAAAGCGTTGTCGTACCCTCCCCTGGACCCTAAACCGTCCCCGTCCCCTAACCCTAACCCTAGCCCGAACCCTAACCCTAACACTTCCCCGAAGCCTGACCCTCACCCGTCCCCTAATCCTAACCCGTACGCTGACACTAACCCGCGCCCTCACACGTACGCTCCCCCTAAAGCGTTGTTGTACCCTTCCCTGGACCCTAAACCGTCCCCGTCCCCTAACCCTAACCCTAGCCCGAACCCTAACCCTAACCCTTCCCCGAAGCCTGACACTCACCCGTCCCCTACTCCTAACCCGTACGCTAACACTAACCCGCGCCCTCACACGTACGCTCTCCCTAAAGCGTTGTCGTAGCTTCCCCTGGACCCTAAACCGTCCCCGTCCCCTAACCCTAACCCTAGCCCGAACCCTAACCCTAACCCTTCCCCGAAGCCTGACCCTCACCCGTCCCCTAATCCTAACCCGTACGCTAACACTAACCCGCGCCCTCACACGTACGCTCCCCCTAAAGCGTTGTCGTACCCTCCCCTGGACCCTAAACCGTCCCCGTCCCATAACCCTAACCCTAGCCCGAACCCTAACGCTAACCCTTCCCCGAAGCCTGACCCTCACCCATCCCCTAATCCTAACCCGTACGCTAACACTAACCCGCGCCCTCACACGTACGCTCCCCCTAAAGCGTTGTCGTACCCTCCACTAGACCCTAAACCGTCCCCGTCCCCTAACCCTAACCCTAGCCCGAACCCTAACCCTAACACTTCCCCGAAGCCTGACCCTCACCCGTCCCCTAATCCTAACCCGTACGCTAACACTAACCAGCGCCCTCACACGTACGCTCCCGCTAAAGCGTTGTCGTACCCTCCCCTAGACCCTAAACCGTCCCCGTCCCCTAACCTTAACCCTAGCACGAACCCTAACCCTAACCCTTCCCCGAAGCCTGATTCTCACCCGTCCCCTAATCCTAACCCGTACGCTAACACTAACCCGCGCCCTCACACGTACGCTCCCCCTAAAGCGTTGTTATACCCTCCCCTGGACCCTAAACCGTCCCCGTCCCCTAACCCTAACCCTAGCACGAACCCTAAACCTAACCCTTCCCCGAAGCCTGACCTTCACCCGTCCCCTAACCCTAACCCGTACGCTAACACTAACCCGCGCCCTCACACGTACGCTACCCCTAAAGCACTGTCGTACCCTCCCCTGGACCCTAAACCGTCCCCGTCCCCTAACCCTAACCCTAGCCCGAACCCTAACCCTAACCCTTCCCCGAAGCCTGACCCTCACCCGTCCCCTAATCGTAACCCGTACGCTAACACTAACCCCCGCCCTCATGCGTATGCTCCCCCTAAAGCGTTGTCGTACCCTCCCCTGGACCCTAAACCGTCCCCGTCCCCTAACCCTAAGCCTAGCCCGAACCCTAACCCTAACACTTCCCCGAAGCCTGACCCTCACCCGTCCCCTAATCCTAACCCGTACGCTGACACTAACCCGCGCCCTCACACGTACGCTCCCCCTAAAGCGTTGTCGTACCCTCCCCTGGACCCTAAACCGTCCCCGTCCCCTGACCCTAACCCTAGCCCGAACCCTAACCCTAACCCTTTCCCGAAGCCTAACACTCACCTGTCCCCTACTCCTAACCCGTACGCTAACACTAACCCGCGCCCTCACACGTACGCTCCCCCTAAAGCGTTGTCGTACCCTCCCCTGGACCCTAAACCGTCCCCGTCCCCTAACCCTAACCCTAGCCCGAACCCTAACCCTAACCCTTCCCCGAAGCCTGACCCTCACCCGTCCCCTAATCCTAACCCGTACGCTAACACTAACCCGCGCCCTCACACGTACGCTCCCCCTAAAGCGTTGTCGTACCCTCTCCTGGATCCTAAACCTTCCCCGTCCCCTAACCCTAACCCTAGCCCGAACCCTAACCCTAACCTTTCCCCGAAGCCTGACCCTCACCCGTCCCCTAATCCTAACCTGTACGCTAACACTAACCCGTGCCCTCACGCGTGCGCTCCCCCTGAAGCGTTGTCGTACCCTCCTGTGGACCCTGAACCGTCCCCGTCCCCTAACCCTAACCCTAGCCCGAACCCTAACCCTAACCCTTCCCCGAATCATGACCCTCACCCGTCCCCTAATCCTAACCCATACGCTAACACTAACCCGCACCCTCACACGTACGCTGCCCCTAAAGTGTTGTCGTACCCTCCCCTGGACCCTAAACCGTCCCCGTCCCCTAACCCTAACCCTAGCCCGAACCCTAACCCTAACCCTTCCCCGAAGCCTGACCCTCACCCGTCCCCTAATCCTAACCCGTACGCTAACACTAACCCGCGCCCTCACACGTACGCTCCCCCTAAAGCGTTGTCGTAACCTCCCCTGGACCCTAAACCGTCCCCGTCCCCTAACTCTAACCCTAGCCCGAACCCTAACCTTAACCCTTCCCCGAAGCCTAACCCTCACCCGTCCCCTAACCCTGACCCGTACGCTAACACTAACCCGCGCCCTCACACGTACGCTCCCCCTAAAGCATTGTCGTACCCTCCCCTGGACCCTAAACCATCCCCGTCCCCTAACCCTAACCCTAGCCCGAACCCTAACCCTAACCCTTCCCCGAAGCCTGACCCTCACCCGTCCCATAATCCTAACCCGTACGCTAACACTAACCCGCGCCCTCACACGTACGCTCCCCCTAAAGCGTTGTCGTACCCTCCCATGGACCCTAAACCGTTCCCGTCCCCTAACCCTAACCCTAGCCCGAACCCTAACCCTAACACTTCCCCGAAGCCTGACCCTCACCCGTCCCCTAACCCTAACCCGTACGCTAACACTAACCCGCGCCCTCACACGTACGCTACCATTAAAGCACTGTCGTACCCTCCCCTGGACCCTAAACCGTCCCCGTCCCCTAACCCTAACCCTAGCCCGAACCCTAACCGTAACCCTTCCCCGAAGCCTGACCCTCACCCGTCCCATAATCCTAACCCGTACGCTAACACTAACCCGCGCCCTCACGCGTACGCTCCCCCTAAAGCGTTGTCGTACCCTCCCCTGGACCCTAAACCGTCCCCGTCCCCTAACCCTAACCCTAGCCCGAACCCTAACCCTAACACTTCCACGAAGCCTGACCCTCACCCGTCCCCTAATCCTAACCCGTATGCTGACACTAACCCGGGCCCTCACACGTACGCTCCCCCTAAAGCGTTGTCGTACCCTCCCCTGGACCCTAAACCGTCCCCGTCCCCTAATCCTAACCCTAGTCCGAACCCTAACCCTAACCCTTCCCCGAAGCCTGACCCTCACCCGTCCCCTAATCCTAACCCGTACGCTAACACTAACCCGCGCCCTCACACGTACGCTCCCGCTAAAGCGTTGTCGTACCCTCCCCTGGACCCTAAACCGTCCCCGTCCCCTAACCTTAACCCTAGCACGAACCCTAACCCTAACCCTTCCCCGAAGCCTGATTCTCACCCGTCCCCTAATCCTAAACCGTACGCTAACACTAACCCGCGCCCTCACGCGTACGCTCCCCCTAAAGCGTTGTCGTACCCTCCCCTGGACCCTAAACCGTCCCCGTCCCCTAAACCTAACCCTAGCCCGAACCCTATCCCTAACCCTTCCCCAAAGCCTGACCCTCACTCGTCCCCTAGTTCTACACCGTATGCTAACACTAACCTGCGCCCTCACGTGTACGCTCCCCCTAAAGCGCTGTCGTACCCTCCCCTGGACCCTAAACCGTCCCCGTCCCCTAACCCTAACCCTAGCCCGAACCCTAACCCTGACACTTCCCCGAAGCCTGACCCTCACCCGTCCCCTAATCCTAACCCGTACGCTAACACTAACCCGCGCCCTCACGCGTACGCTCCCCCTAAAGCGTTGTCGTACCCTCCCCTGGACCCTAAAGCGTCCCCGTCCCCTAACCCTAATCCTAGCCCGAACCATAACCCTAAACCTTCCCCAAAGCCTGACCCTCACTTGTCCCCTAATCCTACCCCGTACGCTAACACTAACCCGCGCCCTCATGCGTACGCTCCCCCTAAAGCGTTGTCGTACCCTCCCCTGGACCCTAAACCGTCCCCGTCCCCTAACCCTAACCCTAGCCCGAACCATAACCCTGACCCTTCTCCGAAGCCTGACCATCACCCGTCCCCTAATCCTAACCCGTACGCTAACAGTAACCCGCGCCCTCACGCGTACGCTCCACCTAAAGCGTTGTCGTACCCTCCCCTGGACCCTAAACCGGCCCCGTCCCCTAACCCTAACCCTAGCCTGAACCCTAACCCTAACCCTTCCCCGAAGCCTGACCCTCACCCGTCCCCTAATCCTAACCCGTACGCTAACACTAACCCGCGCCCTCACACGTACGCTCCCCCTAAAGCGTTGTCGTACCCTCTCCTGGATCCTAAATCGTCCCCGTCCCCTAACCCTAACCCTAGCCCGAACCCTAACCCTAACCTTTCCCCGAAGCCTGACCCTCACCCGTACCCTAATCCTAACCTGTACGCTAACACTAACCCGTGCCCTCAGACGTGCGCTCCCCCTGAAGCGTTGTCGTACCCTCCTGTGGACCCTGAACCGTCCCCGTCCCCTAACCCTAACCCTAGCCCGAACCCTAACCCTAACCCTTCCCCGAAGCCTGACCCTCACCCGTCCCCTAATCCTAACCCATACGCTAACACTAACCCGCACCCTCACACGTACGCTGCCCCTAAAGTGTTGTCGTACCCTCCCCTGGACCCTAAACCATCCCCGTCCCCTAACCCTAACCCTAGCCCGAACCCTAAGCCTAAAGCTTCCCCGAAGCCTGACCCTCACCCGTCCCCTAATCCTAAACCGTACGCTAACACTAACCCGCGCCCTCACACGTACGCTCCCCCTAAAGCGTTGTCGTACCCTCCCCTGGACCCTAAACCGTCCCCGTCCCCTAACCCTAACCCTAGACCGAACCCTAACCCTAACCCTTCCCCGAAGCCTGACCCTCACCCGTCCCATAATCCTAACCCGTACGCTAACACTAACCCGCGCCCTCACACGTACGCTCCCCCTAAAGCGTTGTCGTACCCTCCCCTGGACCCTAAACCGTCCCCGTCCCCTAACCCTTACCCGAGCCCGAACCCTAACCCTAACCCTTCCACGAAGCCTGACCCTCACCCGTCCCCTAATCCTAACCCGTACGCTAACACTAACCCGCGCCCTCACACGTACGCTCCCCCTAAAGCGTTGTCGTACCCTCCCCTGGACCCTAAACCGTTCCCGTCCCCTAACCCTAACCCTAGTCCGAACCCTAACCCTAACCCTTCCCCGAAGCCTGACCCTCACCCATCCCCTAATCCTAACCCGTACGCTAACACTAACCCGCGCCCTCACACGTACGCTCCTCCTAAAGCTTTGTCGTACCCTCCCCTGGACCCTAAACCGACCCCGTCCCCTAACCCTAACCCTAGCCCGAACCCTAACCCTAACACTTCCCCGAAGCCTGACCCTCACCCGTCCCCTAACCCTAACCCGTACGCTAACACTAACCCGCGCCCTCACACGTACGCTACCCCTAAAGCACTGTCGTACCCTCCCCTGGACCCTAAACCGTCCCCGTCCCCTAACCCTAACCCTAGCCCGAACCCTAACCCTAACCCTTCCCCGAAGCCTGACCCTCACCTGTCCCCTAATCCTAACCCGTACGCTAACACTAACCCGCGCCCTCACGCGTACGCTCCCCCTAAAGCATTGTCGTACCCTCCCCTGGACCCTAAACCGTCCCCGTCCCCTAACCCTAACCCTAGCCCGAACCCTAACCCTAACACTTCCCCGAAGCCTGACCCTCACCCGTCCCCTAATCCTAACCCGTATGCTGACACTAACCCGGGCCCTCACACGTAAGCTCCCCCTAAAGCGTTGTCGTACCCTCCCCTGGACCCTAAACCGTCCCCGTCCCCTAACCCTAACCCTAGCCCGAACCCTAACCCTAACCCTTCCCCAAAGCCTGACCCTCACCCGTCCCCTAATCCTAACCCGTACGCTAACACTAACCCGCGCCCTCACACGTACGCTCCCGCTAAAGCGTTGTCGTACCCTCCCCTGGACCCTAAACCGTCCCCGTCCCCTAACTTTAACCCTAGCACGAACCCTAACCCTAACCCTTCCCCGAAGCCTGATTCTCACCCGTCCCCTAATCCTAAACCGTACGCTAACACTAACCCGCGCCCTCACGCGTACGCTCCCCCTAAAGCGTTTTCGTACCCTCCCCTGGACCCTAAACCGTCCCCGTCCCCTAAACCTAACCCTAGCCCGAACCCTAACCCTAACCCTTCCCCAAAGCCTGACCCTCACTCGTCCCCTAGTTCTACCCCGTATGCTAACACTAACCCGCGCCCTCACGTGTACGCTCCCCCTAAAGCGCTGTCGTACCCTCCCCTGGACCCTAAACCGTCCCCGTCACCTAACCCTAACCCTAGCCCGAACCCTAACCCTGACACTTCCCCGAAGCCTGACCCTCACCCGTCCCCTAATCCTAACCCGTACGCTAACACTAACCCGCGCCCTCACGTGTACGCTCCCCCTAAAGCGTTGTCGTACCCTCCCCTGGACCCTAAAGCGTCCCCGTCCCCTAACTCTAACCCTAGCCCGAACCCTAACCCTAAAACTTCCCCAAAGCCTGACCCTCACTTGTCCCCTAATCCTACACCGTACGCTAACACTAACCCGCGCCCTCATGCGTACGCTCCCCCTAAAGCGTTGTCGTACCCTCCCCTGGACCCTAAACCGTCCGCGTCCCCTAACCCTAACCCTAGCCCGAACCATAACCCTGACCCTTCCCCGAAGCCTGACAATCACCCGTCCCCTAATCCTAATCCGTACGCTAACAGTAACCCGCGCCCTCACGCGTACGCTCCACCTAAAGCGTTGTCGTACCCTCACCTGGATCCTAAACCGTCCCCGTCCCCTAACCCTAACCCTAGCCCGAACCCTATCCCTAACCTTTCCCCGAAGCCTGACCCTCACCCGTACCCTAATCCTAACCTGTACGCTAACACTAACCCGTGCCCTCACACGTACGCTCCCCCTGAAGCGTTGTCGTACCCTCCTGTGGACCCTGAACCGTCCCCGTCCCCTAACCCTAACCCTAGCCCGAACCCTAACCCTAACCCTTCCCCGAAGCCTGACACTCACCCGTCCCCTAATCCTAACCCGTACGCTAACACTAACCCGCGCCCTCACACGTACGCTCCCCCTAAAGCGTTGTCGTACACTCCCCTGGACCCTAAACCGTCCCCGTCCCCTAACCCTAACCCTAGCCCGAACCCTAACCCTAACCCTTCCCCGAAGCCTGACACTCACCCGTCCTCTAATCCTAACCCGTACGCTAACACTAACCCGCGCCCTCACACGTACGCTCCCCCTAAAGCGTTGTCTTACCCTCCCCTGCACCCTAAACCGTCCCCGTCCCCTAACCCTAACCCTAGCCCGAACCCTAACCCTAACCCTTCCCCGAAGCCTGACCCTCACCCGTCCCCTAATCCTAACCCGTACGCTAACACTAACCAGCGCCCTCACGCGTACGCTCCCCCTAAAGCGTTGTCGTACCCTCCCCTGGACCCTAAAGCGTCCCCGTCCCCTAACCCTAACCCTAGCCCGAACCCTAACCCTAAAACTTCCCCAAAGCCTGACCCTCACTTGTCCCCTAATCCTACCCCGTACGCTAACACTAACCCGCGCCCTCATGCGTACGCTCCCCCTAAAGCGTTGTCGTACCCTCCCCTGGACCCTAAACCGTCCCCGTCCCCTAACCCTAACCCTAGCCCGACCCATAACCCTGACCCTTCCCCGAAGCCTGACCATCACCCGTCCCCTAATCCTAACACGTACGCTAACAGTAACCCGCGCCCTCACGCGTACGCTCCACCTAAAGCGTTGTCGTACCCTCTCCTGGATCCTAAACCGTCCCCGTCCCCTAACCCTAACCCTAGCCCGAACCCTATCCCTAACATTTCCCCGAAGCTTGACCCTCACCCGTACCCTAATCCTAACCTGTACGCTAACACTAACCCGTGCCCTCACACGTGCGCTCCCCCTGAAGCGTTGTCGTACCCTCCTGTGGACCCTGAACCGTCCCCGTCCCCTAACCCTAACCCTAGCCCGAACCCTAACCCTAACCCTTCCCCGAAGCCTGACCCTCACCCGTCCCCTAATCCTAACCCATACGCTAACACTAACCCGCACCCTCACACGTACGCTGCCCCTAAAGTGTTGTCGTACCCTCTCCTGGACCCTAAACCGTCCCCGTCCCCTAACCCTAACCCTAGCCCGAACCCTAACCCTAACCCTTCCCCGAAGCCTGACCCTCACCCGTCCCCTAATCCTAACCCGTACGCTAACACTAACCCGCGCCCTCACACGTACGCTCCCCCTAAAGCGTTGTCGTACCCTCCCATGGACCCTAAACCGTCCCCGTCCCCTAACCCTAACCCTAGCCCTAACCCTAACCCTAACCCTTCCCCGAAGCCTGACCCTCACCCGTCCCCTAATCCTAACCCGTACGCTAACACTAACCCGTGCCCTCACTCGTACGCTCCCCCTACAGCGTTGTCGTACCCTCCCCTGGACCCTAAACCGTCCCCGTCCCCTAACCCTAACCCTAGCCCGAACCCTAACCCTAACCCTTCCCCGAAGCCGGACCCTCACCCGTCCCATAATCCTAACCCGTACGCTAACACTAACCCGCGCCCTCACACGTACGCTCCCCCTAAAGCGTTGTCGTACCCTCCCCTGGACCCTAAACCGTCCCCGTTCCCTAACCCTAACCCTAGCCCGAACCCTAACCCTAACCCTTCCCCGAAGCCTGACCCTCACCCGTCCCCTAATCCTAACCCGTACGCTAACACTAATCCGCGCCCTCACGCGTACGCTCCCCCTTAAGCGTTATCGTACCCTCCCCTGGACCCTAAACCGTCCCCGTCCCCTAACCCTAACCCTAGCCCGAACCCTAAACCTAACCCTTCCACGAAGCCTGACCCTCACCCGTCCCCTAATCCTAACCCGTACGCTAACACTAACCCGCGCCCTCACACGTACGCTCCCCCTAAAGCGTTGTCGTGCCCTCCCCTGGACCCTAAACCGTCCCCGTCCCCTAACCCTAACCCTAGCCCGAAACCTAACCCTAACACTTCCCCGAAGCCTGACCCTCACCCATCCCCTAATAATAACCCGTACGCTAACACTAACCCGCGCCCTCACACGTACGCTCCCCCTATAGTGTTGTCGTACCCTCCCCTGGACCCTAAACCGTCCCCGTCCCCTAACCCTAACCCTAGCCCGAACCCTAACCCTAACCCTTCCCCGAAGCCTGACCCTCACCCGTCCCCTAATCCTAACCCGTACGCTAACACTAACCCGCGCCCTCACACGTACGCTCCCCCTAAAGCGTTGTCGTACCCTCCCCTGGACCCTAAACCGTCCCCGTCCCCTAACCCTTACCCTAGCCCGAACCCTAACCCTAACCCTTCCACGAAGCCTGACCCTCACCCGTCCCCTAATCCTAACCCGTACGCTAACACTAACCCACGCCCTCACACGTACGCTCCCCCTAAAGCGTTGTCGTACCCTCCCCTGGACCCTAAACCGTCCCCGTCCCCTAACCCTAACCCTAGTCCGAACCCTAACCCTAATCCTTCCCCGAAGCCTGACCCTCACCCATCCCCTAATCCTAACCTGTACGCTAACACTAACCCGCGCCCTCACACGTACGCTCCTCCTAAAGCGTTGTCGTACCCTCCCCTGGACCCTAAACCGTCCCCGTCCCCTAACCCTAACCCTAGCCCGAACCCTAACCCTAACACTTCCCCGAAGCCTGACCCTCACCCGTCCCCTAACCCTAACCCGTACGCTAACACTAACCCGCGCCCTCACACGTACGCTACCCCTAAAGCACTGTCGTACCCTCCCCTGGACCCTAAACCGTCCCCGTCCCCTAACCCTAACCCTAGCCCGAACCCTAACCCTAACCCTTCCCCGAAGCCTGACCCTCACCCGTCCCCTAATCCTAACCCGTACGCTAACACTAACCCGCGCCCTCACGCGTACGCTCCCCCTAAAGCGTTGTCGTTCCCTCCCCTGGACCCTAAACCGTCCCCGTCCCCTAACCCTAACCCTAGCCCGAACCCTAACCCTAACACTTGCCCGAAGCCTGACCCTCACCCGTCCCCTAATCCTAACCCGTATGCTGACACTAACCCGGGCCCTCACACGTACGCTCCCCCTAAAGCGTTGTCGTACCCTCCCCTGGACCCTAAACCGTCCCCGTCCCCTAACCCTAACCCTAGCCCGAACCCTAACCCTAACCATTCCCCGAAGCCTGACCCTCACCCGTCCCCTAATCCTAACCCGTACGCTAACACTAACCCGCGCCCTCACACGTACGCTCCCGCTAAAGCGTTGTCGTACCCTCCCCTGGACCCTAAACCGTCCCCGTCCCCTAACCTTAACCCTAGCACGAACCCTAACCCTAACCCTTCCCCGAAGCCTGATTCTCACCCGTCCCCTAATCCTAAACCGTACGCTAACACTAACCCGCGCCCTCACGCGTACGCTCCCCCTAAAGCGTTGTCGTACCCTCCCCTGGACCCTAAACTGTCCCCGTCCCCTAAACCTAACCCTAGCCCGAACCCTAACCCTAACCCTTCCCCAAAGCCTGACCCTCACTCGTCCCCTAGTTCTACCCCGTATGCTAACACTAACCCGCGCCCTCACGTGTACGCTCCCCCTAAAGCGCTGTCGTACCCTCCCCTGGACCCTAAACCGTCCCCGTCACGTAACCCTAACCCTAGCCCGAACCCTAACCCTGACACTTCCCCGAAGCCTGACCCTCACCCGTCCCCTAATCCTAACCCGTACGCTAACACTAACCCGCGCCCTCACGCGTACGCTCCCCCTAAAGCGTTGTCGTACCCTCCCCTGGACCCTAAAGCGTCCCCGTCCCCTAACCCTAACCCTAGCCCGAACCCTAACCCTAAACCTTCCCCAAAGCCTGACCCTCACTTGTCCCCTAATCCTACCCCGTACGCTAACACTAACCCACGCCCTCATGCATACGCTCCCCCTAAAGCGTTGTCGTACCCTCCCCTGGACCCTAAACCGTCCGCGTCCTTTAACCCTAACCCTAGCCCGAACCATAACCCTGACCCTTCCCCGAAGCCTGACAATCACCCGTCCCCTAATCCTAATCCGTACGCTAACAGTAACCCGCGCCCTCACGCGTACGCTCCACCTAAAGCGTTGTCGTACCCTCTCCTGGATCCTAAACCGTCCCCGTCCCCTAACCCTAACCCTAGCCCGAACCCTATCCCTAACCTTTCCCCGAAGCCTGACCCTCACCCGTACCCTAATCCTAACCTGTACGCTAACACTAACCCGTGCCCTCACACGTGCACTCCCCCTGAAGCGTTGTCGTACCCTCCTGTGGACCCTGAACCGTCCCCGTCCCCTAACCCTAACCCTAGCCCGAACCCTAACCCTAACCCTTCCCCGAAGCCTGACACTCACCCGTCCCCTAATCCTATCCCATACGCTAACACTAACCCGCACCCTCACACGTACGCTGCCCCTAAAGTGTTGTCGTACCCTCCCCAGGACCCTAAACCGTCCCCGTCCCCTAACCCTAACCCTAGCCCGAACCCTAACCCTAACCCTTCCCCGAAGCCTGACACTCACCCGTCCCCTAATCCTATCCCATACGCTAACACTAACCCGCGCCCTCACACGTACGCTACCCCTAAAGCGTTGTCGTACCCTCCCCTGGACCCTAAACCATCCCCGTCCCCTAACCCTAACCCTAGCCCGAACCCTAACCCTAACCCTTCCCCGAAGCCTGACCCTCACCCGTCCTCTAATCCTTACCCGTACGCTAACACTAACCCGCGCCCTCACACGTACGCTCCCCCTAAAGCGTTGTCTTACCCTCCCCTGGACCCTAAACCGTCCCCGTCCCCTAACCCTAACCCTAGCCCAAACCCTAACCCTAACCCTTCCCCGAAGCCTGACCCTCACCCGTCCCCTAATCCTAACCCGTACGCTAACACTAACCCGCGCCCTCACACGTACGCTCCCGCTAAAGCGTTGTCGTACCCTCCCCTGGACCCTAAACCGTCCCCGTCCCCTAAACCTAACCCTAGCCCGAACCCTAACCCTAACCCTTCCCCAAAGCCTGACCCTCACTCGTCCCCTAGTTCTACCCCGTATGCTAACACTAACCCGCGCCCTCACGTGTATGCTCCCCCTAAAGCGCTGTCGTACCCTCCTCTGGACCCTAAACTGTCCCCGTCCCCTAACCCTAACCCTAGCCCGAACCCTAACCCTGACACTTCCCCGAAGCCTGACCCTCACCCGTCCCCTAATCCTAACCCGTACGCTAACACTAACCCGCGCCCTCACGCGTACGCTCCCCCTAAAGCGTTGTCGTACCCTCCCCTGGACCCTAAAGCGTCCCCGTCCCCTAACCCTAACCCTAGCCCGAACCCTAACCCTAAACCTTCCCCAAAGCCTGACCCTCACTTGTCCCCTAATCCTACCCCGTACGCTAACACTAACCCGCGCCCTCATGCGTACGCTCCCCCTAAAGCGTTGTCGTACCCTCCCCTGGACCCTAAACCGTCCGCGTCCCCTAACCCTAACCCTAGCCCGAACCATAACCCTGACCCTTCCCCGAAGCCTGACAATCACCCGTCCCCTAATCCTAATCCGTACGCTAACAGTAACCCGCGCCCTCACGCGTACTCTCCACCTAAAGCGTTGTCGTACCCTCTCCTGGATCCTAAACCGTCCCCGTCCCCTAACCCTAACCCTAGCCCGAACCCTATCCCTAACCTTTCCCCGAAGCCTGACCCTCACCCGTACCCTAATCCTAACCTGTACGCTAACACTAACCCGTGCCCTCACACGTGCACTCCCCCTGAAGTGTTGTCGTACCCTCCTGTGGACCCTGAACCGTCCCCGTCCCCTAACCCTAACCCTAGCCTGAACCCTAACCCTAACCCTTCCCCGAAGCCTGACCCTCACCCGTCCCCTAATCCTATCCCATACGCTAACACTAACCCGCACCCTCACACGTACGCTGCCCCTAAAGTGTTGTCGTACCCTCCCCTGGACCCTAAACCGTCCCCGTCCCCTAACCCTAACCCTAGCCCGAACCCTAACCCTAACCCTTCCCCGAAGCCTGACACTCACCCGTCCCCTAATCCTAACCCGTACGCTAACACTAACCCGCGCCCTCACACGTACGCTCCCCCTAAAGCGTTGTCGTACCCTCCCCTGGACCCTAAACCGTCCCCGTCCCCTAACCCTAACCCTAGCCCGAACCCTAACCTTAACCCTTCCCCGAAGCCTAACCCTCACCAGTCCCCTAACCCTAACCCGTACGCTAACACTAACCCGCTCCCTCACACGTACGCTACCCCTAAAGCGTTGTCGTACCCTCCCCTGGACCCTAAACCATCCCCGACCCCTAACCCTAACCCTAGCCCGAACCCTAACCCTAACCCTTCCCCGAAGCCTGACCCTCACCCGTCCTCTAATCCTAACCCGTACGCTAACACTAACCCGCGCCCTCACACGTACGCTCCCCCTAAAGCGTTGGCTTACCCTCCCCTGGACCCTAAACCGTCCCCGTCCCCTAACCCTAACCCTAGCCCGAACCCTAACCCTAACCCTTCCCCGAAGCCTGACCCTCACCCGTCCCCTAATCCTAACCCGTACGCTAACACTAACCTGCGTCCTCACGCGTACGCTCCCCCTAAAGCGTTGTCGTACCCTCCCCTGGACCCTAAAGCGTCCCCGTCCCCTAACCCTAACCCTAGCCCGAACCCTAACCCTAAAACTTCCCCAAAGCCTGACCCTCACTTGTCCCCTAATCCTACCCCGTACGCTAACACTAACCCGCGCCCTCATGCGTACGCTCCCCCTAAAGCGTTGTCGTACCCTCCCCTGGACCCTAAACCGTCCCCGTCCCCTAACCCTAACCCTAGCCCGAACCATAACCCTGACCCTTCCCCGAAGCCTGACCATCACCCGTCCCCTAATCCTAACCCGTACGCTAACAGTAACCCGCGCCCTCACGCGTACGCTCCACCTAAAGCGTTGTCGTACCCTCTCCTGGATCCTAAACCGTCCCCGTCCCCTAACCCTAACCCTAGCCCGAACCCTATCCCGAACCTTTCCCCGAAGCCTGACCCTCACCCGTACCCTAATCCTAACCTGTACGTTAACACTAACCCGTGCCCTCACACGTGCGCTCCCCCTGAAGCGTTGTCGTACCCTCCTGTGGACCCTGAACCGTCCCCGTCCCCTAACCCTAACCCTAGCCCGAACCCTAACCCTAACCCTTCCCCGAAGCCTGACCCTCACCCGTCCTCTAATCCTAACCCGTACGCTAACACTAACCCGCGCCCTCACACGTACGCTCCCCCTAAAGCGTTGTCGTACCCTCCCCTGGACCCTAAACCGTCCCCGTCCCCTAACCCTAACCCTAGCCCGAACCCTAACCCTAACCCTTCCCCGAAGCCTGACCCTCACCCGTCCCATAATCCTAACCCGTACGCTAACACTAACCCGCGCCCTCACACGTACGCTCCCCCTAAAGCGTTGTCGTACCCTCCCATGGACCCTAAACCGTTCCCGTCCCCTAACCCTAACCCTAGCCCGAACCCTAACCCTAACACTTCCCCGAAGCCTGACCCTCACCCGTCCCCTAACCCTAACCCGTACGCTAACACTAACCCGCGCCCTCACACGTACGCTACCATTAAAGCACTGTCGTACCCTCCCCTGGACCCTAAACCGTCCCCGTCCCCTAACCCTAACCCTAGCCCGAACCCTAACCGTAACCCTTCCCCGAAGCCTGACCCTCACCCGTCCCATAATCCTAACCCGTACGCTAACACTAACCCGCGCCCTCACGCGTACGCTCCCCCTAAAGCGTTGTCGTACCCTCCCCTGGACCCTAAACCGTCCCCGTCCCCTAACCCTAACCCTAGCCCGAACCCTAACCCTAACACTTCCACGAAGCCTGACCCTCACCCGTCCCCTAATCCTAACCCGTATGCTGACACTAACCCGGGCCCTCACACGTACGCTCCCCCTAAAGCGTTGTCGTACCCTCCCCTGGACCCTAAACCGTCCCCGTCCCCTAATCCTAACCCTAGCCCGAACCCTAACCCTAACCCTTCCCCGAAGCCTGACCCTCACCCGTCCCCTAATCCTAACCCGTACGCTAACACTAACCCGCGCCCTCACACGTACGCTCCCGCTAAAGCGTTGTCGTACCCTCCCCTGGACCCTAAACCGTCCCCGTCCCCTAACCTTAACCCTAGCACGAACCCTAACCCTAACCCTTCCCCGAAGCCTGATTCTCACCCGTCCCCTAATCCTAAACCGTACGCTAACACTAACCCGCGCCCTCACGCGTACGCTCCCCCTAAAGCGTTGTCGTACCCTCCCCTGGACCCTAAACCGTCCCCGTCCCCTAAACCTAACCCTAGCCCGAACCCTATCCCTAACCCTTCCCCAAAGCCTGACCCTCACTCGTCCCCTAGTTCTACACCGTATGCTAACACTAACCTGCGCCCTCACGTGTACGCTCCCCCTAAAGCGCTGTCGTACCCTCCCCTGGACCCTAAACCGTCCCCGTCCCCTAACCCTAACCCTAGCCCGAACCCTAACCCTGACACTTCCCCGAAGCCTGACCCTCACCCGTCCCCTAATCCTAACCCGTACGCTAACACTAACCCGCGCCCTCACGCGTACGCTCCCCCTAAAGCGTTGTCGTACCCTCCCCTGGACCCTAAAGCGTCCCCGTCCCCTAACCCTAATCCTAGCCCGAACCATAACCCTAAACCTTCCCCAAAGCCTGACCCTCACTTGTCCCCTAATCCTACCCCGTACGCTAACACTAACCCGCGCCCTCATGCGTACGCTCCCCCTAAAGCGTTGTCGTACCCTCCCCTGGACCCTAAACCGTCCCCGTCCCCTAACCCTAACCCTAGCCCGAACCATAACCCTGACCCTTCTCCGAAGCCTGACCATCACCCGTCCCCTAATCCTAACCCGTACGCTAACAGTAACCCGCGCCCTCACGCGTACGCTCCACCTAAAGCGTTGTCGTACCCTCCCCTGGACCCTAAACCGGCCCCGTCCCCTAACCCTAACCCTAGCCTGAACCCTAACCCTAACCCTTCCCCGAAGCCTGACCCTCACCCGTCCCCTAATCCTAACCCGTACGCTAACACTAACCCGCGCCCTCACACGTACGCTCCCCCTAAAGCGTTGTCGTACCCTCTCCTGGATCCTAAATCGTCCCCGTCCCCTAACCCTAACCCTAGCCCGAACCCTAACCCTAACCTTTCCCCGAAGCCTGACCCTCACCCGTACCCTAATCCTAACCTGTACGCTAACACTAACCCGTGCCCTCAGACGTGCGCTCCCCCTGAAGCGTTGTCGTACCCTCCTGTGGACCCTGAACCGTCCCCGTCCCCTAACCCTAACCCTAGCCCGAACCCTAACCCTAACCCTTCCCCGAAGCCTGACCCTCACCCGTCCCCTAATCCTAACCCATACGCTAACACTAACCCGCACCCTCACACGTACGCTGCCCCTAAAGTGTTGTCGTACCCTCCCCTGGACCCTAAACCATCCCCGTCCCCTAACCCTAACCCTAGCCCGAACCCTAAGCCTAAAGCTTCCCCGAAGCCTGACCCTCACCCGTCCCCTAATCCTAAACCGTACGCTAACACTAACCCGCGCCCTCACACGTACGCTCCCCCTAAAGCGTTGTCGTACCCTCCCCTGGACCCTAAACCGTCCCCGTCCCCTAACCCTAACCCTAGACCGAACCCTAACCCTAACCCTTCCCCGAAGCCTGACCCTCACCCGTCCCATAATCCTAACCCGTACGCTAACACTAACCCGCGCCCTCACACGTACGCTCCCCCTAAAGCGTTGTCGTACCCTCCCCTGGACCCTAAACCGTCCCCGTCCCCTAACCCTTACCCGAGCCCGAACCCTAACCCTAACCCTTCCACGAAGCCTGACCCTCACCCGTCCCCTAATCCTAACCCGTACGCTAACACTAACCCGCGCCCTCACACGTACGCTCCCCCTAAAGCGTTGTCGTACCCTCCCCTGGACCCTAAACCGTTCCCGTCCCCTAACCCTAACCCTAGTCCGAACCCTAACCCTAACCCTTCCCCGAAGCCTGACCCTCACCCATCCCCTAATCCTAACCCGTACGCTAACACTAACCCGCGCCCTCACACGTACGCTCCTCCTAAAGCTTTGTCGTACCCTCCCCTGGACCCTAAACCGACCCCGTCCCCTAACCCTAACCCTAGCCCGAACCCTAACCCTAACACTTCCCCGAAGCCTGACCCTCACCCGTCCCCTAACCCTAACCCGTACGCTAACATTAACCCGCGCCCTCACACGTACGCTACCCCTAAAGCACTGTCGTACCCTCCCCTGGACCCTAAACCGTCCCCGTCCCCTAACCCTAACCCTAGCCCGAACCCTAACCCTAACCCTTCCCCGAAGCCTGACCCTCACCCGTCCCCTAATCCTAACCCGTACGCTAACACTAACCCGCGCCCTCACGCGTACGCTCCCCCTAAAGCATTGTCGTACCCTCCCCTGGACCCTAAACCGTCCCCGTCCCCTAACCCTAACCCTAGCCCGAACCCTAACCCTAACACTTCCCCGAAGCCTGACCCTCACCCGTCCCCTAATCCTAACCCGTATGCTGACACTAACCCGGGCCCTCACACGTAAGCTCCCCCTAAAGCGTTGTCGTACCCTCCCCTGGACCCTAAACCGTCCCCGTCCCCTAACCCTAACCCTAGCCCGAACCCTAACCCTAACCCTTCCCCGAAGCCTGACCCTCACCCGTCCCCTAATCCTAACCCGTACGCTAACACTAACCCGCGCCCTCACACGTACGCTCCCGCTAAAGCGTTGTCGTACCCTCCCCTGGACCCTAAACCGTCCCCGTCCCCTAACTTTAACCCTAGCACGAACCCTAACCCTAACCCTTCCCCGAAGCCTGATTCTCACCCGTCCCCTAATCCTAAACCGTACGCTAACACTAACCCGCGCCCTCACGCGTACGCTCCCCCTAAAGCGTTTTCATACCCTCCCCTGGACCCTAAACCGTCCCCGTCCCCTAAACCTAACCCTAGCCCGAACCCTAACCCTAACCCTTCCCCAAAGCCTGACCCTCACTCGTCCCCTAGTTCTACCCCGTATGCTAACACTAACCCGCGCCCTCACGTGTACGCTCCCCCTAAAGCGCTGTCGTACCCTCCCCTGGACCCTAAACCGTCCCCGTCACCTAACCCTAACCCTAGCCCGAACCCTAACCCTGACACTTCCCCGAAGCCTGACCCTCACCCGTCCCCTAATCCTAACCCGTACGCTAACACTAACCCGCGCCCTCACGTGTACGCTCCCCCTAAAGCGTTGTCGTACCCTCCCCTGGACCCTAAAGCGTCCCCGTCCCCTAACTCTAACCCTAGCCCGAACCCTAACCCTAAAACTTCCCCAAAGCCTGACCCTCACTTGTCCCCTAATCCTACACCGTACGCTAACACTAACCCGCGCCCTCATGCGTACGCTCCCCCTAAAGCGTTGTCGTACCCTCCCCTGGACCCTAAACCGTCCGCGTCCCCTAACCCTAACCCTAGCCCGAACCATAACCCTGACCCTTCCCCGAAGCCTGACAATCACCCGTCCCCTAATCCTAATCCGTACGCTAACAGTAACCCGCGCCCTCACGCGTACGCTCCACCTAAAGCGTTGTCGTACCCTCACCTGGATCCTAAACCGTCCCCGTCCCCTAACCCTAACCCTAGCCCGAACCCTATCCCTAACCTTTCCCCGAAGCCTGACCCTCACCCGTACCCTAATCCTAACCTGTACGCTAACACTAACCCGTGCCCTCACACGTACGCTCCCCCTGAAGCGTTGTCGTACCCTCCTGTGGACCCTGAACCGTCCCCGTCCCCTAACCCTAACCCTAGCCCGAACCCTAACCCTAACCCTTCCCCGAAGCCTGACACTCACCCGTCCCCTAATCCTAACCCGTACGCTAACACTAACCCGCGCCCTCACACGTACGCTCCCCCTAAAGCGTTGTCGTACACTCCCCTGGACCCTAAACCGTCCCCGTCCCCTAACCCTAACCCTAGCCCGAACCCTAACCCTAACCCTTCCCCGAAGCCTGACACTCACCCGTCCTCTAATCCTAACCCGTACGCTAACACTAACCCGCGCCCTCACACGTACGCTCCCCCTAAAGCGTCGTCTTACCCTCCCCTGCACCCTAAACCGTCCCCGTCCCCTAACCCTAACCCTAGCCCGAACCCTAACCCTAACCCTTCCCCGAAGCCTGACCCTCACCCGTCCCCTAATCCTAACCCGTACGCTAACACTAACCAGCGCCCTCACGCGTACGCTCCCCCTAAAGCGTTGTCGTACCCTCCCCTGGACCCTAAAGCGTCCCCGTCCCCTAACCCTAACCCTAGCCCGAACCCTAACCCTAAAACTTCCCCAAAGCCTGACCCTCACTTGTCCCCTAATCCTACCCCGTACGCTAACACTAACCCGCGCCCTCATGCGTACGCTCCCCCTAAAGCGTTGTCGTACCCTCCCCTGGACCCTAAACCGTCCCCGTCCCCTAACCCTAACCCTAGCCCGACCCATAACCCTGACCCTTCCCCGAAGCCTGACCATCACCCGTCCCCTAATCCTAACCCGTACGCTAACAGTAACCCGCGCCCTCACGCGTACGCTCCACCTAAAGCGTTGTCGTACCCTCTCCTGGATCCTAAACCGTCCCCGTCCCCTAACCCTAACCCTAGCCCGAACCCTATCCCTAACATTTCCCCGAAGCTTGACCCTCACCCGTACCCTAATCCTAACCTGTACGCTAACACTAACCCGTGCCCTCACACGTGCGCTCCCCCTGAAGCGTTGTCGTACCCTCCTGTGGACCCTGAACCGTCCCCGTCCCCTAACCCTAACCCTAGCCCGAACCCTAACCCTAACCCTTCCCCGAAGCCTGACCCTCACCCGTCCCCTAATCCTAACCCATACGCTAACACTAACCCGCACCCTCACACGTACGCTGCCCCTAAAGTGTTGTCGTACCCTCTCCTGGACCCTAAACCGTCCCCGTCCCCTAACCCTAACCCTAGCCCGAACCCTAACCCTAACCCTTCCCCGAAGCCTGACCCTCACCCGTCCCCTAATCCTAACCCGTACGCTAACACTAACCCGCGCCCTCACACGTACGCTCCCCCTAAAGCGTTGTCGTACCCTCCCATGGACCCTAAACCGTCCCCGTCCCCTAACCCTAACCCTAGCCCTAACCCTAACCCTAACCCTTCCCCGAAGCCTGACCCTCACCCGTCCCCTAATCCTAACCCGTACGCTAACACTAACCCGTGCCCTCACTCGTACGCTCCCCCTACAGCGTTGTCGTACCCTCCCCTGGACCCTAAACCGTCCCCGTCCCCTAACCCTAACCCTAGCCCGAACCCTAACCCTAACCCTTCCCCGAAGCCGGACCCTCACCCGTCCCATAATCCTAACCCGTACGCTAACACTAACCCGCGCCCTCACACGTACGCTCCCCCTAAAGCGTTGTCGTACCCTCCCCTGGACCCTAAACCGTCCCCGTTCCCTAACCCTAACCCTAGCCCGAACCCTAACCCTAACCCTTCCCCGAAGCCTGACCCTCACCCGTCCCCTAATCCTAACCCGTACGCTAACACTAATCCGCGCCCTCACGCGTACGCTCCCCCTTAAGCGTTATCGTACCCTCCCCTGGACCCTAAACCGTCCCCGTCCCCTAACCCTAACCCTAGCCCGAACCCTAAACCTAACCCTTCCACGAAGCCTGACCCTCACCCGTCCCCTAATCCTAACCCGTACGCTAACACTAACCCGCGCCCTCACACGTATGCTCCCCCTAAAGCGTTGTCGTGCCCTCCCCTGGACCCTAAACCGTCCCCGTCCCCTAACCCTAACCCTAGCCCGAAACCTAACCCTAACACTTCCCCGAAGCCTGACCCTCACCCATCCCCTAATAATAACCCGTACGCTAACACTAACCCGCGCCCTCACACGTACGCTCCCCCTATAGTGTTGTCGTACCCTCCCCTGGACCCTAAACCGTCCCCGTCCCCTAACCCTAACCCTAGCCCGAACCCTAACCCTAACCCTTCCCCGAAGCCTGACCCTCACCCGTCCCCTAATCCTAACCCGTACGCTAACACTAACCCGCGCCCTCACACGTACGCTCCCCCTAAAGCGTTGTCGTACCCTCCCCTGGACCCTAAACCGTCCCCGTCCCCTAACCCTTACCCTAGCCCGAACCCTAACCCTAACCCTTCCACGAAGCCTGACCCTCACCCGTCCCCTAATCCTAACCCGTACGCTAACACTAACCCACGCCCTCACACGTACGCTCCCCCTAAAGCGTTGTCGTACCCTCCCCTGGACCCTAAACCGTCCCCGTCCCCTAACCCTAACCCTAGTCCGAACCCTAACCCTAATCCTTCCCCGAAGCCTGACCCTCACCCATCCCCTAATCCTAACCTGTACGCTAACACTAACCCGCGCCCTCACACGTACGCTCCTCCTAAAGCGTTGTCGTACCCTCCCCTGGACCCTAAACCGTCCCCGTCCCCTAACCCTAACCCTAGCCCGAACCCTAACCCTAACACTTCCCCGAAGCCTGACCCTCACCCGTCCCCTAACCCTAACCCGTACGCTAACACTAACCCGCGCCCTCACACGTACGCTACCCCTAAAGCACTGTCGTACCCTCCCCTGGACCCTAAACCGTCCCCGTCCCCTAACCCTAACCCTAGCCCGAACCCTAACCCTAACCCTTCCCCGAAGCCTGACCCTCACCCGTCCCCTAATCCTAACCCGTACGCTAACACTAACCCGCGCCCTCACGCGTACGCTCCCCCTAAAGCGTTGTCGTTCCCTCCCCTGGACCCTAAACCGTCCCCGTCCCCTAACCCTAACCCTAGCCCGAACCCTAACCCTAACACTTGCCCGAAGCCTGACCCTCTCCCGTCCCCTAATCCTAACCCGTATGCTGACACTAACCCGGGCCCTCACACGTACGCTCCCCCTAAAGCGTTGTCGTACCCTCCCCTGGACCCTAAACCGTCCCCGTCCCCTAACCCTAACCCTAGCCCGAACCCTAACCCTAACCATTCCCCGAAGCCTGACCCTCACCCGTCCCCTAATCCTAACCCGTACGCTAACACTAACCCGCGCCCTCACACGTACGCTCCCGCTAAAGCGTTGTCGTACCCTCCCCTGGACCCTAAACCGTCCCCGTCCCCTAACCTTAACCCTAGCACGAACCCTAACCCTAACCCTTCCCCGAAGCCTGATTCTCACCCGTCCCCTAATCCTAAACCGTACGCTAACACTAACCCGCGCCCTCACGCGTACGCTCCCCCTAAAGCGTTGTCGTACCCTCCCCTGGACCCTAAACTGTCCCCGTCCCCTAAACCTAACCCTAGCCCGAACCCTAACCCTAACCCTTCCCCAAAGCCTGACCCTCACTCGTCCCCTAGTTCTACCCCGTATGCTAACACTAACCCGCGCCCTCACGTGTACGCTCCCCCTAAAGCGCTGTCGTACCCTCCCCTGGACCCTAAACCGTCCCCGTCACGTAACCCTAACCCTAGCCCGAACCCTAACCCTGACACTTCCCCGAAGCCTGACCCTCACCCGTCCCCTAATCCTAACCCGTACGCTAACACTAACCCGCGCCCTCACGCGTACGCTCCCCCTAAAGCGTTGTCGTACCCTCCCCTGGACCCTAAAGCGTCCCCGTCCCCTAACCCTAACCCTAGCCCGAACCCTAACCCTAAACCTTCCCCAAAGCCTGACCCTCACTTGTCCCCTAATCCTACCCCGTACGCTAACACTAACCCACGCCCTCATGCATACGCTCCCCCTAAAGCGTTGTCGTACCCTCCCCTGGACCCTAAACCGTCCGCGTCCTTTAACCCTAACCCTAGCCCGAACCATAACCCTGACCCTTCCCCGAAGCCTGACAATCACCCGTCCCCTAATCCTAATCCGTACGCTAACAGTAACCCGCGCCCTCACGCGTACGCTCCACCTAAAGCGTTGTCGTACCCTCTCCTGGATCCTAAACCGTCCCCGTCCCCTAACCCTAACCCTAGCCCGAACCCTATCCCTAACCTTTCCCCGAAGCCTGACCCTCACCCGTACCCTAATCCTAACCTGTACGCTAACACTAACCCGTGCCCTCACACGTGCACTCCCCCTGAAGCGTTGTCGTACCCTCCTGTGGACCCTGAACCGTCCCCGTCCCCTAACCCTAACCCTAGCCCGAACCCTAACCCTAACCCTTCCCCGAAGCCTGACACTCACCCGTCCCCTAATCCTATCCCATACGCTAACACTAACCCGCACCCTCACACGTACGCTGCCCCTAAAGTGTTGTCGTACCCTCCCCAGGACCCTAAACCGTCCCCGTCCCCTAACCCTAACCCTAGCCCGAACCCTAACCCTAACCCTTCCCCGAAGCCTGACACTCACCCGTCCCCTAATCCTATCCCATACGCTAACACTAACCCGCGCCCTCACACGTACGCTACCCCTAAAGCGTTGTCGTACCCTCCCCTGGACCCTAAACCATCCCCGTCCCCTAACCCTAACCCTAGCCCGAACCCTAACCCTAACCCTTCCCCGAAGCCTGACCCTCACCCGTCCTCTAATCCTAACCCGTACGCTAACACTAACCCGCGCCCTCACACGTACGCTCCCCCTAAAGCGTTGTCTTACCCTCCCCTGGACCCTAAACCGTCCCCGTCCCCTAACCCTAACCCTAGCCCAAACCCTAACCCTAACCCTTCCCCGAAGCCTGACCCTCACCCGTCCCCTAATCCTAACCCGTACGCTAACACTAACCCGCGCCCTCACACGTACGCTCCCGCTAAAGCGTTGTCGTACCCTCCCCTGGACCCTAAACCGTCCCCGTCCCCTAACCTTAACCCTAGCACGAACCCTAACCCTAACCCTTCCCCGAAGCCTGATTCTCACCCGTCCCCTAATCCTAAACCGTACGCTAACACTAACCCGCGCCCTCACGCGTACGCTCCCCCTAAAGCGTTGTCGTACCCTCCCCTGGACCCTAAACCGTCCCCGTCCCCTAAACCTAACCCTAGCCCGAACCCTAACCCTAACCCTTCCCCAAAGCCTGACCCTCACTCGTCCCCTAGTTCTACCCCGTATGCTAACACTAACCCGCGCCCTCACGTGTATGCTCCCCCTAAAGCGCTGTCGTACCCTCCTCTGGACCCTAAACTGTCCCCGTCCCCTAACCCTAACCCTAGCCCGAACCCTAACCCTGACACTTCCCCGAAGCCTGACCCTCACCCGTCCCCTAATCCTAACCCGTACGCTAACACTAACCCGCGCCCTCACGCGTACGCTCCCCCTAAAGCATTGTCGTACCCTCCCCTGGACCCTAAAGCGTCCCCGTCCCCTAACCCTAACCCTAGCCCGAACCCTAACCCTAAACCTTCCCCAAAGCCTGACCCTCACTTGTCCCCTAATCCTACCCCGTACGCTAACACTAACCCGCGCCCTCATGCGTACGCTCCCCCTAAAGCGTTGTCGTACCCTCCCCTGGACCCTAAACCGTCCGCGTCCCCTAACCCTAACCCTAGCCCGAACCATAACCCTGACCCTTCCCCGAAGCCTGACAATCACCCGTCCCCTAATCCTAATCCGTACGCTAACAGTAACCCGCGCCCTCACGCGTACTCTCCACCTAAAGCGTTGTCGTACCCTCTCCTGGATCCTAAACCGTCCCCGTCCCCTAACCCTAACCCTAGCCCGAACCCTATCCCTAACCTTTCCCCGAAGCCTGACCCTCACCCGTACCCTAATCCTAACCTGTACGCTAACACTAACCCGTGCCCTCACACGTGCACTCCCCCTGAAGTGTTGTCGTACCCTCCTGTGGACCCTGAACCGTCCCCGTCCCCTAACCCTAACCCTAGCCTGAACCCTAACCCTAACCCTTCCCCGAAGCCTGACCCTCACCCGTCCCCTAATCCTATCCCATACGCTAACACTAACCCGCACCCTCACACGTACGCTGCCCCTAAAGTGTTGTCGTACCCTCCCCTGGACCCTAAACCGTCCCCGTCCCCTAACCCTAACCCTAGCCCGAACCCTAACCCTAACCCTTCCCCGAAGCCTGACACTCACCCGTCCCCTAATCCTAACCCGTACGCTAACACTAACCCGCGCCCTCACACGTACGCTCCCCCTAAAGCGTTGTCGTACCCTCCCCTGGACCCTAAACCGTCCCCGTCCCCTAACCCTAACCCTAGCCCGAACCCTAACCTTAACCCTTCCCCGAAGCCTAACCCTCACCAGTCCCCTAACCCTAACCCGTACGCTAACACTAACCCGCTCCCTCACACGTACGCTACCCCTAAAGCGTTGTCGTACCCTCCCCTGGACCCTAAACCATCCCCGACCCCTAACCCTAACCCTAGCCCGAACCCTAACCCTAACCCTTCCCCGAAGCCTGACCCTCACCCGTCCTCTAATCCTAACCCGTACGCTAACACTAACCCGCGCCCTCACACGTACGCTCCCCCTAAAGCGTTGTCTTACCCTCCCCTGGACCCTAAACCGTCCCCGTCCCCTAACCCTAACCCTAGCCCGAACCCTAACCCTAACCCTTCCCCGAAGCCTGACCCTCACCCGTCCCCTAATCCTAACCCGTACGCTAACACTAACCTGCGTCCTCACGCGTACGCTCCCCCTAAAGCGTTGTCGTACCCTCCCCTGGACCCTAAAGCGTCCCCGTCCCCTAACCCTAACCCTAGCCCGAACCCTAACCCTAAAACTTCCCCAAAGCCTGACCCTCACTTGTCCCCTAATCCTACCCCGTACGCTAACACTAACCCGCGCCCTCATGCGTACGCTCCCCCTAAAGCGTTGTCGTACCCTCCCCTGGACCCTAAACCGTCCCCGTCCCCTAACCCTAACCCTAGCCCGAACCATAACCCTGACCCTTCCCCGAAGCCTGACCATCACCCGTCCCCTAATCCTAACCCGTACGCTAACAGTAACCCGCGCCCTCACGCGTACGCTCCACCTAAAGCGTTGTCGTACCCTCTCCTGGATCCTAAACCGTCCCCGTCCCCTAACCCTAACCATAGCCCGAACCCTATCCCGAACCTTTCCCCGAAGCCTGACCCTCACCCGTACCCTAATCCTAACCTGTACGTTAACACTAACCCGTGCCCTCACACGTGCGCTCCCCCTGAAGCGTTGTCGTACCCTCCTGTGGACCCTGAACCGTCCCCGTCCCCTAACCCTAACCCTAGCCCGAACCCTAACCCTAACCCTTCCCCGAAGCCTGACCCTCACCCGTCCTCTAATCCTAACCCGTACGCTAACACTAACCCGCGCCCTCACACGTACGCTCCCCCTAAAGCGTTGTCGTACCCTCCCCTGGACCCTAAACCGTCCCCGTCCCCTAACCCTAACCCTAGCCCGAACCCTAACCCTAACCCTTCTCCGAAGCCTGACCCTCACCCGTCCCCTAATCCTAACCCGTACGCTAACACTAACCCGCGCCCTCACACGTACGCTCCCCCTAAAGCGTTGTCGTACCCTCCCCTGGACCCTAAACCGTCCCCGTCCCCTAACCCTAACCCTAGCCCGAACCCTAACCCTAACCCTTCCCCGAAGCCTAACCCTCACCCGTCCCCTAATCCTAACCCTTACGCTAACACTAATCCGCGCCCTCACGCGTACGCTCCCGCTTAAGCGTTATCGTACACTCCCCTGGACCCTAAACCGTCCCCGTCCCCTAACCCTAACCCTAGCCCGAACCCTAACCCTAACCCTTCCCCGAAGCCTGACCCTCACCCGTCCCCTAATCCTAACCCGTACGCTAACACTAACCCGCGCCCTCACACGTACGCTCCCCCTAAAGCGTTGTCGTACCCTCCCCTGGACCCTAAACCGTCCCCGTCCCCTAACCCTAACCCTAGCCCGAACCCTAACCCTAACCCTTCCCCGAAGCCTGACCCTCACCCGTCCCCTAATCCTAACCCGTACGCTAACACTAACCCGTGCCCTCACACGTACGCTCCCCCTACAGCGTTGTCGTACCCTCCCCTGGACCCTAAACCGTCCCCGTCCCCTAACCCTAACCCTAGCCCGAACCCTAACCCTAACCCTTCCCCGAAGCCTGACCCTCACCCGTCCCATAATCCTAACCCGTACGCTAACACTAACCCGCGCCCTCACACGTACGCTCCCCCTAAAGCGTTGTCGTACCCTCCCCTGGACCCTAAACCGTCCCCGTCCCCTAAACCTTACCCTAGCCCGAACCCTAACCCTAACCCTTCCACGAAGCCTGACCCTCACCCGTCCCCTAATCCTAAACCGTACGCTAACACTAACCCGCGCCCTCACACGTACGCTCCCCCTAAAGCGTTGTCGTACCCTCCCCTGGACCCTAAACCGTCCCCGTCCCCTAACCCTAACCCTAGTCCGAACCCTAACACTAACCCTTCCCCGAAGCCTGACACTCACCCATCCCCTAATCCTAATCCGTACGCTAACACTAAGACGCGCCCTCACACGTACGCTCCCCCTAAAGCGTTGTCGTACCCTCCCCTGGACCCTAAACCGTCCCCGTCCCCTAACCCTAACCCTAGCCCGAACCCTAACCCTAACCCTTCCCCGAAGCCTGACCCTCACCCGTTCCCTAATCCTAACACGTACGCTAACACTAACCCGCGCCCTCACACGTACGCTCCCCCTAAAGCGTTGTCGTACCCTCCCCTGGACCCTAAACCGTCCCCGTCCCCTAAACCTAACCCTAGCCCGAACCCTAACCGTAACCCTTCCCCGAAGCCTGACTCTCACCCGTCTCCTAATCCTAACCCGTACGCTAACACTAACCCGCGCCCTCACGCGTACGCTCCCCCTAAAGCGTTGTCGTACCCTCCCCTGGACCCTAAACCATCCCCGTCCCCTATCATTAACCCTAGGCCGAACACTAACCCTAACCCTTCCCCGAAGCCTGACCCTCACCCGTCCCCTAATCCTAACCCGTACGCTAACACTAACCCGCGCCCTCATGCGTATGCTCCCCCTAAAGCGTTGTCGTAACCTCCCCTGGACCCTAAACCGTCCCCGTCCCCTAACCCTAACCCTAGCCCGAACCCTAACCCTAACCCTTCCCCGAAGCCAGACACTCACCCGTTCCCTACTCCTAACCCGTACGCTAACACTAACCCGTGCCCTCACACGTACGCTCCCCCTAAAGCGTTGTCGTACCCTCACCTGGACCCTAAACCGTCCCCGTCCCCTAACCCTAACCCTAGCCCGAACCCTAACCCTAACCCTTCCCCGAAGCCTGACCCTCACCCGTCACCTAATCCTAACCCGTACGCTAACACTAACCCGCGCCCTCACACGTACGCTCCCCCTAAAGCGTTGTCGTACCCTCCCATGGACCCTAAACCGTTCCCGTCCCCTAACCCTAACCCTAGCCCAAACCCTAACCCTAACACTTCCCCGAAGCCTGACCCTCACCCGTCCCCTAACCCTAACCCGTACGCTAACACTAACCCGCGCCCTCACACGTACGCTACCATTAAAGCACTGTCGTACCCTCCCCTGGACCCTAAACCGTCCCCGTCCCCTAACCCTAACCCTAGCCCGAACCCTAACCCTAACACTTCACCGAAGCCTGACCCTCACCCGTCCCCTAATCCTAACCCGTATGCTGACACTAACCCGGGTCCTCAAACGTACGCTCCCCCTAAAGCGTTGTCGTACC